>NC_090926.1:166225529-166850529 GCF_040938575.1 Ambystoma mexicanum | reverse complement strand
TGTACCTGTGTGCATACATCCAGGGACATGTGCATGTGAACACCAAATAGCTGCAGCCATGACAGTGATTACTACAGGTTTAATGCCAGAAATTGAGTCAAACATACCTCATTGTGCTCCCATGCAGGTGATGGGGGCTATCTCTTGAAGCCATGGCTCCTCACCACTGTTCAGATCCCACAGACCGAGCACTAAGAGGAGTACAAACGGGTTAATACCCGTACCCGTGTTGTGATCGAGCAGACCTTTGGCCTGTTGAAGGCACGTTTCCGCTGCCTTAGCAGGCCTGGTGGAGCACTCCTTTACAGGCCTGAGAAGGTGGATAAGATCACCATGGTCTGTGCCATACTGCACAACATGTGCATCCGTTTGGAACTTACCCCTGCCACCTGACATTGACCAGCAACCACCGGGTGAAGATGGGCATGATGAAGGATAAGAGTAGTACATCGGCCATGTGCCAATGCACATGACGGACGTGCTGTGCACCAATCAGTGATGGACATTTTCGTTTGATGCACTGTGATGAAGAGGGTGCATCAATTCCCACTTGCTGTGCACTGGGATCGGGGGACTCTGGGCAGTGTACACTGTATGGCATTAAATTGTGACACACTCAATAAGCAATGTCCGGTCATGTTATTTGTTTCCAAATGAGATGTAATTATCAATGAAACTATTTACATAGATGAACAGCCCACCCACGATGCAATGGAGTCTGCCCACCCACCCCATCCCCTCCCACCACCCTCCACGACTCATCCCTCTACCCCCCCACAACCCCCCCAAAAAAAAACCATCGCTCAACTCCCCCACACACCCACGTCCCGGCACACAATAGGAGTTCTTACAGCCTCCATCCTACATGTCTGTCTGGCTACAGTCGTCCACTTTTGTATGGAGGCTGTGGCTCCCCTGGCCGGCGCATGGTGCCTAGTGACCTATGCACTGGGCTTGTCTGAGTTGAGCTTACATGGGTACTGCTCGTGGATGGCGGGTGATGTGACTCGGCAGGTGCTGCAGGACATTTTGCCATGGTGGCAGCCAAATGTGTGAGTGCCTCGGTCACTGATTCCATGCCCTGGCGCACCTGCCTGGTGACGTGGTTCCCAGCATGGGTGAGCGCCTGTGTGCTGTCACGGTGGGCCTGGCGTGTGGTTTCCCATACTGTGATGAATTGTCACAACATCTCGTCCATGGACTGCTGACGCTCCTCCATGTGGGTGAAGCGGGCCTCTAGGTCATGTATGTCATTGACTGCTGGTGGTTGCATGGGAGCTGGAGTTGGACTGCTTTGAGGGCTGAATACGGGTCCAGCTGTCTCCCCCCCAGAGCTACCACCACAAGACCCATGTCCCATGGAGTGCTGTGGTGTGTGCCCCATGGATGGTGTTCCCTCAGTGTCCTCTGACATGCATTGCCCTGCCATGTCAGCCTCGTCCTGTTGGACATCATCCTCTGCACTATTTGTTGCGGATTGGGCCACCTCCCGTGGGTCACTAGTGGCCGGTGACTGAGGAGCCTCACAATTGCTAGCCGTTGGTGTCTCCTCATCCACATGAGCTGGCTGCAGTGGGGCAGGGGTCGGTTTGTCTGTGAGCTTGGGGGCCGGTGTGCCTTGTGGCAGGTGTGCAGTGATGGCACCCAATTTCCCAGGCCGGTGCACATTACCATGTGTCGGGGGTGGATGCTCCTCATGTCCTACGGCCTGTGGCCCCTGTTTACTGGACCGCTGTGGCATGGGGGTGCTGGTTTTCATCCCGCCGGCCCTTGACGTGGACGGCCCGGTGCCATCATATTCCCCTCTGCTTCTGCGTGGTGCTGTTGACTTTGTTTCTGCGGTGGGCCTGTCATCGCTGTCTGATACTGTGCCTGTGTGGGATGGAGAGGCAGAGCATGAGTCATGGGTGTAGAGACATCCAACATATATGTATGTAAGTACATTTTGGGTCCTGTGCATTGCTGTCTGCATGTTGGAGGGGCAGACTTGGTGCTTACAGGTATTGGGTGGGTGGTGCAGTGTCTGTGCGTCCTTCTAGCGCATCCATGTTGTGCATGCAGTTTGCTTGGTGTCATGGATTGCGTGCAGTGTACATGCCTCAGGATCTGCGTGCCATGTGATGTGTCTCTACGGCTCTGGTGTACACTTGGTGGTGGAGATGTCTGCACAATGCAGTGGGATGTGACAGTGGTGGGGCCTGCTTCTCTGCAGTGCTGCATGTGTGTGTCTGCATGCTGATGGTACTTAGGTTTGGAACTGGGGACTCTGGTGGTTTGTGTCAGTGGGGTTGGTTGCATGTGTTCACTTTTGTGTGGTGCCGACACTCACTCACCTTCGTCAGCCGATGATGCTACTCCTGTCTCAGCACGCCTGACCCCTTCAATGGGCTCCATGTGTATCAGGGAGCAGCAGGTATCCTCCCACAGTGCTAGCTTGATGGGCGAGGATGGTTCGCTTCCTGTTGCCTGGGCCTGCTGACGGTTGGTAGGCAGTATGTTGCGGACATGCAGCCGCAGGTCATCCCACCTTTTCCGGCATTCCTTTGTATTGCGTGTGGTTGTCTCCACTTCAGACACCTTCTGGGCCACCTCCTCCCAGATCTGTTTCTTCTTGATGTGTGTCGCACGGTGCAGGTCTGTGCAGAACACCACATCTGCATGCTGGACTAGGGTGTCAGCCAGCATGTTTAACTCCTCATCGGAGAAACGTTGTTTGCGCAGACGAGGTGTGCCTTTGTGGGTGGACTGTGTAATTTTCTGGCAGGCTGGGATCTCGGTTTTGGATTTCAGTGCCGGTAGCCATGGGATTGCAATGGATTGTGATTTTAAAGATGGACGCCGGAGCATTTCCCGTTCCTGTGCGATGAAATTATTTCCGGGTTCGGTATTACGAACCCGGTATTTGCAAGATGGTATTTACGGGTGCATTGTTAAGGGGTTGCTCATGGGCGGAGACGGCATCAGTGGGTTATGTGATGCCGCTATTGGGCACTTGGGGGCCTTTTGCGGCATGGCAGTGCAGCCATTAACGGCATGGGGGTTCGCGCATGCTTGCGCACTCGTAATCAGACACTATTAGCAGCGTCAAGGGTGCACGGATGCACTAATACCACCATGCCGGTAATGACTGCGTTTGTAGCGCGATTCTCATAATGAGGCCCATAGTCCCCCTTTCTGGAATACAGCCTGGACTTTCCTGCACAAACTCACAAACCTATGCAGGTGGCACAGTTCCTACAGGGCGGGCCATGAACAGGGTTCATGCCGGAGTGGGGGGGCATAGGAGAGGGGAGGACAATTGTGGTAGATGGAAGGGGTGGGAAGTCTATGAAACATCAAGGGGCTTTCTGTATCTGCAAAAGACACAAGCGACATCTTTACTTTGTTCATGTGCAACCATACTTAAATAAAGTAGTTAATAAAAAAAAAACGAAGAGAACCATATACATTATTTTCTGACCAACGTTATGTTGCATTGATTTTGGTTTTCTTGAGAAGCTATGTTTAACAAATGAGGAAGGTTTTCATTCCAGGGTGTGCAGTTAGGTATTGTACTCTTTCGAAATATCCCTATGAGAATTACGCGTTGAGGGACAATAGCACCAGTGAGATTTCTTGCGTGGTTTGCATAAAGGAGTATTTCTTTCAGTAAATGAGAATGACCACAGATCTCTATTTTTGACAAAAATGTCTGTGATAAAGGGGCTGCATGTAAATGATGCACACTGGGCTTGGTGCTCATTAAAATTTTCACAACACTCACACTAACATTGAAGTGGCTCCATAGCCCATAATTGAGGGGAATGACAGACCTGTTGATTCCTTTTCAAAACTCATGCGAATAACCACATTGCTCTGAAATACTGATTCTTGCCAATTTTCGCGCTCTGAAACACTTGTGTATGAGCGTGATATAAATACAATATTTCATTTCAATTGTAAGCTGATAAAATGTTCTGACCTGCAATATGACAAATGCACAACAGGGGAACACATATCATCCCATAATGTCATTACAGGGCTCTGGTGAAAGTTACACAGCACTTGATAATTGGCCACATGTTTTCATTGTCCTGGCATCCTAACCTCTTGATGGTACAACAGTACAAGTCATCTTATGTTAAAGTGGTGTTAGAGAGTGCAACAATGACTGTGGAAGCATGGCTGAATATTGCATAGCCTAGATGCTGCAGTTGGATTGTATATTATATGATATGATAGGTCATTTATAACGTGCTTAATACCCAGAGGTTTCTAAAAGCGGACCCGGGGATCGAACCTGCGTTGCTCCGTGCCGTCTAACTTCCAAGGCGAGCGCGTTGCCCCTAAGCTATCCTTGTATGCAGTTTTAGGAAAGCAGTACGTTTCTAATGATTTAGTTTCAAATTCTCACACCCTTAGTTGCTCTTAGACTGGCAGTGATTTCCAAAGCCTAGGAGACAGGACTGAGAACGCTCAGCCACCACTTCTGTCTATTTTAAATCTCAGGGTGCTGGTCAGTTTGGCATTTGAGGATATGAGTTTACTGGGGGAGAGGGTATCCAGTCAAAGGGTCGAATGAAAAAGTGTCAAATACAATAAGTTTGACTCAAAAGGATCAACAAAAAAAGGATTGAATGCCTTTTTTTAAATGTATTTTTTTGGGTGATTGATATAGGTAAAAATTGCAGTTTTTGGGCAAAAACAGGAGTTTGTGGGGGACCCCCCACTCGCCAAAAAAAATACTTTCGATCTTTTGGTTTTCTGTCCTTTTGATTCGAAACAATTGTATTTCGAATCTTTTCATTCGACCCTTTCACCTACAACTGGGGGAGAGAATAATTGCTTGTCCTTGAGGAACTCTTGTATCGTAAACAAAGTTCTGGGACATATATGTACCGTTTTATAATCAATATGCAACAGTACCGGGGAGATGATGCCCTGTTCGTGGTGTGTGAAGGAAGGAAAAGAGGGCATTCTTTTCAAGGCTTAGAGACAGTCGAAACCTTTCCAAACCTCTGCTGATGCTGGTGGTTTCTATTGAACGTTCTGCGCCAATGATAATCTCCATGTTCTTTGGTGCTGGGTAGGGTAATGGGCCTCAGATTTCAGGCCCATGGTGCCAGCAAGGTAGGATCTCACCTTTAGCAGGATTTCATACATTGGGAGTGGCAGTGGTGGGGCATTTGAGGTTTATGTACAGTGGATACCCGTTGTTTATTTCCTCTCTCTGACAAATCCATCAAGTGCCCGCCTACGGAACATCACATCACTTGTATCACGGTGGAAGTTACAGAATCTTTGCTGTTTGGTTTCCTCTGAGACACATCGTCTGGAAATCCTTGGCCCTTAGAAACTGCTTCCATGGTTCTAGAAAGATTTAAAGGTGGTAGCTATAAAGGTTATGGTAGCTACTAGCAGTCACATTGCAGATGATGATAGAGGATCGCCAGGCCCATCAAGACTTCCATGCCCTCTGACTGCTCGAACACAGGCATAGACACTGCATAGACTCCAGCTCGTTAATACCGCAGCAAGATCAGCTATAATCCCAGAAGCTGCGGAAAACTGTTATTTTCTGTCAATCTTTCCCATAGTAAATATTTCTTAAAGATAAAGCTCACTGATTTATCACCCATGCATCCTACGACACTTCTGTACTTTGCTACAGTGCAGGCATCTGAAATGTAACATTTGGCCAGCTGGGAAAGTACTGAACATCTGATCCTATCTCATTGCTCTGCATCCCATTCCTTCCTTTTCTTCTGTTGCCTTGTCCTTCTGCCCCTAATTTGCTCAGGGCACAGAAACCACTATAGGCTGAATTTTGTGTGGTACAAAAACAAATGAATGAAATAAAATTCTGACCCTGCCCAGTTTAATGAAACTTTCTGTTCAGTGGGCACCATTGATAGGTATGTCAACTACTAGTAAATGAGCTGATTAGTCGCTGTCAACCCACCCCTGCCATACCACACTACATCGAAAAACCCACTGTCGTCAACACCTTCTTCATTAACAAAATCAGCAAGATTCGTCTGGACATAGACACCAGCTCTGCATTCACAGACCCACCTCACGCCCCTCCTTGCAAAATCTCCACACACTGGACAACATTCAAGACACTCTCGCCAGAGGACCTGCTAGAAACCCTGGCCACCCTTAAAGCCACATTGTATACAGACAACATCCTCCCAGCATCCAGCCTCAAGACCCTTCTTGCAGAAGGTCTCCTTCCATAGCTGGAGATCATCAACAGCTCCCTAACTCAAGGCACCTTCCCAACAACCCTAAAGACAGGTCCAATCCTCCCTGTACTAAAGAAACCCATTATGGTTCCCGACAACCTAGGTAACTATCGCCCCACCACACAGGTAAGATCATCGAGAAAGCGATAGCTGCACAACTGCAGAAACACATCAACACCAACCATGTACTCCAAACCTACCAATCCGGGTTCAGACCCAGAAGCAGCATGTCGACAGCAACCTTACAGGTGGTCGACAACGGCCTCAACATCCTTGACGACGGCCACCCCTGCCTTCTGGTTCTACTCGCCCTCTCGGCTGCATTCACCAAACTAGACCACCAAGCACTTACGGACACCCTACATCGGCACATGGGGATCAGCAACCTTGTCCAATGCTGGTTAAAGTCCTACTTTTCCAACCGCCAGCAGTTTGTTCAGATGGACTCTTCTAGATCCCCAATGCTACCCGTCTCCTGTGGAGTCCCTCATGGTTACATCCTCTCCCCAGTGATCTTCAGTCTATACATGGAGCCACTGGGAGCCCTCCTAGCCACACACAACATCCACATCAACCAATGCACCAAAGACACACAGCTGTACCTCAAGATCGACTCCATCAAGGACATCCATAGGCTCATAACCTGCCTCTCGCTGATCCAGTCTTGATGTCCAGTGCAAACTCATTCATTTAATTTATTTAAACAATTTGAACATGCCACATGCCAAATGCCATGCCCCATGGTTGCAGAGGGCATGCATATTTAATATAGACCATGCAGCAGTAACCATCGAATCTGGACTCAACAGGCATAGAACAAAACTCCATATGACAGCAGGAAGCATGGCCCCATGCAATGGTCCCACATGGTCTGGGTGGAGAAAGTATTTCCTAACCATGTCAGTGAGGGCTGGGTATGGAACTTGGGGATGGTGGCAAGCTCCTCTCTCCCACAATTATGGGCACATATTCAGGAGATGGTACTTAAGAAGGGAAAATAAATTGGGCACCGATGCGGTGTCTTGACCAAAGTGCACCCATCTATTTTAAGGATACAGCCAAGGTGAAATGCTACTAGATGTGGTGGAAATGGGAAGTGAGGAAGGGGTAAGGGCAGCATGGGACTAAAGAGTGGTCACACCATGACCCATTCAATGAGCAATAATAAAAAAGGTGCCAAAGTGGGGTATGCTCAGGCTCTTTCTAAAGAGAGAAATGAGTAGTGTTGTAACTTTCAGCACCTCCCAACGTGCACTCAATGCTGGGGCAACCAGCGTGCACCTCCACCAGTGTGCTCAACAAGGCAGCAGTGCTCGGTCCCAGGTAGATTCCCAACCACTCATGCCCATAGTGCAAGCACCTGTTGCACTTCTGTTAATAACATAAATCACACCGGTGCCCTTACTGGTAGATGCCCAAATCATCACGCCCATAGGGCAATCGCCCCTTGCCCTTCGGATAATAACACCCAGTGCACCAGCACGATTAGATCCTCTGGCAAGTACACCAAGTGGAAGGTTTAATTTTGATTATTTATACCACGCTCCAAGACAGACTTAACTGTATCCGGGCGCAGATGGAACTGAACACGCATGGGTTCTACAGTCGTAACGGCGCCAGAGATTAAACCCCTGATGCATGGTAAGTCATCCCAGGCATTTGCCTAAAATGTTAAAAGAATGTATCTGTCATTCAGGGAGGTCTTTGAAATTGCTGCTAGCGCTTGATATGTATGGGCCTGATAACACTGTTAAAGAAGACAAATGGAACAGCCATTGGCAAAGCCAACAGCATTGGGTTTCATGTAGGCATGGGAAAGATGTTTGACATGCACTGCCATAATGGTACTACCTGGACAGAATATGGCAATAGCTTAAAATCGTATGAGTTCCTGAGCATATGATGTCAGTTCCTGTCAAATGCCTTTTTAATAAATAACTATACATACACTAGGCAAAACTGTTGGCTATGCCAATGCTTTTTTTTACAGGACTACATACACGAAACAGATGTGAGGAGACACATATTGCTTAGAAATGAAGCAGCTAAAGGCCCACATAGTTAAGACATTTGTATCACATGAGGAGCACATTTGTAGCAGCAATTTAGTCATTAACTCTCAAAAGATTGCTTCCAAAGAACACTGGCAGACTTGGTACAGCACAAAGATTGGAGTAACTGCGTGGTGGAGATAGCTCATAGAAATCCCAGGAGTGTGGGCTAGTTTAGGGAGATTCTAGGAGGGTCTGTTTTGGGCAAGGAGAGGTAGAGGGGGGTTTAAATGTGTTTTCCATCATGACATCACAAACAGAATGCCTTGCTTGCATGAAATAGAGGGAACAGGAAAAGGAAGAGAACCCTAACAGAAAGCAAGATGGTTGGGCCCTTCTTCAGTCTTACCTTCCTCTCTGGCTATTCTAAACCCATCCTCTTCCCCTGCCTTCTGGCTTCAAAAGGATTACAGTGTTCAGCTCCCTGGTGTGTTTCTGGCTTTGTTCTGTCAGTGCTGCCTCTAAAACACCATTCCCAGAAGACCACCTGGGGGAACCTTCTACGCCCTGAGGGTGTATGCTACCGTTCCTACTGGAGAATCACAGGGGCAGCATCCTGGCTATTGTTCCACATGGAAGTTGTGGAGGCAGTCAGCCTAGACACAAATAAACATCAGTCCTGTCATAGCGGGCCATGTTACAGAGCTGACACTGGTGTGATACCAACTTTCTATGTCTTTATAATTGTGTGAATCTGGCAGTCACCATGCCAAACCAGGCATGGCTTATAGTTGCAGATGTGTGCTCTAGCACCTTGAAGTGCCTCATGTGCTAGATGTAATTACCAATATCTCTGACCCAGATAACCAGACAGACTCAAAGAATATGGCAAAGTACTACTTTATTATCAGCATAAAATAAAGTTGGGCAATCTGCCGAACAACAAGCTGTGGGCCACACACTCGCACTCAAACTTGACTATACAAAGGTTTTTCACCTCAACGTACGTCAGGTATGATGTCATCCTATGTGGCAAACTGTAAAACCTATTAAAGGGAGGGATTGGTTAAGGGAACATATATACCTATAGTATGTATAAATGTTAAAAACATCATTGGCTGACCCTTAACTGTTAGGCACGCCTCAAACTACCTCTAATACGTATAATACTGATTATGGCGGAAAAATTGCAGCTGGTTGGTCTTTGCAACATTGTATAGCATGTTGCTACATAGACCCTCTGATTGGTTGGCATGCTTTCCCAACCTTGGACTTTCAGCTTGTTAGCAGCACATAGACAAAATGGTTCCCTGGTGCCAATAGTAACGTCAGACTACTCCCCAGTTGCCCAATTAGTCCATCATCTCTGTTGGAACTTTTCTTAATTGCCTGGGCAGGGAAGCTCTTTTGCATTCCAATCTTGTCATCCTTGGTGACCGGAATATCTGGTGTAATGTGTCAGATGATTCTGATTTCAATCATCTTTCGGACATTCTACAAACACACAATTTGCAATTTTTTAATACATTTCCAACTCATTCTGGAGGTCACTGCCTTGAGCCAGTACTTTTCAGGGGACTGAATATTCAGCATCCAGCAACCACACCAGTTTCTTGGTCGGACGAGTGTGTGATTTTCTTATCCCTTTTAGTCACTTCTGCCGCCCCTTTACAACCTCAGAGCAACACTACTATTCTTTGTCATTCAAGGAAAGATTTGGATCATACTTCAGGTGTGATTCTGCTGGATGGACAGGCCTCCCTTGATTCCAAGTCCGATTGTGCGACTTCATATGATAGTATTATATCTGGACTTCCAAAAAACTGTGACACTTTGGCACTTTTCAAATCTCATAAGCTTTGCAATAGGAGTAACTCTTGGTATACGATCAATTGCGAGCTCTTAAAAGAGCATATTTGGAGAGGAAAAAGAAATGGTTAAAAAATAAAGATGAGTTTTCTCGCCTTGAGGCTAAGTAAGCCCTCAAGACCTCTAAAAAAGAAATAATCCTGACCAAAGCTCAGTATTTGCAACAACGGATTGATTTTTCAAAAAAACAGTCCTAAAGCCTTGTTTTTGGCTATTAGGAATTTTGTCGCTCCCTCAATGATTTGTCTCTCGTCTTTCCGCCTCTCTTCAGCTTACCAATGATTTTAATGTTTTTTTCTTTAATAAAATTGAATCCATTCAGAACAACATTGATCTCGAGATTGCTAATTGTTTGGCCCCATCTGTGAGTGACACATTCGGCCTCATTACGACATTCCGATCCAGAAACAAGGTTGCTGGTAAGCATACCAGCACCCTTGTTTCCGGACCGATAAATTACAAGTTTGCCTGCTAGGGCCGCTGCACCCAACAGTTCTGACCCTGCCTGGTGCAGTGGCCATGGTAGGTAGACTCTTCATGGAAGCGCCGGCACCGTTATCAACGGTGCTGGCACTTCTGTGAACCCATTCCCCTGGGAATGGGGAACAAAATTTACCAACACCTAGCTTGCCAGTCCAATGGGACTTGTAATGTCTCGGTGACACTGGCAAGCTAGGTGCCGGTAAAATGTGACGAGTCCGGCGGCAACCCACCGGAAACACCGGCAGGGTTACCGCTGGACTCGTAATGAGGCCCATTATCTGTGCCTGATCCATCATTTGGTACTCTTCATTTTCTCTGGTTTATTCAGCTTTTGTTGAGGAATTGTTGAAAACTCTGAAACCAACAAACCCAACTTTTAATTATATTCCTGCCTCTTTGGCTAAACAGAAGGCTGCTGCTCTGTGTTTCTTTTATTTTTTTTATTAATTCATCTGTTGCACAAGGTTTTGTCCCAACAGAGTTAAAAAAAAAGAAATCATACCTCACCCCTCTTTTGAAGAAATCTACTCTGGACCATGAAATATTGGCCAACTATCTGCCTATTGCAGGCCTTTTGTGGCCCGGTAAGATTGTAGCAAAAGCCGTTACTCGACAGTTGCAGAACTTAATCGAGGAACACAATATTCTTGATACTTTTCAGTCAGGTTTCAGACCCAGGCATGGCAGCAAGACCGCACTGCTCCCAGTGTGGGTCAATATTTTGGGGGCTGCTGATGGGGGCAATATCTACATGCTGGTTATGCTAGACCTATCAGCAGCCTTTGATACGGTGGATCTTGATATCTTGGTTTGAGACTGACTTCAGTGGTTCGAGTATTCAGTAAGTCCCTTAGATGGTTTTCTTCCTTTTTATCAGACCGTGTTCAAAGTGTGAAACTGGGTTCTTATGTTTCTGATTTCATTCCGGTTCACTGTGAAGTACCCCAAAGTTCGTCATTGTCTCCCATTCTCTTCAATATTTATATGCATCCTCTATTGGATATTTTTGCACAGTTTCATTTACAATATCATTCCTATGCGGATGACACCCAGATTTATGTCTGACTTACCCAACCTAGGGAAGCCCTGAATAATGTTGTGGCCTGCGGAGGGAAAATTGCACTTTGAGTGTTGGATAACAAACTCCAATTAAATCCACATGAAACTGAAATTGTTATCCTGGGCTCATGCAGGTTAGCTGCTACTCTACCTTTTGTCCCACTTCCCTCTTTTCTTGGTGTTCCCACCCAACTATCATCTATTATAAAAAATATGCGTTCCATCTGGCAATCAGATTTGTCTTTTAATATGTATATCGGTCACATTGTCAAATCTATATATTTCCAACTTAAATTGTTGAAATCCATCTTTCCTTTTCTTGCTGAGAAAGATTGTGACCCTGTGGTAGGAGCCATAGCCAACTCAAAGCTGGATTATTGCAATTACCTACTTTTGGGTATTCCTAAATATCAAATTCCCC
Source organism: Ambystoma mexicanum (assembly GCF_040938575.1). Classification (NCBI taxonomy): domain Eukaryota; kingdom Metazoa; phylum Chordata; class Amphibia; order Caudata; family Ambystomatidae; genus Ambystoma; species Ambystoma mexicanum. The sequence continues at coordinate 166,838,479 of NC_090926.1, read as the reverse complement.
GCCTCCAGACTGCTCAGAACTGTTAGGCTGGTCTTTGCACTGCCCAAGCATTCTCATATTTCGGGCTATTGTAGAACTCTTCACTGGCTTCCAGTGTTTGATTTCTAAGTGCATACATGTTCTTGCACCGGTATATCTTTCATCAAAGATTCTAACCTACCAGCCAACACATTTTTATGTTCTCTTGACCAACATTTGCTGGTGGTACCTCTTTCTATATCAGTTTCTTGGTGTGACAGACGATTCTCTTCCAGAGGACCTTGGCTGTGGAATGATCTTCCTTTGCAACTCCGTCAAATAGACTCTTAGTCATTTTGGAAAACGTTTAAAAACTGCCTTGTTCAGCTAAATTGGCTGTTGTTGGTGTTTTTATTACAGCTGTGCCCAGATGCAGGTTCCCTGCTTGGTTCCAGAGATATGCGTGTTAAGTAGAGGTCAAAAGCCAAAAAGACCTCCAACTGGCATTTGTCAAAAATGAGACAATTCAGAGTGTGGTATGTTAAATGCAAGGTAACCCAGTTTATTGCAATAGACTGGGGAAAAATCAAGATAAAAGTCAAGCTCTCACTCCAGAAGTCTCAAAAATATCAACAGACAACAGGAGTTTATATAACATGAATGAGTCATTGTGAGGTCACAGTTATGGAAACCTATTCCTCCTGCTCATTGGCTCCCTTTACTAAGCTACATATGGAACCTATATGTGTACACCTAGGGATTGGACAATCGTTATCCAAGATCCCACCCATGGCCCTTCCCTCATCATATCTGAAAATCAATTGGTGGGCCCTAAATTACTTCTGCTGTGAAAAAAGACATGTGGTAATGGGGTACAATGCGGTCACACTATCCATGAACTGGCTGTATGATGACACATTTGTGTAGGTGAGAGAGCGGGAGAGACAAGCATATTGCTTTATTTTAATTAAATCAAGTAGCTGTTATAATATGCAATGTTCTGTATATACATGTTGATTCTCTGTTATGATGCGCGTGTTGTTATTACATTCTGGAATACAGGTATGATTCTGGAACGATATACGTTTCAGAATCATACACAATGTGCAGTCGATTGGGAAGCTGCTCCATCCGGGGGCTTCTATTATTTGTAAATAAACTTAGTTATATATAGAAATATACTACGCGTTTGCTCCATTAGAAAGAAATACTACATTTGGCGACAAGGAAGTTTCCTTTGGAAGGAGTTCCTGGCTGCGGTGGGTGGAACAAAGTTTTTCAAGTCTGCTGAGTGTACGTAGACACACATCCAAGTCTTAAAGCCAACAAAGACTCAAGGTAACATTTATCATCAGGATTTAAGAGCATAAAATGTGAAATATCTTCTGTAACAGGCAACGAGCAGCATACTGTTGTGCGCAAGCCGAAGGGCCAACAGTGCTTCTATTCGAGTAAAGCACCTGTCGACATGAGATACGTGCCACCATCTTTGGGTTGCATAATTATGTTGCCATGACAACGTAGTTTATGAATCACTACATGAAACGTATAACAAAGCATTTACTTGGATTTTAACAATTTGACCGCTTACCACTCTATGTTGATTTTAATGCAACAGCCGCTTGCCACACACGTTTCATGATAAAGAAAAAGCAGTAAAGACAAAGTAATAACAAATGAACAGAATAAAGTCAAAGCAAACAAAAAATTAATTTCCTTAAGGAAGACATTGCGTGTTATGAGTTGTTTTATCAAGGACTTGCATTCTTGAGGATATAACACTACAAAAATGACTGTTTAAAAATAGATTTATGATACGTATGGAACAAAACAACAAAGCAACTTTGGAAAAAGACTTTACTTATACCCAGCAGCCTTGGTCGCATCCAGGTTACTTTTGGAGATAAAAAAAAATTGCAGAACTCCCCGAATAGATCACTTTAAAAAAAAAAAAGAGAGACGTAAGGATAAGAAATGTTCTTGTTTTATGTGAAGGACAGTTATATTCTTCTGCACAATGCAAAATATTCCAGCTCCTATGCAATTTCTGGCACATCCTGGCAACCCAATATGTTCCTGGGAACAATGGCAAGACAGTTCAAGTGTATCTGAGGGCAATTGGAGGGGCCAGCTTAATGATGACATGAGAGAGGCCACACTGTTGAATTGTGTGGGTGCGGAGGCTTTAAGGATTTTTAGAACATTGATTTGGTAGATGAGGATTGTTCTGGTGACTCTTCTTACAGCACTGCGAGAAAATATGAAACTGCAATGACAAAGTTAACCAGACATTTTGGTAATAAAACGAATATTATTTTGGAGCGATACAGATTTTTTTCAAGGAAACAAAACAAAGGGGAGAGTGTGGATAATTACATAGCTGCATTACGTGGTCTTCTATCAACGTGCAATTTCACTGGAGTGGTGTCAGGTACTGTTAGGATACAGTGACATAATCTGAGACATTAGGTCTGAGGAAAATTAGTATAGAAAGGTTTTTGGAAGTTATTATGAGTTTAATTTTAAAACAGCCAATTTTGCCCTTAACATTCATTACAGTCTATGGAGAATGCCCCAAGCCAAGATGGAGGTCCTCAGTCTAAGTTCTGATTGGCTGGTGATTGTTTATAGGGAAGACAATGAACATTCTAAACTGCCTTTCATCGTCTTTGCCCAGCTGAGAGGTCGCGTATTAAGCTGCTCCTGCTTAACTTGTTCAGGGGTTTCAAGTTTCAAGCGGTCGAGCGGCTTATTTGGAAAAGCAAACAGGAATCTTGCGGAGATTCATTTTGGCACGGAACAGGAGTAAGAAGATTTCGAGTTATTCAAGAAAAAAGAAAGGTTTCAAAGACTCTTCACAAGATAAGTCCTTTTAAAACTCAAGACTCTTTCTATAATGTCATTGTAGAAGATTTAATCTGATTTTCAAGTTCATATGAAAAATATTTACTAAGAACTTTATTGCTGTCGCATGTTTGGCTTTGCTACGCTACGTTTTCTATCAAGCGCGTGGTTTTTCCGTTAACAGAAGCCTGCGCGTGAGAGACTTCGCTTGAGTATCTTGCGCGAGCTCTTTGGTGTCGCGTGATACTCTTGTGCGTGTGTTTTTTCCTACCCGCGGTTGAACTTCAGCGCGTGTGCATCTTGTGTTAAGCGCGTGTGGATTTTTCCCGTTTTCCCGACTTTAGCGCGTGTGCGTGTGATCGCATCTTGGACTAAGCGCGTGTGGATTTTTACCCGCGGTTTGTCGTCAGCGCGTGTGCTCGCATATTGGATTAAGCGTGTGTGGATTTTTACCCGCGGTTTGTCGTCAGCGCGTGTGCTAGCATATTGGACTAAGCGCGTGTGGATTTTTACCCGCGGTTTGTCGTCAGCGCGTGTGCTCGCATCTTGGACTAAGCGCGTGTGGATTTTTACCCGCGGTTTGTCGTCAGCGCGTGTATTCGCATCCTGGACTAAGCGCGTGTGGATTTTTACCCGCGGTTGAACTTCAGCGCGTGTGCGTGCTTTCGTTTAATCGCGTGTGGATTTTTTCTGTGGTTTCGATTTAGCGCGTGTGGTTTTTTCCTGCGGTTTAATCTACAGCGCTTCAACGATCTTCACTCAGTTTGGATCCCTATGCGAGTTCAAGAGATTTCCACGTGAGATTTTTGACGCAAGTTTCAAGAACTGTTAATTTAAGTAAAAACACTCTAAAAAGAAATTTATAAGAAGAAATATAAATACTTTCCAGAAACACTAGAACTTCCATTTACTTTTAATGAATTTAAGACTTTGTTCAAGCTTCTTGAGTTTAAAGAAGATTACCTGCAAAGTTAATTTCACATTCATGGACCTAGTAAGAAGGCTGAATGATCGTTGAGATTCAAGTCAACTAGTAAGGAAGTCTAGTCAGCTTATCACTTCTCTGGGCATATTGTAGAGAAGTTCCAGGTATGGTTTTTACTTTATTTGGTAAAGGATATTGATACTTAAGGTTAGTATAGTGCCTCATGAATAACAAGGTGTATTATATGTTTATGTTTTACCACAGGTGAAGAACCAGCTAGTCTTAGCTTCCAGCCTGGTGTTTGTTAATTTGTCCCTTCCCCCTTTCCCCTGGAAGTGAGGTAAACTGAGCAGTTTATAGTATCAGCTCAGAGTGCCACATTTTGGGTGGATTGTCGGGGGCTCAGCAGCTTCTGCAGACACCAGGATCTCAGCCTGACAAGTGGCAAATGAATATATGAGAGATCAACTAGTCTTACATGTGGCAGATCCTCGCATTCAGCAGCGTTTGTGGCAAGCGAAAGATCCCACGTTGGAACAAGCCATTGAGATAGCAAGACCAATAGAATTAGGAAAGAAATGTATGAAGGAAGTACAAAATAAGCCAGGATTTGGTGAAGTAAAGAAAGTGCAGGATTCACATGTAGAAGAGCATGGCAAAGATGAGGAGGCTTAAATAGCCTTTCTAAAAAAATTAACAAAGAATGATTTTGGTATGAATTCCAGGAACGACAGAAGGACACCGTACAGGCCACAAGGTAGATGTTACAAATGTGGATGGTATAGACATGCAAATGTAGAAAAAGATTGTCCTGCTAATTATGTGGAATGCTACAAATGTGGCCAAGTTGGATATTTTGGTAAAGTGTGTCGGAATACCAGAGGAAGAGGCAGATCATTCTCACAGTCTATGAGCACTCTACAGAGAAATGGTGGCCGTTTTGGAAGAAACAGTGTGTCGAGTGTCAAAGCATTACAGGAGGTTAGTTGTCCAGGTCTGAGTAATTTGCTAGCAATTACAGATGGTCTTGAAGAAGAGGTGCACATTTTGGCCTTCACGCCGACAGATGGTAGTATGGGCCCATGGGTATCCATGTGTATCAATGGAATACCGTTGCGAGTAATTGTGGATACCGGATCCCCGTATACAATGGTGGACGTGGAAATGTTTATCAAAGTTTTGAAAGGAAAAATTGAGGATTTGCAACTCGCAAAAGTAAGAGCAACTGGCTACGGCAAGACACCCATCAACATTATAGGTTATACATGGGTACATTTAGAGTTTGAGGGTAGGAAGACTTTTTGCAGGCTGTATGTTGCTGGTTTTTCAATTGTCGGATGGTGGGCACAAGCAACATTGAAAATCAGAATACATCCAGGTGAAAGTGTACCCATATTAAGTATTTCTGGAAACAGTTGTGACTCTTCAGAGAATTTAGCTAGAAGTTTCCCAAAGGTATTCAATGACAGTATTGGAATGTTAAAAGGATTCAAACATTGCATTGTGCTCAAGAAAGGTGCCAAACCAGTTGTCCACAAAGTAAGAAACATTCCGATTGGCACCAGGGATGCATTGCAGAAGGAGTTAATGAGACTATGCGAGCAAGATATAATAGAACCTATTGAGAACTCGGAATGGTTATCACCTATTGTGATTGTACAAAAACCAAGTGGGTCAATCAGGATGTGTGTCACTTTGAGAGACTTAAACAATAGCATATGGGTTGATCAGCACCCGTTACCCAACATTGGGGAAATGCTCACCACAATGCAACCGGCAAAGTTTTTTACAACTTTAGATCTGTCTTCCGCTTACCATCAAGTGGTATTAGAGGAGGAATCCAGACATCCTACATCTTTCATTACTCCGCTAGGGGCATTCAGGTATAAGAGGATGCCATTTGGGCTGGCATCAGCTGCAGCTGTGTTTAGAGGTTAATGCAGCATCTGCTTAATGGACTCCAAGGAGTATACTATTTTCAAGATGACATACTGGTGTCTGCTATGTCGGAAGATTAACATGATGCAAAAGTGTTAGGCGTTTTGCAAGTTATTCAACAAAATGGACTCACTCTTAAAATTGAAAAATGTAAAATAAAAAAGAAAGAAGTAACCTATCTGGGCCATCGCATACATTTTGATGGCATTGAAAACCCAAAGAAAGTTTGGTGGACAAAATTTTGAAAATTCCAGATCCAGTTAACAAAGACCAGCTGAGAAGTTTTTTTGGTCTTGCGGAATATTATTCAAAATGTATAGATCATTATGCTGACAAGACAAAAACAAATGAGAAGTTTGATGTGCAAAGGAGCGAGGTTTGCATGGTTGGAAGATTGCAAGAAGGAATTGAATGATATCAAGAGGTCAATCAATAAAGCACCTACTCTTAAGATGTTTGATTACATTGCAAAGACTATGATTTCGGTTGATGCCAGTAGTGTGGGTTTAGGAGGAGTATTAGAGCAAGTACAGGGAGGTGTGGTTGTTCCGATTGCTTTTGCCTCCAGAATGTTAAGAGGAGCTGAGAGGAACTATTCTACAATTGAGCGAGAGGTACAAGAATCTCAAATGGATTTTGGAACATTTTAAAGGACTTATTTGGGGCATTCCTATAGATCTCAGAACAGATCATAAACCACTCATTCATGTGTTGAATTCAAAGAATCCTCATCTAACATCTCCGCGTATAAGAAGGTGGATTTTAATCATCATGCAATATAATGTTCAAGTGAAATACACCCCTGGAAAGACCAATGTAGTAGCTGGCTGTTTTTCTCGTTTACCCTATAATGTGGAAGAAAATGTTCATGCAGATAATGAAGAATTATCTGAAGATCAACACATGGAGTGTGTTATAGCACATATTCATCCTGGGTTCTCCAAGGATGAATGGGTCAAAGCGGTGGAGGAAGATACCGAACAAAGTCAATTGAGAAGAGCAGTTGAGGATGGGTGGATAACCATAGATGAATGTATCAAACCATGGAAAAAGATCAAGGATGACATTTCCAGTGACAGCATGTGTCTTTACAGTGGAAATCGAATAGTACCACTGTTAAAACTAAGGGGGAGAATAATGGAGATCGTTCATGAGGGTCACGTAGGGAGAAGCCTTACTAAAAGAAGAGCGAGAGAGGCTTATTGGCGGCCCAACATGTGGAGTGAATTAGAAGATATGGTGAAAGAATGTTCAGCATGTGCTGTAAGCAATAAGGGTAAAGTGACTCACACTACACCATTGCCACCCGTAGAAATACCTAAGTCAGTATGGACTGAACTGGCTATCGACATATCTGGTCCATATGAAATGCTGGAATCTCACAAGATATATTTCATAGTATTGGTGGACTATACCTCTAAATGGGTAGAATGTGGAATAGTGGAGGACACAGTTACCACTCTGAAAGTAATGAAGTTTCTGGAAGAAATTTTCAGCAGAGAAGGTCATCCACAGGAATTAACATCACACAATGGAGTGAAATTTCTATCAGTAGAGATAGAACATTTTTTAAAGGAGCGAGCTATTAAACACAGAACCACAGCATTGTATCATCCAATGGGTAACGGGCTAGTAGAAAGGATGAACCGTTTTATAAAAGGAATCATTCAACTGGCAATCATCAATAAGTTACCATGGAAAGATACACTCAAGGAAGCATTAAACACATAGCAAGTTACTCCACATTCTACAACGGACGAAGAACCTTTCACTTTGATGAGGGGAAGGTTGGCCACAAATAGGTTCAGACCTGCTTGGCTGATTAAAAAAAAAAAACAAGGATAGAAATATGGAAGAACTTGTAAAGAGAGTTAAGAAAAAACAAGAAGAATACAAGAAATACTATGACAAATAAAACCATGTGACAGAAAGCAAGTTTCGACAAGGAGATTGGATTAGAATTAAGGAACCAAGAAAGGTATTGAAAGGAGAGTCAAAGTTCCGACATCCTCAAAAAGTGATGGAATGTTCAAGAAAGTCAGTTGTTCTAGAGGATGGCAAGAAGTGGTCTTGTAATGACATTGTAGGTACAAGTAAAATTGACACTACGGAAAAAACGGGAAATAAACATGTGTCTTCAAGGGATGACAATATGATTGCACAAAATAGAGACTGTACTGAGGATGAGTTTATTGAGAATAATGACGTATCTTCGTCAAGGAACAGAAGAATTGTTCGGAACTGCATGCAGGATTTTGTGTACTATTGACTTCATGGCATCTTGGTTCCGGACTGAGTGAAGTCGTTGTTTCAGTGACCATATCCTTTTTCTATGCATTATATCTGTTCATGTTGGGAAGTTTACAAACTGTTTCTTACAACTTCTTCTATGTCACATGTTTATAGTTTAACATTTTTCAATTTTCTTTTCACTGTTATGTTACGCTTTATGAAAGGGAGATGTTATAATATGTCATATTATTCTTTATGAAAGGGAGATGTTATAATACGCAATGCTCTGTATATACATATTGATTCTCTGTTATGATGCACGTGTTATTACATTCTGGAATACAGGTATGATTCTGGAACGATATACGTTTCAGAATCATACGCGACGTGCTGTGGATTGGGAAGCTGCTCCATCCGGGGGCTCCTATTATTTGTAAATAAACATAGTTATAAATAAAAATATACTACGCGTTTGCTCCATTATAAAGAAATACTACAGTAGCCCATTTTTTACCTCTCATGCCATGAGTGCCAAAGCCTTGTTCATCATCATTAATCGCCATCCTACTCTTGACATATTTATGAATGATTATTTTGCGAGTCATACTGTTACGTTTTCATCGCAGTATTTTAGTTGTTTTTTCTTAAGCCGCTTTTTGCTATTCCCTTCATGCCTGGCTGAGCAGAATGCATTCATCTGTCACCATGATTGGTTTTAATACGAGTCCTGTCGTCCATCTCTCCATCATTGCCGCTATAGCCACGTTATGTTTACCTCTGCAGCAAGCTTCTATTTGTAGCGTCTACCTTGCGTTTCTCTCTATATACCCTCATTAGACAGCAGGTTACTTTATCTTCTTTGCATATGATTTCTTTGTATTTGGTTACATATTTCTCTTGTTACTTCAGTTACATCTTTATTCTTAGATATTTGCATATCGTTTCAGTACGTCTCAATATCTTTCCTTCAAGACGTCACTCTGCCCTCATCAGATTTCACTTACAGCTCTATGATGTTCTATGTTTTGTGCTAACATCCTTCCACCCTTTCAGTGTGAGGGTACATTTGGTACGGTTTCTGAATGCATATCGTTTCTCATATGGTATTGTGATGATACCTGGTATCCCATATAGGACTCTTCTCCTGCTGTTCCACTATGAAGGAGGTGAGGGGGCGGAAGCTAAGGATGATTTATCTACCTGCTCTTCTACAGATGTATTTGCCACTAGACTGACTAGATTCCACAATCATTTAATGTTAATGTTAATGGACATGTGTACCACGCACTATCACCACCGGAGTGGTCCCATGGCGCTCTGGCGGCTCTGAAAGAGGGAGCGAGGGTGAGTTAGTGGGAGGAGGCTGGAAAAGTGTATGAGTGCAGTGATGCAGTGTTGGCAGCCTCAGTCCAGTGTGTCTGTCGGCTGGGCCTGGGGTGTTTGCGGCCAGTAGTCATTGTGTACTGTTGTGCAAGTCTATGTGTGTTTTTTTGTTTTGTTGTTGCAGTGTAGTGAAGTTTGTGTGGTCTGTTGTGCTGCAGGTTTGTGGTTGTGTTTGGTTTGGAGTTTGAGAGGTGTATGCAGAGGAGGAAATTGTTAGTGGTGTTGGTTAGTTGGCATCTCTATCCTGAATTGAGGAGTTGGGCTTGCGTAATCTGACCAGATGGGGTGCTTGGGCACCCTGTGCCTCTGGAATGTCTGTGCCCGTTCTGCATTCGAGGCCCCTTTAACATCTCGCTGCCTCCTCCACCCGCTCCGCCAACAACTCTGCATGTTCCTCACTCCCATCTCCATGGCTAGTGCACCTGCCAGTGTCCACACCTCAATTAGTGTGGTGATTGGTAGTATCTCGACAGATTCACAACCCAGTGGTACTTAGTAGCAGCTAAACGGACATTTGGGGATGTTGGTTAGGATTGGCTGGGGTTGTTGCCTCCGTCTTCATGGGTCTTGCATGTGAACCACTTTGTGAACCATTTAAGTGTATATCAAAGGTGCAGGCCAATCAAATTACTCCTTTGCATGGAAGCACATGGTGTCCCAGCCACTGTCAGGGATGCACATGTGACCTTTGAACCCACTCAGTGCCACAAAAGAGCTGCACATGTCAAGCAACTGGTTACAACAAAGGCACATGTGTACTATACATTTGGCATGGACCATGTATCAAAATGGGTCTGATTAACAGACCTCCCTTTCAGAAACAGAATTACCTGCATAATGTTCTTCAATAAACATCCAAAAAGTCTTTCACACACTCCTAGGTTGCAATCCATCACAGGCATTCAGAAGAAAATACGGTGAGTAGCATGGTACCTCCATGGGGTCCCCTGTTGAAACCTGCACCTGTCCCAGATAGGTCCTTGTGACTGCCATATGATGCTCAGTGAAACTGCCCTATTAGTGACAGGACAGTGTCACTATTGCTGAGTGGTAAAATAATGTCCCAGGCTCTGACATAGAAACAAACATATCTTGAGGTTTCTTCAAATTGAAAAAACAGGATCAGCCACAAACAAGACAAAGAGGGCCTGCTATGAAATTGTTTGTCCGCAGATGAGCAGGTGATTAGGGTGTGGAGTGGTTGATCACGGCTCACAGGTTAAGCACTCACCTCTCACATGAAGCTAGTTGGAATTTCAACGGTTTTAATCCTGTTAGGGTTGACTTAGTCTTCCATCCTTCTGTAGTTAATAATAAGTAATATTAAATAGAGAAAAAAAGAACAGCTAATATTACAACACTTAGAAAGATGAGGCAACCAACATAACTCACTGCATAAAAACCTGATATTGTTATTTTATTATTTTCCTATTATTGTATATGGATAAAGCAGGCACGAACTGCTCTTCCTTCAGCCTCTCGACTGAGCAGGCGGACATTTTTGAGCCGCAATCATGGCTGCCTTAAGACCTCTTATTAAACCAAAGATACTCAAGAAAAGAACCAAGAAGGTCATTCATCAGCAGTCTGATCGTTATGTTAAGATTAAGCGGAATTGGCGTAAACCAAGGGGAATTGATAACAGAGTTTGCAGGAGGTTTAAGGAACAGATTCTGATGCCCAACATTGGTTACGGTAGCGATAAACAGACCAAGGACATGTTACCGTCTGGATTCCGCAGGTTTCGGGTACACAACGTGAAGGAACTGGAAGTGCTCATGATGAGTAACAAGTCTTTTTGTGCTGAGATCGCCCACAATGTTTCATCCAAAAACAGCAAGACCATCGTAGAGAGGGCTGCTTAGCTTGCCATCAAACTCACAAATCCAAACGGCAGATTGCGCAGTGAGAAGAACGAGTAGACTCGAGTAGACTGTCCCCCTTTTCTGTGCAGCTCTGTTTGTCAAATGAAAAACTGTAAACTCCCCCAAAAAAAGCAGCTCAAACCTTTACAACATAATGCCAACGTTCAGAATAACAGTTTACACTTCAAAATAACAAAATACATAAATTTACATCAACCTAAAATTCCAATATTCCAATATGCAAGATATAAATCTAAAAAGAAGAAAAAACAAATCAGATTAATAACTGTGTAGACAAGTGCTCCAACAATTTGTTGAAATAATAGTCTGGGAGACTAAAATAACATGTTTGGCTTTTCAAAATCTAGCTCTGCAATGCCAGAAATGTAAAGATTACAGAGGCAGAGAGCGAGTTTGTAGCCCCGCCTCAATCCAGACTTGGTTTAGCTATCTCGAGACATCGTCTCCTCGTGGTCCAGTTGTACCTATACTCTGGAGTCTTTGTGCAGACCTCAAATCGGTCTTAAGAGACCATCGATAATGCCCCATCTTGCCAACTTGAACCATAGAAGGAGGTGCTTAACTCGGTCAAAGGCAGCCGAAAGATCTATTGAGGCCGCATAGATCGTTGTATAATTGCCAAGCCATACAGAGTCCTGAAGTCACTGAACTATAAGCCTGTTTAAGTCAGTTCTATGGCCTTTTCTAAACCCTGTTTGGGACTTGTTTATTCTGCCCACACTAACTGGCCAGTCCTCCAAATGATGTAATAGAATGGATGCAAAGCCCTTACTATCCGCGTCCAAGACGATAATAGGGTGATAGGTTTTCAGATCGGTCTTCACACCCTTCTTGAAAATAGGTATAATGTAAGACGTACGCCATGACTTAGGGAATTGCTCAGCCAACACCATTTCTTTGAACAATATAGTGAGAACGGTAGACCAATTGACTGGATCCTCTTTAAATAGCTTGTTAGAAAGGGAGTTAGGGCCAGGGTCTCTAGAGTCACTGATTTTCAGTAGAACCTCATATAGAGACTCCTGATCAATACCGAGCTCCCATTTTATTGAGCTACCCTTTATATTTGAATCGGCACTGTTATCTAAATGAGTCATTTGAGTGCAGTGACTCAAAATAGGTAAACCAATCGACCTCTGACACCGCATTCAATTGATGACTAGCTTGAGAAGTCCCTTAAGAATTTACAATTTCCCTGAAACCAGAAGCATTTCTATCTTTTACGGATATTCAACATAAATTCTGCATCATTATGCAACATATTAAATGGATGCAGCCTCAGTTGTTTTTGTATGTTACAGTTTGTCAGACTTAATTTAAATGTTTTGAAAAAAACAATATCTAATTTTCCGATATCCCTAGTTTTAGCTCTCATTACAATCTTAGCATGTGCAATATTACTGTTGTATATGTGCATATGTGCAGTTTTCGTCTGATATTTCTCTAGAAAATAATGACCGCCTGGAAAGATGGCTTTTAATATGTCACCAACTGGTTGCTCAAATTTAGCAAGGTTAAAAGTAAGCAACTTTGACTCCAAAGTAGTCCTGCTCAATAAAGATGCTTGCTCCTTAATAAATCGGGATATAGCCACATCTTTCCACCAAACCTGATCTTTCCCAGGGTTAATAACTAAACCTATGAGCCAAGCTATATACTTCAACCCCAAACTAATATCAAAAGCTGTAATAAACATGTGATGATCGCTCCAATTCGTTCATTTTACGCAAATAGATTTACATTTTGCAAAGACGAATTGGTCAGTGAAAAAATAGTCCAGGATTGAATCACTGGCCCCCCTGTGCCAAGTTGATTGTTGTGGAGGATCGCCCAAGACGGCACCTTTTAACATTCGTAAGCTGAGGGAATTCAAACAGAGGGCCTATTTCACACCACAACTAACTTTGGCACTCTTATCCTCAAAGGATATTACAATCTGCTCGTTTTCTACACAAAAATCAACCCCAGGGCAAGTTGAATTGAAATCCCCGGCCAGCAAAACATTTCTGTTCACATTATCAGACTTCCAATCTGTAACATGTTCAGGCAAAACTTCCAAAAAAGTATCAAGTAGAATGGAGTGCCCAAAAAATATTAATCAAAAGATTAGCCTTCAGACCAGTGAAAGATTGTATAACAGTCAACAGAAACCAAGAAAGACGGGCACTTTTACCCTTATGGGCCAACTGCACAAATACAACATGGCCATCTAGAGAAGGACATTCAGTTAGCCAAGTCCCCTGAAGCATGATTAAGCCTTGCTGTCAAACTATACTCACTACTTCAGGATTGGTAAATAGATTAACATTCCCCCTAGTTGTGGGGTACAATTACCAGCCCAACAGAAATCCCTGCCTCACAAAACTGCATTTGAGCAGTTACAGAAATAATGGCTGCGCTGTGACGGCAGAGCACATGTTCCTTTGCATCAAAACTGTATTTTAGCAGTTACAGAAACCATGGCTGCACTGTGTCTGCTGTGCGTATATGGGGCGAGATGGAACACAGACACTCTGAGAATGGCTGCATCTATTTTTTCATGGGAATCCAAAAAAAGAGGAATTCAAAGGCAGCCTGTGCAAGCGCTGCAGTGCTGGGATTTGCAAAAAACTTCAAACTGCCAAAGAACATTTTCTTTGTAAAATGACTTTACACTGGTGCTATCTTCATTGTTGAGCATCACCCAGCTTGTGTTGTAGTAAAACACAGCCATGTTCATCCATATTTAGGTTGTACACCAGCAAACGGGGGCATTCCTCACTGAATGACATGCTGTGTTAAGCAAAATCTGTGAAGGAAAGAGAAACCCATTTCAGGCTGTGCAACTCGCGTTCACTCTTACAACAAAGTAACCTATAAAGAAGACTTCAAACAGAAAGCTTTTTCTCCCCAGCCGTGCGTCAATTACAAAGAACAATATTTCCAGCATCTTTCCATGCCCTGAAAATGATCTGATCTGTCAAGACTTTGCTGAAAATGTGTGTTAAAGAAACCGCACCTTGTGAAATCCCCATGTAAAATAAGCATGTGTAAATTCGTTTTGCAAAGGCAGTGAAATAATACTTTTTAAAGCTAAAAATGTGAAATCATCCCAGATACTCGCACAGAAACAGTATGTTATAGGTGCAACTGGGGTGGTTTAACTGTACATTAGACGTACTTACTGAAGACTTGGTTTCTGTGAAAGAAAGTAAGGAAGAAAAAAAAAGGTGTGTTTAAAAACAGCAGAACAAAGGAGCCTCAGCAGGAAATTTAACAGCACTAAACCTTCCTGGGACAGGAATCTCCCCCACAACTATGAAAGGGCTAAGGTGTGATAATTTGCGACCTCTTCAGACTGACTGGCTTTTCCTCCAGCCAGGAACAATGGATCAAGGGGAACTGGCCTTGTCGCAGGCAAGTGTGAATTCCTTGTGACACCTCTACGCAACTGCATCTGCCAGAATGAAAGGGTGCTATTGTAACCCTGCTGCCCAGAACTGACACAGAGGGGGCAGGCTGGCTGTGGAAATTTTAAGGACCGCCCTCTAGTGACAGATTCCATCCATTTGATTTAAAATACTTTATATATTAAAGCATTTATTTCAGTCACCTAAAGAAGCTGTAATGTGAAATTATGACCGTTTTAATGTAAATTGTGTACCATTAAAACAAGACTATGTGAGTTATCCTACCATGTGGGAGACGCGAACAGCAGTAAAGGGGCATTTCTGGAAAAAGTGTACATGACACAGTTATGAAAATTAAATGAAAATATGCCTGACATTAATAGGCTTAGGTGTATCCATTTTTAGAATTTTATGAGAAATATTTTCCATAGAAATTGTGAGAAAAGTGCCAGAAGAACAAAACAGCATCGTACAAACTTGGGAGTTGGAACGGCATATTCCTTGTAAAATATGGGATCTGCCTATTTGATTTCCAAGAGAATAACAATTGTAAATATAAGAGTTTTGTTTCATAACGGATTTTGGCAAAAGTAACTGTGGTATAACAAAGCACTTCATAAAACACCCACACTTCCCTGGTTCCAATCTTCTTACAGAGAGACAGCGACATCGACAGGCTGACCTATCCGATCTTAGAGGTAAGTCTAGCTTAGTTCTGCCCACATAGTAAAATTCCTCTGATGTCATCCGGTTTATAAAAGGATGAAGCTTAGTCTGGACAGACTTTCCAGAAACAGACATTCAAGAATCATTCTTTTACAAATAAACACCCAGAGATCCAGAAATTCCACATTCACCCTGCAAGACTCCAGTGCCAGGTCAGGGGTAGCCGATCTAGATCCAAAACCTCCTATCCAGGTAGAACCATTTATCCAGAATTAAACCCTACCAAAATCCTAATAATTCAGGGACAAAGGAGGAAAGGCTGCGGACCCCCTTGGAAGAATCCCATGACCAGACCTGTCTTTACCCAGCTGATGCACCCACTGTCCACTGAGACCAGACCCTGGTTGCCTCGCCGTGTCCCTAGAGGAGAGCGTTAGGGAGAATTCTCACACAAGTGCTACATTCCTTCTACATTAGAGCCCTCCACCTCTTTTGCTATGTTTTGGGGCTTTGAACCTTTCATTTTCAATGTGTTTTACTTTTGTGTTCTTTGGTTATGGAGTTTTAAAACAACTCCATAAGCATCATCTTTTTCTGTGTGTCACACAGCACCTTCAGTGCAGTGACACATGGATGTCATTCAGACTTCCCAAGGTTTAAATACCTTCTCTGGGACTGACTACTGTCTCCCAGAGCATGTAAAGGTAAATTGACTTTACTAGTCTCTTTAAATTTACAGACCCAGCACACACTATCTTCCTATACAGTTCTGGAGGGGTTGCCTAGCTCATGTAACAGTCAAATGTTACCCTTTCCTACTTTAAATGGCTGGTGGCAGTGGTTTAGATCAAACTACCATGATTTTTCCCGGCCGCTAACAACGGTAGCTAAAAATCGGGTCAGCTATGTTTTTCAATATGGCGCCCCAGACCTATCTCTAAAAACAGACTCCGGTCATCTTTAGCCATCATTTCTTTTAGGAAAGGTCCTTCTTGTGTTTGTCTCTGCGCGCCAAACCAGGTTTTGTCCCTTTGTTCGTTGGCCTTTGGCGGGCTTCAGTGCTGAAGCCCTCCTCTGGTGCCTGAGTGTCTGGGATGGACAGGATATGAGGGAGGGGCCCAAAACTCCCTGTGCTCAGTCTCCTAGGAGACCTGAATGCACTCTGGTGTGATTGGCTGGCTGGCTGTCCGGCACCACTGTTGTGTAAGTGACAGCCAGGCTGGAATGAATGGGGGAAAACTGTTTAAAAGCAGGTCTCTGGGACTTGGAAAGCAGAGTCAACCACTGGAATGAAAGAACCGAAGACGATCTGAAGGAAGACAACTGCTGCCACTCCTGGATGACTGGTGAAGCCCTGCTGCAGGCCGAATTGCATGAAATTTCATTGACAGAGAAGCCCTTCAAGGTTGACTTCTCCCCTTCAGTTTGGTGGGAACAACCAACTCGTAAGACGCCTGGAAACCGTCCCCTCCTGGTCGAATTTTCTGCAGAGTGCTGTGGAAAACCGGATAGCCAGTGGGAAGGATACCAGTTAGTGGTCTTTAAGGCACTCACACCTTAAACCGACATTTTGCAAAGCTTGTGGCTTCATCCCTGGGCAGTGCAGGAACCTCCCCACGTCCTCTTTCTTGTCCCGACAACTGAAGCCCAGGAACAGCGAGATCTGCTCGAACTGTGAGGAACAACTGCCTCAGCTGCAGCTTTTCTTCAAATCTAAGGTACTGTGCAAACACGGTCCTGAAATCTTTTCGGCCACAGTGAAAGTTTGTGAAACTTTCCCGACTTCGAAGGCTTGTCCTTCCCTAAACATTTGTCTAACTTTTCACCTGACAAAATTCTTCAAAGATCTGTGGCAAGGACTTAACCGTTGATTACCAGAACTGTGCATTCCATACAAAGACTCTGAACCATTGACTTTGGTTCAGGCCTATGAACTGAATTGCTGGTTGTAGTTTACTGAAACCCTTTGCTCTGCCTATGAAAGTATTTGGGCTACTGATTCTTATAACCTTGTCTTTTCACTCCTCTTTAAACTATCTGAAGTGCCATTTTGCTTCCACTTCAGGGGAGATGAACTTGTTAAGTAACGTATTAATTGTGGATTTGTGGTTTATTAGCGTATGATATTGAGCTGCTCTTGCTAGTGTAATGTTTACCAAATGATTGTGTAAATAAATGTATATTCTTTTACCAAGAAACCTTGAGTAAGTGTTTGTTTGAATCACTGTATGTGTTGGTCCTTTGTGTAACTTGTTGTACTGCTCACTTTACTCTTGAGATAAGTCTGACTGCTCAGCCATCACTACCACTTTACTGTGTAGTAAATGCCTGTACCAAAGGGGGAATTGTACTTACACTTGTAGTCTTAATTGTGTGTAGTGTTCCCAAAGGGTACTGCATATGATTCTGCCTAACAGAGTGCTGCCGCTTTGCAGTGACCAGACCCTTGTCCCGCTGTCCAGAGACCTGGTTAGCTGTCCAAACTACCCAATTCAAGTATCACCCCTCCCCAATATCAAAATGCTGCCTACACCATTCTGTTACCTTGCCATTTGTCCAACCCTATAAGAAACCCTATAAGAAATCCTATAAGTATCCTAGTAACTTATAGTAAATTGTTAGAATCCTCTGTGCATCCTGTCCTTAGAAAAGTGTTGTTACTCTCCATGTGTTAGCACCATTCTTTCCAAATTATTTCAGTCTGCTATATAAGTCCCTAGTACTATTTGGAATAAGTTGATTAATTCCCATTTAAAGAAGCACATGGCGTGAATGGGTTAACATTGCAAATTAACCTTTCACCTTTCGTGGCCAGTGTCTTTCTTTAAAACTCTAGCCACTAAAAAAATAGTTTCAGTAGAACCTGTAATTTTGCTTTTAGATCCAATTGTGCCCGTGTAACTGCTTTCATTAGAAAAAACGCTTTATTTTTCCTACAAGTCACCATCCAGAGTCACCTTTTCACTTTCATATCATACCTGTTATGTGCCTTTGTACCTTAACATTAAAACTGATTTCCAATGATGTCTGTTTAGCTCATTTTCCAAGCGGTTTGCTATTTTAAACCTGTGAAATGAAGCAATTGCAACTTTGCAGGTGTGATTCTTGCTGCACTGTTTTTTCCTTCCAAAGTCATTTTTTTAAACTGTGTGCCCGCTGTTTAGCACACTGCCTTGTAGCTTCTAAGTTTTCATGCTTCTTTAGTACACCACACACATTTTTGCCTTATCCATTCAACCGCACATGTTAAATAACTATTTCGTAAACCCGAGTGCCATTTTGCTCATTTTTCAAGGGAGCTTTATCCGATTTTGGCTTCCAATTCAGGGGTGGTAGGTTAGATTTTTGCCTATTATACCAGACTCCTTGCTACTCCACTCCACCCAAATTTGGTTAACAGGGGTTTGAGGGGGTGTTGCAGGGGAATGCCTAACGGTGGTGCTATCTGAAAATACTACCCGAAAAGTAATCTTGCTTTCATTTCATTTGTGCACTGTGTGTCTTATGTTAGAAGGTTAAACTAGGTGTATCTGATCATTTTATTGTATAGTTATCACCACACTGGTGATTGCTGCCCTATAGTGGATGGTTTGATTTTTATTCAAAATTAAAAATAAAGAAAATATTTCATTATTACACACCGGCCTGGTTCATGGTCTATTACGACACGGGGTGTACGTTAAAGGGGGTGTAAGACGGGTTGGCTGCCTTCTCAAAAACTGAATCTGAATATAAACTTAACAGCGTTTTTAATTGTGCGCCGCATCCCTGGCCAGTAGAAAGAGTCCTGGTCTTAAGTGTGCTGCATCTTTAAAATCCTTAACACAGTGGGGGCTCGTCCAGGATTGAGATAGTGTTTCCACTGTGACAGCTTAACACAGCAAGCTATCCTTCAAGGTAGTGATACTTTTGGGGTTTAGAAACCTGTGTTACACTGTAAAAGCGCCTTCCCAAAACGTAGACCCTAAGTATCAGGCCTGTGTGTAAAAATAAAGTAAAATCAACCCTGAACTAGACAAAAAGCAACAGAATACAGGTTTACCCTTATATAAATAAATTAATAAAGGAAGAACACCCTTCAAAAATGACCACAGTGGAGATAAACATGGCTAGGCAGCACCTTCTGCACACAATATTTGTCACAGGGGAATGGGTAGAGCAAGATGAGGAGGTCTGGCCAAGAAGAAAGGATGCAACAGGTCACCGCCATGAACATGGATGTGTAGCAAGACGGTGGCCTATTACATCAAGCCTTGAGTGAGTTGTATATGACTCTGAAAATTAAAGAGGAACAGATTAAAATGGTCCGATTCGCAGCCTACATATATCTCCACATGGGAGTTATGGAGGAAAAGTATGAAGAATATAGAACCTTTGCGCAAAACCAATCTGAGCACTTAAAAACCAAATACAGACAGAACTAAAGCTAGTAGAACAGAAATTGCAAAAGAGCCAAGATTCGGAGGCAGGATGTGAAAACTACATCAAACAGTTAAAAAAGGACTTGGCTCTTCAACAACAAAATAATTCAGATCAAGAGGCCCAATTAGATACATTGAAAGTGGAGTGTCAGGAAAAGGTTGACTCTCTGTTGGAGAGTCAACAGAAACTGAATCAACAACTAAATTATATCAGAACCTGCTCAGAACAAATAACCATATTACAAAATCAGATCACAAAGTTGGAAAAGGAGAATAAGAAATTAATCATAAAAGAACTCCACTTCCAAACAGAATTTAACCAAGAACGCCAGCATTATGTACCATCAAACAACAGTGTGATGACCTGGTTGGACAGAGGGGCATCCTGTATCAAGAAAAAGATGCCCTATGTCAGGAAGTGTGAAACCTAAAAACAGACCTACAGAAAAGAGAGTTAGACCTCCAGAAACTGAATGAACTAAAAGTAGAATATGAAAATGTATTGGGGCACACCAGACGAGTAGAAGGTGCTGTAGAAGTGAACACTCAAGCTAAAAATGCATAAAATCAGGAGATGAATCTCCTGCAACAAAAATTGTCTCGGTGTTCCCAGGCCCTACAGGCAGCACAAAAAGACAATGAGGCCCTCTGTGATGAGAACAGGGGACTCCAGAGCCAGGTGGCAGCTCAAGAGCAGGCAATAGAGGTAAGTCAAGCCCTGATAGCAGAGTAAAAGGCTCAGGCCTTAGCCTATTGTCAGGAAATAGGGGCTGAAAGAGAGAAACTTGAGCTGTTAGAAAAAGAGTATGGTAGGTTGAATCCCAACTTGAGGGACCCTGAACAAGTAGAGAGACACAGGGCCACCCCTGATCACAGTGTGATGCCCTCTGTACTAGGGGCCTCCAAGTAATTTACCGCCTTGTCTACACAAGGTACTGTTAATTTCATGGTCACCGGTTCACCAGAACCGGGAATCATGGGGCAACCAGACTTTAGTAGGTCCAGCATAATTGAACAGACAGACCGTCAGAGTGTGATTGACGGGCATCCCTGTGCAGATTCCAAATTTTTATGGCCGATACATCTGGTCAGTAAGACTCCTATGAGGAGAATCTCAGGGAGCTAGACCTGTAGAAGCATCATCTACAAAGGGACCATTTGGTTCGCTTTGCAGAACAAAAAGAGTGTGAATTGAGGCCCCAAAAGAGCATTCTAAAAACCTCCACCCAATCAGGGCACTGGGGGAATTCTCCACCAACCCTGGAAGCAGAGAGGAGTCAGAAGACCACTCTCCTGTGTGAAAGAGGGAGTCCAAGGGGAGTGACCCACAGAGCCCAAGGTATAACAGGGGAGGAGGAACTAGGCCCCACCATTCTGAGAGCAACTCACAAGGTCAAAGAATCAGGGAGCGCCTAGAAAATAATGAGGGGACCTCAAACAGTAGCAGCTGCGAGTCTGAGGGTGAATGGACTCGGGTGAAGCGGCAAAAGAAGGCCAATAAACAAAAGAGAGCTCTTGTGAAAGACCCATTCAGGCAGATTAAGGCTATTAGGAACTTCATGACTCTATATCACAAAAATGCAAAATATTCTGTCTGGGAGCATCTGGAGCTATATGAACAAATGATGGCCTCTTTTAACATAAAAAATAAACAGAATTGCATAGACTATGCCAAATGGACATTCTCTCCTGAGTAGTCAAGCTTCTTTACGGGGCTGGAAGACCAGAACCACTCAAGGTGGTCCACCTATAAGGCGGCCATCTTGAAGCACTTTTCTGCCCACGTAAAAAACCAGGAGGCTCGCTAAGCAGCCTACAATCTGCAGTGCGGAGAGGATCATGCGCCAAGAGAATATGTGCAGGAGCTTAAACACGCTTTTGCGCAAACTACCAGGCGGGTGTGCACAAATAGTAAAGAATTTATAACCATCTATTTTTATGCGCTCCCAAAAAATATAATGACCCAGCTGGTAAGAGATTTACACGACAACATGACCCTGGACTGGGTAATAGTGCAGGCTTCCCAGATCTATGAGGTCCAAAAACCTGCAGAAAGCAAAAATCAAACCAAAACCCCAAACCAACCAACACTCCCGCTGCTGCTAAGGTGGCGGAGGTGAAGGTTGCCTCCATTTTGGACCTACAAATGGGGGGGGCTAAAAATACACCTTCTCAAAACCAGCCAAATCAGAGGCAAAGGAGGCCATCTGATCAATCAGCAGCAGGTGGCAGTCAGGTAGGTAACCCCACCAATTTGACCTCTAACTCTGCAAATTATATCAGTCCCAAGTATAAGGGCAATAGACCTATCTTGGGGCACGTATGAACACCTCTGGCTCAAGGGGGGATCCAACCAGGTGATACTGCACCAGGAATCTTCCCTCCCCACTTCCCCCAGGATGGCAGTAATCCTCCAAATCTAGGGTTAAGTTTCTTCCCCGATACCTTCCAAACCCCAACCTGCAGGACAACCTTCCCTTCTCTACCCGCTTTCAGAAGTCCAGACCACCCAATCTGGGAGAGGGGAGGCCAAGGGTGGAGGGTTACCAAGTTAATCCCCAGTACCCAGGGTACTCCAGGAAAACGGATAGTTACCCATCCCGAGAACAACCTAGGTTTGAGCAAAAACCCCCGTACCAGCTGGAGCAGGTGTCCCAACTGGAGCACCAGGCCCAGAACCTCACTAAGGATCTGAGTCACATGTTGAGGGCTCAGCAGAACCCTCAGATGAACATGCCGGCTCAGAACTCCTCAAACCAAGGGTCTGGTATCCCGGAACAATGACGGGGAGTGAACCCCGACAACCCAGCGGTTCCAGAGGAGGAGGCACGGGAGGAAGGGGGGTGCAAAGTCCTAAAGGAAGCTTCCTTCCTCACCTGTGAAAAGCCCTGAGACACCCCAGAACCGGAACTAAAATCTCTTACGCCCGAAAATCTGCAACCCAGTTAACAGAGGGTGCGTAGTTGAAACAAAGAAATCAAAAAGACCCATTTTGTGGAGGAAGTCAGTGTCCTCCAGTTTGAAGTGGAAGAATCCTTGGAGGATTTTGAGAAGAAAATCTTCTCCTTCAGGGACGGGGGAATACCTCCCAAAGAAAAACTGGTCCCAAGAGACAAGAATTTTGGTTGGGGACTGATTCAGAATCACCAATCCCTGAACCCCAGAATGGTCATCCAGATAACATAATATTGAATGAGGGATCCCCCTCAGAAACCAATTCTGGTGACTGCCTCCAAGAAGGGGGGAGTAGGGGGAGCAGCTCAGAATCAGAAAAAGAGTATTCCGAAACTGCCCACACCAATTCTGGTGACTGTCTCCAAGAAGGGGGTGACAGCACAGAATCCAGAGAGAAAGGGGAGCCCGAAACTCCCCAAATATCAGGATGCCAAATTTTTGTTACAGATTCCCAGACTCCTGCACAGAAAACTGTCCAAAACCCCACCGTGTTGGAGTCCAAAATAAAGAAATTGACCGCCCAGCTTGCCCAAAATGCCCATTACCTATACCCCTTGGAGGAGAAAAAAAGGTATATTCTATGCCCCCGTCTGAGTGCAAGGGCAATGTGCATTTTCAGCACTGGTGGACACTGGATGCCAAGCCACTCTTCTGTCCAAAAGGGCCTTTGAGCAGCTAAATTCAGGAAGGGGGAGATACACCAGATCCCTCTCACCCCTCTTCCTGGACAACTCCAGAACTTCATTCCCGACGAGGGGACTACAGATCTGGAAATTAAAATTGGGCGACATAAGGTGAAACACCTGGTCATAGTCGTGAGTCCAGAGTGGACCCCATGTCTATTAGGGAATGACATCCTGCGGAGGTTGTCTCCCTTGATGGTTCCATGTCTTAAAATTGCGGCAGAAATGGCTGTGTATACAAAATATCACAGCAGAAATGCTGTGGTTTTGCCGCCACAATCATGGAAAGGTTGCGGGGGACACCCCTGCAACCCCCAGACCCATTATACAATTAAGGGGAGCGGGGACACCCCTGCAACCCCTGCTCCCCTTAAATGGTATAATGGGGTACAACTTTACGGGTCAAACCATGCCACAATATTTTTTACCGGTGACATTTTTGCCTAGATTTTATTACACAATACCCCCTTGATAGACTGTGTAAATAAGGTCCTCTGGACTCATACTAACCGGCCAATAAAATTTTTAAAAAAGTGTCAACCATGTTAGTTTAAATGGCACATGGTTGAACAAAAATCTGATCAAACTGAGTTTAATTTCCAAAATAATCAAAACCCGTATGTTACAGTTATTGCTGTAGGACAACAAACTGGTGATAGAAACTCCTCTCTGTTCCTGAAAATCAACCTTCCTTCCAGTTTCAACTGGCATTCCTCACTGAAGGAAATAATTTGAAATTTTATACCAATTGCCAATCTGAAAATCCAAATCCTACAGTCAAAAGTGATGAAAAACCAGCTCAAAGCTTAGCTCCCATTCAGAAAATTAGAGAACAGCTGTTCCTCCCTATTCAGTTAAATGAGGGGAAGGAGCCTGTTCTCGCTAGAGTGTGCTTGAACAATGAAAAGAGCTTCATCGGCGAAGCCGTGTTCAGGAAACTCCCAAAAGATACAACCATTCCCACATTTAAAATGATTGATAAGTGGGAAATGGGCCTGGAAACTCCCAATTCCAAACATCTCCTGCCTAGCAGGCGTATGCTCAAAATTTCCATGGGTGACAAAAGCATAGAGCATAATTGTTGGGTCGTGCGAGTTGTCCCTGCTGCAGTCTATTTAGGCAGTGGCATTCTCAATCAGTTTGCAATTAATTTGAAACGTATAAATTACAAGGCCTGGTCCTGACTGGGGGGCAATCCCACGGGCTTTGATGATTCGGAGAAAGCATTTTGGTCAGCTCAATTGCTGCCATATGCAGTTGAAGTTCGAATTGGAGAGGAGTTTGCCATCCAGGATGAACCCGACAATTCCCTCTTGACTTAAAAATTAAAAGAGGACAGAAACTGTAAAATCCAGACGCATATGTATGCCTCAATGCCCATCTTCAACAACAGGGGTTGGGGTTAAACCGAACACCATGTAAGTGACTCCAATCAAGCAATCCCACTAAGTCAGTGCCTTGTCTGGGATGCCCAAGGGAAGCCCTTATTTATGTATTTTTATGGCAAGTTATAATTTGGATGATGAACCCTTGTATAACACCCCTCTCTTAGAATCCCCCTTGACCCCACTGAGCCAAGAAGTAGGCTTGTTTTGCAAATTTAAAAGGTTTATTTGAAAAATTAAACAATATTTATATATATCACACTTATATAAATAAATTGATAATGGATAGTACACTTGTGAATATGAGCAGTAATCAGCAAGAGGTAATCCTACAGTAGCACAGTTCTTGGTTACTTATGAATAGGAACAGAAGAATGAGGTGGGAAAGAATGCTTTATATGGTTCAAGGAAACGCAATGATGAATGAAATGCAGTACAGAAAATAACTTGATACGGCTTCAACAAAAGACAATGTAATCACTTTTCCTTGACAATTCACTCCCCCCCCTTTATGCAATATAAGGAGATGGAAAGAAGACACACAGTTCTCAGGAATGCAATCAAATATAATTCAGTTCCCCCCTAGCAAGCTTAGAGGAAAACAGGTATGAGTTTTAACAAAGGCAAGATACTTTGATGTGGTTGCAATTAAGTGAACAATATGCTAAAAAGGCTTTTAATTCCCTATACGGGGTTCAGGGTGGGCGATATCTAGTTTATATTAGTTCAGACTCACTTTAGCAATGCTCTATGAGTAACTAGCAGGTTAAAACAAATTTTAGCAAAGGAAAGCAAGGAGCTGCTGATTTTTACACGTGGCTGAAATTGTGCAAAATGTCAAATCTCGGCAAATTTAATTGCGTGCATCGAGCGTAATTACGGAGGCCCTATAAGGAGTAGCAAGAGATTGGTTTTGGCACAGTGAGTACTCACACTATATTTTTGAAATAAGCCGTCAAGGTCTGGTCAGGTTGGACGGGACTTCCGGCGGGTGGTTCTGAAGTTCCGGCTATCTGGGTCAGCTCTGCTCTCTGGGTCTGTCAAGCACCGGCTCTGCTCACAACGGTCTGGTTTGTGGTTCTCTCTGGTTCCGGACACAGCACTGCTTTCTGGATACTGCAACAGGTTCTAGCAAAAGTTCTTGGCAAAAAAATTCAAACAGCTCGCCCGGCTGTTGAATAGTTTGGTTGGTTTTGAGGCCTGCTGAAGAGGATTCAGCTTGTGGATTCAGGCCTCTCTGCTACAAATTCTGGAGTTAATTTCTGCTACAGGTTCTGGAGATTGATGGATTTGAAGTCTGGATCTCTGGATGTAAAGTCTGAAGTCTCCCGGCAAAGCGTCCCGCAAGAAAGTGGAAAGTGAATGTCCACACCTGTCCTGCACTGTCTGCTTTTATGTGTTTAGAAAGTGGGTGTATGCGTGGCATAACTGAGCCTGCCCCTCTCTACTTGTCATTGGCCCAATTCTCCCCTCTCCCATGATTGGGGGAAGGAAATAGATTGTCATCATGATGAGGTCTGCTAATGGTCAGAGGATCCTCCCCTGGTCAATTTGCCCACAAATCTATATTTGATTCAAATACATATTTCCCAGATACACAAGTGGTTGACATTACATGTACATATTACAGATGAATTAAGACAGGTCTCTGTTCAAGCCCCATGTTCCTGCGAGCTGGGATTCAGAAATGACAACATTTTGCGCTTTTTGGTCAGGTTACCAATATCGGACATTTACCAAAAATTACACAAATGTAATTGTGTCCCCTTGTGACTGTCTTTTTTTAATATAATGGCTTTGTAGTGTGCAAGGAGTATGGACATTAATTGATGAAGTGTCAGATTTTTAACATGCAGACATTTGGAGTAAGACCCGTTTTTCCGCTAGCAACTCCCCAGAATACACCACAGGGTCCTAACACCTCTTAAAACGTGCACAGAAAAATCACAAGAATAATGATATTACTTATATAATTCTGACAAGTCCGTACTATGAATTATCCATCTTTTTTAAAATTATGCTCTGGCCCAAAGGGGTGTGGTTTTCCCCAAGCACATGGTGGAGTTTCTGGTTTGTCCACTTCCCCCAAGCTCAGCTGGCTCTCAGAGGCACTGCCCCTCCCAGTTTCTCCCAAGAGGAAGCCATTTTACGACCCCACCAATATAACATTTGCCTGAGTCAAAAAAGGCCCATTTTTCAGTTCCCTGCAGTCCCCAGGTGCCACTCCCCTTTCAATCAACCGGGCCATGTGATCTCCTTTTGGCAGGGGCAGCAGGAGGCAGCCAGGCCTGGGAATGCAGTTGTGCAAGTCTCAACTCCTGTCAGGGGTAGTTGTCAGGCAGAATACAGCTAAATGTCACTTTAGTTCCCAGTTTTCTACATTCAAATCCAACTTACAATTTTCGCACATGCAGCTAGAATGCTGATTCTAACTTCAAAACTATGACATTTAAACAGTTGTAAACTATGTTAGACTCAAAAGTAGGTCACTCATTTAATTTAAACATTTCGATTTTAGTGGTTTTAAATCCAATTTCCCTTAAGCTGCTGACATCCCCAGCTATTTTTTATATATACATTAAACAATTACTTCCTTCAGGTCATTTCAGAATATAGTTTTACGTTGTATCCACCTCTTAGCAAGTCTTTCCTTGGCCTGGTTTGGGTTTATCTGTTCAGTTTTACACAAAGGTCTGGTGGTTTTAAAACGCCGGCTTTCTGATAGTGGTGAGCACCGGTATTGCATCCATTTTTGACATCAAGAAAATGAATTCCCCACAGTTCTGGGTTGCTTTTGGCAATCAGCATTGCCATTCCCAATGGTTTCAGGCTACTGTGTGTGTAGCCCAATGGTGGTTTTAGGCAGTGCCCTCCTGTGCTCACAACATAGGCAAAAATGGGTGGCAGCCTATTCTTCATGTTTTCCCTGTGCACTCTCTGGGGAGTTATGGCCATCATGATGTTTTCAATGCCAGTAACGCACAGTTTTATGGTAGGGCTTGGATGCATGGGTAAAAACATCCCACAAACCCCCCCTCTTGCGATGGCCATTCTGATCTTTCACTGATGGAAATCGCAAGATCTGGGATGTTCGCCTCATCTTCTTCCAGTTCCGTAGATGGCACAGTTCAGCATCTTTTCCTCCATCCGGTTGGATCGATCGGTTCTCCTCGCCTGTCCTGATGGGAATATTGGGTGGTACCCCTGCCCCTCGGATCTTTGCTCCCGGGCTCTGGGTCGTTCTCCTTGGTCAGTCTCCGTGGTTTCATCTCTCCTAGGATGATAAAGCAAAAGCAGCAATACCTATTCGTAGACATTTCTCCACCACTATTAATGGTGGGGCGGCATATACATTTTATACATCAGGATACATTTTTCAGTCTAATTTTAAAACAAGATATAACATGACACATTTTTTTTTTTCAGATCATAATATTTTAGAGACTATATGTGAGATATTTTAGGATGGGAACTGAATTGATCTGGAGCGGTCCCCTCTGGTATTGCAGAGGACTCCTACAGTTGCTGCAGAGTGTGCCTGGGATGGCAACACTTTAGCTGATTTATATGTACCCACTTGTCTTCCCCTTCCGCCAGACTACCTTTGGGGATGCGGATCTTATACGCTACAGGGGAGATCTTGTCTATAATTTCAAACGGTCCCTTCCATGTAGGCAAAAAGTTTCGCTGTTTGGCCTGGTTCCTTTGGAAATTGTATAGATAGACCCGGTCCCCCACCTCGTATATTCCTTCCTGGTGGTCTTCAGGTCGTAGTGGGTGTTCATGCTATCAGCTGATCTTTCTAGATTCCGCTGAGCATAGGCAAAAGCATGTTGAAGGTGTTTCCTTAAATTCTCCACATACTCATGAGTTGTGGAGGCATTTATCAACGTCTGCTCTTGGGTTCTGTAGAGCAAATGCTGGGGAAGCACCATCTTGCGTCCAGTCAGCAACTCAAATGGTGACATTTTAGTTGCAGATGAAGGGGTAGATCTGATGGCCATTAGGACCAGAGGTAGTCGGATATCCCAACTTGGCCCAGAATCTGCCACAAACCTTTTTAAGATGCTCACAATGGTTCGGTTTTATCTCTCCACTGCTCCAGAAGAAGCTGGCCTGTAAGCAATATGTAGCTTCCTTTTGACCCCCAGTATCTCCCACATCTTTGTCATTACTTCACTGGTGAAGTGGCTACCCCTGTCTGACTCAATCCTTTGAGGTAGACCAAAACGGGAAAAGATGTGGTTAATCATCAGGGCAGCTGCTGTTTCTGCCTTGCAGTTTGGGGCCGGGAGGCATTCCACCCACTTGGTAAACAAGCATGTGACGGTCAACATGTACTTGTTTCCTCTAGACCAGCGAATTACAGGGCCTACAAAGTTGATTTGCAAATCTGACCATGGCAGTGTCATCCCCCTCTT
This sequence comes from Ambystoma mexicanum, assembly GCF_040938575.1. Classification (NCBI taxonomy): domain Eukaryota; kingdom Metazoa; phylum Chordata; class Amphibia; order Caudata; family Ambystomatidae; genus Ambystoma; species Ambystoma mexicanum. The sequence continues at coordinate 166,809,393 of NC_090926.1, read as the reverse complement.
TTGGAGAGGCGCACGGTGTGTGAGGGATGATGGCTGAAATTGTGCACACACAAGACACCCCTTCAAGTATTGGTCGAGGTCCTGCCCCATGTGTGGCCAGTATGCAACCTCTCTTAAGATCTCAAGTGTTGTGTGAAACCCCCTATGACCGGCGGTGGCCGCATCATGGGCGTGACTTAACATCAGGCTTCGGAATGAGGTAGGAACCACCCACTGATCATGGACAGCTTGGGATTTCCTTACCAACAAACCATCTTGGATTCAGAACATTTTTGGACATTTCATCAACACTTTCCCAATGTAATCAGTATCCGTCAGGGGAAAGTTCTCAGGGTCCTCAATGTGTTGGTAAAACTTACCAATTATTGGATACCCCTTTTGAGCCATAATTAAATCAGCATCAGGGGTCTCCTTACTCCATTGTGCAGTTGAAAGATCATTGTGAGCATTTGTCTGGGTCCTAGTGATAGCAGTGACCTGGATTTCCCCCAACAGAGACTCTATTTCTATTAGATCCCCTTGGATGGCCCCGGTTTTGGCCAGCTGATCAGCTAAGTCATTTCCAGTTTTGTCTGGTCCCTCTACTTTGGAATGACTCTTGATCTTTTTCCAGTAGATGGTCATCCCATTCGATGTGACCAGATCATCAATGTTTTGGATTAACTTCCCATGTTTTAGGGGTTTGTTATTAGCACATAACATGCCTCTGGTTTTCCAATTAACCAGGTGCTCCACGAACCCGTTCCGTACATAATCCGAATCTGTGATTATGACCAGTTCGTGGAGTTGATGTTGGACAGCAATTCTGCCACCTGACTACTTCTGGGACCAATTTTGTATCCAGCAGAGGGTTCTGGGGACTCATTCACCCATGCGTTCCCTACGCCGGCCACGAGTTAATTTTCCCCATTGTTGTCAACATGGTAAGAGCATCCATCCACATAGACAGTGGGCATTCCCTCACACTTGTCTTCTTCAAAGACTTTGTGTGGGGAATTAAGGTATGCCTCCATGTTGTCCTTGATTTTTAGACTTTCGTCCTCGAGACAGTTTTCTCTGGCACAATCATGCAAGTCAGCCAGACCTTGCGCCAGGGGACTCTTCTTGTTTTGGCCATATCTGACCTCCACAGGAAAGCCTTGCATTGACAGAATCCAGGAAGTAATTCGGGAATTACTCACATTTCCAGCCCAGATTCTGTCACTTTGGAGATATTGCAGAGGCTGGTGTGGAGTCTCCACTATGATGTGTTCCCCCTGGATAAACGGGCGGTAAGTCTTCAATGCCCACACCGTTGCCAGGAGTGCCTTCTCACAATCGTTGAATTTTTCCTCCACAGAGGATAAAGTTTTGCTCGCATAGGAGATTACTTTATTGACCATGTCATGCTTTTGGTATAATACTGCCGTCAAGCACGTATTAGAGAACCCTGTCTCCAGGAAGAACTCCTTGTTTCTGACAGGGTAAGCTAGGCAAGGCGCTTGCGAGAGGCTTCTCTTGAGTTGTCTTACTGCCTCGGATTGTTCTGGACCCCATTCCCACTTGACCCCCCCCTTCAAGAGATGAATCAGGGGTCTAGTGATCTCTGCGTAGCCCTCAATGAACTTTCTGCTGTAATTAGCCAGTCCAAGGAGGCTCCTTTGTTCCCGCAGAGTTGTGGGATCCTTCAGTTTCTGGAGTGCTTCCACTTTCTTTTCCTGGGGACAGAGACCCTGAGGAGTAATCTCATGCCCCAAGAAATTAACACGGGTTCTACACCACTGTGCTTTCTGAAAGGAAAGTTTTGCTCCGGCGGCCCTCAACTGTGTCAGAACATAATGGATCTCCGCTATGTGTTCCTCCACAGATGAACCTTTGATGAGGACATCATCTACATAAGCCAGGTTACCCCTCGCACCCAGGTTGGGCATGGCCTTATGTAGGAAAATGTTGAATTCATTGCCGGAGTTGAGGTATCCGAAGGGAGTCCGGGTCCATGTGTACTGCTGGCCCCCAAAGGTAAAAGACAGTTTGTATTTGTCCTCCCTACTGACAGGCACGGTCCAGTATCCATTAGTCAGGTCTATTGCTGTGAATACCTGTGACCCCTGAATCTGGGCCAGCCCTTGGTCAATGTAGGGCAGAGGCCATCGGGAAGTATGGACCCGTTTGTTGAGCTCCCTAAGGTCGGCGCATAGTCTCCACTGGCCGTTTGGCTTCAATATTCCCAGCACCGGATTATTGAAGGTACTGTGTACTGGACGGATTATTCCCCGGGACTTTCACTGATGGAAATCGCAAGATCTGGGATGTTCTTAATTATTTCAGTAAGGGACTCCATGGATGCGAGAGGCAAACGATATTGCTTCACAAACACTGGAGTCATTCCAGGGTCCGTGGGAATTGTTGTGGTGTGGTTGTCGGTGCGACCACAGTCATATGAGTCTACCGCAAAGAGATCTTGGAAACCCAAGAAAACTTGTTTCAACTTTTGCTTCTGTTCCAGAGTCACGCAGGCATCAGCTAGGTTGACTCTCTCTTCCACCATCTGCCTGAAGCCTGGAAAGACTTCTGGTTTTGCTATCTCAGCGGCCTCCTCCAGCTGGGTGGAGAAGTCCCTGGTCAGAGTGCTGATTTGGACTGGAGGCTTCAGGTGGGAAAGGCAGCCCTCATGGACCTGGAACATAACATCATCCCTCCTGAAGTCACAAGTCACATCTTCCTTACCATAAGGGCAAGAAGTGTACACCAGGAAGTTCCCCCCATGCCGGGTGAAAATCCTGTCTGGTGTTGTATTGTCATCACTGTCACTGTCAAAACAGTCCTTGGGGATTTGTCCTAACAGTTCATTTCCTAAATCAATGGAGAAATGTCGGCCATCAACCGCCATTCCAATGAGTAATACTCTGTAAGTCGCTGTTATCCACCTCTATTGGAATGGTGTCATGTTCTATGTTGACTAATGGTGTTGGGTTTACCCCTAACCCTTGCTGTTGGAGAGAAGCATTTAGATGAATATAAGCATCAGGGTTTTTCAATTTTTGTCCTCTTTTAACTTTCACTTCCAGGGAGAATTGTCGGGTCCTTTCTGGGATGGTAACTTCCTCTTTAATCTGAATTTCAACTGCATAAGGTAGCAATTGAGCTGACCTAAATGCTTTTTCTGAATCATCAAAGCCCATGGGATTATCCTCTAATCGGGACCAAGCTTTGAAGTTTATTAGGTCCAAACTAATGGCAAAGCGATTGAGAATGTCACTGCCTAAGTAAAAGGCGGCAGTGACGTCTCGCACGACCCAACAATTATGGACTATGCTCTTGTTGCCAATGGAGATTTTGAGCATACACCTGCTTGGCAGGAGATGTTTGGAATTGGGTGCTTCCAGGTCCATTTCCCATTTATCTATAAGTTTGAATGTGGGAATGGCTGGATCTTTTAGGAGTTGGCGGAACATGGCTTCGCAGATGAAGCTCTTACCGTTGTTCACACACACGCGAGCGAGAACAGAGTCCTTCCCATCATTTAACTGAACAGGGATGAACAACTGATCTCCAATTTGCTGAATATCAGCCAGGCCCTGAGCTGATTTCACATCTTTCTGGACTATAGGAGTGGGAGTGTCTGATTGTGAATTGGTAAAGAATTTCAGAGTGTTTCCTTCCAGTGTGGAATACCACCTTAAACTGGAAGGAAGGTTGATTTTCAGAAATAGAGAGGACCCCCCACCACCAGTCTGTTGTCCTACTGTCACGTCTGGAATTTGGTTGTTCTGGAAGTGAAATTCTACTTGGTCAGATTTTTGTTCAACCATGTGGCAGGTGCCATTTAAACTAACATGGTTGACACTCTGTTTTAATTTTATTGGTCGGCTAGTCTGGGTCCAGAGGACCTTGTTTGCACAATCTATTAGGTGTGACAACCTTCTCAGGAGGTCGTTCCCTAGTAAACAAGGGGTGCCCTCTGGAGTCACTACTATGACCGGGTGTTTCAACCTGTGACGCCCAATTTTAATGTCCAAATCTGCCGTCCCCTCGACAGGAATTTCCTTCCCGTCAAAGTACTGGAGTTGTCCAGGAAGAGAGGTGAGAGGAATACGATAATTCTCTCCCCTTCCTAAATTCAGTTAATCAAAGGCCCTTCTGGACAGAAGCGTAGCTTGAGATCCAGTGTCCACCAGCGCTGAAATTGTACCCTGCCCCTGTACTTGTACCGGGGCATAATATCTTCCCTCCTTCTCCTCAAGGGGGCACAGATAATGCACATTTTTGGACAACTGGTGGGCCAATTTTCTTGTTTTGGACATTGCAAGAGAAGAGATTTGAGCAGGATTCTGTGGAGAGTCTTAGGAATCTAAAAGAAAAAGTTGGCAACTGGAGATCAGAGCCATTGTGGGTTCCCCTGGTTCCAGTTCTGGGCCGCCCCCCCTTTTTGGAGGCAGTCACCAGGATGGGTTTGGACCAGGGGATTTCGGTATTGTTGGTTCTGGGATAGAATAATGGGCGGCGACAGCTCAATCCCCACATCTACCCAGTCTATTGATTCGGTTTTAGGCTCCCCTGGTTCCGGTTCTGGGCCGCCCCTGCCTTTTTGAAGGCAGTCACCAGGATGGGTTTGGACCAGGGAAGTTTGGTTTTGTTGGTTCTTGGATAGGATGATGGGCGGCGACAGCTCAATCCCCACATCTATCCAGTCTGGATTGGAATCTCTTGGGACCCATTTTTCCTTGGGAGGAGTTCCCCCATCTCTGAAGGAGAAGATCCTTTTCCCAGGATCCGCTGAGGATCCCTCTCCCTCAAATTGGAAGACCTGTACCTCCTCCACAAAGTGGGTCTGTTTGGGTCCTTTGTTTCTCCTACCTCCTCTCTTCTCCTTAGGTGGCAGACTTTCAGGGGTAGGAGATTTTGTTTCCAGTTCCTGGTTTTCCAGGGGCTGTTTACAAGTTGGGAAGGAAGCTTCCTCCAAGGCTTTACACCCCCCTTCCCCTTGTGCCTCCTCCCTGGGAACCGGTGGGTTATCGGGGTGCTGCCCCCGTCATTGTTCTGGAGCACCAGGCCCAGAGTTTGGGGCATTCTGCGGTGGCATGCTCATCTGAGGGTTCTGTTGAGCCCTCAGTATGTGACCCAGATCCCGTGCCATATTTTGGACCTGGCGCTCAAGTAGTGAAACCCGCTCAGGCTGATACGGGGCTCTATTTTCTCCCCTGGGCTGATCCCGGGAAGGGTAGCTATCCCTTCTCTGGTAATACCCCGGATTGGGAAGATTTTGGTACCCCTCCACCCTTGGCCTCCCCTCTCCCGGATTAGGTGGTCTGGTCTCAGGGAATTGGGGAAAGATGGATGGATGGTTTTGGGGTTGGAAATTGGGTGGATACCTGGGGAAAAAGTTCTGCCCAGGATTTGGTGAATTTCTGCCCTCCTGGGGGAAGTTAGGAGGGAAATTCCCTGGGTTAGGTGCTTGGCCGGATCCCCCCGTTGGGCTGGAGGAGTCCACACATAACCCAGGATTGGTCGGTTTCCCTTGTAGCAGGGACTTACATAATCAGGGGAGCGAGGGACCCCATTTGTGGGACTACCTCCTTGACTCCCTGTCTGTGACTGGCCCGAGGGCCTTCTGGTGTTAGTTATTTGGGGCAGGCAGGTTTTTAGGCCCCCCCATCTCCAAATCTAAAATGGGGCAACCTTTACCTCTGCCACCTTGGCAGCAGCAGGGGTGCTGTTGGTTTTGGGGTTTTTCTGCGCATTATTTTTATTTTCTATGGGCTTCTGCACCTCATAGATCCTGGTAGCCTGTTCAATGACCCAGTCTAGTGACCTCTTCTCCTGAAATCTCTCACTAGCTGGGTCATGATGTATTTGGGCAAGGCATGGAAAAAAGTATTGACAAATTCTCTGCTGTCTGTGCGCACCCTTCTGGTGGTCTGCGCAAAGGCACGCTTCAATTCTTGCACAAATTCTTGTGGGGCCTGATCCTCCCCACATTGCAAATTGTAGGCTGCCTTGCAAGCCTCTTGAGGATTTCTATGAACAGAAAAATGTTTCAAGATGGCCACCCTATATGCGGACCATCTTGAATGGTTTTGGTCCTCCAGCCCTGCAAAGAAACTGGAGTATTCTGGGGAGAATGTCCATTTGACGTACTGGATGCAGCTAAGGCTGTCCTTCAAATGGAAAGTCTCCATCATTTGCTCATAGAGCTCCAAGTGTTCCCAAACAGAATACTTGGCGTTCTTATGATAAGGCGTGATGACACTCCTTATTGCCTTTATTTGTTTCAATGGGTCCTTAAGCAAGGCCCTTTTTGCCTTATTGGCCTTTTTGGTTTGGGTCACCCTGGTCCATTCATCCTCTGACTCCGAAGCACTGCTCCCAGAGGTGCCCATCTGATCTTCCAGGTTTTCCCGGATTCTGCGAGCCTGGGAATGGCTGGCAGAATGTGGGGACCTGGTCTCCTGTGTCCTGTAACGCTCAGAGGAGTCTTCAGATCCCTCCTTGCTGCCAGGATTTGATGGGTACCCCCCTCACTGACCTAACTGGGCAGAGGTTTTTAGGATGTCCTTAATGGGCCTACTCTCCTGGGGTTCCCCACTAAATTGCACTGTGCTTGGGTGCCCATACCCGGATGCCCGCCCCTCCATTCCTGGGTGGTACTGGCCCATGAGCCCCATACTTTTAGCTGGATAGTAATCTGCCATCCCTGTGGCCCCGTGCTTATGTGTGGGAACATGGGGGTGGCAGAGTCCAGGGACTGGTAGAGATGAAGGCCTCTGGTACTAGGGCTCCTGAGGTTATGCTCAGGCATTTCCCTTTCCCAGCGATCTTCATCTCTATCAGCCCCTGCTCCCTTTTGCAATGCAAGAGCCTGGGCTTTTAGCTCCTCAGCCAAGGCCTTACTCGACTCTATCAATCTCTCCTGCATGGCTACCTGTTGCTGGAGCCTATCATTGTGCTGGCAGAGAGCCTCATTCTCTCTCTGTGCCTCCTGATTGGCCCTGGAGTTCTGGGCCAGTCTTTGCTGCAGGAGGGTTACCTCCTGCATCCCATCCCTACTGGCCTGCTCCTTTCCTGCCAGAGCCTCTTCCACCCTCCTAGTGTGCTCTAACAGGTTCTGATGCTCTTTTTGGAGGTCACTCAGCCCCTGAAGGGCCAAGTGATTTTCTTCAGTTTTTCTTTTTAAATGGCAGACTTCCTGGCCTAAGGTGTCCCTTTCCTAACTAAGAGTCTGCATCTGTGCCGCCAGGTCGTCCCTTTGCCTTTGAAGGGCACCAGCTTTCTGACGCTCCTGATCAAACTCTGCCTGGGTATCCAGGTCTTTCAGGATCAGTTTATTGCTTTCTGCCCTTTCCCTATCTAGGTGGCTTTGCAGGGTGACTACCTGCTCAGCACATGCCCTATTGAAATCTAATTGTTGCTCCAGCTTTTTCTGGCTCTGCAGTAGGGAGTCCAAACCTTCTTGGTACACCTTCTGCAAGGCCAGAAATCTGGTATCCTGGTCAGACTTTTCCTGTTGCAGGATACACATGTCCTCTTTGATTTTAATGAGATCCTGTCTGCTCTCATTTTCTGACTCCTGGCTTCTGTGCATCCTCTGCTCAGAAGAGACCAGGTCAGATTGGGCCTTTTCTAACGCGATCTGTTGCCTATTTGCCAGATCTTGGCCTTCAGCACATTTGTCCTGCATGGCTCCCATATATAGATACAAATATGCCGCTATCCTAACCATCTTGTCGTGTTCATCTTTAGCTTTAGGAGCCATGTATAGTTCACTCAGGGCCACATGTATCCTGATCTCTCCAGATATCTAACCCTGTTGCAGTGACCTGTTGCGTGATTGCCTGCAACCACGCATCCTGGTCTTGCTCAATCCATTCACCTCTCACAAATAGCTTATGTAAGAAGTGCTCTCTGGCTATTTTGATGTCTACCAGTGTCGTCATTCTGGAATTTGAGTTCCTTCCTGACTTACAGAAGTTTGTATTTTATTTTGCAAAACAGACCGTTTCCTTAGAGCGTTCCTTTGAGGGGTGCTGTCACAGTGTAAAACAGCGTGGTGATCTAACCGGATATGTGTATCCGGTCAGTTGACACACTGTATTAAGCTGCACAAGTGGTAAATCTAATCCAGAATATCCCGCCTACGAGCCCCCACTCTGTAAGTGACTCTTATCAAGCAATCCCACTAAGTCAGTGCCTTGTCTGGGATGCCCAAGGGAAGCCCTTATTTATGTATTTTTATGGCAAGTTATAATCTGGATGATGAACCCTTGTATAACACCCCTCTCTTAGAATCCCCCTTGACACCACTGAGCCAAGAAGTAGGCTTGTTTTGCAAATTTAAAAGGTTTATTTGAAAAATTAAACAATATATATATATATATCACACTTCTATAAATAAATTGATAATGGATAGTACACTTGTGAATATGAGCAGTAATCAGCAAGAGGTAATCCTACATTAGCACAGTTCTTGGTTACTTATGAATAGGAACAGAAGAATGAGGTGGGAAAGAATGCTTTATATGGTTCAAGGAAACGCAATGATGAATGAAATGCAGTACAGAAAATAACTTGATACGGCTTCAACAAAAGACAATGTAATCACTTTTCCTTGACAATTCACTCCCCCCCTTTATGCAATATAATGGAGATGGAAAGGAGACACACAGTTCTCAGGAATGCAATCAAATATAATTCAGTTCCCCCCTAGCAAGCTTAGAGGAAAACAGGTATGCGTTTTAACACAGGCAAGATACTTTGATGTGGTTGCAATTAAGTGACAAATATGCTAAAAAGGCTTTTAATTCCCTATAGGGGGTTCAGGGTGGGTGATATCTAGTTTATATTAGTTCAGGCTCACTTTAGCAATGCTCTATGAGTAACTAGCAGGTTAAAATGAATTTTAACAAAGGAAAGCAAGGAGCTGCTGATTTTTACACGTGGCTGAAATTGTGCAAAATGTCAAATCACGGCAAATTTAATTGCGTGCGTCGAGCGTAATTACGGAGGCCCTATAAGGAGTAGCAAGTCGGTTCTAGGTTCGTTGGAAAGCCTAGAATCTTAGCTTTAAACACAAACGGTTCCGGAGATACGGCCGATTTAGTCAAGGTAGTTTTTCGGATTTGAAATTTTAAAGCTCAGAATGACAGATGACAGTTTTCAGTTTTAAAGATGACAGAATGACACGATTCGAGGAGGCAGTTCTAATAGGCTAAAATAGTTTGGATTAGATTATTTTAAACTAAGAGATTGGTTTTGGCACAGTGAGTACTCACACTATATTTTTGAAATAAGCCGTCAAGGTCTGGTCAGGTTGGAGGGGACTTTCGGCAGGTGGTTCTGAAGTCCCGGCTATCTGGGTCAGCTCTGCTCTCTGGGTCTGTCAAGCACCGGTTCTGCTCACAACGGTCTGGTTTGTGGTTCTCTCTGGTTCCGGATACAGCACTGCTTTCTGGATACTGGTACAGGTTCTAGCAAAAGTTCTTGGCAAAAAATTCAAACAACTCACCCGGCTGTTGAATAGTTTGGTTGGTTTTGAGTTCTGCTGAAGAGGATTCAGCTTGTGGATTCAGGCCTCTCTGCTACAAATTCTGGAGTTAATTTCTGCTACAGGTTATGGAGATTGATGGATTTGAAGTCTGGATCTCTGGATGTGAAGTCTGAAGTCTCCCGGCAAAGTGTCCCGCAAGAAAGTGGAAAGTGAATGTCCCCACCTGTCCTGCACTGTCTGCTTTTATGTGTTTAGAAAGGGGGTGTGTGCGTGGCATAACTGAGCCTGCCCCTCTCTACTTGTCATTGGCCCAATTCTCCCCTCTCCCATGATTGGGGGAAGGAAATAGATTGTCATCATGATGAGGTCTGTTTATGGGTCAGAGGATCCTCCCCTGATCAATTTGCCCACAAATCTATATTTGATTCAAATACATATTTCCCAGATACACAAGTGGTTGACATTACATGTACATATTACAGATGAATTAAGACAGGTCTCTGTGCAAGCCCCATGTTCCTGCGAGCTGGGATTCAGAAATGACAACATCTTGTGCTTTTTGGTCGGTTTACCAATATCGGACATTTACCAGAAATTACACAAATGTGCGCAAGGAGTATGGACATTAATTGATGAAGTGTCAGATTTTTAACATGCAGACATTTGGAGTAGGACCCTATTTTCTGCTAGCAACCCCACAGAATACACCACAGGGTCCTAACACCTCTTAAAACGTACACAGAAAAATCACCAGAATAATGATATTACTTATGTAATTCTGACAAGTCCGTACTATGAATTATCCATCTTTTTTTTAAATTATGCTCTGGCCCAAAGGGGTGTGGTTCCCCCAAGCACAAGGTGTAGTTTCTGGTTTGTCCACTTCCCCCAAGCTCAGCTGGCTCTCACAGGCACTGCCCCTCCCAGTTTCTCCCAAGAGGAAGCCATTTTACGACCCCCCAATGTAACATTTGCCTGAGTCAAAGAAGGCCCATTGTTCAGTTCCCTGCAGTCCCCAGGTGCCACTCCCCTTTCAATCAACCGGGCCATGTGATCTCCTTTTGGCAGGGGAAGCAGGAGGCAGCCAGTCCTGGGAATGCAGTTGTGCAAGTCTTAACTCCTGTCGGGGGTAGTTGTCAGGCAGAATTCAGCTAAATGTCACTTTAGTTCCCAGTTTTCTACATTCAAATCCAACTTACAATTTTCGCACATGCAGCTAGAATGCTGATTCTAAGTTCAAAACGATGACATTCCAACAGTTGCAAAGTATGTTACACTCAAAAGTAGGTCACTCATTTAATTTAAACATTTCGATTTTAGTGGTTTTAAATCCAATTTCCCTTAAGCTGCTGACATCCCCAGCTATTTTTTATATATACATTAAATAATTACTTCCTTCAAGTCATTTCAGAATATAGTTTTACGTTGTATCCACCTCTTAGCAAGTCTTTCCTTGGCCTGGTTTGGGTTCATCTGTTCAGTTTTACACAAAAGTCTGGTGGTTTTAAAAAATCCGGCTTTCTGATAGTGGTGAGCACCGGTATTGCATCCATTTTTGACATTAAGAAAATGAATTCCCCACAGTTCTGGGTTGCTTTTGGCAATCAGCATTGCCATTCCCAATGGTTTCAGGCTACTGTGTGTGTAGCCCAATGGTTGTTTTAAGCAGTGCCCTCCTCTTCTCACAACGTAGGCTAAAATGGGTGGCAGCCTATTCTTCATGTTTTCCCTGTGCACTCTCTGGGGAGTTCTGGCCATCATGATGATTTCAATGCCAGTAACGCACAGTTTTATGGTAGGGCTTGGATGCATGGGTAAAAACATCCCACAACCATTAGTCAATGTAGAACACAAGACCATTCCCATAGTGGTGGATAACATCGACCGTAGGAGTATCACTCTGGGTGCAGGCACCATTACTGGAATGGCAGTTGATGACCAACATTTTTCCATGGATCTAGGAAATTAACTCATAGGACCAATCCCCAATGACTGTTATGACAATGACATACCACCAGAAAGGATCTTCACCCAGCAAGGGGGGAATTTCCTGGTGTACTCTTCTTGACCTTACAGGGGGGAAGAGGTGACCAGTGACATCAGGAAGGAGGAGGTGCTCTTCCAGGTCCACAATGACTGCCTCTCCTACCTGAAACCTTCTGTCCAGATTAACACCTTAAAGAGAGACCTCTCCACACAGTTGGAGGAGGCCGCTGAGATCACAAGACCCAAATTCTTTCCAGGCTTCAGGCAGATGGTTGAAGAGCGGGTCAACCTTGCTGATGCCTGTGAGACTGAGGATCAAAAGCAAAAGTTGAAACAGGTGTTCTTAGATTTTCAAGTTATCTTTGCTGTGGACTTGTATGATTGTGGTCGCACCGAGATATATACTACCTCAATTCCCATGGACACTGCAATGACTCCCATGTTTGTGCAGCAATATCACTTGCCTCTCGCATCTATGGAGTCCCTGACAGAAATAATAATAAACCAAGAGTCCTGTGAGATAATTCGTCCAGTCCACAGCACCTTTACTAATCCGGTGCTGGGGATTTTAAAACCAAATGGCCAATGGAGACTTTGCGCCGACCTTAGGGAGCTGAACAAACAGGTTCACATGTCCAGGTAGCCTCTTCCCTACATTGAACAAGGGCTGGCCCAGTTCCAGGGGTCAAAGGTGTACACTGCCATTGACCTGATAAATGGATACTGGACCATGCCCGTCCGTAGGGAGCACCAATACAAGCTGGCCTTTACCTTTGGGGGGCAGCAGTACACATGGACCCGGACTCCCTTTGGATACATAAACTCTGGCAATGAATTCAGCATCTACCTACACAAGACCATGCGCAACTTGGGTGAAAGGGGTAACCTGGCCTATGTGGATAATGTCTTGATTAAAAGCGTAACTGTGGAGGAACACATAGCGGAAATCCGCTATGTTCTGACCCAGTTGAGGGTTGCTGGAGCAGAACTGTCCTTCCAGAAGGCACATTGGTGCAGGACCTGTGTCAACCTTCTGGGACATGAAATAACCCCTGAGGGTCTCTGTCCCCAGGCAAAGAAAGTGGAAGCACTACTAAAACTGAAAGACCCCACAACTCTGCGTGAGCTAAGAAGCCTCCTTGGACTGACTAACTACAGTAGGAAGTTCATTGAGGATTGCGCAGAGGTCACAAGACCCCTGATCCATCTGTTGAAGGGGGGTCAAGTGGGAGTGGGGTCCAGAACAAGCAGAGGCAGTAATACAACTCAATTGAAGTCTCTCACAAGCGCCTTGTCTAGATTACCCTGACAGTAACAAGGAGTTCTTCTTGGAGAAAGGGTTCTTGAATACATGCTTGACAGCAGTATTATACCAAAAGCATGACAAGGTCAATCAAGTCATCTCGTATGCAAGAAAGACTTTATCCTCTGAAGCACTCCTGGCAAGGGTGTGGACATTGAAAAATTACCACCTGTTCATCCATGGAGAGCACATCATAGTGGAGACTCCACACCAGCCTTTGCAATACCTCCAAAGTGACAGAATCCGGGCGGAAATTTATTTAATTCCAGAATTACCTCCTGGATTCTGTCCATGCAAGGCTTTCCTGTGGAGGTCAGATATGGCCAAAACAAGAAGAGTCCCCTCGCGCAAGTTCTGGCTGACTTGCATGATTGTACCAGAGAAACCTGTCTCGAGGACGAAAGTCTCAAAACTCTAGACAACATGGAGGCATACCTGAATTCCCCGCGCAAAGTCTATGAAGAAGACAAGTGAGAGGGGATGCCCACAGTTTATGTGGACGGGTGCTCCTACAATGTTGACAACAATTGGGAAAAGGAACTGATGACTGGCGTTGGGAATGTCTGGGTGAATGATGCCCTGGGAACCCTCCCCTGGGTACAAAATCGGTCCTTGCAGTAGTCAGGTGGCAGAGGTGATGGCAGTTCATCAGGCCATCCTTACTGCTGTGCAACACCGACTCCACAAATTGGTCATAATCACTGATTCAGATTATGTCTGGATCGGGTTCCTGGAGCACCTGATCAATTGGAGAATCAGAGGCATGTTGTGTGCTAATAACAAACCACTTAAACATGGCAATCTCATACAAAATATTGCTGATCTGGTCACCTCTAATGGGATTACCATCTATTGGAAAAAGATTAAGGGTCATTCGAGAATAGAGGGGCCAGACAAGACTGGAAACGCCCTTGCTGATCAGTTGGCCAAAATCAGAGCTATCCAGGGGGATATCCTTGAGATCGAGTCCCTGTTGGGGGAAATCCAGGTCGCTGCTGTCACCAGGTCCCAGACAAATGCTCACAGTGAACACTCAACTGCCCAGAGGCGTAAGGAGACCCCAGATGCTGATTTAATCACAGCACAAAAAGGGGATCCGATTATTGGGAAATGTTACCAACACATTGAAGTCCCTGACAACTTTCCTCTGACGGAAACTGATTACATTGGGAAAGTGGACCTCAGGGTGTTGATGAAGTGTCCCAAAATGTTCTGAATTCAAGACGGTATGTTGGTAAGGAGATCTATCTCTGGATGTGATCAGTGGGTGGTACCTACCTCATTCCGAAGCCTGATGCTAAGTCACACCCATGACACAGCCACAGCTTGTCATCAGGGGTTTCATACGACTCTAGAAAACTTGTGGAAGGTTGCATACTGGCCACACATGCGTCAGGATCTCAACCAATATTTGAAGGGGTGTCTTGTGTGTGCACAATTTCGGCCAACTTCACTCACACACCGAGCTCCCCTCCAGAAGAGGGGGATGACACTGCCTTGGTCAGATTTACAAGTAGATTTAATCGGGCCTCTGATTTGCTCTTCTAGGGGGAACAAGTACATGTTAACAGTAACATGCTTGTTCACCAAATGGGTGGAATGTCTCCCGGCCCCAATTTGCAAAGCCAAAACAGCAGCTGCCTTCATGATCAACCACATCTTCTCGTGTTTTGGTCTTACCCAAAGGAATTAGTCAGACCGAGGAAGTCACTTCACCAGCAAAGTGATGACAAAGATGTGGGAGATACTTGGGGTAATAAAGGAAACTTCATATTGCATACCGCCGATCCTTAAGTGGGGGGAGTTGAGAGGTACAATAAAACCATTGTGAGCATTCTAAAAATGTTTGTGGCAGATTCTGGGCCAGGTTGGGACATCTGATTAATGCTTGTCCTGATGGCCATAAGATCTACACCATCTTCTGTGACCAAAATGTCTCCATTTGAGCTAATGACTGGATGAAGGATGGTGCTACCTCAGCATCTGCTCTATAGAACAAAAGAGCAGACACTGATAAATGCCTCCACACACATGAATATGTTGAGAATCTAAGAAAACACCTTCAGCACGCTTTTGCGTACGCCCAGCGGAATCTGGAGATATCGACAATATGAGTTAAAAACAACCAAAAAGGAATATCACGTAGGAGACAGTTTTATTTATTTATTTGCATTTATAAAGCGCACAAAGCTGCCCTGAGGCATCATGGCGCTGTTACAGAAGGCTTGAGCTTAACATACAAAGCATGAGCTTAACATAGGTAGGATGTAACAGTAAGTAGCATTAGTACATTGACAGGTGGTGAGCAACCGAGAGGGTCTAAGCGTTATGCTTTGCTGTGGTTACAGTGCAAGCTTAACTGTACATGTTGGTTAGAGGCAATTAGCAGAATAGAAAGGTTTTTGGGTTTTTGTGAAAGGAGGTGTATGTTTTTTCATTCCTTAGTGAAGTACTACTTGTACAATTTACAGAGGAACCAGACCAAGGAGCAGACATTTCTCCCCTCCTGGCACGGTCCCTTTGAAATTGTAGACAAAACCTCACCTGCCGCCTACAGAATCCGCATCCCCAAAGGAGAGCTGTCAGAAGAGAAATGGGTCCACATTAATCAATTAAAAAGTTGTCACTCCAGACACACTTTGCAGCTGATTGAGGAGCGAAAGGAAAGTCGAGGAGACACCTGGAGAATGAGAAGAAAGAAGAAGAAAAAGCAGAAGGGGATAGATAGGTCCATAGGTATATCTATGTAACAGGGAGTACTTTTCATTATTTTGATTGATCATGAAACTATGGTGTGAAAGTTCAATCATGTATTTGCATTGTTAAGTAATTTGTTTGCTGATATTGTTTAAGTACCCTGATAAATGTAAATATGTGCCTTGTCCAACTGATGTCAACCTTCTGGGAAGGCTGTCAGTGAAAGATTCTAAAACCTGTGTTTATCTATCTCCTATTAGAGTACTAATTCCATTCCCTCCTAGAATGATGAGGACCTCCCCAGGGACCTAGGAAGGAAGGAAATGGGGTTTCACTCTACACTCTCTAAAGAAAGACAGACAGAAGGAAGATCTTGGCATAGCACTCCCTGATGAAAGAAGAACTCCGCCACATGAACCCCACTTTGCCCTAATCTCCCTCAACAAGAAGTCCTGGGAAAGCAAGGGTGCGGGGGGATTCGGTGTAGTAAAATTACCAGCCCAACAAAAATCCCTGCCTCACAAAACTGCATTTGAGCAGTTACAGAAATAATGGCAGCGCTGTGACGGCGGAGCACATGTTCCTTTGCATCAAAACTGTATTTTAGCAGTTACAGAAATAATGAGTGCGCTATGTCTGCTGTGCACAAATGGGGCGAGATGGAGCACAGACACCCTGAGAATGGCTGCACTTATTTTCTTCATGGGAATCCAAAACAAAAGAGGAATTCAAATGCAGCCTGGCTCAGCGCTGCAGTGCTGGGATTTGCATAAACCTCAAACTGTCAAAGAAAATGTTCTATGTAAAACAACTTTGCACTGATGCTAGTTTCATTGTTGAGCATCACCCAGCTTGTGTTGTAGTAAAACGCAGACATGTTCATCCATACTTAGGTTGAACACCAGTAAATGTGGGCATTCCTCACTGAATGACATGCTGTGTTAAGCAAACTCTGTGAGGAGTAGAGAAACCCATTTCAGGCTGTACGACCCGCGTTCACTCTTGCAACAAAGGAACCCATAAAGAAGACTTAAAAAAGAAAGCTTCTTTTTCTCCCTGGCCTTGCGTCAGTTACAAAGAACAATATTTCCAGCTTCTTTCCATGCCCTGAAACTGATCTGATCTGTCAAGGCTTTGCTGAAAATGTGTGTTAAAGAAACCGCACCTTGTGAAACCCCCATGTAAAATAAGCATGTATAAATACGTTTTGCAAAGGCAGTGAAATAATACTTTTTAAAGCTGAAAATGTGAAATCATCCCAGATACTCGCACAGAAACAGTATGTTATGGGTGGAACTGGGGTGGTTTAACTGTACATTAGACGTACTTACTGAAGACTTGGTATCTGTGAAAGAAAGTAAGGAAGAAAAAAAAGGTGTGTTTGAAAACAGCAGAACAAAGGAGCCTCAGCAGGAAATTTAACAGCACTAAACCTTTCTGGGACAGGAATCTCCCCCACAACTATGAAAGGGCTAAGGTGTGATAATTTGCGACCTCGTCAGACTGACTGGCTTTTCCTCCAGCCAGGAACAATGGATCAAGGGGAACTGGCCTTGTCACAGGCAAATGTGAATTCCTTGTGACACCTCTACGCAGCTGCATCTGCCTGAATGAAAGGGTGCTATTGTAACCCTGCTGCCCAGAACTGACACAGAGGGGGCAGGCTGGCTGTGGAAATTTTAAGGACCGCCCTCTAGTGACAGATTCCATCCATTTGATTTAAAAGACTTTTTATATTAAAGCATTTATATCAGTCACCTAACGAAGCAGTAATGTGAAATTATGAACATTTTAGTGTAAATTGTGTACCATTAAAACAAGACTATATGGATTATCCTACCATGTGGGGGACGCAAACAGCATTAAAGGGGCATTTCTGGAAAAAGTGCACATGACACAGTTATGAAAATGAAATGAAAATATGGCCAACATTAATAGGCTTAGGTGTATCCATTTTTAGAATTTTAGGGGAAATATTTTCCATTGAAATTGTGAAAAAAGTGCCAGAAGGACAAAACAGCATCATACAAACCTGGGGAGTTGGAATGGCATATTCCTTGTAAAATATGGGGTCTGCCTATTTGATTTCCAAGAGAGTAACAATTGTAAATATAAGAGTTTTGTTTCATAACTGATTTTGGCAAAAGTAACTGTGGTAGAACAAAGCACCTCATAAAAACACCCACGCTAAAACTGATGTCACTTCCCTGGGTCCAATCTGCTTACAGGGAGGCAGCGACATCCACAGGCTGACCTATCCAATCTTAGAGGTAGGTCTAGCTTAGTTCTGCCCACATAGTAAAAATCCCTTGCTGTCATCCGGTTTTTAAAAGGAGGACGCTTAGGGAGAGAGAGCAGATTGAAGGGACAGACTTTCCAGAAACAGACATTCAAGAATCATTCTTTCACAAATAAACATCCAGAGATCCAGATATTCCACATTCACCCTGCAAGACTCCAGTGCCAGCCCATGGGTAGCTGATCCAGATCCAAAACCTCCTATGCAGGCAGAACCATTTATCCAAAATTAAACCCTACCAAAATCCCAATAATTCAGGGAGAAAGGAGGAAAGGCTGCAGACCCCTTTGGGAGAATCCTGTGACCAGACCTGTCTTTACCCAGCTGATGCAACCGCTGTTCACTGAGGCCAGACCCCGGTTGCCTCGCTGTGTCCCTAGAGGAGAGCGACCACTGCGCAGTGACCAAACCCTTGTCCCGCTGTCCAGAGACCCGGTTACTTGTCCAAACTACACAATTCAAGTGCTTCTTGTAAGTATCACCCCTCTCCAATATCAAAACATTGGATACACCATTCTGTTACCTTGCCATTTGTCCAACCTTATAAGAAACCCTATAAGAAATCCTATAAGTATCCTAGTAACTTCTTAACATTTTTTGGAATCCTCTGTGTATCCTGTCCTTAGAAAAACTATGTTACTCTCCCTGTGTTAGCACCATTCTTTCCAATTCATTTTCAGTCCACTATATAAGTCTCTAGTACTGTTTGGAAGAGATTAATTAATTCCCACATAAAGAAGCAGACGGCGGGAATGGGTTAGCATTGCAAATCAACCTTTCATGGGCAGTGTCTTTCTTTAATAATCTAGCCACTAAAAAAATAGTGTCAGTAGAACCTGTCATTTTCCTTTTAAAAACGATTTTTGCCAGTGTAACTGCTTTCATTAGAAAACCCTCTTTATTTTTCTTACAAAGAATCCCATACTGTCACCATCCAGAGTCACCTTTTCACTTTCATATCATAGCTGTTATGTGCCTTTGTACCTTAGCATTAAATCTGATTTCTGATTATGTCTGTTTAGCTCATTTTCCAAGCTGTTTTGCTATTTTAAACCCGTGAAACGAAGCAATTGCAATGTTGCAACGTGTGATTCTTGCTGCACTGTTTTTTTCCTTCCAAAGTCGATTTTCTAAACTGTATGCCCATTGTTTAGCACACTGCCTTGTAGCTCGTAAGTTTTCGTGCTTCTTTAGGACAGCCACACACATTTTTGCCTTGTCCGTTCAACCGCACATGTAAAATAACTATTTCGTAATACCGAGTGCCATTTTGCTCATTTTGCAAGGGTGCTTAATCCGATTTTGGCTTCCCATCCAGGGGTGGTAGGTCAGATTTTCATTCCAATTTTTGACTAGTATACCTGACTCCTTGCTACTCCACTCCACCCACACAAAATTTGGTTAACAGGGGCTTGAGGGGGATTTGCAGGGGGAATTCCTAACTGTGATGCTATTTGAAAATAGTACCCGAAAAGTAATCTTGCTTTCATTCATTTGTGCATTGTGTGTCTTATGTTAGAAGGTTAAACTAAGTGTATCCCATCATTTTATTGTGCAATTATCACCACACTGGTGATTGCTGCCCTACAGTGAATGTGTTTAATTTTTATTCAAAATTAAAAATAAATAAAATATTTAATTATTACACAACAGCCTGGTTCATGGTCCATTGTGACACAGGGTGTAGGTTAAGGAGGTGTGAGACGGGTTGGCTGCCTTCTCAAAAATTGAATCTGAATATAATAAACTTAAAAGCGTTTTAATTGTGCGCTGCATCCCTGGCCAGTAGAAAGAGTCCTGGTCTGGAGTGAACATAGTGTTCCATGAAATAACTTTTAAGGGTTCTATGTTCTTTTGCAGACAGGAATTTCTTCAATGGAATTTTTGCAGAAAATGTTCCATCGAAAAAACATCAATTTCTTTTTTTTTTGTTACCTCCCCCCAAGACCCTATTTTCCCTATGGTATTCACCAGACCCCAACCTCTTTTAACCCCATTTTTGTATTGCAATTCGTTTTTTTTGCTGGAATTATTTTGGCACACATTCCATCGAAAATACTCATGTCAGCAAAATAACACAATACCCTTTTAACTGAGACTGCACGCTAAAGGTTTTTCGGTTGACTTGAAAGATGGTCTTTAGGCTTGTCATGTAAAACTCCTGCCATTCAAGACCAATCAACAATTGCATTTCTCTGAGGTACACAGCTTTGGTAGAATTCCTTTTGTGTACACCCACGACTTCCACTGTCTAGTGAAATTATAATATAATTTACTTCCATAGCCAGTGCAGGCTTGTCCAATAAAAGAGAGGCTTGATTAGATTCATAGACTGCAAGGCCAATCTGCGCGATGACAGCTGCTCCTTCAGATTCATATTGTACATCATTTTAGAACCAATGTGCAGTATAACTTGGTCTCTTCTGTCAGGGTAAAAAACCTCGACCCTGTCTATATCTCTCGTGGATATTAACGTTAAGTTAGGAATGTGACCGAAATTAACCAGTATATGGATCTAATCAAACATGAAACCTTATTTTCCTGAAAGAGACATACTGCCTGTAGCTTGTGAGCTTGAGGGACAATTGTCTGGGAGGCCTGCAGAGGACGATTCCCCGCCAATAACTCAGAGCGATCTTGTCCAAAAGGAACTAAGTGGCCTGCACCTGGGCCAGAGTCCTCAGAAGCTATACCTCGGCCCCCCTTTATATACTGCAAACAGAATCAGCTTTAGCCCCTCTTTCATTATTTCTTCCGAATGCCAGACTCTCTAGGGGACCCCTGGAATTTATAGAAGAGATATGTGCTATCACAAGCCCTCTCAGATCGTGCATTGCCATGCAAATTTAACTTACCACACAAGGAGCTGTTAAAGGGAAATGCACCATCTTCTACATCTAGGGGGGCAAATCTAGCCTCAGTTGGGTGAGCCCCACTCGGTTGTGGCCCCAACCTGTTGACAAAAGAAACAGATTTTACTTGGCTTGTCTCATCCCCCTGCAGAGGCTTGGTAGAGTTTGAAGCCATGTCTGTTTGCACAGCAATACTCGCTGTCTTTCCCCCCACAAATAAGATCGAATCATTCTGAGCAGAGTCATCTAAAGCGATAGGAGAGTTTACAGTTTCTTCAATTGGGTTTAATTCACTTAAGTCGTCAAAACCAGTTTCCTTCAGAATCCTAGCTTTAGCCTTCGTAGCAGTCTGTTGGCAAATCAAAGATCCATGAATAGTCAAATTGCGCAGGATTTTCCTAGAGGATCTTCCCTTCGAATGATTGTTCTTGATTTCTTTGGGTTTTTCTTTAGTTGCTTGTTTGGACCTTTTTTTGATTTTTGAAAAGTCTGTAAACTTGAGGGTCCTTCCAAAGAATCGCCACCAGCAACATCATGATCTTTAAAATTGACAGTGCGCACAAATTTGTTGACAGAGCTTGTTTGCTCATTTGCTCGTGAGCCGGTGCATTCACAATGGCAGGCTGTTGCCCTTGTTTGGTAATACTTAATGCTCTAACTGATTGGCCAGAATCAGCCAGAGTCGACACATGTCCATGGGCTAACGCCTGTTGTACGGGGGAATATGTGGCACAAATACCGCCCTGACTACCGGCTTGGTTTAAAATAACACCACTTGGCTACTAGCCTCTACTTCTCCTGTGATAGCCTCTAGAGAAATAGAAGCTTGATTTGGGCCCAGAGGGGCAGTGGTAGGGAAAGACACCAGTGATTCCACTTTTATATTAATATCACTCAACATTAATGTGTGAGCTCTGACCTCATCCCTGATATTGTATAGTTCGACAAACGCACTTAGAACTGAGTTAAGGGCTGATATTGTCGGGGATGTCAGTCTTGTCCTCTCATCAACCTCCTTCAAAGTGTGATGGAGTGGAGCACTCTTTCGACTATTGAAAGGTGTGTGAGAGACTTTGTTGTTAGAAGAAAGCAACTCTGTGAGTGCAGTGGGGGGTGTCCGGACAAAGCGAGCCTTGAATTGTAGACACAGGTTCATTCATCAGATTGTCGAACCCATCTCTTACCCCAACTGGGTCCTTGAGGTGATCCAAAAGAAGGATATTTTTGTCAAGCTCTGCCAAACTTTGGTCGTTTGTATGTGAGCGGTCCGCAGATAGTGCGGCACATGGCAGCTTCAATGAACACACCTCCGTACTTGTGCCGTTTAACGGGGGATAAACGGTACTTTTGTGGCCTGCAATATGCGTTATTGTTAATAATTCCACCTGAAAAAGCCTCAAGGTTTGGCTCTTCGCAAATTGACCATTTGGAGAGACAGTAGAAGTGGCAGATGACTTGTGCCCTGTGGTAGGTGGTTTGCCCAAGTTAGATAGCAGTTTGCAGACTAAAGCCTTTTCAGTCACCCCCTTACCACAGAGACCTTCAATCTCTGTGCAGCCCCCCAACTCTTTAATTTAGTCAGTTCAATAAGAGGAGCCAGCCCCAGCGAGCCGGTCGTATGGTTATCAAATAACTGGGCTGAGTTGCTTCTGAGCAAATAAAAAGAACGTGCAGCCATGTTTTAGAAACAGCCCTTTACACTGAGAGTCAGTAGGCAAATGAAGGGCAGGGTCTTGCTCACAAGTTCGTATTCCATCGGATTCTGCTGGAAAGGGATACCAAGTACAGACACTGCCGCCAAACTGCATAACAGTAGTGCACTTACAAGCGCACTTGTCCACGCGCACGGTCACTTCAATAAGCGGCAATCGGTTGCTGCATCCGACTGCACAAGGAAAAAGCAGCAGAGTGTCCAACAGCTTGCTCCAGTAAACAGTCTCCTCGAGTAAACATAGCCACTTCAACCATCAGCCGCAAAACAGTAGTGCACTTACAAGCACACTTGTCCACGTGCACGGTCACTTCAATAAGCGGCAATCGGTTGCTGCATCCGACTGCACAAGGAAAAAGAAGCAGAGTGTCCAACAAATTGCTCCAGTAAACAGTCTCCTCGAGTAAACATAGCCACTTCAACCATCAGCCGCAAAACTGTAGTGCACTTACAAGCGCACTTGTCCACGCGCACGGTCACTTCAATAAGTGGCAATCGGTTGCTGCATCCGACTGCACAAGGAAAAAGCAGCAGAGTGTCCAACAGCTTGCTCCAGTAAACAGTCTCCTCGAGTAAACATAGCCACTTCAACCATCAGCCGCAAAACTGTAGTGCACTTACAAACGCACTTGTCCACGTGCACGGTCACTTCAATAAGCGGCAATCGGTTGCTGCATCCGACTGCACAAGGAAAAAGAAGCAGAGTGTCCAACAGCTTGCTCCAGTAAACAGTCTCCTCGAGTAAACATAGCCACTTCAACCATCAGCCGCAAAACTGTAGTGCACTTACAAACGCACTTGTTTTTTTTGCAGATCTAGCTGGTTTCAGATTGGTGGTCAAGGGAAACTGATGTTATTTTGGAATATATCAAAGTTCGGAATGAAGTAGGTTCAGGGAGTAGAGTGTGCCGTTAAACATTGCAAGAGCTGGCATGCACAACAAAATGACAGCTGTGCAGAGGCATCATCAGCTGTGAGATGGCATCACTAGAGATAGCATTTCAAGATGTCATGGAATTAGTGACCCCGTAGGGATCTATGTGATCACTGTGACCACACACAATTGCGACGGCCAAAAATGCTGACTTCTTTTTTTTTTATTAATCCCCCTTTCCATCACATAGATACGCGGGGGGAGACCCCCGCAGCCACCCCGTATTACTATAATATCCCATAACCACCTCTCCATATATATATGTGGTGTAAAGGGGGTGTTTAAAAAATAAAAAGTCTGGCATTTCGGCCGTCACAATTGTGAGGGTGACATTTTGGGCCATTACCCCCTGTAGTGATCTACAGGTATAGGTATCAGAAGGAAGTTACTTATCCCACAGAAGAGTGGACAGGAGCGTAACACTGGTGCTAGCGCAGGAGAAGTGACGCAACCCGTAGTTCTACTTTGTTGAGGAATTTCAGAATCCCCTCCCACTTAGCAGTGGATGCAGCGGGGTTGTCACGGGTGCCCTGCAGTAGCCAGAGAAGCAATCTTGTTTCTGACAGTGGTACTCAACATCCTGGTGGGCGTGCACGTGGATGACTAATGTACATCTGCTCTGTTAAGCAGAGCTACATATAACGAATGGTGGCCAGAAGGAGCATTCAGAACAGCGCCATGTGGCGTATTGAGTCCAGGCAGACAGTGCAAGCCTTGTGTGGCCTATGCATCAGGGTGCTCATGAGACGTATAGTCCTCTGCATATAGGTTTTTATTGTTGCAATGGCTTCCGCGGTCTCGCATATGGAAATGCTAGCTCTTCAGACTTCGAGCTGGCTCAAACTGGATCCAAATAATGTCCCTAGTGGAGAGCTTGTACCAAGTATGATAATGTTTCCCTGCACTTCTTGCTGTCCTTGCAACACCCGTGAGCCCTAATCTCTATTGACGGCTGCTGCAGAGTTCTCCTGAGGACGCATGCTGCCTCCATACCGGGTTCCAGCTCCTGGTTCTGTGAATGAGGAATTACCGGGTCATTCCACCCTTGGAGGACCCGGTAATTCCTCATTCACAAAACCAATCCCCATTCCCATTTGAGCCCCCATAGGCTCAATGGGAATGGGGATGGAGCTAATAACGGGCCCGTTAATAACGGGCCCGTTATTAGCTCCTTGGTCCCCTTGCGGGACCCGCTAAGGACGTCTGGTTTTACCAGACGTCTGCTCCGGGTCCCGCTAGGGGACCTCGTAATCAGGCATCCCCTAATGAACGGTGCCGGTCCCGTACCGGCACCGTTCATTACGGGACCACCAGGGTCGTAATGAGGCCCAGGTGTCCTATCTGGAGTTTTCAATCCAGACTACCCCTGCCTCATTGCCAGCTACAGCTTCATACATCATCATCCCTGACACCATCACCTGCGCCCCTGATGGGGGAGCCGGCGAGGGGTCCAGCAGATTTCTAACTATCCAACAGACCCCACCAGCATTGCAGAACGTACGGTGTCCCCATACCCGATCCGCTTTGTATCACTGGAGTTGTTTTTTAAAATGATATTTTTAAATATACCAATCGTTTCCTCCTCAATCCTTTCATGCCCAAAACATCCACAGAGTAGTGGAGTGGAAGTGAAGTGTGTCTCCGAAACAGCCATTTCCACATCCACTCTCCTTCCTGAATCTACCAGAGTAGAGACCAAGGTACTTTTAGAAAAAGTCTCCAAAACTAACCAGGGTTCCTTCTCGCGTAAAGGAGAAGTAGATTTTTTCTGATCACTTGTGTAGTGATGCATATGGGTGGTAGATGTGCTTCCAAAACAAGATCTCTTGTTCTAATGCATTTTGGTGCCAGTCCTGCAGAAATTCCCTCAACTAAAGGAGATAAGCTCCCTTAGTCACACAAGGGTGTCCCTCGTCGATCTGGCGAGCCACTAGCCCCCTTTGCTCTGGCCTTGTGTACTTTTCTCTCCTTTGAGCATCTGCTCTTCAAAGTTATCATGTAACAAGCTTCGCTGTTATGACTGCCATGATGGACCAGAAGAAGCACATACAGAGGTTAGAGGGCGAGACCCTCTGAGGCATACACCAAGCACTCTTGGTAAAGTATTCAAACCGGGTGTCTTTTGTTTGGGAAAGAGCAATAAGCTGGGAGAGATTTCCAGCTGTGAGTGTCACTGTGATGTTTGGTGTAAATTTGCCACAGCATTAGAATTTCAAAAGGTGAGTAACTGCTAAAGGGAAGAAATCAGGTTTGAGGTGGCGAGGATTCATTTCTGGACCAAGAGTTTCCTTTGAGCTTGGAAACATGCCCCAATAAAGTAAAATGGAAAGTTTACTCTACATTGATGCCATACTACCTCGTTGATGTAGCGAGTGAAAAGTGATCCAACACTCCATTGTAAAATATGATAGTAATAACACATTCTCCTTGCAACCCTGCACGTCCCTATATATTCCTTATTACAGGAATCCCTCCAGATTCAAGGAAAGGGTAGGGGATATGGTTGTGCAAATTCTTACTGGGGAACACCCTCTTTTTAGTTTGAGATTCTAAGCAAAAGCTCAGAATACTTTCATAACAAGGAGAGAGGTGTCTCTACATTCATGGTGTTCTTGCTTCTCTGTTATCATTGAGGGACCTCCTACAGCATTCTATGAGGTAGAGCAAAATAACGTGGTCATATCTTTCCTGGACGAGCTCAGCAAGAGGTTGAAGCTGCTGCTGGATTTGGGAATTGTAGAGCCTGTGCAAGCTTCTGAGCGGGTCTCGCCCATTATCTTGGAGCGGAAACTCTCCGGACAAATTAGGATATGTGGATATCTATGAGTACTCAATTGTTCCAGGATAATGGGTGAGACCCATTCCGAAGCTTCCACATGCTCTATGATTCTCTGACCCTGAAGCACCTTCAATTTCTCGTCGAGCTCTTCCCTAAAGCTTACAGGCAGAGCCTTTACAGGCACCACCATGGGCATGGCAACATCTTGCAGTCTGGTCTTATTTTGTAAACCCTTGAGGCCGCCCAGTTCATGGGAAACTGATCCCCTGAAATGTGCCCTATGCCTTCACCAGTCCCCACCAGTGCCATCTGCTCTGGAACTGAGGGGGCAGAGGGGTTATGATGAACCCAAAATCAGTCTGTTCATATCACCCTAGCAAAACCCTCCCTTCCTCTATACATAGACCTAGGTCTTGGATCTGCATCCCTGTAGTCTAGTGAGGCATTGCCTCTGCCTACCGTCAGGTTAAGCTGCACCCTTCCTCCCATCTATACACCACCTGTATTCTGCTGCTGCATTTGATGAGGATAGAGCAAAATACCGTTGTCATATCTTTCCAGCCCCCAGGTCACCTCCTCACCAGCATTGCTTGTTGTCATTCATTCCAACTTGTAAGCCGGGTGGTTGGAAGGTTCCAGAGGGTGCGTGATGGCAAGGTTCTGAAGAAGAAGATGGTTGAAGCTCTGTTGAGGAGGATGCTGTTGGTCCTGGGGGGCCTAGACATCTCTTTACTGCTGTACTTCTACTCTGCAATAAAGCCAAGTTTGTGATTCTACACTGATGGTGTGATCATTACTCTGCATTTGTTGGAAGGGCAGACTCACTTACAATAACAGCGATGAGTGCAAGACACCCAGGGGAGAAATACTTTGTTGCAAGCACTAACACATGAGAACTGTTGCGAACCCGGTGTCCCCAGAGCAACCTTTAATGCTTCAATGCTAGCACATTGTGTGAGAGGTGCAAGGTTCATACATGAGCCATTAACAACTATTTACGTGTGGCTCAGGGTGTGCAAGGTAACTCTATGGGTGCAGAGATTGGGGGAACTCACGTGATGGAACGTTTCCCCCTTCTTGTACACGAAACATAGGTGAAGCCTCCTGCACCCTTCCCCCACCCCACTACTCCTGAAGGCCAGGAATCCGACTGGGAATGCCATTAAATAGACCACCATTGGTGCACAAGCAACAGCTATAACAGAATAGTCAGCACTAGGCAGAGATGTGGAATTCCACAAGCCAAGGAATAGCAAGCAAGAGCCTGGCGTCAGTGGTTGGTGTGACACCCCAGCAGTAAAAGGAGTATTCACTTAATGTCTTCCAAGCATGCGAAAGAGGCAGGTCTGAATAGTTTACTGGATGTGAGCAAATTGAGAAAGAAGGAGCGTTGCAAAAGAGGAAGTACTGATGTACAGTAGAACACTCCCAACTTGGGGGCCATCTTGCACAGAACCCTATTGGAGCTGCTCCTCTATGTGAACTGCACCAGTACTCCCTCTCATTTTACTATGGTAGTTTATTTTGGTAGTTTCTTAGGTTAACTTATTGTCGAAGTCTGTTCTTTTACACACATGACTCACAGTGTCTATTACACCTTACAGCACTATTGTACCATGTATAACCTAGTCTGGAACACCATAACAATGTCCAGCTTACTCCCACAAATCCTGCCAGATCCTGCCGAGCCCACTATAAAATGGGCCACATGGAAAGAAGACTTTGATGACTACTTGTTGGCAATACATGGCCCGAATGTTAATGTAGAGAGAAAGAGGGCGGTACTTATGCACTGCCTGGGATTTGAGAGGAGGAGAATACGGAAGAGCCAATTTGCGGCCAGAGTGGGGGCAGGATAAAAAGGGAACAGAGATGGTTAGGGAGAAATCTTGAATTCCTATGAGACAATATTAAAAAGTAAATAGACATACATGCAGAGCAATACGTCAATACGATTCTCAAGCGCTACTACTTTGGAATGAGGGGACAAGGGCATGGCAAGTCCATACAGGATATACGGATCTAAGTGAATTGGCCAGAAAATGCAATTTTGGAGCAGCCTATCATGAGCAATTTATGCTGAAGGTCAGGGACCATGAGATAAGGGAAGAAATTTGGGGGAAAGGAGACCCTATATTAGAGGAGGTATTTGACATTGCAAAAAAGAAAGAGTACATTAGATTGTGTGTGAAGGAACTGGACAGGAAGGAGTAGAAGATTGTGCTGCTATCCTGAAAGTGGGTCATGAGAAGACAGAGGGTGCCTTTGGTGAGATAAAGAGAATCCCCAACACTAAAGCAGTCATCTCATCCAAAGGAAAATGGAAGAGCACAGAGAGGGGCGGGGCAGGAGCAAAGCAAATGCCTGGACGAGGAATAGGAAGGCGTTTGTAGCTGTAATGCCAGCACTCGACTGGCCCTTAATTCAGAATTGCCTCAAATGGGTCTTCCCCACTTTTTTGTTTAGTGGCGAACCTGCTCACATATGGGGAACACTATAATATAGAATCCCTCCTCTCCCTCATCTACACTTTATTTTTGTTCCAGGAGCTCACATACAAATCAACATACACTCAATATATACTGTGAGGCGGTAGAAGTAAGGAGACAGACACAGGAGTATTTGGGTACTCAGTCAATTTATCGAAAACCATAATACCGAAAAATACCCAAAATATTAAATAATTATATATATGTAATTTGGTTGTGATGAAATGTACCACACTGAATTGTCGGTTTATAAGATCACATACAACCGAGTATTTGTTTACCTTATTCACCTTTATTCAAAGTAAAAGATAAGGGGACATTGGAGAAATGCCTCACTAGCCCTACCATTAATAGGGGTTTCCCTGCCTCAACAAACCGAAGTTCAGTGTCAGAATGTCCAAAATAAACTGTCTGTCGTGTGTCCAAAACCTAATCTGACCCTCACACTATAAACTCAACAAAAAGTGACAAAGTACAAAAAATGTCTCTTGGATAGCGTTCCGCAGCCTTTCAGTTCCAGGACATAGTTTCAAAAAGAAAGATTCAACAAAATAACTAAAAGTTCCACCTGCCACAAAAGGCTTGTTTCTCTTCCCTTTAACAGTTGTGTTGATTCCTAAGAGTGCTTCTTCTCTTTAGTTCACTGCCTTGGTTTACTCTGCTGCCAAGGTCTGTGGGAATCTACTCTTTGCATAGGTTCTTTTGATGGCCAGGATCCTTTGCCAGCTTCAGTCTGACTCACAGCCTTAATGTACTTTCCTGCCATTGGCTCTCTCTGTGATTTGTAAGCCGGACATACTTGGTTTACTATCCTGCCAAGTAATTCTAAATATTTTCCCAAAACACTGTGACAAGGAAGAGTCGTGCTTTACTGTTAGGTTGGTGTTCCAATTCTGTTGGTGGATTTACTGTCTTGTTTTCCCAGGTGGATTCATTTCTGTTTTATTCTCAAACTACCACTTGCTTATTATAGAGTCTTGGAGGGGGAGGGGGACGTTATGCTGTTCCTTTTGGGCTTTATGACTTCTTTGGGAGTATTGGTAATGTTTTAAGGTTTCCTTTTACCCCTTCACAGCCTTTTTTATCACCCTTCTTAATGTTCTACCCTACTGTCCCCATGCAGTACCTTCTTTCCAATGCTGAAGCCCGGTTTGCTTCTCAAGTGTTCAACAGCTTGCCATGGACTTCCAAGGGTGTTGTTACTACTCCTTTGCTTTGTGCCACTGACACCAGCTTGCGAAGTCCCTGTGCTCCAGGCTTCCCTGAAAACCACACAGCAAAGGTCCAGAATCTGGTTGAGCGCGGCGGGCCACGTTCTCCAACTGTAGGCATTTTGCCTCACTTGCTGTTTGCCCTGGCATCCACGTCTGATGGTGAGCACCACCTGCGCTCGGATGTAGGTCACTCGGGACCACGCAGGAGCCCCGCTAATTCTGCCCGTGAGCGCTGTCTATGTCAAATAGCTGCTAGTACCTGTTCCAAAAAGGTGGTGGGGTGGCCCAAAGATCAGTCAGAAACTTTAATGTTTGTCACTTGAGGAGAGTTTGTTTTCTTCGTTCTTCTCCGGCTGTCCCACCGCCACTGCTACTGCCTCTTCCACTCCATCCACTGCTCATTCTACTTTCTCTCTGCCCTCTGCCTCCACAACCCTCCCCACTACTCAAGCACCCCAGGTTTAGTCCTTCTTTGATTCTATGGACTGAGTATATTTTTTATTTTGAAAAGAGAATAGAGTGTTCATAACGGTTCTCGTGTTTCCCTCTTACATTTTCAAGGGACCTGAGCTTAGGGCCCTTTAGTAACATGCATGTAATGGATGGGATCACACAGAATAACTCCAAGTCAAAGTACTGTTTTATTAACAATTATCGAAAACAGGGAGTTACAACAAACTTCAAATGAGGTATGCTCGATTTCTCTCAGTGATCTTTTCACAAAACAGAGGTTATATATCAAAAATACGTCCGAGGTGACGTCATACTACGTGGCAAATAATAAAACACATACTAGGGATCGGGATTGGCTTAAGGGGAACATGTAAGTATATTATCTATAGGAACTAGGATTGTAATTGGCTGCCCACTGTCAGGTGGACAACATATGCCTTCCTCTAAAACATGTCATGTTCAGAAACATTAGATACACGGTTTCCCATTGATTTTCAAACTATAAGGTCCTTCGTTATATGGACCACTACAATTGGTTGGCACGCTTATGCCATGTCTGGAACATTCGTTTCACTTAGCAACACATAGCCCACACCCAGGTGCAAGGAGATGGGCTTGACTCTACCGCCCCACCCAATTAGCCCAACATCTCTCATCGTACATGTCCTCTGCCATGAAGATCATCTTTGAACTTGGCTTTGCAAAGTATCCTTGTCTCTGAGAACACACAGGAGTGAAGGCACTCGCTGTCGTGTTCTAGGACTCCAAGTACGAACTCTATTTTATCCTTGGTTCACGTGACAGGAGACCATGATTTGGTCCATTTTGCAGCTTTTAAATGTCTTAAATGTATTAAACTTGGCACTCTTGGTGTTCCTTCTTTGGACCTTAACAAGGGATGAGTCATCGTTCGTACATTCGCTGTTTTCCAGAGTAGATAGCTGATCTTGGCTGCTTCAATCTTGAGTCCAGGCCAAACAGCCTCACCATGCAGCTTCATGATTCAGCTTATTATTGCTGCAACATAGTTTTTGCTTCCATCTTCATGGGTCTTTGCTTTCTAAAACTCATGATACCGATGTCCAGCTTCTATACAATGGCGGCTTTGCCTGCATTCTATTCACTACATATAGCCAGCTTCTGTGATGTCTTCTCTGCAGCACTTTGTGCACGTGTAATCTTCTATTCGTATTTCAAAAGTTCACTTGATTCTTTACTTTGTCATTAGTCTTCTTCAGTCATTGTCTCGTGACATAGTTCATATTCTTGTGATGTCACAAGCTTCTTTTATTTTCTCTTTTTTATATTCCTTCAGGGAGTTCCTCCCTCAAGTTGTCATCCCTACGAGGATACATTCGATAGGGTTGTCCCAATGGGTATCTTCTTTTGAACACACGTTGCTGTATTGGCCCAACTACTGGTGTCAAACAGCACAATTTCAGGCTTCCAACATATGGGAGGTAGGGAGGCAGGGTTTCCAGCAGAAGCATGCAACTGCACCTCTACATTCCCCTCTCTGGTCGAGTCCTCGATCACCTCCTCAATTGTTTCCACATCCAGGTATTTTCTTTTGAAGAAATGTTTGTTTGGTGTCCATATCTTCATCACCCCCCTCAGGGAGCCTGCTGATTTGACATGTTCATCTGCACTCCAGGTCATGCAGTTACATTGGCCATTCGGGGTACAATAGATCCATCGTCCCACGTACTTCATATGATTCTTTGGATACAGAAAATGTGTTCCTTCATGTGCTACGATGCTGGCTTCTATGTATTTCCTGACAGTGTCATCAGTCAGATCTTTGGTGTTTGGTTCAGGTTTGACATCGATCATGATCTTCATACCTACCACCTTTTTTTGCAGTTTTCTTGCATTGGACAGTCACCATCCTGACTATGCAGAATCCAAACATCACCAACGCTAATATTACTCCAAGAACTATGAATATGTTCGCCAACCACTGAGGGGTCCATGAAAACAAGGAATCAAACCAACTCTCACCTTCAATATCATCCATCTCATCTTCCATCTTGTTGTGCAGGTCTGCCAACAATGTTATAGCCTCTGTCAAAGTTCCATTTTGTTCATCGTGAAAAAGTATAAATGTGCAACATGATGGCTCGATTTTGGTGCAAACTCCTCCTTTCATCGCTGTTATCATATCAAAGACATACCTATTCTGGAGGGTCATCAGTCATATGGCCCTCACCTCTTCTTTAATGGCGTTGAATCCCTTTATGGTAGCACTGATGGTCTGCAGAAGCTCCCATCTTGTGATTTGTAATCACTTGGCATTTGCCATTATTTGGATTCCATGCATAAATATAGTCGTCATTATCACAACAGTTCTGCTGAACAACCTGTGCTCCTCCCTCAGGAATAGTATCATATGCTTTTATCAATTTGGATGAGGAATAATGTTCTCTTTTTCTCCATCAGAAAAGTTCCAGTGATCTTCTTTTTCTCAAGTGGGCATCCACTTTTGAAAATTCACCAATATTCAGGTCAATCTGAGGAATCACTAATGCTGGAACATGAATGAGCACCTATGAACATACTCTGCCCCAATCCTTGGGCAACTTCATATATGCTCTAGATCCACAAGCTCAATATCGATCTATAAGGACATCTGTCCTTTCTCCTATCCTGGGAACGTCAATTGTGGTTTTGCATTCTTTGTTATATCCCACATGGTTCTTTCTGTGTCTTTGAAAGCATAGTGTCGCATTAACCAATGGGATTACAACTACTGGCCCTGATTCGTCTTTTGGAGTGCTTGGCCCAGGACTTTAAGCATCCAGCATTCACCTTCTGCATCTCTTGTACGTGATCTGTTTTGAGCAGATGAGCTGCACAGGACATCATTCCTTCTCCCTAACCCTTCTTGGAATTCACTCGTCCACAGATCAATAATTGAGTTTGTTCCTAATATCCAGGTGATCCGCCTACTTCCATCACATCAGGGCAATTCACCCTCTTCATTTCTTCAATGATCACCTCATCCTATATTGCAGCAGGATACACAAGCATCTTGCTTTTTCATCCAGGCTCCTTCTCCATTTGTAGAGTCTTGATGTAGTCATCCTGATATGGAAACGACAATTTTGATCTCCATCACAAGGTTGCCCAGCTTCCTTGGAATTGTCCTTGTGTAGTACATGTTGCAAGATGGCTGAGGGACTTCGTATCATGCTCTGGAACCTCCTTCACATTGAAAGTCCTTACTGTATTCTTGGCATAGGTAATGGGAGAGCAGATATAACAACCGTCATTAGGTGCTTTTTTCCCCACCTTTTTCATGTGTTGGTACCACATGTTATTTTCTAGGTGATCTGTATTATCCAGATAGGTATTTATCCCTTCACTATCTTCTTCTGCATCTCTTTTGTGTCTCCCAATATACTAATAGAAATCAAAGAGCTTGTCTGTGAAGACCTGAACAACCCATACACTTGTGAAACTTCCAGGGATAGTGCAGAAGACAGCTTATTCCCCTATGAAAAATGCAAGGATGGTGGAGACGAGGCTACAACACCCAAAGAAAACAGAGAAAAGGAACGTACCGCGGCCAGCGCAGAGAAGGGATGGGGGAGCCCACCAAACCGAGACCCAGTTTGCCGTGGCCAGCGGAGCATGACAGAACCTTCCTTGGAGGAATGGCAGGGGCAGCCCATGGAGAGACCAGTTCCTGCCAAACCCGTGAGGGAGGGGGAGGTTGGACGGGGAACGCCACGGGGACGAACATTGCATCAGCGAGCAGCCGATGCAGTGCCGAGTGGCGGCTCCGCGGCTGTGCGAGCAATCATGCCGAGGGGTGTTCCAGGGCTCCCGGCATGAGGAAGCGGTCTGCCGGTCGCAGTTGGAGGGAGGCTGCGTGTTGAACACAGACCCCAGAGGACGGAGGGAGGGGGAGACTCGAGCTGAAGGCCGAGCCGCGGAAACACTGTATGGCAGCAGGATTTCCGACTGCAGAGAGGTCGAGGGGAGACCGCAATGCAGTGAGGAAGCCCACAGTTCTGATGGCCGGCCACAAAGGAGCATAAAACATAAAGATCTTAAAAAAACAAGGAAATACAAACCATACCTTCCCTTACTCTATACTTACTGGGGCAACGGGAGGGGGTTACTACACCCAGCCGCAGGAACACATCAGATGCCATACTCCCAGGAAAAGGGGGCGGGGCTTGGGAGGGTTCTTATGGTCTGTGGCCGGAAGTAGACGCCGATTGGACAGTTAAGTGCTGCCTATATAAGGAGCCTGAAAGTATGACAAG
This sequence comes from Ambystoma mexicanum, assembly GCF_040938575.1. Taxonomy (NCBI): domain Eukaryota; kingdom Metazoa; phylum Chordata; class Amphibia; order Caudata; family Ambystomatidae; genus Ambystoma; species Ambystoma mexicanum. The sequence continues at coordinate 166,774,939 of NC_090926.1, read as the reverse complement.
GGGTGCTCATTCTTGTTCTCTTCACAGATCGGACCAGACGTGGAGTCAGGATCTACAGGAAGCACCTGGGCGTATGAGGACTAAGAAGAAAAGGTTGGAAAGAGGTCCTTATGCTGTGCCCTACAGGAGAAACAGAGAGAACTTTGATCAACAAGTAGAACTTCAAGAAGGAAATCATTTAGAAAGGACTTTGAGTGATTGACTTGGCTGTCAAACTTATTGAGTCTGAATTAAAGACAAGCTTTAATTTTCACTTTAACACCGGCTGTTTGTCTCATTGTCACATTGTCTTTATTTGTTTTCACAGTGGAGAGACCCATAGGAACTCTTTCTTCGGCAGAAATACTAAGATGATAGAGACTGTGAAAACTAAGGAACAGAAAGACAACAAGAACAATCATACAAATATATATCATGCATCAAAAACTGGGCAACCATTTCCCGCGCCTTCCTACTACTTGCTGAACTTGTTCACCTTCTATGATCATGTCATTTTCTTCATTAATCATTTTAATACAATCATCAAATTTCTTTTATGTCTGCAACTGTATAACTTGTTGAATTATAGCAATAAGCCGTCTTCTTATCACTGTACCGTTTTTAGGATCCTGTAAGAAAGTGTTAATATCAACCTCTCTTCTAAGAAGAGCAGGGGAAGATTGAAGTATGAACACAAAGACAGCAACCACTACCCGATGAATGTCACTGTCTGAAGGTACCATATGTTTGATCACTTAAAACAAATATTCTCCATAAAATGAATCTGGATACTGGTCTTGTTTTGGAATTCTGATCAAGAACTGTCATTTAGGCATAACTCTGATTCATTATTCTCTGCTTCAGTGTATTGCTAAACGTTCTTTTTCAAAATTCCTGGAATTCTCTGCTAAAATAAATATAAGGAGTGTCTATTAAATTCCAGTCCAAAAAAGTACACATTACTCACTTGTTGTTTTATCGTCCTTCTTCTTGGTCATCGATCAAATCTGCACACGCAGCTCTTCTTTCTTGTACTTTAATTGCAGAACGGGACACTTCTTCAACAATGAAAATGCCGTGGAACCGTGGCACGTTCCACTTCCGGGTTCACATTTTACTCAATACTAAGTCCTCAGCATGTAACTTAGGTGGTGGCAATAGTTCACTTGGATTGGTTGCTGAATTATCTTCTTCCATGTCCTTAGAGCGACCCCCTTAGTGCTTGACTTGATTTGAAATGAAAGAAATACTAGAAGTTATACATGTCAAATAATTATGCATCTCATCACCTAAAGTTTTAGCTATGCTCTGGGCATCACTCTTAATCCTAGACGCAGGGGCGGTCATTAGTTCATGCATGGTGAGGTGGTGGTCCAACCCTGGCTGATTTCCAAAGGGCATATAAATCCAGAAGTAGGCAATACAGCCATCCCTTTTTCGAAGTCAATTTAATCTTGGCAATCCTTTCCTTGAGGTGGCTGTTGAGTCTCTCACGTATCCTGTTCGCTTGCAGTTGATACGCTGTAGTGAACATATGCTTTATACTTAATAAAAGCACTATTTGGTCAAATAATTGACAATTTGTGGCCCATTATCGGATCTTAGTACTTCACAAACAACCCACCTCGGAAATACTTCGCGCACAAAGAAGTCACTGTGCATGTGGCATCAGGGTGTGTGCACAGACCTGCCATGATCCATCAAGAGAAGGGACTCACCACCACTAATAGATACCTATATCCATTACATGCCGGCAGCATATCGACATAGTCGATATGTAAATTCTGAAATGGACCACTCGGCCAAGGTATTACTCCTCAAATTGTTCTTAGTGTATGCCCAGCAGTAAACATTTGACACACAATGCAATTCACCATAAATAGTGTGTGTTCCAATAAATTAGGAATGAATCAGTCTTCTGCAATACTAGCAGCAAGAGTTTGCCTAGTTACATGCGCGGGGTAATGCAGCTGTTCAAATGCGACAATACATTTACTGGCATCACTTGTTTTCCAGTGCTATCCTGTAACCATAATGCTTCCGTGGGGGATAAAGAACACCCCCTTCATTTCCACAGTTCTTGCTCTTCCTCTGGTGCACTTCCCTGAATCTCTATTAATTGGGTTATTGATAATTTATTAAACCCCTTTTGTACTAACATAGTTGTAACTGAATTCTCTTTAATACTCTCAGTATCAAAACTCAAAATTTTGGGAGAATATGCAACCCTTTTGGCTTCTACGTCAGCTGCTTCGTTCCTGCAAGAGATAAAAATCTGTTTGTTTAGTATGTTCTGCACATTTAACGACCGCTATGGCTACTGGGCGTTGTAGTGCCTTAGTGAGTCTTTCCAATAAGGACGCATGCTGCACTGCACAGCCATCTGCACAGAGGTAGCCCCTCCTCTTCCAATGTGCCAACGCCGCGTGTACGGTCAATGTCACATAGGCGGAGTCACTGTACACCGTCACTTCCTGTCCTTCATGTTTCTTAAGAGTGGCAATAAGTGGTACTAATTCTGCTGCTTATGCTGAAAAGTGAGACGGTAGTCTTGCACTTGCTACTACTTCGAATTCTCCATTTAATCTGTGTCTTACCACTGCAGCACCTGAATGTCTTTCCCCACTTGTCTGATCAATTTTCAAAGAACCATCAATAAAAAGAATCTCCCCTCCTGCTAAAGCATTCTCCTTCACACAACGTATACCATCATAAAATACAACATATTTGGCACAGTCATGCACATGATCACATTCTTCTATGGGTTCTGTTATGAACGTGGCTGCGTGCACTATTTTACATCTTACAATTTGAATCGTCGGGTTACAAATCATTACCTCATATGATGAAGCTCTTTGGGATGTCAGTGTGCCCTTGGGTTTCTCTAGAATGGCAAATAGAGCATGCTCCACAAAAACAGATACAATTCCTTGCCATAATCAGGAATTCCTAAAACTGGGGCTGTACAAATTGCTTTTTTTCAGTTCTTCAAATCCCTTTTCGATTTCTTCAATCCATTCTAGTTTTGTTTTACCAACTTGTGCTTTCTTTAATGCTTGCAGAAGCGGCCTTGTGTACGTACTATAATCAAAAACACAGGCTGTAACGTAATTGCACAAACCCAAAAACTGTTGCATTTGTCTCACAGTGTTTGGCTTTTATGTTTTCATAATTGCCTCAGCTCTCTCAGGTGTCACTATCTTTCCCTCATGTGAAATCAACTGACCTATGTATAACACCTCTTCTTGACAATACTGTAACTTCTCCTTATCCACCTTTTATCCTTTGTCTGCTAAAATAGTAATTAGTCAGATAGAGTCCTGTCTACACTCATCCTCTGTTTTACTGCAAATCAATAGCCCATCTACTTATTGTATCAGTGCACTTTTGAGATCAATATTACCTCGATACATCTGTAGGACTCTGTTGAAGTTTGATGGGGACTCATAGTACACTTGAGGCAGCCTAGTATGTTAAAGTCTTTTTTGGTGAAACGTAAATGAAGTCAAGTCTTGGGAGTCTTTATGTAACGGGATCGAGAAAAACGTATTTTTCAAATCGTTCACAGTGAAGTATGGAGCTTCTACAGAGATACTACATAATATTGTCGCCGGAATAGGAAATAAAGGAAACTCAGCATCTACCATCTGGTTAAGAGGTCTCAAATCCTGGATAAATCTCCATGACCCTCCTTTATATTTTTTAATTAGATACACTGCAGTATTACACAATGGGCCTCATTATAGGTTTGGCGGTAGCCGTGGCCTTATTAAGGGCATGGCTACCATCAAACTTGCTATCGGCCCGGCACCCGCGAATGGGCCATTACCGGCCCATTATGAGATGAATGGGCCGGTAATTGCCCATTCGTGGGTGCCGGTATGGCCGGCCTCCTGATCCCCCTTCTGCCCCATGGGGCAGAAGAAGGGTCGGGAACATGGTTGCACCAGCACCGTTAATAAGGGTGCCGGTGCAATCACGAGTTCTGCTCGCGGGTGCCAGTCTGCACGCTTGGGCAGACCATGCGTGCAGTCCGCGACCGGCGAGCAGAACTCGTAATGTGGCACCATTGTTGCCTTTCTGCCACATTCATAATGAGGCCCAATGACTCTGATTGCACCAGAATCCCCTAATTGATCAGTGCTGAAATAGTCTGAAATACACCTTCATCAGCTTCTTGAGAAATGGGGTACTGTTTTGCTCGGGGGGAAATTGCTCCTGGCTCAAGCTTTATTTTAACCTCCCCTACACCCTTCAATAAAGCTACGTCATAAGGGCCTGTGGGCCATAGGGCACTCAGCACTTTTTCAAGATCCTCCTGAAAGAATGCTGGTCGCTGATGCATTATTGCCATTTGCTGGGGTATTTCCCTTTTCTAAATCCTTATCCATTATGTAATGCTCATGAAGAGCACTACTTCGTCATCGCTTCGGTCCTGTAGAGGAGCAGCTGAATGCCTCTGCAGTATGTCCCGCGCCCATTGTTCCTATATGTTGCAAGCCAGAAATCGTGACATGCACAACACCAGTGATGGTGCCTATTACACGGAGAGCCTTTGAGAAAAGGTATCCATTGAGAAAACCCTACATGATGTATCCCCATAGAGATGACAATCTCTTGGAGGAGATCCCTAAAGAAATATGAAGTCGAAAGAAAGAGAAGTTAGTGACGTCACAAGAAGCAAGCGTGACACACTGAAAAGAGTGGTTGAAGAAGAGGATGTATAGACTTTATGGAATCGGATGATGAAATAAAGAATTGAGTATGCAGAATAAAGATTGCGCGTGTAAAGAGCGCTGCAGAAAATGCAAGTCATTTTATACCTGTACAGATGCAGCAACACAAGTATACTAAGTGATCTTAAAGGCTAGCTATATGTAGTGAATAGACTGCAGGCGGTGCCGCCATTATATAGAAGCTGGACATCAGTGTCACATATTTAGTAAGCTTGGACCCATAAAGAAAGAGGGATCGGAAAGCTGTGTCACAGCAACATGAAGCTAAGAGCATGGAAAGGCCTGGAAGAGCTGTCTGGCCTGGTGTCAAAGAATGGAACGGCCAAGAACTGGTAATCTATCCTTGAAGAACAGAAACCGTGAGACGCTGAATCATCTCATGTTAAGGTACAAAGAAAGAGCATTATGAGTTTGTAAATTAAAGACAATTGGGCCTCATTACAACCCAGGCGGTAAATTCCCTACTTTACCACCATGGTGATGGCGGATTTACCACCCCATTCCAAGGTGAGTGGGGCGGTAAATCCCCATTCCCCATTTACCCTTCCCCATTTTTGCCCCATAGGGCATAATGGGAGTGGGGAAGGCGCTAATTACGGCACCGTAAATTACAGTGCCGTAATTAGCACCAAGGCGGGTTAGCGCTGTGCATTTTAACGCCTGCTAAAAGCAGGCGTTAAAATGGTAATCAGGCATTAAGGGTTGATGGCGCCGACGGCGCTGATAAACCCTTAACGCCTGGGTTGTAATGAAGCCCAATGAAATGCTGAAAAACAGGCCAAAATATGGTCTCCTATCACATGGATTATGGACAGAAAAAGAAGGTGGTTATGCTGCTCTACACTTGAGATAGCATGTGCTCACACTACATTTTATTCCCAGGAGCAAGGATACCTTGCAAGGCCAAGTTCAAAGACAATCTGAATGGCAGAAGGCATGAATGATGACAGATGTTGGGCTAATTGGGTGGGGAGACATGGTCAAATTCCACCCACTGATACCTGGGGTACCAGCTTACGTGCTGCTAGCGAGCCAAATGTTCCAGAAGGGTACAAGCGTGCCAACCAACTATAGAGGACCATATAACGAAGGGCCATATATTTTCAGAGCCAATGATATACAGAGTATCTATTAACCGATGAAGATGACTTGCACTAGGGGTGAGCATAAATTGTCCACCTGACAGTAGAAACCCAATCACAACCTGTCCCTATATAGAAAGTATACTTGGATGTTCCCCTTAAGCCAATCCTGACCATTAGTAGGTTTCTCATATTTGCCACGCAGTATGACGTCACGTATGATGAGTTTTTACTATAATAACTTTGTTTTTTATGAAATGCTTTGAGAGAACACGAGTGAACGTCCGTCGATGTCCGTTGTAACTACTTGTTTTAGATAATTGATATTAAAACAGTCAGATGAGACTTTTTGGCAACTTCCTCAGTCTGTTTTATTTGGTGTAAGAGTTATTCTGCATCCCATCCATGCATGATATGTTACTGATTTAAGGATCCCCCGGGTTCACGCGGTAGCATTATCGGATGGTTAAATAAAAGACCCAACGACCTGTTAGAACTCCAGTGTTTCAGATGATCGGACATCCTCTGCCATCTAGCCGGAAGATCGCGGGTTTCCTGTGGAGAGTGGCCGAATCGAAATCTTGCAAGAAAAATCGAGACAGTTGGGCAGAGTCCCTCTTTCATGAAATCCCTACCTGGTTTCCTAAAGGGAATGGCAAATTAAGGGCACAGGATTATGATAATTTAAAAAGTTGAAAGTAATGGGAGTAATGGGAAATATTGTGTAAAGAGAGAGAGATATAGCGCCTGAGAGTCTGAATGCAAGGGCTTCAGAAGAGATTGTCTCACAATCCAGTCAGAGTAAACTAGGCAACGTGCAGGACAGGTCCGCATAAGGAGACATCCTAAACTCTGTGATCAGAGTATTAAGTAGGGGCAAGAGAATAAGGTTTGTCACTGTGGTTTTTATGTGAAGAGACGACTAGTTTGTCTGTTTATGTTTTTTTGTTTAATTAAGGTGTCGAGGAGTGACACGAACAGTTGTGTAAGAATTGAGACAAAGTCAAGAAGTTATATTATCTATCTAGGGAAATGGTTGGTACCAATCCAGAGGTAGACAGAGAAAATTGGATTGTTGGAGCATGCTCATATTTATCGTTTTTAAGAATCAAAAAGCGGCAAAGATATTTCATAAACTCTGGTAAGTATTGACAGTCAATTAAGATTCATTACAATGGGAGATCTCACTCCTCTGATGCATTTATGTAAGACATTGCCAAAACACATGCCCCAGATCAAACAGTCTATTGCAGAATAGGTGAAAGGTACGGCAGATAAGATGTTCATGTCATGGCCACATGGGGAATCATTGTCAAAAGCAGTATTGCAACACATGACCACATACGTGCATGCTGCGTACACGAGAAAGAAGTTAGAGAATAGGTTAGCTATTTTAGAGCTTTGGAAAATGTACCAAGGAGAGAGGGAAGACCTGAGGGGTGGATGCTTAACCAGTGTAAGGAATACAGTGTTGAGCCTTCAGCTCCCCTTATCTTGCTGGAAGTAAAAGGCGATAGTATGGAAGAAATATGATTCTACCCTTTAGAGGAACTGAAAGTGGCAACAAGGTATACTAACCCGATAAATGAACTACCCCCCTGTAGCAGTGACAATAGTCCAGAGGAGAGTAAAAGAAAAGAGGAGATCTTTAAAGTCGTACAAAACAGAGAAGAGAAAAGTGAGTGAGCAAATGTATCGACAGAGATAGAATGAGAGATTAAGAGATGGAAAAGAGAAAAAGGATAAAGCTGATGAGATAACGGTTGTACAGCACTAATGGATAGGACAACAGGTACTGCTCAAGCTAGATGGGAAAAGCATTGAAGAGGTCAGGCAAAAGAACGATGAGGACGAACAGGATAAGAAACACAGGGAAAAAGAAAACAGATTAACAGAAGACAAGTATAAAAGAAAGAGCAGACAACGGCGAGAACAGATGTATCAAGAGGAACAAAGCAGCAAAGAAAGCATGATAACAAGCAGATAGCAATTGAAGAACAGGATAGACAAGAAAGGAAGAGAGAAGAGGAGGAAGCACATAAATTAAGGGACAGAAGAATACGGAGGCAAAGAGAAGAAGAAGAAAAAAGAGCAGGAGTAAGTAGAGAAGAGATAAGACAAGAAGAGGGAATTGTTAGGTGGGAAGCGAGAAAGTGAAGAGAATTAGATGAAGAACTAGAACACAAGAGGGGACAGCAAGAACTTGAACTTGATAAGCTAATGGAGCAAAGTCCTACAATACGAGGGGACAGAGTGGAAGAGTTCCTTCTGTTAAAGGGAGCGACGGCAGGGCCATCTAGAGTGGCCTTAGAAGAGAACTTTGATATAGTAAGTATCAGAGACAGAATCGATAAGGCTTATCAAGAGTTAAGGGAAGGTAGTTAATCGGGAAGCCAAGGAAAGGGAGAACAATCCTCTGAATTTCAAGTACAAAGCGAAGAAGAGAATCCATTCAGTCTTGAGCATAGAGCCTTATCCATAAACAGATTAACCTTAGATAGGAGTGAAAGGGAAGAAAGTTATATTAGTTGGGGACTAGACATGTCAGACGAGGAGAGGGAATCCTTCTGTGGGAAAGAGTGGGAGGTGCATGTGCCTCCGAGGGATGCCTGCAGACGGACAAGGAAGTAAGATGGTCTGATCTAGAGCAACCTTACAATCGGACGCCAGATCCCATAGCATATCCACAGCACCCCAAGGATGATCGTATAGTTAGAAGAGAGAATCACCGCCATATGTGAGTAGGTTAAGATCATTGCCAGGGAGGAGAAGGTCAGGGACTATTGTCCTCACCATGGATAGGCAGACGATGGGAGCTGATTGTGGGTTAGGGTTCACATAGTTTCCCTTATTGGAAAAAGGGGGAGCAAGACTGCAGTATATTCCATGGCCACAGATGGATAAGGATAATTTAAGGTGCAAGCTCCCAAGTTTGACATCGGGTGCGGTAAAAAGGATTTATGAACTAGAAAAAATGACAGGAGGAAACACGCTAGCCATAGGGACCATCAAGGGTCTATTGATATGATATGATATGTCATTTATAACACGCCTATGCACAAGTGTTTCAAGGCGTGATGAGGCAAGGAAGGGAAGACAGTCAACGATCCTACTAGGCCAGGTCTCATTCAGATCAGGCAAGTGCATGGGAAGGGGAAGGGGGAAAGTACAGTACATGGGATAAAAGAATAAATAAACAATAAGTAAAGTACAGCCAGCTGGTGGCAAGTGCAAGGGTAAGTGCAGACATCAGGTGTCAAGTGCTGGTAGTGGGAATGTAGGGATACAGAAAAACAGTACCCAAGTACGGGGGTTGCCAGGAAGGCAGTGCAGGTGTGCGACTGGCAGGGGAGGGGACCTGGGCCCGAGATCAGAGGATGGCCAGGTAACCAGTGCAGTTTCAGCCTGTATGTCAGCAGGGAGAGGAGTAGAAAAGGCAGAAGTAAAGAGAAAGGTTTTGAGGTGCTTCCGTAACTGGAGATGATTCTCCCCAAGTTTCAGGGAGGCAGGGAGGCTGTTCCAGAGGGAGGCCCCAGCTGAAGAAAGAGATCTACCACCAACTTGTTTGCTTGGAGAAGCGACTGACCCTGAGGGAGTTGGAAGCAGATGAGCGAAGAGCTCGAGAAGGAAGATATTTAGGGAGAGAGAGTTGAAGGTATTGAGGCCCCAGAAAGCCTTGTGGACAATGCAGGGGGTTTTTAACTTAATCCTCGCTGCCACTGGGCGCCAGTGCAGATATTTCAGTCCTGGAGAGATACGATCCCTGGGCTTGAGGCCAAGGACAAGCCTCACAGTCCTCTTCTGGATGAGTTGCTGAGGGTGGAGAGTAGAAGCAGGAAGATTTAGAAAGAGGTTGTTGCAATGGTCCAGCCTAGAGAGAACCAGATCTCTGGAGACAGTGAGCTTCTGGGGGAAGGAGAGGAAAGGAAGAATACCTCTGAGGTGGTGCAGCTAGTAGTGTGACTTTTCAGAGATGTGAGGAGAGAAGGAGAGTGGGTAGTCAAAGATGACTCTGAGGTTTTTAGCCTCACAGGTGGGAGCAGGAAGTGGGCCAAGAGAGGCCGGCCAAAGAGTGACAGGAAAGGAGGGCAGCTATTCTTGGGGAAAGAGCTGATGATATATGGAGGAGAGCAGGCTATTCAAGTGTGACTGGCACAGAACACAGCGCACAAGGGAGTGGTGTTTAATAATTGCAGAGCAGACATCTGAAGAGCTCTTAGGGTACAGTAACCCAATACATCAGACATGGGTGCAATCATGACACGTTATATGAAGGTAGATGAAGACCCTCTTGTGTACATTCAGGATATTCAAGAGCATTGGACACTTGAAAAGAGGGAACCTTAGGAAAAAACAGTGGCATTATTTTACAACATTTTATGCCAGGGATTGCCCGAGCATCACTGCCGGTTGCTACAGGAGAAAAATAAGAAGAAACATGAGGCTCTGAAACTTGAGGCAGCTAAATTAGTTCAAAAGTAATTGTCAAAATATGCCATAGAAGGGGTGGTATTGACAAGCGGAGAAGGGCTGGGAATACAGCAAGCAGCGGGTACATCGCAGGAAAATAATCAGCTTCTGATGGACCAAGGAGGAAATGGGTTCATGTCACAAGAAAGAAGTATGGGATATAGAGGAAGGGGTGGATTCCAAAACAGTCAAGGTGGGTTTCAGAATGCACAGACTGAGAACCAGAATGCACAAGGAGGATTTAACCAAGGAGGACTAATCAGACAGGCTCCTCCTGTATGTTGGACTTGTGGGTTGACAGGACAAATTGCACACGTATGTGGGAGCCAAGGGAATGTACAGAATGGCCAATTCCCAAGAGGGCGGACAGTGCATCCTCCAGCCTATAGCTCACAAGCTAGGGAAGGGTTTGCCCAAGATCAGACAGTGTATCAAAATCAAACATAGACGCCGCAAATACAACAGGCACAGCAAGCGCAAATGAATCCACTGAAAGGGCAGTCGCAACATACCCCTATGCAAACACAGCAATATGCAACACGGGACAACTACTGACACCTAGAATAGGGGGTGTCACTTTGGTGGGAGGAAATCCTTTCATGGGTATAGGGGTATGCATGTATCCACAATAGGACAGCTCACAGGGTGACTTGATGTGTTCAGTACTATATGTGACACCAGACCCCCAAGAGGAACCAAGGGTCGATGTGAAAATAGGAGGCACATCTTTTTTCTTTTTTTGTAGACGCTGGGGCTACTCGTTCATATATACGAGAGGGAAAATATGCAATGTCAGGAATTGCCAAGAAAGCTTAAGTGTTCTCTGGAGCTACAAATTGAGTTCCTTTTACTGATGAATTACCAGTCTCCATGGGAGAGTGCGATATATCTGTTCCATTATTGTATTCTCGACAGACACCAGTTAACATTTTGGGAAGAGATTTGATGACAAAACTCAACATGACGATTTCTTTTTACTAACAAAGGGATAGTTAGTTCCACTCCTGGAATACACTACATGAATGTGGGTGAATTTATATTGGTATTCAGAGGGCAAGTGGCTCTATGAAGCGCTCCAGTAGAGCTAGAGGTTTTCCTTTATGGGGTGAGCATTCTACTGATATAGCCACCTGGCTTAGTAGGAAAGACTATGAGAATACCTGATTAACTTTTGTTTAGACCACATATACCCATGGACGAAGAGGGGGGACAGACAATCCCTATAGAATTAGAAGCAGAGTATGAAAGGAAATGACAATGCTCGAAGGAACAGATGATGAGGGCAGGCCATAGAGGACAGTGATATCTCTCGAAGAAGGATATAGGCTGACTGACATTAGTGATGATGACATGTCTAGAGATGAACTAACAGGTGATGAAGTAGTGTTTTTAATGAGCATTACATATTGGATAAGAATTGAGAAAACGGAAATAACACCGCGAATGGCGATAATGCAGTAGCATCCAGCATTTTTTGACGAAGACTTCGAGAAGGTGCCAAGCGTCCTATGGACATAGGACTGTTAAAGGAGGTAGGGGACGTCAAAATAAAGCTGAAACCAGGAGAAATTCTACCTCGAGGAAGACACTACCCCATGTCTTGAGAGGCTGGTGAGGGTATTTTTAAGACTATTTTAGCACGGATGAAACAAGGCATTCTAGTACCTTCAGAATCATGGTGCAACACTGCGGTGTATCCTGTGAAAAAATCAAAGGGAGGATCATGGAGATCCATACAGGACATGAGACCAATTAACCAGATTGTAGAGGCAGAGTTTCCTTTAGTTCCTAACCCGGCAACGATGCTATGTAGTCTCCTGGTGGAAGTTTGATATTTCAGGGTGATAGATTTGAAAAATACATTGTTCTCAATCCCGTTGCACAAGGACTCACAAGACCTGACTTCATTTATGATCCACTAGACTCATCTGAAACACACTTGTTTGCCCCAAGGGTACTGTGAGTCTCCATCGATCTTTAACTGGGTCCGACAGATGGTCCTAGGTAATATTGATTTGAAAAGTGCTGTGATACAGTTCGTAGATGACATTTTAATCTGTAGCATGACAGAAAATGAGCATAGACAAGATTCAATTAAGTTAATGACTACGCTAGCAGACAAAGGATACAAGGTAAACAAAGAGAAGTTACAGTATTGTCAAGAAGAGGTGTTATACATAGGACAACTGATCTCATATGAGGGAAAGAAGGTGACACCTGAAAGGGTTGAGGCAATTATGAAAACTGAAAAACCGCATACAGTAAAACAGATGCAACAGCTTTTGGGGCTATGTAATTATGTTGGAGCCTGGGTGTTTGACTATTGTTACTACATGTGACACCCTTTGCAGGCTATGAAAAAGGCACAGGTAGAGAAAGTCACAATAGAAAGGACTGAGCAAATGGAGGAAGGATTTGAAGAGTTGAAAAAAGCAATCTGTACAGCTCCTGTTTTAGGAATTCCCAGTTATGCTGAGGAGTTTTTCTTATTTTCACACATGAATGGGACAGCCATGACTGCAGTGCTTTGATCCTTGTAGCAAAGGATCACACTGGGGTACAAACCTCGAGCGTATTACAGTGGGATTCTAGACCCAAAGATGAAAGGAAATGTTCCTTGACAACAGTCATAAGCAACCGCCGCGTTCACAATTGACAAATCTACAAGCATTGTAATGGGCTGCTCTACAACGCTTTTTGTGGAACAAGCTTTGTTTGCCATTTTAGAGAAACCTAAAGGTTCATTGTCATCCAGAGACCTTCTGCTTAGTAAGTGATAATTTCAAACCCAGCAATTAAAATTGTCAGATGTAAAATAGTGAATCCTGACACGTTTATAGCTGAGCCAGTGACAGAGAGTGACCATGTACATGATTGTGCAAATTACATTGAATTCTATGATGATATACCTTGCGTAAAAGAAACCATGTTGCCAGAAGGGGAAATTCTCTATATTGATGGTTTTTCGAAAATTGATCAAATTAGTGGAGAAAGGCATTCTGGCGCAGCAGTTGTGAGACATAGAGCAAATGGCGAGTTTCAGGTTGTAGCAAGGGCAAGACTTCTGTTTCACTTTTCGGCGCATGCAGCAGAATTAGTGGCACTTATTGTTGCCCTCGAGAATCATGAAGGGCAGGAACTGATGGTGTACAGTGACTCCACCTAGGTGACATCAACCGTACATGCAGGGGTAGCACGTCGGAAAAGAAGGGGCTACCTCTGTGTGGATGGCACTCCAATGCAGCACGCTTCCTTATTGGACAGGCATATTAAGACACTACAACTCCCAGTAGCCATAGTGGTTATTAAATGCGCCACTCACACTAAGCATACAGACTTTATTTCTTGCGGAAACAAAGCCGCAGACGCATAAGCCGAAAGGGTTGCATATTGACCAGATATTTCAAGTTTTGATACTCCAGATGTCAAGGAGAAGGTAGTCATGATTATGATAGTGAAAAAAGGATTTAATCTTTGGCCAAGAACCCAATTGATGGAGATTCAAGGAAGTGCATCACAGGAAGAGCAGAAATTATGGAAGCGAAGGGGGAGTTCTTTATCCCCCACTGAAGCATTAGGGTGACAGAATAGCACAGGAAAACCAGTGATGCCAGTAGCATTGTTAATGGTAGCGCTTGAAAAGCTGCACTACGCTGCGCATGTAACTAGGGAAAGTCTAGCTGCAATGATTGCAGAAGACTGGTTTGTTCAAAATGTGTTAGAGTGCGTTGCATTTTACTGCATCATATGTCAAAAGTTTACTGCCGGGCATACACTGAAACAATTAAAGGAGTAATTCCTCGAACGAATGGTCCTTTTCAGCATTTACATATTGACTATGTTGATATGCTGCAGGTGTGGAGTGGAAACATGTATCTGATAGTGGTGGTGTGTCCCTTTTCCAGGTGGATACATCAGAATGACATCAAGGTATATGCCAGCGAGACCGCTGCACCCCCAGCCATCAGTCCAGAAGCAAGAAGAAGAATTTTAGCGTGTGCAGACTCGATCGATGACAAAGAAGAAAGACGATAAAGCTACAAACTAATAAATGCACATTTGCATTTGGACTGTGACTCCCCATGAACACTCCTTATAGATATTATAGCAGGTGTGCAATTATTTGCTTGAGTCACAGGAATCTTTGAAAATAAACTTTAGAGAAATGTTGAAGTATCACGATTATGCCTAAATGACAACACGTAGTTAAGAACTGGAAATGTGAGCAGTACCCCGACTTGTTTCTCACTGAGCATTTATTTGGCTAGCTCTATGGTCTTGTCAGATGGAGATGTGTATCGTCTCGTGCTTGCTGTTTTTGTGTTTATCCTTCATGCTTATCCTGCTCTTGTCAGAAGAGATGTGGACATCAACACTTTTATACAGGATCCTAAGAATGGCCCTGTAATCAGAAGGCTGCTTGTAGCAATAGTAGAGGGATTACTGCAGATACCAAATTAATTACAGTTACCGTAGTAAAGTGTTTTTCCTTCCTTACATTTCAGTAAAAATGAGGAATGTTGAAGCTGGTACGATTTCAGAGAATGAGCAAGCTCAAGAAGTTCCAGAATGGCACAAGTAGTGGGGATTAATATGTTGGTTTGTGATATACATATGTACCATTATGCTTTGTGTACTTATGTTTCTTCTGATTCGCCTTTTCTGTTTCATTGATCCAAATAAGGCAGAAGTCCCTTTAATTCGCCCCACTTCAGGAACTCCTGCAGATTTTCCCATTACAGACGAGCTGAGGTCCCTTGTGTTGTCTCCCCATCATAAGGCTGCTTTAGAGTTGTTTCCATGGGTTGCAAATATTTTCTTAGGGAGACACAGGAGGATTTCAGAGGAAGACAATGATGGAATAAACACTTAGCTAGATAGTACAGCACACTTGTGGTATCAACACATGTAAAAGGCAGGAGAGAGAACATCTAAGGAGAGTTACTACGTCTGCGCTCTCATACCTTATGCCATGGGAACTTCCAAATTGTTCATAGCTACAGAAGTACCAGTGAAAAAAAAATCTCACTGCCTGGCGCATCTCACACTTTGCCAGACAAGGCAGAACAGCATCCCTGGTATGGCTAAATAAAGAGACATCTCAAAGAGAAGATAACTATGTGCAAGTCTTAAAAACAAAAGAGAAGCCAAAAACAAGGCATCGGATAATCAGATATGAACAGCCTGGAACAAACAGAGCAGGAATCAGGATGGAAGAAAACAAGATGCTAAATCATCAAAGCAAGAATAAAGAAGAGATACAGAGATGCTGGGAAAGAGGTCAATTGCAAATCAGAGGAACAGTGTTGACTCAAGAAGGATGGGCCGATGGACTGATTATGTGTAAAGCAGCGGCATTAACTGGACAGTACGAGTAATTTATAGACACTGCAGAAAATGAATGCAAGGATCGATGGTCAAAGATTACGAAAATTATTGACATGGGTCAACAACAAAGGAGGATCAGTACAGATACTACCTTTAAAGAGTGCATCCTTGTGTGTCAGAAATAATGGTATGAGGAAGGTTGGAGAGAATCACCAGGGTGCCCGAATTTGTGATGTACCAGGCATGAAGATGGGACAGTCATCCTGATGGATCATTATTGGGCTTGTGGGTCCAGAGCTTACATGAAGCTGCCCAAAGATTGGGGAGGAATGTGTTCCTTGGTATTGATCCATATTCCAGCGTTAGTGATTTCTCAGAGTGACCTGAACATTGATGAATTTCCAAAAGCGGATGCCCATTTCAGAAAGAGAAGATCACTTGAATTCCTCAATTGAACAAAGAGGGAGAACTATTTCTCAGCTAAATCAATAGAAGCCTTTGGTGATATTCTGTATGAGCATAGGCTATTCAGTAAAACTGCTTCAATCTTCAAAACTATCTTTATGGCTGGGATCCAGATTATGGCCAATGCAAAGTGGTTGCAAATCACTCACTGGGCTATCCTGCAGACAATCAACATTACCATAAAGGGATTCAATGCTATCAGGTAAGAATTGAGAGCCATACGACTGATGACCCTCCAGAACAGATATGTCCTTGATATGATCACAGGAATGGATGGAGGAGTTTCCGCCAAAATTGGTCCATAATGTTGCACATTCATACCTTCTCATGATGATGAGAGTGGGACTTTGACAGAGGCCATAACGTTGCTGACGGAATTGCACAATCAGATGGAAGATGAGATAGAAGATAGTGCGGATTATAGCTGGTTTGCGTCTATCTTCTCATGGGTTCCACAATGGATGGTGAACATCTTTAAGCTTCTTGGAGCAATACTGGTGATGTCTGGATTCTGTGTGATCAGGATAATAATCACACAATGTAAGAAGGCAGCAAAGAAGGCCGTAGGAATTAAGATAATGATCGATGTCGAATTAAGGTTAGGACCCAAGAAGTTTACGGATGAAGAGATCAGGAAATATATAGTGGCCAGTATCTTAGCACCTGAGAAAACAAAGTTCCTGCACCCAAGAAATCATAAGAAGTATGGAGAACAATGGGTCTATTGTAGCCAGAATGGACAGTGCAGCTACATGACCTGAAGTGTTGATGAACATGTTAAATCAGCAGGGTCCCTGAAAGGAGTGATGAAGATCTGGACTCAAACGAAGCACTTCTTCAAGAGAGGATACCAAGATGTGAAGACTGATGAAGGAGTGGTTGATGAATCTTTAGTATTTAGTAAGCTCAGACCCATAAAGAAAGAGGGATCGAAAATCTATGTCGCAGCAATATGAAGAGTTTGTACTATAAAAACTTTGTTTTTTATGAAATTCTTTGAGAGAACACGAGCAAATGTCCATCAATGTCTGTTGTAACTCCCTGTTTTAGATCATTGATATTAAAACAGTCGGATGAGACTTTTTTGCCAACTTCCTGAGTCAGTCTTATTTGGTGTAATAGTTATTCTGCATCCCATCCATGCATGATGTGTACTGATTTAAAGACGGTTTCAATCCTCTCCGAACTTATCATCATCAGTTATGTCAGTCATTCTGTACGCTTCCTCAAGAGCTATCACTGTTCTCCATGGTCTACCCTCATCGTCTACTGCTTTGAGCATTGTCATTTCTTTTGCTACTATAGCTGCTTCCAACTCTATAGGAATAGTCTGTGCATCCTCCTCATCCACAGGTATTCGTGGTCTAATCAAAAACTCGTCAGGTATCCTCACAATCTTTCCCACCAGGTCAGGTAGCCATGTCAATAAAATGCTCACCCCGTATAGAAAAATCTCTGGATCTATAGGAATGCCTCGCACAGCCACTTGCCCTGAGAACGGCAATATAAACTCTCCCACATTAAAATTATGTATTCCTGGTATGGAGCACACTATTCCTTGGTCTGTAAATGAAATCGTCATGTTAGGTTTTGTCATTAAATCTCTTCCTAACATGTTGACCGGTGTCTAATATGCATTTACTCTTTCAGAATTGTCCTTGGACATAGTATGATAGCTACATTGTTTGTCGCCTCCCCCTTCCCTCTCATTTCTCTTCCTCTCCCTCCCTCTCAGCACTATCTGAAATGTCATCAGGCCTAGTATGTTAGTCGCTTGTTTTGTTCCTCTCCTTCCTTCTCCTCCCCCTCTCCTCTTGTAACATTCCATCTCTATCAGAAATGTCATCAGGCCTAGTACGTTAGTCGCCTGTCTGTGCCCATTCCCTTCCTGCCCTCCTCCTCCCTTTCTGTGTCTTAACTCTTGCGCTATCTGAAATGTCGTCAGGTCTAGTACGTTAGTCACCTGTCTGTTCCCATTCCCTTCCCGCCCTCCTCCTCCCTTTCTTTCTGTGTCTTAGCTTTTGCACTATCTGAAAAGTCACCAGGCCGAGTATGATAGTTAATTTCACATTCTGATTGTTCAAGGCCTTGTGAGAATGTTCACTGTTTGTATTTTTCCCTTGTTCCCTCCCTTGCCTTGAAGCGCTTTGAAACACATTGAGTATAGGTGCTATACAAATAAACGATGATATCATATATACTATCATATCATATATCAATATAACAGAGGAACGGACATGTCACATTCTCCTATGGAAACTGGTAATTTATCAGTGAATAGAACTCGACTCGTAGCTCCAGAGAACAAATAAGCATTCATGGTAATACCTGACATTGGATGTTTTCCCTCCTATATACACAATCAAGTTGCTCCAGTATCTGCAAGAAAAGAAAAGGATTTGCCTCCTATCGTCACATCGAACCTTGGTTCCTCTTGGGGGTCTGGTACCACAGATAGTACTGAACACATCAAGTCACCCTGTGATCTGTCCTATTGTGGATACAAGCTCATCCCTGTCCCTGTGAAAGGATTTCCTCCTACCACAGTGACACCTCCTATTCTGGGTGTCAATACCTGTCCTGTATTTGCTACTGTTGTGTTTGCATAGGGCCTCCCTGGTCTGTGTGCTGTAAGATGGAGGATAAGTTGTCCCCCCTCTGGAAAACTGGCCATTTTGTACATTCCCTTGCCTCCCACATATGCGTACAATATAGCCTGTCATTCCACAATTACTGCAGGAACCCTCCTGTTAATCCTCCTTGGTTATATCCTCCCTTAGTGCTCTGGTTTTTATTCTGTGTATTTTGAAACCCACCTTGGTTATTCTGAAATCCACCTCCCCTTCCAACATAAACCATGCCTTGTGGTTTAAACCCATGCCCACCTTGGTCCATCGGGCGTGAATTATTTGCCTATGATGTACCTATTGTTTCCTGCATTCCAAATCCTTCTCTGCTTGTCAGTACTGTCCCTTTTATGGCAAATTTTGACAATTTCTTCTGAACTGACTTGGCTTCCTCGATTTTCCTATTCTTGTATTTCTTCTTGTTCTTCTCTTGTAATTACCGACAACGTTATACTATCATCAGCTGTATTTCAGCCCATGGCTTCGCTTCCATCCCTACTTGTTTCTTCATCTGCCTCCCTTCTGGCTCAGGCAAGCCTTGAAATAAAATCTGATAAAATAACGCCACTGTCTTTTCCCACGTCTCACGACTTTCAAGCTGCCATTTCTCCTGAATATACTGAATGTAAGCAATAGGATCTTCATCTTCCTTCTTTTTGCATGTCATAATTGCACCCATATCTGATGTGTCAGCATACTGTACCCTGAGAGCCCACCAAATGTCTGCTCTATAATTATTAAACAGTGTTCCATCATGTGCTGTGTTTTGTGCAGTCACACTTGAATATCCCACTTTTCTCCATATGTCATCAGCCCTCTCTCCAAGAATGGCTGCCTGGAGATATTTTATGTCTCCTATGGGCAGCGTATTTCCTCCTGTAATTTTACCGAATTTGTATATCCATTTCCCAGCCCACGAAGTCAAACTGGGGAGCTTGCATTTTAAGTTATCCTTATCCATCTGTGGCCATGGAATGTATTGCAGTGTTGCTCCTCCCTTCTCTAACAAAGGCAACTGTGTAAACTCTGCCCCATAATCGGATCCCACTATTAGTCTATCAATGGCAGGAATAATCATCCCTGTCTGTCTCCTTGTTGGCAATGACATTAACCTGCTTACCTTGGGGCTGCTCAGGATATGCTAAGGGAGCTGGCGTTCTATCTTTAGGTTGTTCCAAATCTGACCATCTGACATCTTTATCCATTTGCTGGCTTTGTTCAGGGGCACACGCATTCCCTCCTTCTGCCTCAAGACCAGACTCTCTTTCCTCATATGACATGTCTAGGCCCCAACTAGTGTGACTATCATCCCACTCAACCTTGTCTAAATTCAGTCTGCTCAAAGACAATGCCCTGCGTTCAGCACTAAACAAGTTTCCTTCCTCACTTTGTAATTGCACTACTGGGGATCAATCACCATTCCCTTGAGTTTCATACTCGCTACCTCGTCTTAATTGTTGATAGATCTTATCAATCCTTTCTCCAATGCTTTCTGCATCAAATCTTTCTACTTCCAGTGCTATTCTAGATACTGCTGCCGTTACTTCCTTTATTGGAAGAATCTCTTCCACTCAGTCCCATCGTATTTCTGGGCTCGGCTACTTCCCTTACTTTCTTGCATCCCTTCTAATTCTTTCTTCCTTTTGACTTTGTTCTTCTCCTCTCCTTAATCCTTCCCTCCTTTCCTCTTCTTCTCTTCATCTCTGTAAACTTTTGTCCCTTGGTCTTTATGCTTCTTCCTCCTCTCTCGTTCTTTCCTTTCTGTCTCTTTCTTCTATCGCTCTTTGTCTATTGTCGTACTTTCTCTGTTCTTCTGCCTGTTATTCAATTTTCTCTTGTCCCTCCTGGTATATCTGCTCTCATCACTCCCTACTTTTCCTATTCTGCTCATCGTCTTTTAGTCTTTTCTCTTGTTCCTTATCCTTTCTTTCTTCTTTGTTTTTGTCTTCTCTTTGCCTAACTTTCTCGTTACTTTTCATGTCTATTTTGAGTAATATCTGTTTTCCCATCCATTTGTTTTGTACGAGCGCTACCTCGTCAGCTTTATCTTTTACTCCTTTCCATCTCTTGGTTTCCCTGTCTATTTCTGTTGACATATTAGACTGCTCACTTCTTCCTTTCTTGTCTTGCATGACTTTAAAAATATCTTCCTTTCTTTTATTTTCTTTCTGACTATTGTCACTACTGTAAGCGGGGGTTCATATATCAGATTACTGTATCCCGTTGCTGCTCTTAGTTGCTTTAAAGGATACACTCCTATCTCTTCCATAACAACACTGTTCCACTTCAGGCAAGGCAAGGGGAGCTGAGGGCTCAACGCCTTCATCTGTATCCTGATAAAGCATCCACTCCTCTGGTGGTGGTCTTCTCCTTTCTCTTCATACATCTTCCATACCTCTAAAATCGCTAATCTTTTCTCTAATTTCCTCCATCTGTAGACAGTGTACAAGTATGGTCATGTGTTGTAATACCGCTATTGGCAATGATCCCCAAGTGCACCCCCAAAGTCCACCTAAGTGTGCTATTTTGCTGGACACGCTGCTACTTCCAACTCGCTGCCTGCTCTGCGGCATGTATAAGCGGAAGTGCCTTGGATTTTCGTTCATGGAAACACGAGGAAACGTAGCCGTTTCCCTCTGTGTAATTTCCTTCACCCGCTGTTTCAAGTAACACTGTGTGCTGGGCCCCGCCCCTAATTTCCCTTCAACCCTACAATTGCTGCATACTCGCGCACCCGAAGTGCACCTAAGTGTAGGGTGACCAGACGTCCCGGTTTTGCCGGGACTGTCGTGGTATTTGGTGCTCTGTCCCCCTTTCTCAAGATTATGTTCCCATTGGAAACTATAGTGGTCCCGGTTTTTGGTAGTAGGTCTTCATAGCTGGCAGGCAGGACTGCACAATATCGCACATAAGAAATGCTGTATTTTACAATTTAAGATAGTTCTAGTTTGTGATAGAATAATTATAATGTGTTTCTTTGAACAGTAATACTTAAACCCCCTTCTCCTCCAAACGCTACTGAAGTGTAGTGCCTTGACAGCCACTTTCAAGAGTTAGTCCCACTTCTATATTAGTTGCCGTGTCCCGGTTTTTTACTTTTTAAATCTGGTCACCCTACCTAAGTGTGCTGTTTTGCTGGACACGCTGCTTCTTCAAACTCGCTCTCTGCTCTGTGGCATGTACAAGAGGAGGTGCCTTGGATTTTCGTTCGTGGCAATGTGAGGAAACGCAGCCATTTCACTATGTGTAATTTCCTTCACCCGCTGCTTCAAGTAATTCTTTGGACTATCTCTTGGGCTATCTTTCTACTTAATGGTATCAATGGCACTGTGTACCCAACTCGAGGCCAAAGTCTCTTTTGTTATTAGGTGACATTGTGTGCTGGGCCCCGCCCTAATTTCCCAGCAACCCTTCAACCCTACAATTGCTCTGTGCTCGTGCAACAGCATGCGCGCACCTGAAGTGCACCTAAGTGGGCTGTTTTGCAGTTCGGCTGGGCGTGCTGCATGCAGAGTCCACCTCCCCCTTTCAGCCCACATCCCTGGGGCGGTCACTCTCCTGGATATTCGTTCCCTTGCCTGTCAATGTCGTGCGTTCGGTAAGTGTAACATTGCCACTTCTCACCTTCAATTACGGAACCTTGATGGTGACTGTGATGGGATATATGTGTGACCTTGATGTTAATTACAACAATAGGACGTGTAACTGTTATTTGAAGGTGTTGGGTGTGTAGCTGTACATTCACAAAACAAGCAGTGCACGTTTCAATTTTGTAATCCCGGCCTAGCGTTCAAGTATCAATTCGTCCTGGGACTCTCGCACTTAGTTGATGAGCCAATAAAATAACGCTATGTCGGTTCTTTGAAACGTGATAGCAATCTCCTAAGCTCCAACGTGACATTGTGGAGGTTCCCCTCACGCTTCCCCCACCTGCCTGTTTTGTCCGAACGTCGTTTTAGGTTGTTTAAGTCCATTTGCTGCATTTGGGGGACGACAGTCTCGAAACATTAGTGTGGTACTCTGTGAAGGCTAAAGTTATTTGCGTTAAGATAACATAGGCAAACAACTCCCAGTTCCCTTTAAAGTACTAACAACCTGATGCAGGAACAGCTGTGCTTTCTAAGGACCCCACTGCAGGTGTCGTGCATCCTTGGTTGGCACTGATTGCTCCACTACTACCATTCCAGTGTGTCACCTTGTGTTGAACCCTTAATTGCTGTGTTTATTTCTTAAGCCCTTACTATGGTTGGGGGCTTGCGTAGTGGGCGCATGTGTAATGATTCAACTCCCCATGCTACTGCCCCCACTGATCTTGCACTACCCGTGCAGCCCACATGTCATGAAGACCATGACAGGGCAAATCATATGATGTGACCGCACTCCCCGGAGAAGCATACTGGAATGTGGCAGAAGGCACGTGCCCTGGAGAATCTACGGAAATCGAACCACGTGCAAGGCCTGCGCCCCACCACATGCCAGGTGGTGCATTAAGTGAAAGAACTCACTCATTCCCTCTCCAAGATGCCCACGATATCGAGTGTGTTGCTCATCCCTTATTCGCCCAGTATATCGCAAACGTGAATAATACTGGTTCATCTTCACACTCACTAGATGTCTTGGGAAAATCAATATCAGATGTATCTGTGTTGGCTCCCGCCACCTTGGCGGAACTTGGAAAAAGAGTGCGGCTTTCATTAGGCCCATCTACACCAGTTACTGCACCCCGAGGGGGTTATGACGAAGTCCACTTTTTTAACGAGAGGCATACTCACGCAAAGGCATCCCAGCACTCTCATACACATGATTGACCACTTACTAAGAATACACTCAATCCTACAGAGAATTCCCCTGTGTCAAAGTCTAGGAATGATTTGGAGAAAAGCATTACCCATAACTATCCACATCATGATTACCAGAGCTCCACTATTCCACCCCATCCTATGCGTACTGGTCATGAATGCCAATCGAATGCTGTGTTGGTGGACTCATTGCTTTTTTCATGATCGCAACAACCACGATCATTCGCTTCCTGTCCTAACACGAATCTTAAACCTCTTAGACAAAGGTCATGAAGTCACCCACTTGGAATTGAGGGGCATAAAAACATCTCTTTCTGACATATTCGCCAAACTCAGTAAACTAGAAGGCTTTATATGTGCTCAGGAATTCCTCACTGCAATGAGTAGTTCACACTCTGCAATCTCTCTGTTTTGCTGTCCAAGGCCTCTCAAACTACGGCTATTGACAGCTTTCCTAGCGCAATACAAAATTACACTGAGTTAGCGTGGAATCTCGATCCCCCAAAATCCTATGCTCAAGCGCTCACGGCCCCTACATATGCCCATGCAGTGACCGAGTGCAAGGAACTAAGGGACCTACGGTTTAATGTACAGTCCAACTCTGCTAAAATTGGCGAAATTGAAAATTTAATGAAAACCACTATGGCCCCCACTAGCTTCTACCAACTTGATGGCTCTTCTCAAAGGGAGGTTAACGCCGCTGAAATCACGTTGCTTGCGGTGCACCCTGATAGTCCTTCTGCTCTTACAGAATTAATTGGCCAAGAGGTAGTACGACCTGGGTTAAATGAGGTGGAGCTGGAAGGTACTTGTGACTCGGGTGTGGACATTCCATCAAAACACTTTTTTTCTGCGCAAAGCCAGATGGCTCCAAAATAGAGATATAAAAAGACTAGTCATCAGTAAATCCCTAATGGTTGAGGTAGGTAAAAATCAAAAAATCGAATCCTCCCTAAAATTAAAAAACATAATTCGTACATTAAAAACCTATCTAACCTGTTAAATGAAGACAGCATCGTCGATTTAAATCAGTTGAACAAGGAAAGTAAGCTAGCCCTCCAACTAAAAGAACCTTTGTCTAGTAGTGCTAACAGGTTCGTGGAGGCGCCCAAAGTAAATAACATGACACAAAAAGAGCAAACAGAAAAATCTTGTCAAATCTGAGACTAGCGCACCGGAAGGCCATACCAGTGGAGGGGGTCCGAACTTTGAGAAGCTTTCCTCTCACCCTGTCGTTCTGACACCATCACTCCCCACCACGCAACTTGCCTAGTAAACAGACGCAATTGTTTTTTCCAATGATGACGGCAAAAAGGGTGAGCTGCAACTGTGGACTGACTGCCTTTCCCAATACTGCTATCCCTGGCCCCACATTACCTCCCCCTGCGAGCACAGTTGTGGTCGCCCCTATCAATCATCCTACAGTTGTCTCCCCTTCTCGTGCTAAAAACATTGTCCCCAGAATCATGGTGTTGCCCCTGACTCGCTTTCATTAATGGTTGGTGGTAACAGTACTAACGAAGTTCCAGCACTGGAGAATGTCAGAAGTAACTTTACTTCTGAAACCATTAACACAATTGGTTGGGTGAGCGATTACAACATTAATGGTAACCTCAGAATTAATCAGGCCTTTATTCTGCGTGCATTTAACTATATCCCGCCATTGAGGATTCTGAGTTCGGAGGACATTGACTGGATTACACTTACTCCCATAAACAACTGTCGCATGATCTCACAATTTCACTCCACTATCATTGCTAAATTGGTTTGGCAGTATCGTACAGATCTCATCCAAATAAGCCTAACACCTCATCTGTTCCTATCAAATAGTGAAGCATCTAAATTTATTGTTTTCCGTGAGAAAGTTAGTGACCCCTCTGTGCCCACTCTCAAAACGAATTCACACGCTGATATGCCCAACAAATCTACCATGGCACAGTTTGTATCGCTATGGTAAGTCATAAAACACTGGTCATGGTTGCAACCTTTAGCACAAAGTTTGGTCACCAAAAGTGAACCAACTTTACCGTAGCCAATCAGCTTTGACAATTAAGTCATGGAATTCTTGCGGGTTCACCAATTTGTTATCATGGCTCCACTCAAGCTCCGGCTCAACCGACTTCTAGATTATTTTCTGTCAAGAAACCAAAAACCTTCTTAGATTCCACATTAGTGGCTATACAACGTATTCAGTCCCAGCTAACATGGGGATGCACGTCAGGCCGTACGGAGGGTTAGCCATACTTCTCAATAATTACACGATGATCTCGTTGAGACTGGTGGAAGAACTCAACGACATTTTAGTCGTCGAGGTAACTCTACCTCATGATGACTCAACCTCTTTACTTATAATCTCTTTGTACTGGAATCCAGTTAGACGTACACTTGAACACATGTTTGCAACCTTGAATGAGATTCTCGAAGAAGCCTTTATGCACAACTCAAACTATAAGATTCTTGTAGGTGGAGACTTTAATTCTTTGTGTATGCTTAATTCCATCAAGCGAGTATACAACTTTGACTCTGAGGGTGAGTCCCTATTTAAACGAAGAGGCAAAAAGTGGCTTGAGTTATTTGCTCAGTGGGAGATACTATTCTTAGATAAACCTTTAAATGATTTTCCGTTTTCTTGGCATAGTGGCACAAAGAAATCACACACTGATTTTTTTGCAGTATCAGCAAACCTCATTAAGGCATGTATACCACTACCCACTACTGCTCCAGGTCTAGGAGATCACTTAATCCTATCCCTCTCAATCAATTTAGAGTGTCAGCTTCTTCACGCCGTAGAAAATGCTGCACATATAGAAAAGGATCGTCCCGCTGTCTCGATACGCTGGAATTCCTCCTTGTGTAAGAAGCTGAACATCATGATCCAGAAGGCAGCTAAGTTCCAATTAACCACTGTTAGGAAGGGTATCAACTTGCACCCTCTAGAAGATGGTAATGCTTTGCTGATTAACGCAGTGCTCCACTGCCTTCGTTTAAACGATAAGAGTCTGAAATGTCGCCATCCTCATGGTTACAACTGTGAAATTTGTTCTTTGAAACGTGAAAAAAATAAGCAGATAAGAGACCTACAATGAGTCATGTTATCCACTGAGAATTGCATCCATAGAAAGAAACATATAGTTAACTCGTATAGGAATGAAGTTAAAGCTTTTAAATTCCATATGCATAACTGTGATAATCAAAAGATCTTAGCCTACCTATCTAAGAATAATAAAAGATCTGTCTGGGCTGAACTAAGAAATGTATCCTCAACGCCTAAGGCGACCTTTGAAACGTCCATCTCAGCCGATGTATGGACTCCCTTAAGATGCCCCTAAAATTAAATGTCACGGTGCTAGCCCACATTTTACATAGATCAAAAATGACGTATACTGGCCCTGTCTATATGGCATATATGGCATCATTAGACCTATCATATACGTTTGATTGTATCATCTGTAACATCTTATGGGTTAAGATGATGAGTTTTGGTTTCTCCTTGCAGTTAATTGCTCTAATCTCGAAACTACATACCAACACGAGTTCCATGATAAGAGTGAACGAACAGGGAGCCATGACCGGTCCTATTCCAACGTGTGTGGGGGTTAAGCAGGGGTGCAATTTAGCAGCTACCCTGTTTAACCTCTATCTCTGTGACATGGACAGGATATGGGATCTAAAAATCACCTTCCGGGTAAGACTAGACAAGCTTAACCTTCATTGGCTCGCATTTGCTGATGATATTTTATTCTTTGATAGAACCCCATTTGGCCTGCAGCTTAAATTACATTTTTTTGCCCAATATGCACACAGTTTAAATCTCCTCTCTCACGCAAAAAATCAAGGATTGTTATTTTTAACAACTTGAAAAGAAAAGTCTTAGTTCAACTGGTCAATTGATAATCTTCCAATCCAACGTGCACATTCTGTTCGTTATTTGGGTTATAACCTCTCTGACACTAAATCACTTGTGATGTGGAGAGACAGTCTAAATACCCAAGTGAAGCCACTAATCTCTGAAATTAGGGTAATCTATAGAATTCTACACCCTAAAAGTAGCAGTGATCGTCTTGTACAGCCTAGACATGTGTTTGGCCAATATACATCCCTTTCTCGATCAACTCCAAAGAAGGTTGCCAGGATCCCTCCATAATGCTATTTTACGGCCTGGTGCCACTTTCCGCCAGAATCAAGTGGAGGCTCTTAAATAACTATGGGAAAATGAATGCTACTCCTGTGGACTTCCTATATGAGGACTTCCTTACACTACTGAAAACAGGGCATCCTGCCTCTATGGCTGCATATGGTGAAAAAATGGAAAATATATTAAAAGAAATAGATTCTAATCTCGATGATTAGTTACTAAGGCCCGCACATGTAAAAACAAATGTTTGCAGGGGAATGGTGTTGTACCGCAGATTTACTTACCAAATGTGATACTTCCAAAGAGAATTCCACTTTTTTAACTAGAAGAGAACAGAGGCAGTTGTATTTGCTCCGTTTTCCGTGTGAGAAATCGCGTGAGACTTACATGAGATTCAAATTCGACCAGATGTTGACATATGAAAAAACCAAACATTGGTACCCCAAGAAGGCAGCCACTAGTGCTTCTTCCACCCAAGCAGAAACCCTCAAGCACTTGGTGCTATTCTGTGACTTCTTCAAACTGCGTAGAATCGTGACCCTGGGTAAAGAAAAGGCAGGAGAAACCTTGCTGTCAAGGGAGCTTTTGTGGGCCAGATGCATGTGGGGAACTGACCTCACTCTCATTCTCGCATTAACTCGAGGCACTCGCACATAACATGAACCCCACTACATCCCAGTAGGGTACAGTTGGTAACATCTTTTATCCGTAGGGAAGCTGCTCAAGGTGCGCTCACTGTAACAGAACTGATCTTTCAGAGTATGCTTGCCAATTCGAAAATAGGTTGCAAGTGTCACACATAGGGCAGCAGCCTGTGACGCTCTTATAGTGTCATGATCTATGTCATAGCGGGTGCTTGTTCACTTCAGAAGAGGTTCCATGTCCCTTCTTTGTACCTGCTGAAGGGGGGCTTCACTACGCTACTGTACTATGAGTCGTGTAGGATGGTGTGGTTATCTTTACTGTATTGTGCTTTCAAGAGCATCATGAACTATGCCCATCAACTTATTGAACTAAAGTCTAAATTATGTATTAACCAAAAAAATTGTTGTTAATGCCTGAAAGTAAGAGATATATTATGTTCCCAACCTATGTAAGGGTAGGGTAAGCCCAGTAACGGTTTACGTTAATAATATGGAAAAATCGAAATTGGTATTGCCATTAACAAACTGTTGCAAATAACTCTCCATTAGCACGTGGCATTAAGAGGTGCCAGATCATATTCTAACATCAGAACTGACTTACAGAGTAAATTCTCTTTCTGTCCTTGTTATTTTATCTTTGGTTATTTCGGCATGTGCAATAGGCTGGACTAATGTATCTGTGTTTTTGGTCGTTTTTAATTAAACTAAATAACAATAAATTGCTTATATTGTATTGTGGTTGAATGTTCTTTAAAAGTTGCTATTTACACTTGAAGCAACATAAGTGTGTGGTGTCTACCTTTCACTTCCTTAGGATATTTTCAATTTCAGAACAAACTTGTTTTTTTATCTAAAAGAAAGGTGTGTGTAGCCTCTAGCTTTTATGTGATTTTAAGATGTGGAAATGTGTTTAATATTTGCACACTTGAATTGAAATGAAATGTTGTAAAAGTTTGTATTATAAACTAAATGCAACAATAATAAAAACAATTACGAAAATGATCCCTATTGTGGCCACAGTATGAATATTCTATCTGCAGTGCCCTTTACCCATTCTGCACTGTACTGTTTGAGCTTGGGCATATGTTTTGGCAGTGTCTTGAGAGGAGTATCCCCCACAATAACAAGTCTCACTTGACTGTCAATACTTACCAGACTGTTAAATAAACCTTTTACCTCAGCTTAAATCACCACTTTTCAATGTTTTTTTTAAAACAACAAATATGAGCAAGCACCATCAATAGCTGCTCAATCCTCTTTTTTTCAATGACCTATCTATTCTTTTGATTGGCGCCAATCGTTCTTGTTACACTATCTTTTACTCACTGTTACCTTCTCAACTATTTCACTAATTTTATCGCTCCTCAATACTTTTTGCATCAAACAACATTTAGACTAGTCACGCATTTACACATTATAAAACACTATGAGCACTTCTTCCCTTCCCTTTATGTTTTTACCCTGTACAAGGTTTGAGACATTACCTTACGTAGTCCTGACTGAAGCATTTTATATTTCACTGAAATGTCTCCTTCTAACTCCCATGAATTAGGAATTCGGGGCATTGTCTCTTATCGCTACAATTATTTCCCATTACTCAAAATTATTTCAATCCTGTCCCTTTATTTGCCATTCCCCTTAGTCTATTTACCATTCGTTAATCGACTCAAGGCCTTAGTTATCGACTCTGTCTCAGTTCTTGCAAATTTATTTCTATTCGGCCGCTCTCCACAGGACCTTCCAGCTAATGGCGGAGGACACCCGATTGTCCGAAAATATGGAACTGAATTGGTTTGGATCTTTTGAACCATCCTCTGCCACCACGTGAGCATAGGGCCCTTTAGGAACGTGCTTGTAATGGATGGGATCACACAGAATAACTCAAAATCCAAATAACCTAACCAACTCAGGAAGATGGCAAAGTACAGTTTTATTAAAATTGATCTAAAACAGGGAATTACAACGAACATCAATGGACGTATGCTCGATTTCTCTCAGCAACCTTTTTACAAAACAGAGGTTATGAATCAAAAATACATCAGAGGTGACGTCATACTATGTGGCAAATAATCAAAAACCTATTAGGGATCGGGATTGGCTTAAGGGGAACATCTAAGTATATTATCTATAGGAAATAGGATTGTAATTGGCCGCCCACTATCGGCTGGACAACATATGCCTTCCTCTAAAACATGTAATCTTCAGAAATGTTAGATACATGGTTTCTCATTGGTTTTCAAACTATAAGGCCCTTTGTTATATGGACCACTACAATTGGTTGGCATGCTTCTGCCATGTCTGGAACATTCAGTTCACTTAGGAGCACATAAGCTCAGACGCAGGTGCAAGGAGATGGACCTGACTCTACGTTCCCAAGCAATTAGCCCAACATCTCTCATCGCCCATGACTTCTGCCATGAAGATCTTCTTTGAACTTGGCCTTGCAACAAATCCTTGTGTCTGAAAATACACGTGAGTGAAGGCACTCGCTGTCGTGTTCTAGGACTCCAAGTCAGAACTCTATTTTCATCCTTGGCTCACGTGACAGGAGACCACGATTTGGTCCATTTTGCAGCTTTTAAATATCATAAATGAATTAAACTTGGCACTCTTGGTGTTCCTCCTTTGCACCTTAACAAGGAATGATTCATCCTTCGTAAGTTTGTTCCTTTCCAGAAAAGATAGCTGACCTTGGCTGCTTCAATCTTGACTCCAGGCCAGACAGTCTTGCCTTGCAGCTCCACAATTCAGCTTATTCTTGCTGCAACATAGTTTTCTCTTCCCTCTTCATGGTTCCTGACTTACTAAAATTCATGATACCGATGTCCAGCTTCTATACAATGGCGGCTTTGCCTTCATTCTATTCACTACATCTAGCCAGCTTCTATGATGACTTAGTCTACTTGTGTTTCATCATCCGTACAATTATTGAACGGTGCAGCATTTTCTGCACATGTAATCTTCTTTTCATCTTTTAAAAGTTCACTTGATTCTTTACTTCATCATTAGTCTTCTTCAGACATTGTCTCGCAACGCCGTTCATACTCTTGTGATGTCACAGGCTTATTTTCTTTGCTCTTTTATATAATCCTTCAGGGAGTTCCTCCCTCAAGCTGTCATCCCTACGAGGATACATTCAATATGGTTGTCTCACTGGGTATCGCCGTTCAAACATACATTGTGGCATTGGCACAACTGCTGATGTCAAACACGGCACAATTTCAAGCTTACAACATATGGGAGGTAGGGGGTGGGGTTTCCTGCAGAAGCATGTAGCTGCTCCTCTACAGGCCTAATCGTCACAGTATGGTGTACACATGTTACTGGTTCCAACCTACATAAATAAATGGATGCACACAGCATTGGTGCATTTATAAGAATAGGAGTCATGGGAATTTTCAGGTAGTGCCTCTGCTTAGGTATAGGAGTGGGGTTTACTCTATTTAAAGGGACGAGATCCTCCAACTCATCACAATACTTACTGTTCACCATCAAGAAGCTCCCCTACACATTTTTATCCAAAATTGTCAATATAGTTTGTTAATATTGTGTTCCACAATTATACACATACTCACAAAATAGACAGACATGACATCACCTTCTGCAAAGTGCAAAAAGTGCAGTTAGTATTTATGTGAAAATCAGCATATTTTTCTATCTGCTAGTTTCATTCTTGAAGAGACCACACAGTGCCACAAAATTAGTTTTCTCATCAATGTGTTAATTCATTTCATGGTCAATATTTCTAAACCAATATACCACCGAGGTGGCTTAGTCAAACAGTCACACGGTTCATCTGTATAGCTGTTCTGCTGGGTATCTCCTGTGAGTCAATGTATCCCACAAACTAGGATGTTCTATTTGAAAAAACAATGGTAACACAACGTGTTTCGGCCAAAGATGAAGATCCGCCTATCCCATGAGTCCTCCTCAATTGTATATGAACAGCCTTCATCAGGACAAATCATTTACTAAAAAACTGGTTTGATTTTCCTTTCTACCACCCCATGTTATCCACTTGGATTCCCGTTCTCAAAAGTTCATTTCCAGATGAGGGGTAACTTGTTTATTCATATCGAACACTATCACTGTCTGAATGTGTCCTCAAACATTGATTTCCAAAGGCAGAGCATTCATTTCATTATTCTAAGTGGGATGGCATGAAATCATTTCTTTATTGCTTCCACTGTCGACATCTGTCGCATCCACTAGCAAATCATGTCCCTGCATTGTTGACCACTGTGCTCAGTTGACTCATGTAAGGTCTCCCTTCATTGTCGGGGAAGGGAGACCGTGTCTTGTATGTAAAACCTTCTCTAGGTCCCTGATCATGCGAAGAGCACCTCAAGATCCTCTAGTGCCTCCTCTATACATTTTCTGCCTTCAGCAACAGTCATTTCTATCCACATGGATTCTAATTTCCCCTTTTTCAGGGACCAAGGCCTATCAGCCCCAGAGAAGGAGTGAACCTGCTCTCCAAGCTGCCTGCTGTACCTGTGCCCAGCTTCCTGTCTTCTGGATCAAGTAGTAAGGTAAGAACTGAAGCACCAGTCACACACACTGACATTGCCAGTTTGTAGCTTGTGGGGAGGCTCCTAGTGTCTGAAGGAGTGGTAACACTGAGGGTAGGTCAGTGTACCCATCCAGTAAGACCAGGTCCCACTCCCACAGTGATGAGGAGCTAGCGCATTGCTACTGTGAGAGGCACACCCACACACTCACACAAAAACACACAATTGTACTGGCAAATTATAGGGAGTAACTTTCCAGATAATCTACCCTACTAGTCATAGTCTCCATATCTCAACCCCTCATTTTATCCGGTGTTCGGTTTTGACCCCAAGTGTTCCTCAGGAGAGGGCAGTCACCTCCCTGTACAAACTCGCCTTCTATGCCCATACTGGAGGGTGAACAAGGGTAGCTGTGGCTCATTGCTCACCTTAAGGACCAGTCCAGCTGGAGCCTTGATATAGAGTGTGCAACCTGTCGCGTAATTCAGTTTACTAGTACCAGGGTCACCTAGTCTGTACCAAACCCATCTTCTACACACTCACTAAGAGTGAACAAGTCTAATAGAGGGCCCCTCCTCGCCCTCTTACCCATTTTGATTGTGTCCATATCCTGGTCGTAAGACTGTGTATTTCTTTGGGACCACAAGAGTGGACCTCTGGGGATAGTCTTTGCCTGGAACACATTCGTGAGAAGTGCCTGAGCCTGATTTGTTTTCCAGGGACGCCTGGGAAATGTACTTGGCACTCTTTTTGGAAGTGGATCAGTAGCTTGGCATTGCTGTGCCCCCTGTCCTTCAACAGTTTATCACCTAGCCCCTTCCCTAGTTGAACACCTGTGAGTGTTCATCTGTAAGTGACTGTGAGCGATTGTGAGTGTGTTAGAGTAGCCCTGGTTGACAGACTTGGATAATGGGGACTCAGTGGTGCTGACCTACGCCCTGTAGAGATTTAGTATTTGTCCTGAGAGACTTATCAAGACATTTTAGTTTTTGTACAACACCTTTTTGCCTGTCAGAATGAGATATTCTCTCATCCAGGTAGTGAGCCTTTCCTTTAACCTAATTCCACAGTGCATGGCCAGGATATTGTTAGATGGATGCCAGCATGGCATAAACATGCAAAGCACTAGAACCTACTGGTTTGGCCCCTAGAACGCTCCTTTGATGAGATTCACCTAGCTATGGCATGTGAGGTTCTTAAAAGGGAGAAAGGGTGCTCAGTAGTTAGGCAATGGGAGCCCTACAGCAGGTGTTCCCAGCAAAGTGTGCCTGTGGCTAGGAAGGAAGTGGCTTAAACAACGAGTGACCCAAGAGTAAAAGCTAGAACAGCATAACCTAGAGAAGAAGATGAGAAATGACCCCAGTTATAGGTGGGACCCTGCCTGCTCCCAGTGTTACCCCCAGTAACCCATTCTGTCCCAGAGATGTCCTAGATCTTTCTGTGCTTGCTCACCCCACCCAACTGTTCTGCTCCCTTCCCGGTCCCAGCCCCTTGTGCGTATGCCCTTGCTGCATCAGCCCCTGTACTGTCTGACCTTGATGAGACTGCCCTCCAGATGGTGCATGCACCCTATGGGGGCCAGTATAGGGTTTCTAGAGGCCAGCAGGGATTTAGCATGAGAGGAAGAGGAGGAATTCACCACTCCCAGATGCCCCCTCTGATCCCCCAGAACGCTTAGTACATGTCTAAGCCTGTTCCAAGCCAGTATCCACCCCCAGCCCCTTATCCATCCCAGTTAGGTCCCCTGGTGCATCAGGACCACTGTACATATTGTAAAGGATAGGGCCACTGGAAGTACAACTGTCCTCCGTGGATTCAGCCTAAGCAGAACCAGGCCACAGCCCTGTCTCCTCAGGGCCAATCACATCTACTTGCACCATACCTGCCTGGCCACGCTCAGCTCCCCGATAAGCATAGATCCCCAGATCAGAATGCTGGTCATGCCCAGCACCCCAGCCTGGTCAAACCCCTGTCTGGAATCCAGACCAATGCCTCTCATCCCCAGCCAGTAATTAGAACAGCCAGAGTGCCTCTTTTTGCACTGCCTTGCAGCCCTGGCCCTAGCAGCCAGGTGAGAGTCTTTCCAGTTCCCACAGGTATGATGGCAACTGGACCCAGGAAAAGTACCTCCGGCACCCCAACTCCTCACCCTAACCATTCTCTTCCCATCCAGGGACCCACCATGACAGCACAGGTTGCCAGGATGCTGCTGGACATGATACAACAAGCATGCCAAGATGCTGATGGACACAGAAGCCACCTTCAACACACTGAGGCTGGGAGAGTTCCTGTATGCCCCAGTGTCTGGCCGGACTGTCACAGCTGTAGGAGTAGAGGGTATCCCCTCTAAGGTGCCTGTATCATTGTGGTGCACTGCGTCCTCTGGCCTAAAACAGCGCTCCGCTTGACCCTCTCACTGCTGCCCTACTGTCTTGTGTGCATGCTGTTTCGAGTTCTGTGTCCCTGGTTCATTCTAAATGTATCAGTACCAGATCCTGTTGCAGAACTGACAGCATTGCTACACACAATACAGGATTTTAGGGACACAAGAGCTATGGGGACTTAGGGGGCTAGGGTGCACTCAAAATGAATCAGTTGCATGGTACTGCGCAGAAAGGTAACCAGGCGCTGTCAACTTTTTCCCAGGGATACCTGATTCACCTGGCATACAACACAGGACACGTGGGTAGCAATGCCATCACTAGAAGAAGGGGTAGCTACAAGCCGGCAGATGCATTGCCCCTTTCCCTCATGTACATGAGAGGTATGCCCAGTCGTTTTGCTGGACTCTCTCCATTTGATATCCTGATGGCAAGACCAATGCCTCTGCCCACTGCAGCTTCTCCCTCTGTGAACATGTTGCTTTTAGAACTGACTGATGATTGAATTCTGGCATGATTCAAACACCTTACTTCTGCCATGGGACAGATCAACTGCCAGGTCAGTGAAGACAACCTGTGCCAGGCCAGCAAAGACTGCATTCAGTACAGGAGGGAGACCCAGTGATGCTCAAGGACATTTCCCGTGAAAATGTTGGCCTGTCGGAAAAGCAAGAAAGGCGTCTTCCCCCCGATCGCACCCACCCTGTGAGGCACCCAAGCAGGCCAAGCTCTGCTGGAATATTGCATAGGGTGTGACCCTTGGCCGGCTTGGGAAGTGGAAGGGGGAGCAGTGGTTTCACCACAGAGCCTGGGTTGGGCAGTGAGAACCAAGTGGAGCACAGACAGGACCCATGTACACTGTCTAAAGTAATCTGCGGGAATGAGACTAAGCTTTCTTTTAATCTGTTTACCCTGGGTGACAGAGGGGGAGGTTTGGGCAAATGTGTCCAGCCTCATTATAGACCCAATTGGAGAAACATTTCAAATTGATGCCCATCCAGACTTCCAGAGAAGGCCGGCCATCTGGTCCTGCCATTCATTCCTATGGCCCACTACCAGAAGGCCGGGTTCAGAGAGTGGCCAGGCAGGGAGGGCCCCTTGCACCCTGGAAAAGGAACTGCAGGCCCCTAGGGATTACAGCCGGGCTGGGGTAGTGGTCAACCAAAGTGCAAGGCAGGCACCAAAGGAGTGGGCAGAAACCCCCAGCCGTCCTAAAACTCTGACCGAGGAACGATAGTTTTCCCTCCAGGGAGAGACCGGGACACTGCTGGGGAGCCCCGGCTCCACTGCTGGTACAGGCCAACGGTCAACCCAAGTTTGAGGCAAGCACTCAGATGAGGGATCTAGCACCTCCAGTGGCCCTAGAGCTCTGGCTGGGGTGCGATACAGCTTTTCCCACCAGGGAGGGACAGGAACCCTGCTGGGGTGCACTGGTCCTCTGCTGGACAGGAGCGTGGACTGCCCATATGACAGGCAGGCACCCAAGGGCAGGAGCAGCAGCCCCTGTCATCCTGTTGCTCAGGCCGGGGCAGGATAGAGCTTTTACAATGGGCCTGCTGGATGGGTAGGGCCCCTGGCCACCTGGCAAAGACCCGCTCTTTGCTTGGTCCTGGGAGGCAACACCGAGGTGGTTTGCAGGAGCTACAGGGCGGGCAACCACAAAATGCACTAGAGCTTTGCCGAGCCGGGAGCCATCCCTGGGCATGCAGAGGGCACTGCTCTGTAACCCATAACTGTCAGTTTTCCCAGTTCCATGCCAGCCCTAGTTTTATTCCACACTGCATGCCTATGTAAGCGGGCAAGGAGGTTTTATGAGCCATGATTTGTGAATTGCGACATTTAGATTAGGATATGTTTGATATATGTTTGGGGTGTGAAAGTTCTGCTTTGAAATTGGCCCAGTCTCTGAGCACAACCATCATGCAGCTAAAGTGTACCAAGTTCACTTTGCTTTAAGGGTACTTATTTTTCATTTTCTGTTCCAGCATACCAGCCTTGCATTTCATCTTTAATTATTGCACTATTCCATCGTCTACCCGTCTTTATGTACCAGTTTTGATTCCTTTCCAGCTTGCTTTCTTGTCAGATCTCTGCTTTTGCATGGCCGAGTGAACTTTTCAACTGCTCCCCGAAAGACTTGGAGGACTGAGGGACTCTGACTCATCTGCACACACTCTGCTCTAACCCAGTGTTCTTTCGCCCCATGGGTCTCCGAAACCAATACGTAATGTCTGATATCAGCAAGATAATGATAACGCTTGCACTGCTCCTCCTTCCTGTGTTAACAGACTACCAAGAGAAGTCTTTCCTCTAGATCTGCCAGTTGGGAGCCCACAAACTCAATCAGACCAACTGCTTTGTCTGTGTCCATATGCAGCACTATAAGGATGCAGAGTTCCTGCTGCAGGCCATACCTGTGAGTGTCTCTGACCTCTTCCTCTGCCATCCTATGAAGCCCAGTGCACACCTGGTAAAAGCATCTCTGTGTGGTACAAGGCCACCTTCCCTGTGTACTTTGAGTGGAAAGGTCCAGAAGGGGCAGAAGAGGTGGGCACACACATCAGATGACAGACCACTGGCTCCAGTCACACACGCCCCCCCCCCTGGTCATGAACAAACCGGCAAGATCTAACATGGACTGTCATGAAGAACTAGCAAACTGGACATACTCTCCCTGTGAGGATGGCCCAACTTACTATTCAATGATACAGCCCTGCCTCCTGCCTTACATTGGCTGCCAGTTATGGAAGCTACCCTTTCCTGAGGGCCAGCCAACAGACATCTGGTTGGCACCTGAAGGCCTCTTTAGAATCTGTGGCAGCAAAGCCTACAAGCAGCTGCACCCTGGGCCATGTGGTGCCTGCCATTGGACTCACCAAAGAAATACCTCCCAGCAAGATCCGAAATGCCTGTGACCTACAACAAGCCTGCAACATAGTGAATACCTATGCTCCTCTGACAGACGCACAGCTGTATGGCACTGCATTAATACCCCAGATGGGTGTCATGAGAGTAGGTTGGGCTGTGTATCGGCTGCAGGCAATTCTGGAGGTGGTGGTGCAAGATACTGCTGTTTCAGTGGAAATATTTGCTGCTGAGCAGGGGGATTTGAGAAAACTGGCTCTCCAAAACCATATGGCACTCAACATGATATTGGCTTCACATGGTAGAGTGTGAGCACTTATTGGCTCAGAGTGTTGTGTATTTGTTCCAGACGCCTCTGATAAAAACTTTGACCATGAAGTTCACATCCCCTTCCTTGTGGCCATCCCCAAGGATACATCCAATGATTTTATTGATGGAAATAAAAGACTGGTTAAGCTCCTTCTGGGGAAAACTACTTTCATATATCCTGTGTGCTGTTGGGGGTGCTTGCACGTATTGTCATCTGCCCTAAGATCTGTGATGCTTCAGTGAAACACGAATGGAGGTGGGTGAAGTCTGCCCCGGGTCATATGCAAAGTATTTTTGTCTTTTGTAATTCTGAATTTTTGTTTGAACTAGGGATAGTTTTAATCCCAGTCTTCTGTAGTTTGTGTCTCCACAGATAAATGATTCATTATCTGCTCTTTGATGGGGTGGGAGTATGAAGCGATTGGCCTCCACATCCATACTGGAAGAAACAAGGGTACTTTCACTTCTTCTAATATTTAAATATTGTACTCATTTCGGTGGAATTGAGTTGTAGGCTCGGCCAAATTCTTTATGTAGTGTATTTCATTTCTGCATCAGATATGGTTCCTAACTGATCTAAAAATGATGTCAAATGAATATTGATGAACAAGAACAAGCAGGGAGATTGTACCAATCTCACATATGTGTTTGATTGTATATTGGTGAACATTTGCCCATGGTGTTTTGTCCTGAGGAAGACAAGTATACCTTTTTTAACAACTAGATATAAATAATTGTCGAAACTACGATCAACAAGATATTTTCGGATATGAAATATATTTATTCATTGAAGATACTTGTAGTCGACACTCAGCAATTTCTTTGTTAGCATTTATGCACTTACTGAGCACTTTACTAGTTACTAGAGAGAATTATAGCTATGACCCATATGAAAAATAGGCTTAATATGGGAAGTTGGTCAGCTTTGATGATATTAACATACCTTAAGGGTCACTTGCATAGGAAAACATCTTTTATAAAAAAAAACTAAAAATTAATATTTTCATTGGATCATATTGTTTATTTGTACAATATTAAATTGGAATGTTTTTAGAACTAACAGATGTTTGTATAAATTATAGGACAAATATTTGGTCTATTTTTACGGAATTGTGTGTAACATACTAATAACCGAGCTTACTCTCTCTTTTACCAATAAGAGTCTACAGTCTATATATCAAATTTCCTTGCTGTTCCGTGAGACTACCCCCCGGTCTATTGATCATGTCAAAGTGTTGCCAGACCCCTGAACCCTAAATGACCATGGCTCATTGTCACGCCGCGCGCTCGCGCGCGCCACTTACCTGCTACGGGGATCCTGGTCCTCGGCCTCGGCAGTCTTCTCCTTCATGGAGACTATATCCGCCATGGCGTCTTTCCCCACGCCGTTCCGCGGTCCATGGGCGCAGCCATCTTGCATGTTCGGCGCATGCGCGGATCGTCAGTATTCGACGCTCGCGCATGCGCAGTAACACGGACTTGCATCCCAGGCCTCGCTTTGGCCCCGGACCTTAAAAGGGCTTCGCATACACGGAGACAACGCGTCTCAATGTGGTTGTTGCCGTGTATGCGCTGCTGGAGCCTGTTTACCTGTGACTCAGTCTTTCTAGTTACCCTTTGCTTAGTCTTGCCCTGCCTTGTCCTGCCTACCAACCTTCCTCTCCTTCCCTGCTCCTTAGTAAATTCAGTTCCTGGTTTCCCAGCCCTGTCTTGACCTTACCTACTTTCTGGTTTTTGGGGTTAGGAGGAGTCTTGTCTGGGTTCCCTGTCTAGCCTTCTTCCTTCCTTGTCTCCTGTCCCGTGGGAATTCCCTGGTCAGTCCTCCCTGTCCTTGCTGCCTGACCTTTCCCCCTTCACCTGACTTGTGCCCTGCCGGTACCCGTGCCTTACTGCCTTCCTGGAAGTCCCGAAGAACAGCTCATCCATCTACTGGTGTTATAAGGACTCACTTGCCTTCTCTGCCAGTGGAAACACTGTCCCGACGTCACGTTAATGCAGAGAAGTGCCACCCGTGGCGTTGGGAGTTGGTTCAGTGCTATCCTGTCATTTATTGGTGTTGGGTTAATTTCCTGATTTACTGCTTCATCCGCATTGTCGCTCCGACAGACTGGCTGCCTCGACTCCACGAACCCCGGGAAGAAAAGGTAATCAGCGATCCCGTGAAACCTCGTTTAACACTCACTCATATACCTCTCACATCCTGCATTTTGGACTCCCTAAACCAAGAACTTTACACACTAGCCCTGATTGAGGTGTGATGCGGGTTCCCAGCCCAGTTCATGTGGTCCCTTTTGGGACCAGATGGGGCTGTGAAAATGGTAGTCTCCATGTGTGGACCCCTGGCAGCCTTAGCCCATGTTTCACACATATGTGCCTTGAATTTACTATGTGTTTTTATTTTACCAATGCATTGCGTGACTTTTATTTTTCCCGAATGCATTTTACTTCTTGCACTGTATGTGACTGTATATTTCTTTTCCCTGCTTATGAATCCATCCACTCGGCCCTGACTACAGTTTATGTGCTATTTATGACAAGCCCTGACTGCATTTCCTGTGATTGTGGTTTATTTCTGCCAACTGCTTGTGTGTTCTTCTATGTTTGTATTTTGTCCTGTATTTGGCTATTGCATTGACGCTTCACTGTACTTGGTTCCAACAATCATATTATCCCTATAATTGCTTGTTTTCTGGCACACTGGACATTTCCCACCATTTACCCTGTGTTCCTGTCCTTTATGGATAGCAGACATTGTAGTGTGTGTGTGTGTGTGTGTGTGTGTGTGTGTGTGTGTGTGTGTGTGTGTGTGTGTGTGTGTGTGTGTGTGTGTGTGTGTGTGTGTGTGTGTGTGTGTGTGTGTGTGTGTGTGTGTGTGTGTGTGTGTGTGTGTGTGTGTGTGTGTGTGTGTGTGTGTGTGTGTGTGTGTGTGTGTGTGTGTGTGTGTGTGTGTGTGTGTGTGTGTGTGTGTGTGTGTGTGTGTGTGTGTGTGCGCGTGACCCAACCTTGATGTTGTGCTCAGTCTACTCTGTGTCCCCTGCACTGTGTGGTATATGTGGAGGGTTGTGGAGCTCCAACCATGCTCCTGCCATGACAGAGGGACCCCACTATCTCCCAAAACAAGTCCTGAGTGTTATTAAACCTATTTCTAGCCCATACAAACAGCTAATGTAATCTACAGACTTGGGCTGGCCCTTTACATCACTTCCTGAGAGCCTCCTCCTCTCCTGTTCGCAGTAACTGGCCTGCCCTTTTCATCTATTGTCCCTGTCTGTGTTTACCCACTTGTCCTATACCCTGGCATTTCCATCTCCCTTCCTGTCACCAAGCCCTGGGAACAGCCCAGAAATGAGTTGCCCATGTTATGTTCATCATCAGATTGGATGGGCTCTGGGAGGGGCACTTGCCCTACACCCTGTAATTTCCATCTCCCTTCCTGTCACCACGCCCTGGGAACAGCCCAGAAACGAGTCCCCTCTGTTATTATATGTCTATATGTCTCTGCCTGTAAATATTCTGCTCTGCAAAGACATTGTTGCATCCATTGGTGTTCCAACTGGCCTGTTATTGCCACGGGGGAGCTGGGGGGGTGGGGACCCAGTCCATTTGCACACACAACACGCCCTGTTAATCCCTGGCCCAAAACTGTGGCTTGTCTTGGGTTTCCCACACAGCCTTCCCCATTTTGGCCTGCCCCCCAAGTGCACAAAACACGCCCAGTAAGATCTCAGTAAGCTTAAGATTCTCAGTAAATGTACAGATTGCATTTGTATTAAATTCCAGACTGATATTCCAAGTAAAATCCCAGTATGATATTCTCAGTAGGTGTGGCAATTCCAGCAAGCTCCCAGTTTGATGTTCCCAGTAATCTCGCAGTTTGATATTTCGAGTATGTGTGATGTTCCCAGTAAGCTTCCCATTTTACATTTACAGCAAGCTACGTGTACAGTTGACATTCCTAGTAAGCTGGTAAACTGTCCATTTCCAGTAAACTAGTACATTTTCCATTCCCAGTAAACTCTTGGAATGCACAATTCCATTAAACTGCATTGAAAATTCCCAACCATCCCTTAGTGCCATAGATAGCAAGACACTGCTGGAGAAACCCTGATTATACAGTTCAATGTGAAAATATGCTGCACACGTCCCTACCGTACACTCTATAGAATATAAAGGCAGGTAGTGTTATAAGTCGCAGGACCGACCATGCTGAAACAAGGCTTAAATTAATGTCTACCATTCCATAAAATGACAACAGCTTAACTGTTGGAGCCTAAAATAATGCCAACAATTCACATATATATACAAAAAACATTGTTGAAGGGACGTTATGGTTAAGTTGTGCTACTAAAAACATTATTTCCCCTTTATTGGAAAAACTAGCCTAAAGCAACGTTATAAAGTGCCCTACTAAAAACCTATTAAATTCACTAAGAAAAACGTTGTTAAAGGGACATTATGGTAAAGTTGCACTACTAAAAAACCTATGAAATTCAAT
Organism: Ambystoma mexicanum; assembly: GCF_040938575.1. Taxonomy (NCBI): domain Eukaryota; kingdom Metazoa; phylum Chordata; class Amphibia; order Caudata; family Ambystomatidae; genus Ambystoma; species Ambystoma mexicanum. The sequence goes on along the minus strand of NC_090926.1, from coordinate 166,732,113 downwards.
GGAAAAATGTTGCTACAGGGACGTTATGGTTACAGGTTACAGGTAAAACCGAAAAAACCCAGAAATTCACCAGTTATGGTAAGGTACACAACCATAACGCGCGCTACCACTGTGCACTGCAAGGACTAACACCCATGACCTCAAAGATGGCATCACAAATGTCATTGATGACATCACTGATGCCATCACATGTCTGGCTCCCTCTTTTTTTGTTCACTGACATATGTAGGGCAGGTGGTTTTCTTCACTGAAAGGCAGGAAGTGAACATACAAAAGGTACTATATTTGTAGACCTTACCCTTCTCATATGTCCTTACACTCTTTTCCTAAGGGTACAGTCACATCATGTGATACATGTACAAAAAGCAATGTGAAAAAGCAGGCCTGAAACACAGCAGTCATTTCTGTGCATGAAGATGATCAGTTAGGTTATGAACACTTTCTGGTAATACTGCTGCTTTTTTGCTTACTTTACTTTCCCTGTATATGGGCTTATTTGTGTGCGTTGTGCTCTCTTTATGGTTTGTGTGTAGTAGTAGAAATATGTAGTCAGTGAGGGGGTATTAGCTACTTATTACATGTTTCACAGTTCGCGAAACTCTGAAAATAAAGCATTCATCACTATACTATGTAACATCGCAAAAATGTGAAGGTTGTACCTCTATGGTTCATGCTTCAGACAATGCCTACGTTTCTGCATGAGGTGGTTGCTAAACTGGAAAGAAGGCTATCGTGCAATGTTGTTTATAGCAATGGATTGTGTGCTGAATTGTTTATGTCATGATAGTTCTCCCAATGACCTTGGATAGTTTTGTGGCAACATTATATTGACTATCCCTTGTGGAGGCTTGTTATTAAAACTAAAGGCACATGTGATGGCATCAGTGATGTCATCAATGACATTTGTGATGTCTGCTTTGAGGTCATGAGCGTTAGTCCTTGCAGTGCACAGTGGTAGCGCGAGTTATAGTTGCGTACCCTACCATAACTGGCGAATTTCTGTTTTTTTCCGGTTTTACCTGTAACCATAACGTCCCTGTAGCAATGTTTTTCCATTGAATTTCATAGGTTTTTTAGTAGTACAACTTAACCATAACATCCCTTTAACAATGTTTTTTGTTAGTGAATTTCATAGGTTTTTAGTAGGGCGCTTTAACCATAACATTATTTTATCATAGTTTTTTCAGGAAAGGTGATAGGGTTTTAGTAGCGCAACTGAACCATAGCGTCCCTTTAATAATGCTTCTTTCACTAAATTTCATAACTTTTTAACAGGATACGATTAGTTTGTATAGATGTACTGTACAGCATACTGAAGCCGATGGCTCTATACTGGTAGCCACAGTGGTTGGGAACACTGCGCCTGTTTGCGGACATCAGGTGGAGTCCAACATGCCGAGAAAGGGAGGGGTGGTCATAAAAAGTGGTAACATACAGCAAAGACAAAAAACATATAGAAACAGCAGCAAGTGCGTGGATGGGAAGGGAAAATGCAGGAGCTCTACAAAGTCTGTACTTTTGCAAAAAAGAGCGCATAGGCATAGGGTATGCAGCATAATGAAAAGCACCAACAAGAGAAGTGATGTTTGCGTTCATCAATGTTACCGCAAACCTGATTCACAATCCTGATTCACAATGAAAGCATCCGTAAGACGCTATTACAGGCCGCATGTCTGCGTGCACAGAACAGGCTGTAAGTAGTTGCAGGACTGTACATTTCTCGGTCGCACAACTGCGCACATGCGTATCCCGTCCTGTGACACCTGGTAACACTGTGCCTGGTCAAGATATGCAAAGAAACATGTGATGTTGTTATATTAGGTGGAAGCGCACACCCAAGTCCTGCGAGTACCTTTGCACGTAAAAATTCCACCTACTCTATCGGGCTCACACCAAGCTTATGTAGAAATGTTCAATGCACGTGTGCCGTACATTTAAGTAGTCCCGGGATGGCAAGGGTATACGTAGGAGAGCTGTGCACGTGGCCACAAAGTATTATGGCCAATATACATCCCGCAGACAGGCGTCCAAATGGAGAACAATGGTGATGTTACCATGGTAACAGAACAACGCTGCGTGTGGTCCATTATTTGGCGGACACAAGCCAGATCCATGCACATCAAAAGAGGACAATTATCTGCAACGTATGGAGTGTTACAGTGAGAGTGCACCCTTACAGAGATCCTACACTCTTCCTTCTGCATGTAGGTATTGTAGGGAAAGACTTAGGCCCACTTTGCAGTGTAACGTGCTCCAAAACAGTCCTAAAAAAGGGCACACCCCACAAGTGCACTGCAATCCCTGTTTGGCTTTCCAGAGAAGCAGCAGTGAACATTGGTTCATGCAGAAATTGCTTTCTCACCAGTTGTGTGCCTGCAAAGTACCTCTCCAACCAATGGCTACCAGAGCTTCTGCTACTACCTCTGACTCGGGAGCACCCACACCCTCACCACCAACACCTCCTTCTGAAGGTCCTGAGCAAGGGAACAGGCGTCATAATTTGGAGTGACATCGAAAAGGAAACAAGAATAAAGTAGAAGGAATCCCCATTGCCCGCAGCCAGCATGAGTCGTGGGTGTGAAACTATTTAGGACCGTTGGAGTTGTGCCAAATTCTCGTGCAAACCAGGTACAATGCACTGAGCGCGACATAGTACTCAGTCGCGCAAAACCTGGCTTCTACAGCTACAGGACCACCTTCATTTGGTGGCACCTGAAAGCGGACCACCAGGCAGCTGTTCTGTGGGTTGCCCCCTTCCAAGCAGGCAGTAGGTTATTTTCCTCTACAGCATCCTCTGCATCTGCTCCTGCCACCACTAGGGACACAAGAGTTAGGTGGGGCAAATGGGGACCCTCTTTTTTGTTTAAGGGGGGCCTGACTCGAGAGGGTGGGTTACGTAAGGAAACCAAAAAAGAGTCCGAAGCTACCCCTGTTCAGAGACGCATTTAGGGGTAGGTGCGAGCTGCAGCAGAGAGCTAGGTTTAGCAAATACTAGCCAAGAGATAGGGTCACAAAGAGGGCAAGGTAAATCCAAAAATCTATACTTTAATTAATATATGGACAGACATCTAAAAATTGCACACAAAAAAATAAAATACAAATCTGTACAGGTGAGTGGAGTCACACCACCAACACAGAGCCATACTTCAATGAAGAATCATACAAACAAGAACAAACCAACCAAATTGCCTTACATCGGAGTGGACGAGGGTATGAAAACATACACAATACCATAATGGAAGAGGCAACCCTGCTTTCAGAAATATCCCCATCAATCTTAGATGTCAGTCTCCATTCCACCAAAGCAACACGCCTCACCTACAAATGGCCTTGAACATCAATGTGTAATGTTTGCCAATGCTTAATCAAATCTTTGCAGCAATTCCTCAATCAGTATGTCAAAGGCAACGACAAAAGAAAAAGAAAAATACTAGAAACTATGGACTCCTGTCCAGTGTGCAACTACACTGGAATACCAGGACATTACTTAGCCTGTATTTCTAGACCTGCTTGCAAAAGCACCTTCCACCATATCAAAATGTTAGCAACCCACCATTCAATAGTCAGAAATATAGTTTACAAACTGTACTATGCAAAAAGTCCAGCTTTACCACTCCAACGTGTAAATGATATTCTCCTACACGGTACAGCCAAACAAGTGCTCGATGAAATAGAGCACATCCAAAGGAAATATTATGGAACTGAAGAGCACTTACAACTTTTCAAACCATGGAGAAAAAAAGAAGATTTATTAGCCACCTACACATCCTATGAAGATGCTTTCAATGCCAGTGAAAGTACAATGAACACCAACAAGAAGAACTTCAAGCACAACTAAATGTAGATACTTCTGAGAGCAGTGAACCTTCTCAAACAGACAGCAAAGAACCACTTGGACTTAAACTAGAGGGGTTTGTCCTGGCTGAAATAGTCAAAAGTTGCAATTCATTTCTATGCAAATGGATTAAACTGTGTAGTACAGATCCACGGCAAATACTTTTTGCCTAATCCTGGTGTGAGTCTAGAAATGACCCTCCCATGACATAGGCAGTATATTTTGTTGGCCGAAAATCAACCGCATCATATGTTCAGCATTATTGGTACAGACTCATGAGCATAACCAGAGAGCGTCCATTTTGTAGGAATAGAATTCGCCATTTTGAGTAACTTTTGCTTTCTTGCTTTTCTGTTCAAACTGCTTTGCTGTAAGTGAATTCTATTTCGTTCTTGCTCATGCATAGAGCAAGGCCACAGGTTACATGTTGAAATGCAGCCCAGACAACCCAGACAGCAATGACCCGGTCTCCTCCCTCACAAGTCCTTGGAAGTAAGCAACAAGGCATTTAATCATTACGCAGGTACCAGCTAGTCTCGCTGGTGCGGCAGAAACGGGAGAAATGAACAATTGATGGCTTGAATTTACAGCCCTCCTTCACTGAGCCCCTGTAGATCGAGCTGACCTCTAGCTCACGAATAGAAACTAGAAGATAGTGAGGCCTGGAATGTGTCTCTCCCCTGCATGCAGCTTGCTTGTAAGAACAAGAGCATTATGTTCCCTAAAACAAAGAATGGTGTCTGCGACTTCGCAAATTGCAAACTGTTGCTGAATAAATGTCTGAAGGGTGTCATATTCGTCATAATTGTCAATCATCGAAACCATTGCAAAGAAAGATACATTATGGGCGGTTTTGAATGTGTCACTACTGATAATAAGATGATCATTTTGTATATATGTAACTGATGTAGAATGCTCGCTCTCTTGGGTCCCACGAGGTCTGGGTGACACACATTGCGGAACGTGAGACCCAGTCGGCCGACTGAGACTATTTACTTTGCAATAAACCCTAGATTTTGGGAATTGAACCTCGTGTCTGGCGTATCAGTTTGTGTGTGGTGATTGTGCCTTGTTTCCATAGGCGAGGGTCTCCTAGGGGCCCCATCAAAATGGTGCCCGAATAGGGACCCTCCCCCACTTGCTCCATTGTATACGTTGTAATTTAAGGAAGGCGAGAGAGAAAAAACGAAGCAAGGACCAGACGGTCGAGCCGGGATCGAGAGGTGTTCAGGCGCCCCTGTGAAAGTGATGAGAGACTCCTTTGCAGATCTGTACACAACTGATCCCTGATCAACGTGTCCAGCCAGTGAGCAAGGAGGCGAGGGTCCCAAAATGAGGCAGAGTGAGCCCAGATACGCAGACACGCCGATTCTTGGTTGCGTCAGTATACGGACGAACTGCGTCTTGAAAGACGACTTGGTTGCTCAGGTGAGTCGTGCCCCAATTCTGAATAACCTTGATATTGGTTGAGTGTTGTTCTTGCAAAATCAAACGCCCCGGGTAAGGTTGAAACATGCCTGGGATATTGTCTTCCTGTTAAGTGGGATTTTTCCACTGCAGTAGACAATCTTTGGAAACTGGCCAGGCTGCGCCACCCATAGGGTCACCAGCATATGAGATGTATGTGAAGTATGGTATAGGGGCAATAATGTTTTGGGAAATTTGGCATAGGCAAACCAGAAACAAAGAAGATTTACAATGGCCAAAACATGGGAGTTATGAGATTGCGAGGATAGATTATCTGGAATCAGTACTGTTGAAAAAGAAAGTGTGCCCTGCAACATTTGACGTCATTAGAGACTGGAAGAAGGAAGCTATGCTCCGCTTGAGAAGCAGAGAGAAAAATGTGCGCAGACACAAGTCAAGAATAGAAAGAGTGAAAGAACAGGACGAAAAGGAGTGGGATGAGAATATAAGAAAGACAGATAGATGTGTTCAAATGGGAGTAGATCAAATATATCTTCAACAAGAATTGCATTCATCAGATGAACTAATCAATAAAATATTAACCGAGAAGAGACAAGAGCGCCCCAAGAGTAAGGTGGATAAAATTGCATTAACGCCCGTTGCCCAACCTGTCCCTGTTGCCCAGCCTCCATTACAGCCGCAAAACGTACAGCGCAGCAACCACTCCCCCTTCCAGTTGTTCGATCTGCACCGGCCCTCCCCCTCCAAGACACCCCCATTCCCCCTCCGCCTATTGAACTTGAATTCACTGTAACAAGAGAAGACGGTATGGGAAGAGAGGGGAGGGCACAAAGTGAGTGTACTAGAATAACCTGTAGTGCGGTCAGCAAGGAGAGAAGAAAGGAGTTGAAAGAACAGGCACAAATGTATATAGATGGAAACGAAGAGACATCAACGCTGGATTCGATTTATGATTTCAGGAAGACAAGTGAAAAACAGCTATTGTTGGAATGCATGGGAGAATATTTAATGGAGAGATGGAAGCAGTTGATTGGAATGGTACTGCCGCAGAAGTTGCGGGATCTGAATGCATTTGCACGGTTGAGAGAAAGAGATGTAGAAATAAAGGAACATGTGGATAGGCTTTTTGAGTTTAAAAATGAACTCGATCAAGCATATGCTGAAATGTTTTCTATGCCAGGGTATAGGAACAAAGACATTAGAAGGGAAAGGTAAGAGGCGATACCATATGTGCAGCTGTGATTTCTTCCGCTGTCAAGACAGGCTAGTGAGAAAATGAAAATATGTACACGAGAGGCGCTTAAATGGATTACAGATGCTAATATTCCCACGATGGAAGTGCACGAAATATTTGATCAATATACATTACCAATGAAGAGAAAAGCACTGCAGGTGATGGTTAAATATTTGCAGGATAGAGATATAGAAAATAAGCAACTTATAGGGTAATTCGAAGAATTTCGCTCAAAAGTGGCGCACGCGGCTGGCGCACAGTGTCCCCGTGCGATACACTGCACCAGCCGCGTGCGAAAAAATCAATTTCATCGCGCAGCGTATTCATGGATTTTAGCCTCCAAAACCAGCCGTGGCGCAGAGTGGCGCAGCGACCCTGCAGCAGCGCCAGTTACGCCCCCAAGAATGCCCTTGCGCAAGGAAAAGCCATCAAAATTCCCAATTCATCGCAAATGTCTGCGCTAACCCTGGACCAGTTCACAGGGCTGCCAAACAGCAAACGCCAAGCGGGGAACGTGTATTTCAGTGGTTTGCGGGAAGTTTCACACGCAATTGTCCTGGGTACGTGTACATCAGGGGTGCGCGTGAAGTAATACACGTGAATCCATCAGGGCACGTGTATTCCAGGGGTGCGTGGGAAGTATCACACGCAAATTCAGCAGGGTACGTGTATTTCCGGGGTGCGCGGGAAGTATCACACGCGATTCCATCAGGGCACGTGTATTTCGGGGGTGCGCTGGGAGTACTGCACATGAATTGGCCGTGTGGGTCCTCCCAGGTGTTCCCTCTACACCCTCCAGGGCCCCTGCAGGCAGCCCACACCACAGGGGACTACCCTCCACCATTGGCATGCCCCCCAGCCAACCTTGTCACCTTGCACCACTGATCAACAACGCATGTCTCCCAGCACCCTCACCCTCCAGCACTGTGGGGCACCTGCCAGCAGGCCCCCACACATGTCCAACTCATGTCCCCCTGCACCCACACCTCCCTGCAGTGCAGTGCACCCTCCACCAGGCCCCCACTCATGTCTCCCAGCACCCCCACCCCCCTGCAGTGCAGGGCACCCTCCACCAGGCCCCACTCATGTCCAACTCATGTCCCCCTGCACCCTCTCACCCCTGCATCCAGGGCTACCCTCCACCAGGCCCCCACACATGTCCAACTCATGTCCCCCTGCACCCCCACCCCCCCAGCATCCAGGGGCACCCTCCACCAGGCCCCCACTCCTGTCTCCTTGCACCCCCACCCCCCAGCATCCAGGGGCACCCTCCACCAGGCCCCCACTCCTGTCTACCACCCCCCACCCCCCAGCAGTGCGATTCACCTGGGTACGTGTATTTCAGGGGTGCGCGTGTAGTCTGACACGCAAATTCATCAGGGTACGTGTATTATGGGTCCGCGTGAACTTCCACACGCGATATCAGCAGAGTACGTGTATTACGGGGTTCGCGGGAAGTTCCACACGCGATTGTCCTGGGTACGTGTATTTCGGGGTTGCTTGGGAAGTTCCACACGTGATTGCCCTGGGTACGTGTATTTCGGGGTGCGCGGGAAGTTCCACACGCGATTGCCCTCGGTACGTGTATTTCGGGGTGCACGGGAAGTTCCACTCGCGATTACCCTGGGTACGTGTATTTCGGGGTGCGCGGGAAGTTCCACATGCGATTGCCCTGGGTACGTGTATTTCGGGGTGCGCGGGAAGTTCCACACGCGATTTCAGCAGGGTACGTGTATTCCAAGGCGCGCGGGAAATTCCACACGCGATTGTCCGTGGTGCGTGTATTTCTGGTTGCGCGTGAAGTTTCACACGTGATTTCAGCAGGGTACGTTTATTCCAAGGTGCGCAGGAAGTTCCACACACGATTGTCCGTGGTGCGTGTATTTCTTGTTGCGTGAAGTCTCACGCGTGATTTCAGCAGGGTACGTGTATTCCAAGGTGCGCGGGAAATTCCACACGTGAATCCAGCAGCCTACGTGTATTCCGGGGGTGCCGTGGAGTCCTACACGTGAATCGGCCGTGTGGGTCCTCCCAGCTGTTCACTCTACACCCTCCATGGCCCCTGCAGGCGGCCCACACCACAGGGGACTACCCTGCACATGTCCCGCAGGCAGCCCATTCACCATAGCCATGCCCCCCTGCCAACCCACATGTCACCTTGCACCACTGCCCACCAACGCATGTCTCCCAGCACCCCCACCCCCCAGCACTGTGGGGCACCTTCCACCAGGCCCCCACTCATGTCCAACTCATGTCCCCCTGCACCCCCACCCCCGCACTGTGGGGCACCCTCCACCAGGCCCCCACTCTTGTACAACTCATGTCTCCCAGCACCCTCACCCCCACCAGTCAGGGGCACCTGCCAGCAGGCCCCCACTCATGTCCAACTCATGTCCCCCTGCACCCCCACCCCCCTGCATCCAGGGGCACCCTCCACCAGGCCCCACTCATGTCCAACTCATGTCCCCCTGCACCCCCAACCCCCAGCACTGTGGGGCACCCTCCACCAGGCCCCACTCATGTCCAACTCATGTCCCCCTGCACCCCACCCCCCAGCACTGTGGGGCACCTTCCACCAGGCCCCCACTCATGTCCGACTCATGTCCCCCTGCACCCCCACCCCCCAGCACTGTGGGACACCCTCCACCAGGCCCCCACTCATGTCCAACTCATGTCCCCCTGCATCCCCACCCCCCAGGACTGTGGGGCACCCTCCACCAGGCCCCACTCATGTCCAACTCATGTCCCCCTGCACCCCCACCCCCCAGCACTGTGGGGCACCCTCCGCCAGGCCCCCACTCATGTCCAACTCATGTCCCCCTGCACCCCCACCCCCTGCATCCAGGGGCACCATCCACCAGGCCCCACTCATGTTCAACTCATGTCCCCTGCACCCCCACCCCCCAGCACTGTGGGGCACCCTCCACCAGGCCCCCACTCATGTCCAACTCATGTCCCCCTGCCCCCCCACCCCCCAGCACTGTGGGGCACCCTCCACCAGGCCCCCACTCATGTCCAACTCATGTCCCCCTGCACCCTCACCCCCAGCACTGTGGGGCACCCTCCACCAGGCCCCCACCCATGTCCAACTCATGTCCCCCTGCACCCCCACCCCCCAGCACTGTGGGGCACCCTCCACCAGGCCCCACTCATGTCCAACTCATGTCCCCCTGCACCCCCACCCCCCAGCACTGTGGGGCACCCTCCAACAGGCCCCCACTCATGTCAAACTCATGTCCCCCTGCACCCCCACCCCCCTGAATCCAGGGGCACCTGCCAGCAGGCCCCACTCATGTCTCCCAGCACCCCCACCCCCCAGCAGTGCAGGGCACCCTCCACCAGGCCCCCACTCCTGTCTCACTGCACCCCCACCCCCCTGCATCCAGGGGCACCCTCCACCAGGCCCCCACACATGTCTCCCAGCACCGCCACCCCCCAGCAGTGCAGGGCACCCTCCACCAGGCCCCCACTCCTGTCCCCATGCACACCCACCCCCAGCAGTGCAGGGCACCCTCCACCAGGCCCCCACTCATGTCCACCTGCACCCCCACACCCCTGCATCCAGGGGCACCCTCCACCAGGCCCCCACTCCTGTCTCCCAGCACCCACCCCCCCCAGCACTGTAGGGCACCCTCCACCAGGCCCCCACTCCTGTCCCCTGCACCCCCACCCCCCAGCACTGTAGGGCACCCTCCACCAGGCCCCCACTCATGTCCAACTCATGTCTCCCAGCACCCCCACCCCCCACCAGTCAGGGGCACCTGCCAGCAGGCCCCCACACATGTCCAACTCATGTCCCCCTGCACCCCCACCCCCCAGCACTGTGGGGCACCCTCCACCAGGCCCCCACTCATGTCCAACTCATGTCCCCCTGCACCCCCACCCCCCAGCACTGTGGGGCACCCTCCACCAGGCCCCCACTCATGTCCAACTCATGTCCCCCTGCACCCTCACCCCCAGCACTGTGGGGCACCCTCCACAAGGCCCCCACTCATGTCCAACTCATGTCCTCCTGCACCCCCACCCCCCAGCACTGTGGGGCACCCTCCACCAGGCCCCACTCATGTCCAACTCATGTCCCCCTGCACCCCCACCCCCCAGCACTGTGGGGCACCCTCCACCAGGCCCCCACTCATGTCAAACTCATGTCCCCCTGCACCCCCACCCCCCTGAATCCAGGGGCACCTGCCAGCAGGCCCCACTCATGTCTCCCAGCACCCCCACCCCCCAGCAGTGCAGGGCACCCTCCACCAGGCCCCCACTCCTGTCTCACTGCACCCCCACCCCCCTGCATCCAGGGGCACCCTCCACCAGGCCCCCACACATGTCTCCCAGCACCGCCACCCCCCAGCAGTGCAGGGCACCCTCCACCAGGCCCCCACTCCTGTCCCCATGCACCCCCACCCCCCAGCAGTGCAGGGCACCCTCCACCAGGCCCCCACTCATGTCCCCCTGCACCCCCACCCCCCTGCATCCAGGGGCACCCTCCACCAGGCCCCCACTCCTGTCTCCCAGCACCCACACCCCCCAGCACTGTAGGGCACCCTCCACCAGGCCCCCACTCCTGTCCCCTGCACCCCCACCCCCCAGCACTGTAGGGCACCCTCCACCAGGCCCCCACTCATGTCCAACTCGTGTCTCCCAGCACCCCCCCCCCACCAGTCAGGGGCACCTGCCAGCAGGCCCCCACTCATGTCCAACTCATGTCCCCCTGCACCCCCACCCCCCTGCATCCAGGGGCACCCTCCACCAGGCCCCACTCATGTCCAACTCATGTCCCCCTGCACCCCCACCCCCCAGCACTGTGGGGCACCCTCCACCAGGCCCCCACTCATGTCAAACTCATGTCCCCCTGCACCCCCACCCCCTGCATCCAGGGGCACCTGCCAGCAGGCCCCACTCATGTCTCCCAGCACCGCCACCCCCCAGCAGTGCAGGGCACCCTCCACCAGGCCCCCACTCCTGTCCCCCTGCACTCTCACCCCCCAGCAGTGCAGGGCACCCTCCACCAGGCCCCCACTCCTGTCTCCCTGCACCCCCACCCCCTGCATCCAGGGGCACCCTCCACCAGGCCCCCACTCATGTCCCCCTGCACCCCCACCCCCCTACATCCAGGGGCACCCTCCACCAGGCCCCCACTCCTGTCCCCCTGCAACCGCACCCCCCTGCATCCAGGGGCACCCTCCACCATGCCCCCACTCCTCTCTCCCAGCACCCCCACCCCCCAGCAGTGCAGGGCACCCTCCACCAGGCCCCCACTCCTGTCCCCCTGAACCCCCACCCACCAGCAGTCAGGGGCACCCTCCACCAGGCCCCCACTCATGACCAACTCATGTCCCCCTGCGCCCCCACCCCCCTTCATCCAGGGGCACCCTCCCCTCCACCAGGCCCCCACTCCTGTCTCCCTGCAGCCCCACCCCCCAGCACTGTAGGCCACCATCCACCAGGCCCCCACTCCTGTCTCCCAGCACCCCCACCCCCCAGCATCCAGGGGCACCCTCCACCAGGCCCCCACTCATGTCCCCCAGCACCCCCACCCCCCAGCAGTGCAGGGCACCCTCCACCCGGCCCCCACTCATGTCCACCTGCACCACCACCCCCCTGCATCCAGGGGGACCTGCCAGCAGGCCCCACTCATGTCTCCCAGCACCCCCACTCCCCAGCAGTGCAGGGCACCCTCCACCAGGCCCCCACTCCTGTCTCCCTGCACCCCACCCCTCTGCATCCAGGGGCACCCTCCACCAGGCCCCCACACATGTCTCCCAGCACCGCCACCCCCCAGCAGTCAGGGGCACCTGCCAGCAGGCCCCCACACATGTCCCCCAGCCAACACGTCATCACAATCTAGATCCCTGGCCCTTATGGGCAGCCTCCACATGCCAAACACCCACCCAAGTATTGCATCCACCCACTTAGAAATGCCAATTACATGATACAACCCCAATGGCAAGTATGTACATGAACACATGTCCGTCACACACACACAATGGGTGTCAGTGAATGTCAAAACCCATATCATGACATGCATGAAACCAATGAGATGATACTACACATTGAAGTATGATGAAAAAATATGTATTAAAAGCAACATAAATGGAATAAAAAATAAACAAACGAAAATGGGAATTAAAAACAAAAAGCAGCATGTCCGTAAAATAATGTAAAACCACAAATCATAATCCAAAGGAAAGGTGTCCAAAGTCACAGTTCACAAAAGTAAATCCAATGGAAAATTAAAACCAAAAACCATTGCTCCATGGGTAAAATCAAAATAAAAAAAAAAAAAATCCAACAGTCAACTATATACAGATAAACAATCCAGGGTCCATGATCCCAACAGAAGAAATTAAACCTATCTAATAACACTACCTAATAAAAATAACTATATACAAAAATGTGGTCCATTGTCCAAAAGGTCCAAAAAATATAAAAAAGCAAAGGAAACCTAACACTAACTACAGAACTATTTACAAGGGCAGCGGGCCAGTCCGACGGCTCACTTCGGGACGTTCCGGGCTAGGGCATCATCGAACTCCTGCTCAATGTCCCGGAGGCGGTCCTCCTCCATGGCCCCGAGGGTCCGCAGGGCCGACGACATGTTCACCTCCAACTCCCTGCGGATTGCCTCTAGGACTCGGCCCGCCTAAGGGCCCTCTGCATGGAGTTCTCCGCCCTGACCATCGTGAGCCGTGCCTCTTCCGCCCGCTGCCGCTCCGCATCTATGGCTTGGCCCAACCGCTGCCACACGGAAGACACTTCCCGTCCTGGGTCCTCCTGCCCTCTGGCCGATGCCTGCCCCTCCGATGTCGAAGGCCCCGAGCCATCATGGCTCCCACCTCGTTGCTGCTGCTGCTGTGCCTGTGCAGGTGTCCTGGCTCCTGCTGCCTGCACATCCTCCACCGGCTGGGGTGCAGTCGTTGATGTGGCCACCCCTGCTGGACGTCCGACTCCCGACTGTGGCAGGGATGCCTCCTCCACCAGCCTGGCCGCACCGTCAGAGGCAGCTCCACAGGGCACCCAGGTGACAAATGGGTGGTAAGATGGCACGGAGGACGACTGGCGCATAGGGTGTTCAGTTGAGGAGGGGGTCGGAGCAAGATGCAGCAAACGGAGGAATCCGGCCTGGGTGACCTGTCCCAGTAGGCCGACGCGGTCAACGAGCCATTCGAGATGACGTGCAGTCTCCTCATGAAAAGACTGCAGGTCACCTCGCATGGCCCGTTGAAGCAACGCCACACCAGTCAGGACAGGCTCAACCCGTACCTGGATAGCCACGTCTGAAGGCAGAGGAAGGCCAGTTGTTGTGAGCTCATCCCCTGCCTGAAAACGGGTATGGACGTAGGCATCCCTGCTGGTGCAAGATGATGCAGTGACAGGATCAGGGACAGGATTGCACACAGGCACCTCCGCGGCGGCCTGTGCTGCCTCCTGTCCCTGGTCCTGCACTGCACCACTAGCACCAGTGGAATCCCCACCTCCAGACCCCGTCTCTGGCGCTTGCATGGCCTTCTCCTCCACCAAACCCCCCACCAACCTGGATGACTCCGTGCCATCTTCCCCCATTGGGCCCTGTGGGGTCCCAGCTGCCCCTTCTGCTGCCGAGGAGTCCAACTCCAACCTCCGCCTCTTGGACCCCCCCCCGGCAGCTGCGGCCTGGGACGTGGCACCGGACTCCTCACTCCCCGACGAGATCACAACCTGGGAGGGGAGCCGGGCCTTGCGTCTCCGGCTGGCGGTGCGATCCCCGCCGCTGTGCTCCACAGCACCTTCTCTGCCCTCTTCATCAGTTGACGCTGCAGAAAGGGAGAAATAAAACACAGGCATCAGGGCACTGTACAATGGACACATACACACATGACAGTTGTACATGAGTGGCATTGGCAAACCTCAGACATGGCATCACAATCGCCAACACACATGTCATTTCAACTCGCACACATGAGCCATACCACAGCCATATCGCTACAGCCAGCACCATCCATACACATACAACAGCATGAGCAGGCTAGGGTGAGCCAGACATCACATGCAACACAGGGAGTGCACTACACATGCACACACACCACCACACTTGCACTTGCATGCATGTGTACACCTCTGCCAACTGTCGCAGTGTTCAGATTGGCATCCATGTCACATCTGCCAATCAGGCTTCCACATCCCGCTGTCACATGCATCCATGTTGCATCACTGTTTCACCCTTGTCAAATACACACACATGCACATGTACACAGTGCTGATACATGCAGCTGAAAACAACATCCATGTGTGACATCACGAACATGCCTACTTACATACACATTCATCCAAACATGTGTGCCCACACAACTGCATTTGGCATGCAAGCCTACACACACAAGCACCATCCATGTCTCACACATGACAGCCCTCGCATGTGTTAGCCTCACGGCCCTGTACACCCCCCCATACTTGGCCCCATAAAAACACATGTGCAACCTGCACACTACTGGCACATCACCACGCGCACAGCTCACAATCATGATGCATGTACACTTACCGCTCGACTGCGGACGGGTCTGCCTCTCAAGGACCTGGACGTGGAGCGCTGGGGATATGCGTTCCAGGACCCTCATCTGATCGTCCGACAAGTGGCCCCGGTGCCCCTTAGCATCTGCTGCCTTCAAGAGGCACCGGGCCTTGTTGAGGGTCCTGGACCTGAAGTCCTCCCAGCGCTTCTTGACATGATGGAATAGTTGGACTGCCACCCCCTCCGCGTTGATGGCAGTCATGATGTCCGTCCAGATCCGAGTCCGACCTTCCTTGTCAGCGTGCAAACTTCCGAAGAGGGCATCATACTGCCCCAGGACTTGCTGCACCAGGACACCAACTTCGGTGGCAGTGAAGCTGGTGCCCCTCTGCCTCTCTGGCCGGGGGTTGTCAGTGGTGCCAGATGTTGCAGTGCCCGACATGACAACCCCAGAGGCAGGAGTGGGTGGGCAACTGAGTCTGTGGAGCAATGGAATCCCAGTCGGGAGTATTCGGTTCCAGCAGGGGTGGTCACAGCAACAGCACCCCTGGCTGATGTGCAGGAAGCAAATGGCAGGGCACGTGGGCAGCAAGCAATCAGGCAGCAGCAGATGGCAGGTGGGAGCGTGCTCGGGGCTCTGGGGGGCAGTAATTTGGCCTTCTGGGCAGGAGCGTGGTCTTCCGTGTGCTTACACGTGGCCAGCTTGATACGGAGTGATTTGGCATGTGAAAATCTAGCACGTCTGCGTGTAATTCGACGAAAGGGCCTTAGCGCGTAAGCGTGTCAGCACACATACGTGAATTCATTGGCCCAAAGGCCACCAGCGCGTATGCACGTCTGTGACATGCGTGCGCAGGCGTTTCCCTGTACACGGGTGCATGTTACACGTCCAATGAGTGCACGTCAGAGTGTCAGCTCGTGTAATTGGAGGATGGGGCCTTAGCGCGTACATGCAGATGTGACGCTGGACGTGTGGGCATGTTTAAAAGATACGTGTAGAACGCCATTTCCTTGTATGTGCTTTTCGTGGAGAGCGAGTGGGTGAAATCTGTACTTCTTGTCGGTTCACACGCGATTTACTTCACGGCGTTCCAGGTTCGTACTCCCTGTTACCTCTGACAGCTTTTTTTCTTCTTGTCTTTTTCCTGGGCCTGTTTCCTCAAAAAGCGTTCACTTCTCCTGTTGTCCTATCTCCTCAGACAGCGTACAATTCTTCTTTTGGCGGGGGTGTTGCCAACGCGCACACGCGCATATTTTTCACGCGATATTTCCTGGCAGACGGTGAGTCGCGCATGTATTTGACATCTGTGCTTGCCCCGTGTGTTGCCTACCCCTTCAGAGGTCAGTCTAGGCTGCGTGTGACACGCATACGTTCATTTTTGTGTTTCTGGGTGCCACAGCGTAGTGCAGGTTTATTTATCCACGCACGTGGTCTAGGAGGGGTTGCGTGCACATTATCTCCCTTTTTCGGGGTGCCTGTGCGTTGCGTGACCCGTCATCTTCCCCCAGGGGTCACATACAGCCTTGCTAGAGCACTAGGGTACGAATTCCATCTAGTACCCTACCCCTTTGACCCCCAATTGCCCAGGACAATAGTTTACTGCAACTCCCATACACACAACAACATCTGTGCCATGGTTGGGAGGCGAGCACGCGGTAATGGTGGCAAAGGTGGGCGAGCCACAAGAGGTGGCCGTGGTGGATACGGTAGGGGACATGGCCGGGACTTGCAGGGTGCCCCTAGCTCCCCATGTGTGGGTGACCAGTCAAGGACACCCATGCCCCCCCCGGGTTGAGGGTAACGTGGCTGACACCATCCCTGCTCAGCCCTTGTTGGACCAGCCCATTGTGGCACCTGGCACAGGGTGACTCCATGGCTGACTTCCAGGTCAGCAGGTCTAGGCCACATGTGGCGGTGCACGTTGGTGACACCAGCCCACGTGGATCAGGGGCAGCTATGTCATCTGCTGGCCTGAGTAGGCAGGGTGGGGAGGCTGCAGGGGCAGCTGCGGCTCCATCCACCCCAGCTCTGAGTCTCCCAGCCAGGACAGTGTCGGTCCTAGTCCATCCTGCTGACGTTCCCCCTGACTACATCACACTTCAGCTAATCCCATGGTGAGTGTGTTCATTCCCACACTCCTAGTCCACAGTCCGCCGGGGCTCCTGCCCCTAGTGTCCAGAGCGGCGTAGGACACTCAGTATCACCACCACCTTCCAAGCGGAAGGGGAAGAGTGCTCGTCCAGTACAGGCTGATGCCCCAGACACGGCTACACAGTCCGGCCCAGCAAGGAAGCCCAGCTTCAATCAGGCCGAACTTGATGCACTTGTGGAGTATGTGTCAGCACATGACAGCGAAATGGTGATTACTGCAGGATGCAAGACCACACCTGCACAACGTCAGGCACACTGGCAGACCATCGCAGAACTCTTAAGTGCCCTTGGATTCGTGAGGCACACAGCTAATGATTGCTACAAGCACTGGAATGACATGAAGCGCAGGGCAAAGAAAAAGCAGGCCTCAAGTCATGCCGCAACTCTAGTGACTGGAGGTGGGTCTCCAGCAGAGGACATAGAACTCACTCCACATGAGTATGTTGCTGGGACCTACATCACGGAGGAACAGATCGAAGGCGTGGGAAACCTGCCAGATTACGAGGCATTGTCCGGTGAGTGCACATGCATGTGTGTGTCATCCATGTGCATGGTGTGTGTGTGAGTGCTTCTGATTGAGTGCCAGGTGAGGGGGTGTGTGCCTGAGTGGTTTGGGTCACCCATGTGCTTCATCCAATACATTCTGCGCACCAGGATTTGGATGTTGCAGTATCCTTTCTGGCAACAGTAGACATTCAGCCCAACCTCACGCCAGTTGCCCTTGAAGTGTCATCTTGCCACAACATAGTTGCATATTATTCTGTGTTCATCCAGGCTGATTGTCTGCATTCCACCACTTTCACTAGGCATTTCTCAGTCCTATTGTCACATGTGTGACATGGCTAGGGTACATGCCATCTGTGTGATGGCATGTGTCATGTATGTGTATTGGACATGCCAATCACAGGCCAATGTGTGATGGCACTGCTAGCCAGCATGCATTAAATGTGTTGGTCTCCCATCTTGGTGTCATCAATGTGTGCCATTTGCCTCCCCTTCATACGCAGTGACAGTGCATGCATGGGAGTGTTATAGTCATGTGGGACATGTGTCAATGAAGTACTGTTTCTGTTGCTTCTCAGCCCTAATTGTGTGCCATGGTGCTAATGCCTGTTCCCATTTCTTTTCTTTCATGTCTTTGCAGGGGATGACACACTTGATACTGCTGGGGTTGTGGAGATGGTGCAGACCCAGGAGGGGTCTCAGGCCCGACCTGGCACCACTGAGGGATGTGGTGTGGTGGTGGGTGAGAACCCACACTTGCTGCAGACCATCATTTCAAGGGGTGTCTCTGGGTGCACCTCACCCGAGCTCTATTCAGGTGTCGATTCGGATGATGAGACCTATGTGCCATCGCAGGTAAGTGTTTCTGGGAGGGATTCTGTACTGTCCAACCCACCTGCACCAGGGGTAGAACCCTCAATGGGGATGTCAGTGTTGGTAGGTCCGCCTTTGGTGGTTACAGATGCAGGGTCACACTCCGCTACATGTGATCCTGTTCCTGGGCCAGCAGATCAGAGTGGAATGCAGTCCTGCAGCCTCAGGCAGTGCCGGCAGAGCAAGGCGCAGTTCGCCTTGCCCCAGACAGGTGTGGTGCCCGCCAACGCGGTGACCGTACGCCACCTGGCAATACCGCATGGGAGCAATCCATATACGGTATGGCAAACCAACAGGCAGCATAAACTGAGATGATGGCTCAGGCCATGGATAGGGTGGCCACTTCCATTGTCCCCCAAGAAAGGCTAATTGAACAAATACAGCAGGCAACAGACTCCATTAGCCAGTCACACAGGGAGGACATGTTGGCGTCCAACAGGGACAGGCGGACGGCACTGGAGACTCTGCGGGAAGCCATTTCTATTGAGTCCCAGGGCCACAGGGAATCCCTGAGGGTGGAACTCCGTCAGCTCAGGGTAACTCTGGTTGAGCTTGAGGCTTCAGCTAACACGAGGACAGAACAGCAGCTGGAGCGGCTCACACATACGATCTCAGCTGAGATGCAGGCAACTAGGGAGGAGGTCCGGGCATCCCGTGAGTTGTTGCATGGGGACCTCCGCACAATTATCCTCCAGAACCAGACCTTCCACACCCACATGCTTGCTGCCATGGAGGACCAGACTAGGGCTTTGCGTGGACTGCCTCCCATAGTGCCACCACCTCCTGATGCAGCTGCAGAGGGTGAGGAGAGCGACAGCAGCGATTCTCCCACAATAGGGTAGCCGTGCAGGCCATGAGCCCATGGAGGTGTTTTTTTTGTTGCAAGATCCACACACGTGGGTTTTGGTGTGCACCCTGTCCTCGGACCACCTGGGAGGCCTCCCCCACGCCCCCCCGGGCCCATTCATGGCCATTATTGATTTTTGATTTTTGATTTTTTGGACAGTGTGTTGCCTTGTGTGGCTCCCGTGGGCATACGCTGTATTGTGGCTGGGAACATGCAGGCTTGTCCTGAATTTGGGTCAGATGCTTGGGTTTGTGTGACACACACCCCTCCTGCTTCCCGTTTCCATGGGCTTGCAAAGGGTGTGCCCAAGTGACATTGACATACACGGTGACGTTGGACTCCCATTTGATGTGTGGGCAGTCTGTAGTCAATACTGTGTATACATTCCTAGTGCATATTGTTGTTGTATTGTACACTGCATGGTGTATTGATATGTGCCTCTGCATCCATCTCATCCTCCTAATTTGCAGGTCCATTTGTCATGTCTTCACAAGGCGGTCTACTTTGGAAATGGAGTCCATGTTGTAAGCAGTGCACCTACACTTTTGCGTGGCGCTAACACTGTACAGTTGGAAGTGTTCGAACTGCTGGCATTATCAGGTAGTGAGGCTACCAATTTTTTAAGTCTGTACTGTCATGTTTATGGTAGGTTGGAGGTTGTGTAGGTGATTAGTATTATTGGTAAGTATTTGGTAATGTGTGTTGTTGGTCCTGCATTACTGTGAGCATTTCATGTGTGTCCAGTTTCCATTAGGGACACTGTAGTTTGTGACACTTGGGTCATGTTGTGGGGATTAATTTGTTTGCTCTCACATAGCATGACATGCCATGGTGTGTTGTGTGGCCGTGCCGGGGAGGGGTTGGGTGACATGGCACTGTTCTCATGTTGTATTTTGCAAGTGGGTATTCATTTTTGCTGCACGGAAGTGTGTCTTTTGATGACACTGCATTGGTGGTGTTTGTGTAGGTAGGGATGCACACATTGTGACACTTCCAGATGAACAATATCAGGCTGCTATGGTTCTGACAGTTGACCGTCCCCTAATTCATCATAATTGTCAGATTGAGTCATCATTGATTGTCAGATGGTATGTGCCAGGGCTGTGTGCACTCCACAGGGGTGTGATTTCTATGTGAAGTAATTAGCCACCAGCTGTGTACGGGCTGCCTCACCCCGTGCCCTTTCCCCTCCTATGCGCAGCGGGCGTGCATGTGGTTGGGGATGTGGGGGCACCACCATGTCCACAGCCAGGCCCCGGCGTGTTGCAACATTGTGCAGGACACATGCTGCCACTATGATCATGCACACTACTGGGGGAGCATATAACAGCTGCCCGCCAGAACGGTCAAGGGAGCGAAAGCGTGACTTGAGCACTCCGAATGTGCGCTCCACTATGCCCCGTGTTGCAATATGGGCTGTGTTGTATCTTACCTCGGGAGGCGTGATGGGGTTCCGAATTGGCGTCATCATGTGGGTGCTCAGAGGGTAGGCACTGTCCCCTGGGGAGGTGGTGATGGGGATCATTAGTGGGGTATTAACATTACTCTGTATCTGTCATGCATGCGTGTGGTGTGGCATTTATACTGACCAAGCAGCCATGCATCGCCATGCCGCCCAGCTTCCATGTCCCGGTTTAGGGTTGACATCCTGTAAATGAAGCTGTCGTGGGTGGACCCTGGATAGTTGGCATATACTGAGGTGATGATTCCCTTGGCATCACATACTACCTGGACGTTGATGGAATGCCAGTGCTTGCGGTTTCTATAGATGTGCTCAGATGCCCTGGGGGGACGTAGAGCCACATGGGTGCAATCAATGGAACCTAGCACTTTGGGGAATTGTGCCACCCTGTAGAAATCCTGGCTGACAGCCTGCCTTTCTGCAGGTGTTCTGGGCAGGTATATGTGCCTGTGGACTGATGGGCGTGCAGTGATGATGGCCAACACCTGGTGTAGGCACCGTGACTGCGTGGCCTGTGACACCCCCCCCCACTATGGCACTTGTCTGCTGAAATGATCCGGTAGCCAAGAAGTCCAGTACATTGAGGACCTTCTCCAGGTGGCTGAGTGCTTGGGAGCACAGGGTGGGTGATGTGAGGTCATCCTCCCACTCACTGACCAGGTCGAGTATTATGTGTGGTGGAAACCTGTACCTCCCATACACCTGGTCATCAGGCATACCAAATAGGCTGGTCCTGGGTGTGAAGATTCTGGCCCTGACTATCCTTCTCCTCCTCCTGCGGTATCCCACGGCCACTGCTGCTAGGAACGGTATATTCATCCTGGCGTCTGAGCTTCTTTGTTGTTTGCGCACTCTTTTATGCTGCGCCGGACGTGCGCCTGCTTCATGCTGGCGTACGTGTTTCCGGATTGGACCTTTTTTTTTGGCGCGTTGTAGGCGACCGTGTAAATCTTCCCACCCACCCCAGGAATACACGTAACACGCTCTCCCAGGCACAGTCGCGAGTAAATATTCCCGCCCACCCCTGGAATACACGTACCCCACTCTCACAGGCCCAGTCGCGCGTGGAACTTCACGCGCACACCGAAATACACGTACCCTGCAAATTCGCGTGTGAAACTTCCCGCGCACCCCGAAATACATGTACACAGGGCAATCGCGTGTGGAACTTCTCGCGAACCCCGTAATACACGTACCCTGCTGATGTCGCGTGGGGAAGTTCACGCGGACCCATAATACACGTACCCTGATGAAATCTCATGTAAGACTACCCGCGCACCCCTGGAAAACACGTACCCAGGCAAATCGCACTGCTGGGGGGTGGGGGGTGGGAGACATGTGTGGGTGCCTGGTGGAGGGTGCCCTACAGTGCTGGGGGGTGGGGGTGCAGGGAGACAGGAGTGGGGGCCTGGTGGATGGTGCCCTGCACTGCTGGGGGGTGGTGGTGCTGGGATACATGTGTGGGGGCCTGGTGGAGGGTGCCCCTGGATGCAGGGGGGTGGGGCTGCAGGGAGACAGGAGTGGGGGCCTGGTGGAGGGTGCCCTACAGTGCTGGGGGGTGGGGGTGCTGGGAGACATGAGTGGGGGCATGGTGGAGGGTGCCCTACAGTGCTGGGGGGTGGGGGTGCAGGGAGACAGGAGGGGGGGCCTGGTGGAGGGTGCCCTGCACTGCTGGGGGGTGGCGGTGCTGGGAGACATGTGTGGGGGCCTGGTGGAGGGTGCCCCTCGATGCAGGGGGGTGGGGGTACAGGGAGACAAGAGTGGGGGCCTGGTGGAGGGTGCCCTACAGTGCTGGGGGGTTGGGGGTGCAGGGGGACATGAGTTGGACATGAGTGGGGGCCTGGTGGAGGGTGCCCCTGGATGCAGGGGGTGGGGGTGCAGGGAGACAGGAGTGGGGGCCGTGTGGAGGGTGCCCTGCACTGCTGGGGGGTGGGGGTGCTGGGAGACAGGAGTGGGGGCATGGTG
Source organism: Ambystoma mexicanum (assembly GCF_040938575.1). Lineage (NCBI taxonomy): Eukaryota > Metazoa > Chordata > Amphibia > Caudata > Ambystomatidae > Ambystoma > Ambystoma mexicanum. The sequence goes on along the minus strand of NC_090926.1, from coordinate 166,709,325 downwards.
GAGGGTGCCCTGCACTGCTGGGTAGTGGGGGTGCTGGGAGGCAGGAGTGGGGGCATGGTGGAGGGTGCCCTACAGTGCTGGGGGTGGGGGTGCAGGGAGACAGGAGTGGGGGCCTGGTGGAGGGTGCCCTGCACTGCTGGGGGGTGGCGGTGCTGGGAGACATGTGTGGGGGCCTGGTGGAGGGTGCCCCTGGATGCAGGGGGGTGGGGGTGCAGGGAGACAGGAGTGGGGGCCTGGTGGAGGGTGCCCTGCACTGCTGGGGTGTGGGGGTGCTGGGAGACAGGAGTGGGGGCATGGTGGAGGGTGCCCCTGGATGCAGGGGGGTGGGGGTGCAGGGAGGCAGGAGTGGGGGCCTGGCGGAGCGTGCCCTGCACTGCTGGGGGGTGGGGGTGCTGGGAGACAGGAGTGGGGGCATGGTGGAGGGTGCCCCTGGATGCAGGGGGTGGGGGTGCAGGGGGACAGGCTTGGGGGCCTGGTGGAGGGTGCCCTACAGTGCTGGGGGTGTGGGTGCTGGGAGACAGGAGCAGGGGCCTGGTGGAGGGTGCCCCTGGATGCAGGGGGGTGGGGGTGCAGGGCGACAGGAGTGGGGGCCTGGTGGAGGGTGCCCCTGGATGCAGGGGTGTGGGTATGCAGGGAGACAGGAGTGGGGGCCTGGTGGAGGATGCCCTACAGTGCTGGGGGGTGGGGGTGCAGGGGGACAGGAGTGGGGGCCTGGTGGAGGGTGCCCTACAGTGCTGGGGGGTGGGGGTGCAGGGGGACAGGAGTGGGGGCCTGGTGGAGGGTGCCCTGCACTGCTGTGGGGTGGGGGTGCAGGGGGACAGGAGTGGGGGCCTGCTGGAGGGTGCCCTGCACTGCTGGGGGGGTGGGGGTGCTGGGGGACATGAGTGGGGGCCTGGTGGAGGGTACCCCTGGATGCTGGGGGTGCTGGGAGACAGGAGTGGGGCCTGGTGGAGGGTGCCCTACAGTGCTGGGGGGTGGGGGTGCAGGGAGACAGGAGTGGGGGCCGGGTGGAGGGTGCCCCTGGATGCAGGGGGGTGGGGGTGCAGGGGGACATGAGTTGGACATGAGTGGGGGCCTGGTGGAGGGTGCCCCTGTCTGCTGGTGGGTGGGGTGCAGGGTGACAGGAGTGGGGGACTAGTGGAGAGTGCCCTGCACTGCTGGGGGTGGGGGTGCTGGGAGACATGTGTGGGGGCCTGGTGGAGGGTGACCCTGGATGCTGGGGGTGGAGGTGCAGGGGGACATGAGTGGGGGCTTGGTGGAGTGTGCCCCTGGATGCTGGGGGGTGGGGGTGCTGGGAGACAGGAGTGGGGGCTTGGTGGAGGGTGCCCTACAGTGCTGGGGGGTGGGGGTGCAGGGAGACAGGAGTAGGGGCCTGGTGGAGGGTGCCCTACAGTGCTAGGGGGTGGGGGTGCAGGGGGACATGAGTTGGACATGAGTGGGGGCCTGGTGGAGGGTGCCCCTGACTGCTGGTGGGTGGGGGTGCAGGGGGACAGGAGTGGGGGCCTGGTGGAGGGTGCCCTGCACTGCTGGGGGGTGGGGGTGCTGGGAGAGAGGAGTGGGGGCATGGTGTAGGGTGCCCCTGGATGCAGGGGGGTGGGGGTGCAGGGGGACAGGAGTGGGGGCCTGGTGGAGGGTGCCCTACAGTGCTGGGGGTGGGGTGCTGGGAGACAGGAGTGGGGGCCTGGTGGAGGGTGCCCTACAGTGCTGGGGGGTGCAGGGGGACATGAGTTGGACATGAGTGGGGGCCTGGTGGAGGGTGCCCCTGGATGCAGGGGGTTGGGGTGCAGGGAGACAGGAGTGGGGGCCTGGTAGAGGGTGCCCTACAGTGCTGGGGGGTGTGGGTGCTGGGAGACAGGAGTGGGGGCCTGGTGAAGGGTGCCCCTGGATGCAGGGGGTGGGGGTGCAGGGGGACATGAGTGGGGGCCTGGTGGAGGGTGCCCCTGGATGCTGGGGGTGGGGGTGCTGGGAGACTTGCGTTGGTGGGCAGTGGTGCAAGGTGACATGTGGGTTGGCTGGGGGGCATGGTCATGGTGGATGGGCTGCCTGCGGGACATGTGCAGGGGTGCAGGGTAGTCCCCTGTGGTGTGGGCTGCCTGCAGGGGCCGTGGAGGGTGTAGAGGGAACAGCTGGGAGGACCCACACGGCCAATTCACGTGTGGGACTCCCCGGCACCTCCGAAATACACGTAGGCTGCTGGATTCGCGTGTGGAATTTCCCGCGCACCCGGAGTACACGTACCCTGCTGAAATTGCGTGTGGAACTTCACGCTCTGTATTTCGCAAAGCAAGACTAATAAGACAAGTAGTAATGCCACAAGATAGGTTCTATGTGCCATATAAATCATCTGTAATCACGTTTCACATGAACCTAGAATTGAATAAAGATATAGTGCCCCCCTCCTATACAATAAATTACAGTCCTCGCTCTGTTCCATTTTGCTTATATATATATAGGTGATCCTGTCTATTTCATATGTGGAGAAAATGCTTATCCCTGGTTGCCTAGAAATTGGGGAGGTACTTGTTGCTTAGGGATTCTGTTTCCGGGGGTGTTTCTTTCAAAAACGTCAGATATAGCCAAACTATCTAGATCAAGACTGCGACGAAACGAGGAAGGAGGATTAATAGCAGAAGACATAGCAAAATCGTTTATTCCATTTTGGGGTCAAGCAATAAACTCCTATAATATAAGACAACTGTCCAGAATATTAGAAAAAACAATAAATGGGACAACGGATATATTATATAACATGACTTTGGAGGAAAAAGCAATTAGATTGATGACACTTCAAAATAAGATGGCTCTTGACATAGTTTTGGCTGATCGTGGGGGAGTTTGCAAAATTGTGGGGTCATCGTGTTGCGTATTTGTAAGTGACTCCTCCCCTACGATTTTTGAAGCGATAAAAAAGTTGCACGTTCTGAGCTCCGATCTCCATCCCCCAGAAGGTAGTTGGGAATTAGACATAAGCTCCTGGTTCTGGGAAGTATTACGTTCATGGGGATGGACATTGGTTGCGATTCTAGTCACAGTGCTTGGAATATTTATGACATGTTGTTGTTGCATACACTGTTTACCAATAATTTGCACCAAATAAGTTTTGAATGCATACATATGGTAACACAGAAAAGAACCCCGAATTAGATACAAAAATGAATCATGAAATGAAGACAGTGAAAGAGTTTATGTAAATTAATATCAATGACAATGATGACGATTATAGTAGTATGCAAAGTTCGGAATCAGATACATGGTCAGAGGAAGACGGGATGTTCGGATGATGCGTTTGTCTTACGGCCAAGAGGAGGGTTTGGGAGTCTAGAAATTACCCTCCCATGATATAGGAGGTATATTTTGTTGGCCGAAAACCAACCGCAACATATGTTCAGCATTATTGGTACAGACTCATGAGCATAACCAGAGAGCGTCCATTTTGTAGGAATAGAATTCGCCATTTTGAGTAACTTTCGCTTTCTTGCTTTTCTGTTCAAACTGCTTTGCTGTAAGTGAATTCTATTTCGTTCTTGCTCATGCGTAGAGCAAGGCCACAAGTTACATGTTGAAATGCAGCCCAGACAACCCAGACAGCAATGCCCCGGTCTCCTCCCTCACAAGTCTTTGGAAGTAAGCAACAAGGCATTTAATAATTACGCAGGTGCCAGCTAGTCTCGCTGGTGCGGCAGAAACGGGAGAAATGAACAATTAATGGCTTGACTTATGCTCTCTTTGCGGCCCCCCTTCACAGAGCCACTGTAGATCGAGCGGACCTCCAGCACACTAATAGAAACTAGAAGATAGTGAGGCCTGTAATGTGTCTCTCCCCTGCACGCAGCTTGCTTGTAAGAAAAAGAGCATTATGTTCCCTAAAACAAAGAATGGTGTCTGTGACTTCGCAAATTGCAAACTGTTACTGAATAAATGTCTGAAGGGTGTCATATTCGTCATAATTGTCAGTCATTGAAACCATTGTAAAGAAAGATACATTACGGGCGGTTTTGAATGTGTCACAACTGATAATAAGATGATCATTTTGTATATATGTAACTGATGTAGAATGTTCGCTCTCTTGCGTCCCACGAGGTCTGGGTGACACACGTTGTGGGACATGAGACCCAGCCGGCCGACTGAGACTATTTGCTTTGCCATAAACCCTAGATTTATTTTGGGAATTGAACCTCATGCCTGGCGTATCAGTTTGTGTGTAGTGATTGTGCCTTGTTTCTATACGTGCGAGTCCCCTAGGGGCCCCATCACTGGATGCATGTACAAAAAACAAACCGGCACTCTTGTATTAGTCATATTTTTTAGTACAGCTTTATATATATTGCTCTCATATTTATTATTTTGAATAGTAACGGGATAGCATTGGCTATTTCCCTATGTGCAAGTATGCAATTCACATACAGAAAAACAACAGTGGACAATGAGTGCAAAAAGGGAATGGTCCACAAGACTTAATACATACATCTGGTAAATCAAATTAGTACAGAGATATGCATCACATAGTAAAATAAGAACCGGAAGACACATACATTGAAAGTAATCTAATACATGTCAGAGTCCTATCAGTACATTATGATTTTTGACCAAAGTTAATAACCAGATAGAGCATATGTGTAGTTAATACTCTAAGTGGAAGACCTTGGGTAGGTCTGCCAAAGCCAGGCTAAAGGGTGACCTATGTAAGGTTGACATCATGAAAGTGAATCAAAATTCAAAGTTCTCAAAAAATGGGACAGTGGGGCATCTGATGGTGCAATGGTCCTCTGACGTTTCGGCTTTGTGTTGATAACAGCCTTCTTCTGGAGCCAAGGCATGGTCTCCCCTACAGAGGGCGAAGGGGAGGTGTATTAAAATAATTGTATGAAAAAGGGTTGCCGAGTGCAGTAGGTGTTTGGGATGTACTATGTGTGTAAACACAGATAGAACAGATATAGATCAAATATCTAATTTTCACAGTTTTCTGGTCCTTCACTAACCTTAAACAGGGCTGGGTCCAAGGTAGATGCCTAATGGCTAGCAGGTGGTCATAGTGCTTGTCACAAACAGGGTCTCTCTATTCCACACGTATTCAAAATGGTGGGCTGGATCTGGAGACAGAAAGACATGTATATGTCTGTGTGAAAGATGGTATCAAATAATGCAGCATAGTGAACTACTCTTAAGCAATGCCTCAAGTTTAGATTTGTAACAAAAAGTACCTTAGGGCCATGAAATGTTTCGGGGCATATTTCGTCTTAACTCATGGGCCCATAACTTGTGAACATGCTGGATTCATGATTCGCGTGCCAAAGATATGGCGTGTATCTAGATAGACAAGAGAAAATTGGGGCAGACAGGGACTTAATACCAAATAGGTAAAGTAGGCTCTGCCTGATTAATGCGGGAAAAATAGCCTCATGAGTCAGCAAGGCGCTCTTACCTCTGATTGTCACTTGGACAGCCACTCATAGAAAATGAGGCAGAATTAGCCATGATGGAAGTAACCACCACTATGCTTCAGTAGGAGCACTGTGCAGAAGAGTTGGCAGTACTGAAATCCCAACTAAACAATGAACAGCATACCATTTTCGTTGAAGTAAGTAAAACCATTGAACATGGTATACAGCACAAAAGTAAAACTTGCACCTGTGACAACTACAAACCTGTACTGCTGTATGTAAGTGGTGAGGCTGGGTCAGGTAAAATATTCTTAATAATAATTATCAGTAAATACCACCAACAATTAACAAACAACAACCTTTCTGCTGTTGTAACCGCGCCTACAGGTTTGGCTGCTTACAACATAGGTGGAGTCACTCTACACTGATTGATACTCCTTCCAGTAGAACACCAAAACAAATTAGAGTACTATAAACTTTCAGAAAAATCTGCTATGGAGCTACGCAGAGTTTTGAAACAAATGAAAATGCTCCTAATAGATGAGGTGAGCATGGTCTCCAATGTAATGTTGGCTTTGAATAAGCTCAGATTGCAAGAGGTTCTCAAAACAGATTACGAAGAACTCCTTGGAGGAAAACATGTGATTGTTTTCAGAGATCTCCTTCAATTAACACCAGTCAAAGGTGAACCTATCTTCAAAACCGTATGACACAAAGAGTGCAGTAAAAGTCTTGGAAGCATCGGGAATGTGAATCTCTGTCAACATTTCCAATACAAAGAACTAATTCAAAACATGCATCAGTCTGCAGACCTCACCTATGCCAACATTTAAAAAAACATATGGATTGGTGTACTATCAAAGGAGGCGCAGTGTACCCTCAATACTAGACGCATCCATGAGCTGTACGGGTGTAACACATGTGCTACTGATGTCATGGAACAATTAGCTCAGAAAAATCTCAGCTGTATGTCTTTAATGCCAACTCTAGCAAGCTGTGCATAATTTAATGCAACAAGGCTGCAAAACCAAAAAACAACCACTAGTGGAATTTCATGCCACAGACAAACTGGACGTACATGGTATGACAATACCTATGTGTCAACAAGACATAGCCCGACTACAAACCCTAGAGAACTCTATCTTAACACAGCTGGTTTGGAGAAAACGTTAACATTATGTGTCAACTGTAGAGTTATGTTAAAGCATAACATTGACTTAGAGCAAGGTTTAGTTAATGGAGCACTTGGTACAGTTGTTGGCTTCCAGACATACCCATGGGACAACAGCATTCAGTTTGTAAACATCAAGTTTGACAAACTTTCAGAAGTCAAAAATATAGGATGCACAAAGGTGCGATTCCTTCTTTTCAAAGACATGTATGTACGCAGAGAATAGTTTTCTCTGTCGCTAGCTTATGCAGTAACTATTCATAAATCGCAAGGTTTAACCTTAGATCAAGCATTGATTGATACTGGTAGCACAGTCTTTAAAGAAGGCATGAGTTAAGTAGTACTGTCATGGCTACGTACACTGGAAGGACTGTATCTAGTGAATTTGGATGCAACTGTAGTCAGTGCAGACATTCCTTGCATCATAGAGTACAATAGACTACGTGCACTGTAACACCCCATCTGAAAATGTACCCTATTCCTCAGAAACCGAAAGGTTTGAAAAGAAGGCTCATTCAATCAGAAGTTGTAAATGATTTGACAACAGTACCATCAAAGAAATTGAAAGCAACTCATACTACATCAACTACCAAAAGCACATACAAAAGTAGTCAAAAAGACAAACCATACCCAACTCCACCCAGAAAATAAATGCCTGTGCAAAGAAACCACATACCCTTCTATCAAAGTGCTCAGACACAGAAACACTTGTCCCATTCACATTTTCCAATACAACAGGTGTTAATTGTTATGCAAATGTAACAATGAATGTTCTATTCCAAATCCAAGCAATTCTAGAAAACATTTATTTAAATGGCGCAGACCAGTTGTGTTTGTAAATGCTCGTCCTTCACAGAAATGCAGTAAGTAATCCTGAGACCATTTACAGTGTCTTAGGAATAAGGCAAGAATTGGACTAATGTGCTGGAATGGTTAAATTCACTTTAAACCAACAAGAAGATCCACAGGAATTTCTAATGTACTTACTACAAATACTGGAAAGGAAAAACATACTCCTAAATGACATTTTTCACATTTCCTACATGTGGGAACATACATGCACTCTGTGCAACCATGTCATTCAGGAACAAGTCCCTAACAAATGATTTGTGTATGTATCAATACCTAACTGTGACTCCATTTCATTTCAGCAACTGGTGCAAAATGTAAACCATAGCATGTTGTGTACGTCGTGCAATTCTAATAATAGTTCAATGCTACATATACACTCACATATCAATATGTAATATTAATGCTCCTAAGATACAATGCCGATGGAACCAAAAACAACTGCAAACGTACTGCCCTCACACCTGGACAGGTATCACTTGGCAAGAAAACCTTCACAATAGTAGCCATAATCTACCACGCTGGCGACTCAACCAATGGAGGCCACTATACTGCATTCATTAGAAAGCAATGGTCATGGTGGGAATGCAATGATACTTCCATCAGTCCAAAGCAGAGATTACCTGCAAATCTTGCAAATGCCTACTTAATATTCTTGAAGCCAAAATGTACTCATTGATGTACAAACCTACTACACCTTACTCCCCAGCACCAGCCAGTATCGTCGTAAGTGGACAAAAACATTTTTTCCTTCCACACTGTTGACCTAAAGCAATTTAGCATACTGCAAGCATTGACAAAATGCACTAAAGTGTGTGGTGGACATTTGTATCCCCAATGAACCCAATGAATACACTCACACAAACAATACATGTACACAATTCACAGTAACAGTATTTTCCACAGCATACATGGAAAGGAAAGTACTAGGTATGAGGGTTCAAAACTATCCTCAGTAACCTCTGAAGCCACCACGTACGCAAATCAGTCACCAGCTCTCCAAGAATAGTCATACAACTCCAAGACATATTGACCTATCATCACGTAACTCCATAATGGTACACTACCACTTCAGAATGTACACAGATGTCCAAGTAGCAACAGGAATGCACGATCTTCTAAATGTACCCTTTATGAATGGGACACTGTAAACAGTTAGAATATGCAACCTGGTATCTAACGGCAACCATAATATGACAATGTTATTTGCAGCATTAAAAAAACCCAACTCAACCTTCAACAACTACTGTGCTACAAACATATTGTGAAACACTTCCAAAGTATGAGCATTTATAGTACGCCAACAGGTACGTAACTACCGTCAGGATTCTGCACTAGCACAGTACAATGCCACAATGCTTGCAAACCACCACCAGCAACCAAACGCATAAAGAAACAGTGGTACAAAAAGGAAGCAGGTAAACATTTACAAAATACCACTTGCACAACGCCACCCATCCTACCAACATGTATAGGCCAGAAATCGCAAACCCTTACATTTCCTCCTACTTCAAGAGTAAACCTTAAAAAGTACTTTAACCACTCCAAACGTGACTATCATTCATTGTGCACCATAGTAGCAAAGACATTTGGAAGGATTTTTTTAAATCCAGCATGGATTTTTTTTCCCCACAGACCCAATGATTATGCAAAGACGCTGCCCTTAGCTACCTCATAGACGAGATTCATAGAAGAACCTCTCTCAGACCCACCTGAACTGGCAATGTCAACTGCCTGTCAGTACCCAGATTCAGGCTCACCACGGTGGGCGGCAACAGTTTCCCTGTGAGGGCGGCCAAAACCTGGAACCTACTGCCACAACATCTGAGAGCACACCAACCCTACCTCTACTTTAGGAAAAACGCTATCAAACATATCATCTCCTCGGACCCCTAGTGTCCCCTCCTCCAGACTGCGACCCTGTCCTGCCTTACACATTCCGCTTCCCACTGCAATCCTTTTATATGACTCTGTGAACAAATGCATACTGTAATTTATTCTCATCCTACTTTTTGATGACTCGACGAATATGTATATATTGTAATGTATTCTTATCCCACTTTTCGACATGCTGTAATACTCTATGCCTGTACATGTTGCTGTAATACTCTATGCCTGTATATTTTAACCCTGTAAGCCTTGCATTTTCTTACTGCTGCGCCCTGCTACCCCCGGGTCTGGTGTGCATAAAAAGGGAATCAAGCAAGCAAACAAACAAACAAACACATGAACTGCGCTCACTGTGCAGTACACTGGTTCAAAGCATAGTACTTATGAAGTACTAGTTATGAGGGTCCACAAAGTAAAAAATGTATGCTGTGCAGTGGACTGCAAGCTAACGAAATACCTGCTCTAACATGTTCTGTTCTCTTTTCCCACAGATAATGCAGCAACCAGGACCACAACATTCACACTCGATACACAAAGCACAGTACAGGCCTTCCTCACTCCAAACAGTAAGTCTACAACGATTGCTATTATACTTCTCTTCAATGTCCACAGTGCAATGTGTGCACTTATTTCTGCTATACACATAGCAATGCCACTATTTGCGAGGCACACCTATATTACACTACGCAGCTTGTGCCTACACCCTACACACTGTACAGTGTAGGGCCTCCAGCCTTGCTCTCAACATTCTACACCCTGCCCACAATTGCCGCTCCACTGTACAACTATGCATACAAACATCTATCCACATGCCACTAACCCCACACATAACACAGCTACCTACCCCATAGCCAATGCAGTTGACATTGGCTGCCATCTCTTCCACACAATACATAACCTGTTTCCTACGTACACTGTTCACCTAAGCCTACAATAAGTGGACACACTGAATGCACAACACTACAATAACCTACCCAACAATCTGCACAATCACAACAACTTGATGAATGCATCCATACATCCTACGTAACTGTCATAACTGCTGCAACATTTGGCTCCATGCTTTCCACTGGCACCGTGTAGGCCATTAGGTAATTTTCATTGTTATGTAAACCATTTCAAAAAAGGTATCCAACACATATTTCAGTACAGCGCATGGGCCATAGCTCGACAGCCATATTGCAACCACTGCGTTACTGCTTAAGTTTTCACACTTCTGTTTCCCTTTCTTATTATTATTATAAAGGAAATAACATTTGAACACCATAACCCCCTTACACTGTTTGACGAACGTACACACTAACTCCTTTTCTTTGCTGAACGGCAGCCCCAAACAGGTTCATGCTGCACGACACCAAACTGCATACGATGGGCCACCCACCCACATATTCTGAGGCAGCGAACACACAGTCTGCCATCGTCCACCGTTGCCTCGTAACACACTGCACATATAACTGGTCCATAGATACTGTAAAAGCACATTTAATGTATGTTGCCATCTGTGCATTCACGGCACCATGTGTACGGCACCATCATCTCTACTTATACGTCGTACTACCTTCACTGTAATGACACTGCCAACATTCGTAAATGCATGCTACAATTGAAACATTTTGCCGGCTGATTCCTTTTATTTTTTCTGCATCTTCTCCAGAAAGCGAAACCTAACATACCTCTCCTTGAACAGGACACATGCTCATTGTAAAACAGCCTTGAATGGGAAGCATGTTTAGCTCCAAGGTCAGACATTGTATGGAAGTATAGCAAAAAAGGATACATAATTTACACTGCAGTTGCTCTGCCCATGTGTCTCCAAGGTTGTCTGCAATGATCCCATATGCCGTACACTGCAATTTCTCGCCCACCCAATACAAGCATGGAATTTGCTGAAGTTATGTAAGTACAACTTTACATCACATGTGTATTACAAATAAAATGTATTAGCTGCTGTTCTGTATGCACATTTATAAATTTACTCTACCGCACACTTTCTCTCTGTACATTGTACAGAGCTTTGTGATGGCAATAAGGACGCGCAGTTAAAGTGCCATGTCTCCACCATTCCCAGTAAATTGCAACTGTAATTGTACTTCCTTTTGCTGGAAATCTTCCCCGCCCCCTGCAAATGCAGACATAAAGGGCAAGATGAAAAGGGAACGCAAGTTGTGCACTAAAACAACACACCTTCTGCTCACTCGTGCAGTGCTACATTCCCTGTTTGCCCATTCGATGCCCTATCACACAATTACTAGGTCTACGCACCCTCAGTGTACTGAACGTTATAACGGCCACAGGTGCATGCAGCAGTCAACCGGCACACAAACATTGACAGCTCACATTTCATTGACGCACTTCTTAGCAAAGCAGCTCCTCCATTCTCCAGCAATCTGAGGTGACCCCCATTAGGGTTCTTGTTTTATTACTTTCTTTGCAGACACACAGACACATTGTGCCGTGGGTCAAACAACACTCGCCACCACTGTCATCTTTTGTAAAAAGGAACCACAATAAAAGCGCGTCTGGTGGCAATGTTTCAAAGACATTTTGCTTGTGTAGAGCCTTAAAATCACAGTATCACCTACAAAACAGAGAGCAGGGCAGTGGGGTAACATATGACGCTACTCACTAACACACAGTACATGGTCCATGAGGCAGCCAGCTATCACAACATCCTTCCCGCAAATTCTTGTCCTGTACGCTGCCAATAATACTGGCTACTTACATCTACTCTTATTCCTCTTTCTTCTCAGACATCTTGCACCTTACTGCTCGTGTCATTCCTTCCATTCCACTTTCTAATAGACGGGTGGTGGACCAAGCATTGGGAGATTACCATAAGGGATTTCTTTTCTGTCATTATTATCTGGCCCGACTGATATGGCCCAGTATGTCCATTTGCGGTTCTGGCAATACGAACCAACCTGCAAACCTTTACGCTGTAAGGCATCCCAGAGTTACCAGCTTTCAAAGAAAATGTGTTCCACATGGCCCACCAAGCACCACTAAGTACTCCTTTTCCCACTTTGCTAGACGAGAACAGAAGTACAGAAGTACACAGAAGGCATTGGTCACTGGATTCTGTTTGTGAAATAAAAGAGGGGTGAATGCAGCCAATTTACATGTTGTCGTTGTTAACATTCTGTAGCAGAATAAAGCACTTTCAACAATTCACTGTGGTGTTACTAAACTATGGGAATTTTCTGGAACCGTATGCTCTGTGGGCGCATGTCTGCTTTTGTTTTTTTTTATGTTGGTCCTTTCCGGAGCTAGGTGCTCACATGGCAGAGTGCACTACACTTGGCACGCACATAAGGAAAATACCTGGAGTGCACACCATGAGGAACGACTGTCCACAAGTAAAGTCACTGATGCCAGTGACTGCTGCAATGGTGTATGCCGCACACACATATAGGTAATGGAAACGATGAACACATTACAATTTCACACAGTAGAAGCGCCAAACCCGTTTGTTGGCCATTTCAACAAATACACAAAACAAAGCTAACAGTTAGATGGCCTGGCGTCCTGTACTTGGCTGCACTTTACAGCGTTGATGATGTTGTCGGCTGAAAATGTATGTGGGTTGGTCCGTACATTATCCATACTTTATATATGAAATGCTTATTAACTCGTGTCATGTCGCAATATCTTCCTTCACTCTCAAAGCACAGGGTATTATGAGAGGCACACCATCCAAAACCTAAATGGTGGCATCTCAGTCCATGAATGGCAACAAGGCCAATGACGCACACCATATGCAAGTGCAGGTACTTCACACCACCTCTACTGGTGTACCAACTGCAAAATGTCCTCCACAACCATTCTGTAATAGTGAGCACCCACAGGAAACATACATATTTCCACAAGTGTACGCTGGAGTTACATATCAGTATAAGAACGGACCCAAAGAAGGCAACATTCTGAAACCTACTTCCAACCAGTGTCCAGACTGTTAGGTCAAAGGGCCATAGCCATGCATACATGGCAGTACGAGCCTGCCACTCCCAACACAACATGGTACACCCATTACAAAAATCCATATATCATCTGCAATACACTCCCCATCCCCAATGGGCTCTGAAGGTGCACCTACCCCACAATGAATGATATGTCAGTAGCTGCGTAAATGGGCAATGTTGCATAAGTTACGCGGTAACAAAGTCCTTTCATGTCCCACTTTCTTACTACACTCCCTGAAGCAATGCTCTGTTCACGGCCACACCATTCATAACGCAAATGTTTTATCTCACCAGTGCTGCTGTAGGAACTATAACATTTCCTCCAAAGTGATTCTGCAAAGCCGTGTACCTTAGGACACTTACATATTTAAACGTCTATGGTATGTCACAAGGTATGGTTATAATAACTTATGCAAATCACCTAAGGCAAAGGGAATGCACTCTTTGTACATATGTGTGCAATCCACATACCAATATCACAGTACTCCCAAACATGGCAGAATTGCATTGCGGGTTTGTGGCCAACAGCCTAGTCCTTCACCACACCCACTGCAAGGCAACAGAGCCATGCATGGGAACATGTGACCAAGTACCTTTCCTGTCCACAGGTACATATGGGTACAGTAAGGAACCCAACCAAGGCAACATTCTGAATCCTACTTCCAACCAGTGGCCAGCCTGTTAGGACCACGGGACCCAGCCATGCACAAGAGCCAGTAGGGGTTTTGCAGGCACAACACAACATAGCACATCGACTGGAAATCTCCTCGTATTGTCTCCAAAAAAGGATAGTCGCCTCTACAACTGCCCACCAATGAAGTATATGTGAGTACCTGCATAAAAGGTCCATATTGTAAAACTGTGATGGTAGAAAATTCCTTCCATGTGCCAATGTCTGCCTGCCCTGCCCGAAGCAAGGCTGTGGCCAAGCCCTAGACTCCTGGGTGCATGTAGAGGCCTATGTCCTCCGCCCATGCACCCAAGAGCCTACTCTTCAACACACCCACTAGAAGGCAATAGAGGCGTGATGTTACCATGTGGCCACGTAGCTTTCCTGACTACCGGTACGTATGGGTACCCTAAGGGAATCAAACAAGACTACATTCTCCAACCTACTTCTAAACAGGGGCCAGACTGTTGGGTGCAAGGGCCCTAGTCATGCACACAAGCCAGTACGCCTTTTCAGGCACAACACAGCATAATACATTCTCTGCAAATACCCTTATATGCCTCTAATGCACTCCCCAACCCCAATGGAGTCTACCTGCACTCACCAAAAAATGATAGCCCCCTCTGCAGCTACCCCCCAATGAAGTATAAGTGAGTAGCTGCATAAAAGGTTCATATAGCAAAACTGTGATGGTAAAAAATTCTGTGTGCCAATGTCTTACTGCCCTCCCTGAAGCAAGGCTGTGGCCAAGTTGTTGGGAAGTTATGATACATGTTTACAATATGGAGGATGTTGTAGAGAATTATTGTAAAAATCTTGTTTCTCTCTTCTCTTTTCTTTCCTTTTCCTCTTTTTTGGTACATGTGTCCTTTTCAGTAACACACTTGACCTACAGAAGTATTGGACTCTGTAACCTGGAAGAACTTACACACTGAATATTGGACAAGATTCAACACACGCCAGCCTGAATCATTGTAAAAAGTATTGTTTGTTTTTTAAAATATATATGTCCTGATGAGGCGCACTAGACGGAAATTGCACACGTCTGCCCCAAACTCGAGTAGACATTACCATAGAGCCCACTCCCTTTGGAGTTGGTTCCAACTTGGGTTTGTACAAAACATGTGGTAATTAGCATATGTTAAAAGCAATCATTTTCTAACATTTACCATTTCAAGAAAAAATTTCAAAAAAATTACCAACTTTGCACTTTTAGCAGACAACGACAAGTCCAAGCAGATAGGAGTTCTGATTACAGAGCAGAATTATTAAAATTGCGTTTTTTTTTTGCACAAGTACAAATGGTTGTTTGTATGAATGGGGGTGAAAGCAGATGTGATAAATGATGGTGAGATGTGATCATTGGTTGGTGTGATATGTATTTTTCTAGAATTGTTTTTTAATAGATGATCAGTCAATGTGTTCTTGTGATTTTTTGTAAATGTTTTTTCACAATGAGATTTAGCTGATGAACAAAATAAATGAATTCCAAAACATACACTGTCCTTTGTCTGGAATATATATCCTTTAAATAGGGTCACTGTTTGGAAGGGATTGTGTGGCGTTCCCACGCATGAATTGTATTATTGATTGGAGGGTCTGCACTTATCCATGGATAATTGCAGTTTTGTATGATGTGGCCAAGCCCTAGCTTCTTGGGTACATGCGGCGCCTACGGCCTCCGACCATCACCCAAAAGCCTAGGACTTGCCCACAACCACTCCAAGGCAATGGAGGCATGCATGGGACCATGGCATCCAACACCATACTTGACAAACGCCCCACAGCAAGTGACACCCGTACCCACCGCCACAACACATTGGTAACCCACAACAGTGGGATGTCAGACGGTATGGGTATACTAACGTATGCAAATGAGCAAAGTCAAAGGGAATGCACTCTTTGTACGTATGTGTGCAATTCACACACCATTATCACAGTGGTCACATACATGCCTACATTGCCTTGCGGGTGTTGTGCTGAAGACCTATGCTCTTGGGTATATACGGTATACACCCACTGCAAGGCAATAGAGGCATGTATGGGTACACTAACGGACCCAAACAAGGCAACATTATCACACCTACTTTCAACCAGTGCCTACACTGTTAGGGCCAAGGGCTGTAGCCATGCACACAGGGCAGTAGGGGCTTTGCAGACACAACACAACATAGTATACCAACAGCTAATATCCTCATATTTTCTCCAATGCACTCCCCATCCCCAATGCAGTCTGCCTGCACTGACCAATATATGATAGTCCCCTGTGCACGTAACCACCAATGCTGTATATGTCAGTAGCTGCGTGAATGGTCCATATCCCAAAAGTGTGCTGGTAAAAAATCCTTCCATGTCTCAGTGTCGTAATGGTCTTCCTTGAAGCAAGGGTGTGAGAAAGCCCTAGCCTCTTGGGTACATGCAGAGGCCTATAATTAATTTTTGGGGAAAATTGGGTGAGGTTTCGTCGAGGGGTGGCAAATTTATAGTGGGGGCCCCAAAAAGTTTTTTTTCTCCATAGACTGAATGGGCAAAAACTTTGCGCACACCTACAGGCCGAACGGCTGGATGGATTTTAACCAAATCAGGAGCGGGCCTTAGTTCTGAAAGCGTAATTTTGTGTGTTTTGGTCGGAATCCGGCCAGTACATTTGTTTGGAAAGAACTGAAATGCACATCTCAAAAGATGAGTGATATCTGGCTCTGCTTCGCGGACCCATTTCCCCGTTCGCTCTGCGGACAAACGTCTCATTGGCTTGCAGTTCGCAGTGATATCGGCGAACATTGGACACGGCTAGAGGTTGGCTGGAGAGGAGCGTGCTGTGCGTCAACATTTTTGGGAAATGCCACCATGGTGTATCAGATGACAGTGCAGCGCTAAAAGGGCCTGGAAAACATACTTTACACCCAGTGGTGTAACACAAAATGTGGGGCCCCCCTGCGAGCCATGCTGAGGCCCCCCACCCCCCAACTTGGCAACAAATCACGGGTCGCGCCACACTCTGGGCCGGCCTAGATTGTAACGCTTGCGCAATACACACAAACGTGCTGCTAAAGTGGTATGCCGCACACTGCACTAGGAGAAAGATATATATATATATATTTTAATGCAATATACAGCACACTTTCTGAGAAAAATTGGCTATAAAGCCACAGTGTTTGCAATTGATTTGTAGGGTAACACCAATCCAATACATTCAAGTCACCAACAGTGCACAGGAACATTAATGCTTTGCTATTAAAAATGCCATGCCACAATGAAAACATGTCCAACTGGCTATATAATGTAGACCAGTGTAGACATGTAATAATATTACAGTAAAGCATGCCAGGCTACATTTAGACATACCTAGACTGGTTGCACCAAAATGCCAGTCAAAGCAATAACACTCATCAAGTAGAGAGCATACATTAAAGCCTGCGTCCCTGCTGCCTAAACCAACATGGCCAAACTCTTTAAAATCTGCAAGGAACTGGTCAATCCTGCTGCAGTCTCTACCTCTCCTGTTCCCTCCAAGGCCCTCTATATGGCTCTGGCCTCTCACATCTGCGCTAAATCGCAGAACATCCTGTCCTCTATCTCCTCTTCTTCTCCCTCTTCCTCTCTCAGCCCCCTTTGGGCATCTCTACCTCTCCCCCTCCTTTTTCCTCTTTCTCTCTGACAACACCTGACGAGGTTTCTAGACAAGTCTGATCTATGAAAGCGTCGTCCAAACAGGTGCTCCCCTGCTCCTCCAGAACCATCAAGGACCATATTGACAACTTCGCTCCAGCCTTGGCCGATTTCTTTAATCACTCTTTAGCCACTGGAATGTTCCCCTCTCCCCTTAAGCACTCCCTTGTGCACCCATTCCTCAAGAGGCTGTCTGCTGATCCTACCTGCCCGGCAAACTATTGCCCAATCTCCATAACCCTGTTCTTGGGCAAACTCTTGGAAAAGCTTGCCATCCCCCAGTTTACTCTCCAAACTGAATCTGGTGGTTGGAGGGGAACAAGGGCGAACAAAATAAAAAACGGTCTTACTAGACCCAGTGACATTAAGAATGTGCAAGTGCATGGAAAAGGGAAAAAGGGGAAAAGTGCCTGGAACCGGAAGAAGTGGAAAGTGTAAAACAGAGGAGAGAACAGAATAAATGATAAGTGCAGTAAATAAATAAGGCAGTGAAAAGTGGTAGTGCAGCCAGCAAGTGGCAAGTGCAAGATTAGCCAGATCGTGTATATCTGATAAGTGCAGAAGAAGAGTGGGGGACTGTATGGGTACAGATACAGAAACCCAGTGCAAGGGGTGGCCCTAAGGCAGTGATGGAGGTAGGCAGGGTGAGCAGGTACCTGGGCCCAAGGACAGAGGGTGTCCAGGTGCACGGTGCTGAGAGAGAAAAACAGGTCAGCAGGGGAGAGGAGGGGCAAAGGCCGAAGCGAAGAGGAAGGTCTTGAGGTGCTTCCGGAACCAGAGATGGTTCTCCTCAAGTTTCAGGGTGGCTGGGAGGCTTATCCAAAGGGAGGCCCCAGCCGAAGACAGAGATCTGCCCCCCGCTCGGTTCTTTGATAAAAGACTGACCCTGCGGGAGTTAGAAGTAGAGGAGCGAAGGGCTCGAGAAGGGAGGTATTTGCAGAGGGATAGTTGAGGGTATTTTGGACCCTGGACCCAGGCCCCAGGCCCCAGAAAGCCTTGTGGACAATGTAGAGGGTTTTAAGTGTAATCCTTGCATCCACTGGGAGCCAATTAAGGGACTTCAGAGCTGGAGAGATATGATCCCAGGGCTTGAGGCCAAGGACAAGTCGTGCAGTCCTCTTCTGGATTAGTTGTAGAGGGCGGAGAGTGGAGGCTGGTAGATTTAGAAAGAAACTGTTATGGTAGTCCAACCTGGAGAGAACCAGGGCTTGGGAGACAGTGATCTTCTGAGGAAAGGAGAGGAAAGGCAGAGCACCTCTAAGGAGGTATAGTAAGAAGTTTGACTTTTTAGAGACGTCAGAGATTTGTGCGGTGAAGGAAAGTGTGGAGTCAAAGATGACCCCAAGGTTCTTAGCCTCGTAGGTAGGGGTAGGAGGAGGGCCACGGGAGGCTGGCCAGAGAGTGAGGGTAAAAGATGGTGAAGGTGTAACAATGAGGAGGATCTCGGTCTTGTTGGCATTTAGACAGAGATCGTTGGTGGCACACCAATTTTGAATGGCGATTAGGCAATCAGAGATGAGGGAAGGAGAGAAGGTGGCTGAGGGAAGCCTGAAAATGAGTTGGGTGCCATCAGCATAGCACTGGAAGTTTGAGCAGAAGATGGAAATGCAGTAGGCGAGAGCTGCCAGGTATTGGTTGAAAAGCCAGGGCGAGAGGTTAGAACCCTGGGGAACACCACAGGTGCAGAGGGAGATAGAGGATAGGAAGGACCCAAGTTGTAGCTGGGGTACGACGTCCTTTCATTGCGGGATGTTTTTTCACTGGGTTTTTTACCGTAAACGTTTTCCAAAAAAACCCATCACATTTTTTGAAAAATCAGGGGCTTGGGGGGGGGGTAACCCCACCAAAAAGAATTTTAAAAAATGAGGGGTTTTTTCGTTAAAGAAATTGCGGTAAAAACCCAGCGAAAAACATCCTGCGATGAAATGACATGGAACCGTACCTAGGAGGGTCGATCAGAAAGGAAAGAGGTCAGCCAGGCCAGAGCCTGATCGCTGTTGCCCAGGTTGTCACAGTGAAGATTGAGCAGGATGGTATGGTTGACTGTGTCGAAAGCAGAGGAGAGGTCAAGTAGGATGAGGACGGATAGAATGTTAGAGTCAAGGTTGGAGAGCAGGTCTTCAGGGATGTTCAGGAGAGCAGTTTCCATACCTCTGGCAGCTCTGAATCCAGATTGGTGGTCATGGAGAGAGGCAACAGAGTCAGAAAGAAGGTTAAGCTGGGAGATGGCCATCTTTTCAAGGAGCTTCCCCAAAAAGGGAGTAATGGAAATTGGGCGATAGTTAGCTGGAAGAGAGGGATCAGCTGTGGGTTTCCTAAGGAGAGGATGAACAAGGGAGTGTTTCAGAGGGAGGGGAAAGAACCAGAGGCAAAAGAATGGTTACAGAAATTGGCACGGGCAGGTGCAAGGGTATCGATGTGGTCCTTAATGGTTTTCGAGGAACAGGGATGGACCTGTTTTGATGAGGTTTTCATAGATCGGACTTGTCTAGCAACCTCATCCAGGGAGAAAAGAGGAAAGGAAGAGAAATAGAGAGGGGGGGTGGCTGGGGGAAGGTCAGCAAGCCTGGACGGAGAGGGTAGAGGGGGGGCAGAGGAGAGGGTGGACAAGATGTCCTGGGTTTTAGAGTTAAAGTGTGAGGCAACAGCATTGCAAAGAGCCTGGGAGGAAGAGGATGGGTGGAGACTGCAGCAGAGTTAGCCAGCTCCTTGCAGATTTTAACGAGTTCAGCCGAGTTGTTAGATGCCGCTGAGATGCGGACTTGAATGTGGCCTCTCTTCAGTGAGACGGTGTTGCCTTTGGAGCAGGCGACAGGCCAGTTTGTCAGAGGATGAGCAGGAAACCCTCCATTTTCTCTCAGCCGCCCTAGACTTGCGTTTAAGTTTAGCTAGGTCGGAGTCATATCAGGAATTACACTTGGCTTTGAACTTCAAACTGATCCTCATGACAGGGGCAAGAACATCAAGAGTATCAGAAATAGAGGAGTAGAGCAGGAACCCGGCTGTGTCAGGGCGAGAGTCAACCTGAGGTTGGGGAGGGGGCAGAAAACCTGGCACCAGCTTTCCCTCTCTCACTATGGCCATCCACCCTGGGCCCTCTTCCTACACCTTCCTGCAAGGCAAAAAACAGTGGTGTCATCTTCTATGCCACTTTCTCTTTCTCTCCTCACATCTCGGAGGTGTCCAAGAAGTTCCACTACCAGCTGCTCCTCCTCAAAGGAACTCTTCCCTTTCTCACTTTCCACCAGAAGCTCACTTTCTCCAGAGCACTGGTTCTCTCTAGGTTGGACTACTAGAAACAGCCTCTCTCTCATTCTGCCTTCCTCTACTCTTCGTCATCTGCAACTAATCCAGTACAGGACTGCAAGAATTATCCTTGGCCTCAAGCACAGGGATCATATCTCTCAAGCCCTGAAATCTCTACACTGGCTCCTGGTGACTGCAAGGATAAAGTTCAAGACCCTTTGCATTGTCCACAAGGCTTTCAGGGGCCGGGGCCTACACTACATCCAACACTCTCTTCCAAAATACCTTCCTTCTCGAGCCCTTTGCTCAGCTACCTCCAACTCTCTCAGGGATAGATGCTTCTCCAGGCAGAGAGTGGGGGTTAGGTCTCACTCCTCTGCTGGTGCGTCCCTCTGGAATGGCCTCCCTGCCCCTTCAAACTTGAGCCAGACCATGTGAATTTTCGGAAGCAGCTCAAAACTTTACTTTTATCCTCTGCTTTCTCTCTCTCCCTCCATTGCTGACCTACCTGTCTGCTGTACCAACCTGTTGCTTGCATACCCTCAGTGTCTCTCTGAGTCCAGGCTCTTCCTTGATCGGTTTCCCTTGCACTGTCTCCATGCCTACCATGCACCTAGGGGCTGTAACCATGCAGCCCCTTGTTCCACTTGCACTACTCATAGCCGCGCTGCCCTGGCTGCACTTACTCAGAGCATTGCAGCCCTATTTCTCCTCCCTTCTCCCTTACACTTCCTCCCTCCCTTTCCCCTCGCACTTCTCGTTCTCACAATGACACAAGGCCTAGTGAGATCGTTTGTCTTGTTCTCCCTCTATCTTCTCTCCCTTGTCTTGTCGCGCATAGAAACACTTGTGAACAGGCACGTTATAAATTACTTTTATCATATAATTTTATCACAGATTCCCAGAAAAATACACAATGCCGAAGTAAGAAATGGCTAGACTGGCAGCACCCAAATGCCTATCTAGCCAAGTAATTACACTTAGCAGGACTGCTTTATCAGAAATTCCCAGTTAAAAGAAAGTCATACCAAACTGAGGAATGACTAGACTGGCTGCACCAAAATACCTCTCTAGACACTAATACCACATATCATGCCTGCTTAGCTTGGACAAGAACAACCATTATGATTTATCACACAATCACACCCCCCCACCCCCTACCCCAACCTTATAAATCAGCTCCTTGGCCAAGAATTACCTCCACGTCCCTCTTCCTTGTCCCAGAGCTTACGTATGAGGCTCCTTGCCTCATCGGTAAGTACTGGGACGAGGAAGAGTGGGACTAGGAGTAATAAAGATTGTAGGTAGCTAAGTCAGGCATTACCTCCGTGCATCACTACCTCATCTCTGTACTTGTGTATGAGGCAGAGTACACAAGTACTGCCTCATACATAAGTACTGGGACGAGGAAGAATAGGGCTAGACATTAAACACAAGTAGTGGCGTAACACTATTGAGGAGACTGGGCTTCAGCACTCCCCCCCTGACATTTTGGGCTACGTTGACTCGACCTGGCTGAACTTTAAAGCAGATTCCGGACAGAACAGGACACAGATGTTAAACGGCGCCTTGGTTTTGCTGTTAATAAGGGCCCACAAATTACCAATGTAAAGCATTTCACTGCATGTCAAGGGAGTGATTGGAAGGGTAGAGGGGCAATAGGTGACTTAAAGGAGACTTAAAGGAGAGAGTTAACTGCTTGTAACATTGAAGCTGCACTAGAATAATCTCAGTAAAATGCGTAAAGAAGTTAGATGCCCCCACACAAATAAGTTTGCCCCTCCCCACCACCCATGAAGTTAGCGCCTCTCCCAACATTTGACGGGGTTGGTCCCCCGAAATGTAGGTTGTGTTGTTCCCCTGTACACAGGCACACACACCATTCACCATATACACACCCAGCCATCCATACATTTAAGAGTGCACTCTTTAAACATACAGGCACGCCCAGGCAAGGCAGCCATCCATAGATTTAAGTGTGCACCCTTTCATCATACAGGCACACTCAGGCAGCCACCCGTACATTTAAGTGTGCACCCTTTCACCGTACATGCACACACGCACACCTAGCGACCCATAAATTTGTGTGCACCCTTTCACCATACACTCACACAGGCAGCCACCTATATCTTTAAGTGTGCTCCCTCTCACCATACACTCACACACCCACATATCATGGGGTTGAGGGAAGCCCTATTGCTTCAAAAAGAAATAGGGGCTCATTACGGGTCTGGCGGTAACCGTGCCGGTTCTATCGGCGGGTTGACGCCAGACCTGTAAAAAATGACTGGTGCCTGACTTCCCGGTGCCACCAGGCTATTCCAAGTCCCGCGGCCGGGAAGTCATGCGCCGGTAATTTCGGTAATCCCCATTCCCATGGAGTCCCATAGGACATTGGGATCTCTGGACTGATCAATAGTGTGATACACATGCGCCCACCATTTTGGAACACTCTGGCTAATCCTCATTATCAACACAGAAAAAACAGTCTCAGAAAAACTTATGAAGGACATCCAAACCAAATTAGATAGCAGCAAAGCCAACATCGCACTAGAGATTTTCAATACGAAACTAGCAGCACTAGAAACATCTTTGAAGAAATTCCACGAACTAAATCTCACCAGGAAGATCACCAAACTGAAAAAAGATCTATCAGCTTTCTCACATGAGAAAATCTACCCATATACCACGGAAAACTACTACACCGAAGAGGCAAAACTAGCAAGAAAAAATGCTTTTTTACAAAGCCAACAAACGGGTGGCAGACAATACAGAGGCAATAGATCGGGCTCATCCAACAACTCCAGTATGAGCTCAGATGATGACCTAAGGGCGCAACAACAACAACCAACTACAGCAGGCCAACCCCGGAACAACCAGGGGAGAGGCGCCAACAATGTCCGTTTTTTAGGCCAACAAGGGAACCAAAGAGGGAGACCGCGCTGGCAACCCTTCTCCCCAATGACAACCCGCAGCCGCGGAAAAGGATTCCAACAACCGAACATTCATTAATCATGAATTTGTCATCACATGTACTTACAGAAGCAGAAAGAAACATCCTGGAAAAAGGACTTTCATTTGTGCCAACTGCTCGATATAACCCATTACAAACATGAATTGAAATCACGCAATTGATCAGAAAAATAAGACTAAAACAGTTTTTTCAAGACATCACAGAGACTGAAACGGAGAATTTCACGGATCTCCGTCCAGTCTCACAATTTTTCCCGCCCACCGAAAGCAACACCCCCGAGTGCAACACTTTCGAACAAGCGCTCCTTAAGAAAGTGGAAATAATGGAAAGAGAACACAAATTTACACACAACAACTATAGCAAAGCAGAAGCAGAGGCTCTAAAAACTTTGGCAAATGATGACACGATAATAATAAAACCAACAGACAAGGGAGGAGCCACGGTGCTTATGGATTTACACGACTACCAGTGCATGGTCAATACCCTGGTGCACGATCCGACCAGCTACAGAGTCCTTCCTTGTGACCCCACTCCATCCCTAAGAAGACTTATTGCACCAATAGTGGAAGAGGCACTCAATGAAGAATTCATCAATGAGAAAGAAGCCTCCTTCCTTACACCGACACATCCAAGATTACCAGCATTTTATGCACTACCAAAGGTGCACAAAGGGACAACACCGATACCCGGAAGACCCATAGTATCAGGCATTAACTCTATCTTGGAGCCGCTGTCCCAATACGTAGATAGATTTCTACGTGATAAGATTCCAAAGATGACATCTTATGTGAAAGACTCCACGGCCATATTAAATCTGCTCACTTCACTTTCCTTTGACAGAACTAACCAATGGCTAGTGACAATGGATATCGAGGCGCTGTATACCAGCATCCCCCAGCGGGAGACAGTCGAAATGGTAAGAAGAATTCTGAACAAATACCATAGTATAACACCAGGACATGCAAACTTCATCACTGAACTTGCCGAAATAGCACTAACAGGAAACTTCTTTATTCTCGAAAACACATTTTTCCAACAGATTTCTGGAACGGCAATGGGCGCAACTTTCACGCTGAGCCTAGTGAATCTCTATGTTGAACACTTCGAAAAGGAATTCATGTATGCTAACACTAATCCTTTTCGGGACAAAATAAATATATGGAAGAGATATATCGACGACGTCCTTATGATATATCAAGGGACAAAAGAAGAATTAACAGCATTCCACCACTGGCTGAAAAACTGCAACGGTCATTTGAAATTCACCATCGAGGCTAACAGGACAGACACTCACTTCCTAGACCTCCATATCACAAACCAAGGGGATGAACTGTTGGCGCGGGTCTACAAAAAAGATACCGATAGAAACTCACTGTTGCAATATAACAGCTACCACCCAAGAGCCCTGAGGGACAATCTCCCCTTTGGCCAATTTCTCTGGTACCGCAGGACATGCACTAGACTGGAAGATTTCAAAGAACAATCTGGGGCTCTCAAAAAACAATTGAAGAGAAGAGGCTACCCAAAAAGAATCATCAATGACACATGCAAACGCGCAAGAAATATACCAAGAGAAATCACGCTCCAGCAACGCAAAAAAGATGAAAAAAGAGAAGAAATAACGGCGGTAATGAGTTATTCCCCCTTGTTCAATCACATTAAAAGGGAAATTAAGAAACTTTGGCCAATCTTGAATACAGGCTCCAGCTCCTTGGCTTTACCAACCTTCGCCATAAAAAGACGCAGAAACTTAAGGGACAGTCTGGTACATACCATGAAAGAACCAAGTAACAACGAGGCAGAGAACACAATTTGGGGAGCAAACAAACCGATGGGACATACACCATGCGGAGGTTGTTCAATGTGTGCACAAACATCAAGGAGCAAGTCGATCGAGATCGGATGGCACACACCATGGCAACAAAGAAGCCTCACCAATTGTAAATCTAATGGGGTAGTCTATCTCATCACATGCCCATGCTCCCTCCGATATGTGGGCATGACAACAAGGGAAGTGAGGAAAAGACTGATTGAACATAAATCCTGCATACGAACAAAACAACTGACAGCTCCTCTTGTGAACCACTTCATAAAAGAAGGACACTCACAGGACGACTTCACGTGGACTGTTCTTGAAAAACTAACCCCACCAAGAAGAGGCGTGGATTTTGGACAAATGCTCCTAAAACGAGAACAACTCTGGATCTTTAGACTCAACACAGAATAAACTGGACTGAATGAAGAAATCCAGTGTCACAATTTGGCCCTAATGAGATGAATATGCAACGAGATTGCTAAGAAACACTGCCTGCATCACAGTCAGATGAATATCCTTTAAGAACAATACTGCGTATATCCTAAACATGTGGAACCAGCTTTCTGCAGTCAATTGGAGTTAGTACCTGCTTCTCTAAAAATTAATATATTAGATTTACTTTCTTGATATTAAGACTTTTACTTTTAGAAATCCTAAAAAAGATTATCTCTCTAGCTGGTCCACCAACACAGCACCATCGATGAAAAAAGCAGGCGGATACACGTGTATGAAATACAATTCATTGACATTTTTTTGGAACACTGATCTGTAACTCTGTAATTTTTCTGCACAACAATTACTGACATTGCCTTGGGACACCGTTTGGTATATTTGTTGTATAAAATTCAGGGACAAAATGATGTTGCACCCTTGGAAACCCCTGGTATCTAATACTACTCATGATAAATCCATAGCCCTAAGCCACTCCAAAATGGCCGACGGCAATAGGGACCAACAACAGTAACAAGGGACTATTTAGACATATCCCCGTTGCCGGGCAAATGTTGCCTAAACAGAAGCAAGAACTGTGGCGTCCCGAGGCTAGACACAAGCGGCCCTCGAAGACAAACGGGGAGTGGCGCTCCTACGAACTGCCCACGCGCCCACAAGCACAAGTGGGACGCTACCCACTAAGATACCCCTGTGCACGAACGCAAGCGATGGGACACCGCTCCAATTGCATGCGACCGAAAAGCTGCGTGCATTATAATAGAAACTAAGCGAGCACGATCGCGTAAATGATCCATGTCACCACGAAGCGCCCCTGTGCTCGATCGCGAACAGCGGCAGGTCACTAAGACAGCTGCGCACGCGATCGGGACACACAGGACGCTGTTAACTAGAGGCCCTCTGCCAACCACAAAAAGATTGCGCTACGCCCAACAAAAAAACATGCGCATAGAGCGTTAAAGCACTCTTGAAAAAAGCACAGAAAGGGGTTTTCCTGACCCATGCCCCATTTGATGTTACCTTACAGGACTCGAGAGACACACCATCACAGCCTGAGAAACCTGGCCAACAGCTTACATATGCCGGAGCTGTTTAGAAGGTAACCACCAGTAATTAATGACATTTAAAGAGTCCACAATAGCCAGAATGCCAGACTGTGCAACAATCATAATGTTTATCAATTTATCTGTTTTAAGTAAAAAAGCTTTCCCTTATTTAGTTAAGAAAAAAGAAATTATATTTACCACAAAGCCAAAATCCAAATTGGTTTTCTCTCTCTCTTAGGTAGACGGGTCAGGGGCCCCCCAACCACATTTGATCTCCCTGAGACAAACGAAAAGTACGGTCCTGAAGAAGATGATAACTAGCCATCATCGAAACCGGTCGACCACATTTTAACTAAGGATTTCTCCGAAATCAACCAGGGATACCCCGGGAACTAGACCATAAAAACATTGTACTATGGATGAAGTTCCTTGTTTTTAATCATCTTTTATGAACACCTTGTTTGTTTTGTGAACCATCAACAAGTGATTTGTAACTCAGAGACCACACACTTCGTATGAAGGTCAATAAAAGAAGATAAAATAGTTCCTCTCCGAAAATGTGGCCCCAAGCTCCTCTGAAACAAAAACAGCTAACTTAGAAATGGGAAGGAGTTCCATACACCCCACACCTAAGGACAGAAGCCCACATATGATATGAGGAATCTTCTGTGAGTTTTGCTCTTTGAGGTCATCCATTAATTGGCACCAGAGTAAGCACCAGCCTCCACTCTGAAAAAGGTGGACCCCCCAAAAAGTATTGATGTGTGTTAAAATATTGTAGGGTATAGAAGGTGGAATTATTATGTGTACAGCTACCTGTAGGATGTGGGTGTGCGCCTCGAACTACTTAAAGTTCATCACAAGTCTCTTTGCATATGCTGGCCAGGGTGTTACCAGGAGACAGAGGAAGAGATACGCATGTGCGTACTTGTGCAACGGACAAACTTCCGCTCCCAAATCTAGTTATAGGTGCTTCACAAAGTGCGGACATGTGCTGCATACTGGCGTGGCACGGATGCCTCCATTGTGATTGCGGATAGGCCGGGCAGGTGCGGTGTCCGTAGGACACCTCACTTTTGCTTATTTGCGATCATTCCAACCAGTACTCTGCCCTGCAGAGTCATAATGGGATTTTACAAACAAAGGAAAAGCCACATATACACTCAGGAACAATTTACATATCAATCTTCATTGCACACATTCATAAATACTACTAGGAAAAGAAAAGGGGTAGCAGAAGTGGATCAATATTGTGCGAAATTGGGGATTTGTACACGTTGGTCGTGAGGGCAGGAAGGGATTGAGGGATCATCGTAATGTCTTTGATCACACAGATTTTGAGGGGATGGCAGGCTATGAAATGGGAAAGGGGTATGTCCTTATACGTAATATTTCAAGGCGGCAAAATTGTTCACCAATTGTTCCATTTTGGCTTCCAGGCAGTCCCGTTTGCTATTCACAGAGTTTCTTTGCTTTCTTGTGTCCGTATGTTGTTGTGGAAGGGGTGCCGCTTGTGCTGCATTGCTTTCCTTTCCAATATGTTCTTTTACAGAAAAAAAAATCTGTTAGGTGTAGATGAAGCAATAGATATTAAATATTTCACATTTCAGACTGCAGTGCGTACCACTGGGGTTACTATCGTAAGTGATTTCGTCATGAGCAAAATTCTTTTCCAGCCATTCTTAGGTGCTTGCCATTGCTGCGTAAAAAAAGAAATGTTATGCTTATCGACCATTGTATAGTGCACCACCTGTGCAATTATCAGACAAACTTTAGTGTGCTTACTACGTTGCAGTGAGGTTCTGGTCTTAGTACTTTCCAGTCCTTACTGTGGCAGTTCGTTCTTTGATCCTATGTAAAACAGCAGTGTGGTAAGATTGTCGATGGCAGACATCACTTCTCCTATTGGTGCATTACGTTATGGGGCACTCACAATGCCTTTCACAGTTTTCAGACCTACTCTATATTTCCTTGAAATTCACGTACATGGTGCTGTGTGTATATGTTCCTTGTGTTTGCTGAATGGTACTACTATGTACGAGTACTTGTGCCTTTCTAAGCAGGTTGGATGCCACCCGATGTCCACGACCAGACGCATACTCCGCGACTGCTTTACGCATTAACATGGTGTCAGCGAGTTCAGTATGTTGTATGGTACATGTTTACAAACTAAGGGTATCCTGGTAAAAACCTATGAAATTCAGTGAAAAAAATTTAAGAGACGTTGCCCTACTAAAAAGCTATCAAATTCACTGACAAAACGTTACTAAAGGGACATTATGGTTAAGTTGCACTACTAAAGTCCTATCAAATTCAGTGAAAAAACGTCGTTTAAGGGACATTATGGTTTAGTTGCCCTACTAAAAAGCTATCAAATTCACTGACACAACATTGCTAAAGGGACGTTATGGTTCGGTTGCCCTAAGAAAAACCTATCAAATTCCATGCAAAAAAATGTGTGAAGGGACATTGCAGTTACTCTGTAGTGATACCAACCTATCCATATTATGGTTGCATGTAAATCCGAAACCCCCCAGAATTTTGCTAGTTATGGTAAGCTAATGAACCATAACTTGTGCCACCACTGTGCACTGCTAAGACTAACACCCATGACATGAAAGATGACATCACAAAAGGCTGTGAGCATGGTCTGTCCTCTAGCTACAGAACTGTGCAAGCTTGTTCTTTGTGTATGCGAGTGAGTGTTTCTGTAAACTGTGCATGGCTGTGAGCGTTTTTCGTGGCTAACGCAGCTACATCGTGGTGTCACTAATGACGTCAGCACCATGGCTTCTTATGATTTTAATCGATGCGGTCCATTATGGTGTTTGGATCCATGATCACTGTTGATTCACCTGTGAGGCCATGCACTGGATAAGGTTGGAATGGCTGTGTGAGGGAATACCTCTCTGCAAACATGCCAGTCAGTGGTGCATTTAGGGGTTGTCTGTAAAATGAGTAACTTCGGGCATCCTTAACTTTTCGGGTGGTCGTGTTCATGGGGGTGAGGAGGGGCATTCCTGGGACCCTCTCTTCACAATACATATAAGTAGGATTTAATCCTGGAAAAATATTCACCCAAAAACAAAGCATTTACTGTAATGGGATGTCTGCTGCATAAATAAATAGGTACATAATTGTTTGTATATGTTGTCAGCTCCTCAGGGGAAACCCATGTCAGTAAAGGAAAGTGGTTGTGCTGTAATTCTCCCACAGTCCCTATAGAAATTTGAACTGCAGATTAGCAGTATGAGAGCAGCAGAACTCTCCTGATGTATATCACGGTAGTGCTGATGGAAGAAGGTAGGACCCTCTCTTGATGGTCTGGAGCAGGGCTAGCCTAAGCTTTTTGATTATTAATTCAAATGATGCAGGTAATTCGGTCCCTGCAAGGGAGGTCTGCTACATAGACCTCCCTTTCATAAAGCTTCATGCCAAAAAGCATAGTGAAATGATATGCCTTTGCTGTTACAGTCTCCTGACAACTACTACAACTGCTGTGGAGTGGCAGCAGAGCAGGCTCAAAGGCCACATGTGCATTTGTGACAGCTATTGGAACAAAAAGTTCCAAATGGCAGAGGCGTTTTTTTGACCTTCTGCACCTCCAACTCAAAACATAATAATTGTGCATCTTGGTCAGTCTGGTGGCAAGTTAATCCGTACAGGTAAGCCATATTTGGTTGTGGCATGGCAAGGTCGCACAATTATATAGCCACTGTAATTTGTTATCATACTAGTGTCAGATTGCTGAGCAGTGCACAGCTATGAGAGCAATACGTGATAGCTGTTCAGCTTCGATGTCTCTAATCAGGGCTCAAGTCGAGGGTATACACGGGTGGACGGAGTCCACCCACTTTTTTCAGAGAGTGGACTCGGTCCCCCCAGACAAAATTTGAAACATTGAAAGTCTTCTTTGAATTAAAGCCGACCTCAGGGATCAAACGCAGTCATCACGTTTGCAGGCCAGACACTTCACCACAGCACTATATAACCTGATGAAAACTAGCAACCAACCAAAGGTGAAATGTCTCATTTCGGTACTGCATGTTCCAGGGAAAACATTTGTATTGGTTCTTGGAGTTTAAAACATGCACACCTTTTAATGTTTTCAAAAACACTATTAGAAGAAAGTATCCTCTCTTGGTTTTGTGTGTGTGTTGGTTTTATGAAAGGGAAATGCTATTCGTCCTGTGCAATTTGGGTGGTTATGCAAAGCCAATTTAATGAAATCTGCATATTTCATTGTGATATGCTAATTTCTGGCAAGATCAAATGCCATTGCATTTGTTGATGAGTCCCCCCTCGTATATTTTTAGGACTTGAGCCCTGTCTCTAATACACCCATGTTGGACAATGGCCAGGTAGCTGCCTCTTTGATCACCCCAAGGTAAGCCAATACCTACCTCAGCCTCGACACAGGAAACCTCCCCAGGAGCTCCCTATGAAACTGGTACTACAAAGGCGACATTGACGTAATAAGGCCACACTCGCACCAGGGTGCTGATCACTGGAGTCCTTTTGAAGTCACCAGACATGGGAAGGGGTCATAGTTAGCATAGCCAAAAGAGAGATAGGCTGAGAGAGGGGTTCTATCATCGTGTTTCTTCTAGGGCTCTCTACAACTTCCAGTCCACCCCATTTCCTCCAGACAAAGCACTCTGCATGAAGTCAGAAGGCAAAGAGCACTTGCTAGATCTCCCGGGATTGGGCCCCTCTAAGTAGGCTTACTTAGGACCAATCACCTATAAATATTTACGTATATAAGGAAAACATATCCTCTTTTTAATGTATTCCTCTTTGGATTCGCACAAGAAGAATTGCTGAGAATGTAGCCTATTCCAATGTCCCCTGCCACAGAGGTGAGGACAGAAGGCATGGAAGGCAGAGGCAAGCTCTGCTCCCTGGGTATCCCCAGGGATCAGTAGCGGTGACACTGCTGTGGATTAACACCTCTCTCTCCTGCATGTGCACTGGAACCAGGATCCAGCTCAATGGAGGTTAAGGCCCATAGAATGGGCTATGCAGCAACCCAGAAGTCTAGAAGCAGCTGAAAACCAGTGTTATTGCTTCAAGACACCTTCAAGCCAGTTCGATGAACTTTGAGCCGCTACAGGGCCTGCTGTTCTGCTTTTTTCTTTAAAGGCATCTGTGAACCACTTTTCTGCCTTTTACGGCATCCATATGTCAGCTTGACCATTTCAGCGAACCAACCGGAGGGTGGGCTTGACTTAGCTGCATCTGATTTGCATATCGACTCAACCTGCTGAAAGTAATCAACTCTCCCATATCAAATGATGACACGACCCAGAAGAAACATAGTTTTGCTACTGGTTCACCCCCGCCCCGAACCCTTGGAAGCGATTGAATCGCCCATGTCAAATGCTGACTCGACCCAACAGGAGCCCGCACATCGAACCTACTTGCTTTTTTGCTCTGGGGGTGCACAATGACCCAGCAGAAATTGGGGGATGTTGTGGGAGCAGACTTAGGATAGCCTGAAATTTCTTCGCATGTGGCTATTTTACCATATAGTTGTCACCATGTTGGAGTTCTTCAGAGCTCCTCCACAAGCCAGTGTTCAGCACCCTGATTAGTGCCACCTAGGCTTGATCCACGACCTATTTTTCTTAATTAAACACGTTATCTGTCACCAGTGGTCGAAGTGGGCGGGAGCGGTCGGGAGCGTTGCTCCTCTACTTTTTAAAAATATGTTTTCTATACTTTTATTTTAAAAAGAAACTGTTCCGGAATGGTTTCGTTTTAAAAAAAAAAAGTGTAGGAAGATGTTGCAGCTTGCATTTTCAGTGCACTGCACTGAACGTTCCCTTAAACAGCAGGTGAAATTGTTCGGGGGTTTGCATTCTGTGTGGGAGGGAGCATGGTGATGAGGTGTGTGGTGAGTGGGTGCAGGCCAGCAGGGAACATAGCTCCACTACTTCTTTTCGTACACTTCGACCACTGTCTGTCACCTTTCATTCTTCTCTACCATTTTCTTTGCCCTTATCTATCCTAGCTCTTACCCTTTATTACCCCTCATTCCCGTCCTTGCCTTCTCTTTCCCTCCTCCCTCCTCTCCTGCACCTTCCTTTCTCCCTCTCCCCTAAAACACTGTGTCCCACCTTCCATTCACTCTTGTCTGCACTTCTTTGCCTCCATGGACTCGCCGCCTTCGTCCCTTGCCCCCATTCCTTGCCCCTCTCCCTCTCTCCCTCTCTCCAGAGCCGCTGGGCGCGGATGCTTTGACTGGGGCGATACGATCGAATAGCTTTTGTTTGTGTCCATTCCCAGCATCCTGCCGACTGCCTTCGATTTCACTGAAATTGCTTCTTTTTTCACCTGCGCGCGGAGGTCTCGGCGGGTCAAGGTGAGAGCGGCTCGCGGTGGGCTGGCGCGCCAGGGCGTCACTGATCGGCCCCGGCTCTATAAATAAACCGCCTCTCGGTGCCTCGCGCCGGTCCCAGGGCTGGCGCGTAATTGCAGGATCTGTGGAGCGCGCGAGCGCCGCGCACTGATCCCGCTCACTAGAAAATGCATTGAGCTCAAGCGTACCGTGACACGCTTTGTGGGAAAGCAGCCCGGGGCTACGAAATCAAACGAGAAATGCTGCGCATACATATTCTTATAGTTGATGCAGTGAAAAAGCCGGCGCGGACACATTTCTCCTGGCCGTAGCTGCTCATTTAAGACCTAAATTGGGGCCTTTTTGCTCCCTGGTGGCAGGGAACCTTTTTAAAGGGTTCTGAACCGGTTTCCAAAAACCTACGTGAGGGCTTTTAACATGCATAGCATCACTGAGTTGAGTCCTATCCTGTTTCAAGTTCCCCTTGAACCCGAAACCGCTTTTTGAAGCAAACTACGTGGAAATGGTTTGCGCCTATTCGAACATTCAAGTTTTGGCGGCAGACGACCGGATGATATGATATGGCATTTATAACGCGCCTATACACAGGTGTTTCAAGGTGCGGCTGGCCTCACAGCGGAGTTGCTGCTACGTCACGTCTGGAAAAGATACATGGCTACGTTAATGTGGGACTAGGGGCTAGCTAGCCTGCCTTTTGGTGATAGCCCCTGCCCTTCTATCCGGAGCTACAACCAAAAGACCCCCCCCCCCCAATAGCAACACCTCACCCATATAAATATAAGTATTCCAGTTTTGATGGAAGGCACTGGCCATCAGGGTTGGACTAGTCTTGGGCACCAATGAAAAAGTGCCACACAGTTGCAAATGACAATTCATTTCTTTTGTGACAGATGTTTGCAAAGGCACCAAAGGTGTGTGTTTTTTTTTTTAGAAAAGTTGATGCAAGTTGTGCAATTTAACGATTATGAATTGAGCAACAATGGTCAAAACTACTAGCCCCATAATGAAGTAACTCATCAAACTGGCTCAAATTCACACAAAAAGTGGCCCACTCTGACCCAAAAAAACGGGCCAATGCTAGCATGTTGTGTTTTTTGGTTCAGGCATTGCCCTATTGCCCGTTAGGCCAGTCCAAGCCTGCTGGCCATCATTGTGGAAGTATCTGCCTAGGAAATACTGTTAAACTCGAATGTTACCAGCACTTGTTCTGGTAATAAATCCGCCAATGGTGGAGTGGCAGAGTTCGTCCACATGATGGAGAGAGACTTGCAGGACCCCCTTGGGGTTTTAGACAAATAATCGCAGGCAGGAATTCTGCCATTTATTGGAGGCAATAGGACTGTGAGGTAAAAGTGGCAGTAAACCTGTTACTACTACTTTTTCCCTGCACCTCCAAAATCGTATGCAGAACCAAAATGTCATACTTCTGAGGTAGAGAGAGTATCATTTATATGGCCAACTTAGAGGTCATCAACCACCTACTTAGCTAATTGGAATGCTCGAAATGCAGTCAATATCACTGCCAACTTATGTCATAACACGCCTGTGCCATGTCGGGCGGCCGCTTGCTACACACTGCTGCTACCACCCACGCTGGCTCCCCACATTGTCTACATATTTGGTGTTGCAGCTGTAATTCCCACCGGCTCATTGGGGTTGATGGGTGTGCTACCCAAGTTACACGTGTGATTTATAAATAACAATCAGCATAACATACAAGTTGTGCCTTAAAATGGGACTGAACATGTTTAACAGATTCTTTAAACGCATCATCCTCGTTATCATTTTCCTCTGAACCTGTAGGTGGCACGTGGAACAAGTTGATCATCTACCCACAGAAAATAGAGCAAAAGCACCTTCTTATAACAAAGTGGTGGGCAAACACAGACAACATCATTATTGAACTGATGCACGCGTCTGTCAATCAGCAAGGTCTTCTTGTATAGGTGGCACTCGCCACAGTGGCATTTCCCCAGGCTCTGCACTTGTAAGAGCGCTGTTGGCTTTGCGACCCACCTCTATTGTCCTCTTTATGCTGCATCCCACACTTCACCACCACCAGCAGTGGCGATTGTGCAGCAATGATATGATCAAAGTTGCATGCTAGCATATGTTTAAAACTCATTGAGTGGGCGTCCAGGCATGTGCCTACCTATCGGCAAACTCCATGTTGGTTACATACCAGAAGAGAAATGGGCAGTGCCCAGCTTTACAAGGCTCTGTATGTGACTGCTGAGTGCCTTTGCCTACAGAGTCGCAGTAGAGCCAGAGCTGTGCGTGCCATGTACCAGTCATGCCACTAACACTAGCTCATATGCATGTGCATGCCTGTTTGTGCGTTGAACCAGTTTCCCCTGGCATCATGGCTGCCTGATGGCTGCCCACACCATATGATTGAGTCACCCACCCTGCTGGCTGCGGCAGCGCTATGCCAATGTCATGCAGTCCGACTGGAGCAGTGTGCATAAACAGCATGCCGTTACATTTCTAGAAAATTGATATTCATGAAAATTGATGAATAAGAATAGTTTTTCTTAGAGACTGGTCTCTTGGATACCTGCTTCACGACAGTGTTATACCAAAATCATGACAACGTAAACAAGGTAATCTCCTACACAAACAAAACATTATCCTCTATGGAAGAAAAATTCAATGATTGCGAAAAGCATTTCTGGCAACAGTTTGGGCGTTGAAAAATTACAGCCCGTTTATTCAGAGGGAGCACATCATAGTACAGACCTTTCACCAACTGTCAGATTACATGCTGGGAAAGTCTCTAATTCAAGAATCACTTCTTGGATTCTGTCAATGCAAGGCTTTCCTGTGGAGGTCCTGTTTGGCCAAAATAAGAATAGCCCTCTAGCTCAAGAATAGGATAGACTTACATGATTTCACTGAAGAACATGGTCTCGATGATGAAAGTCTATTCATCAATAGTAATAACTAGGCATACCTAGTGTCCCTGGACAAGGTCTATGAAGAAAGAACTTGTCAGGGGATACCTACAGTTTATGTGGAGGGGTGTTCCTACTATATTAGAAAAGACAGGTAGAAAGAATTGGTTGCTGGCATTGGCAACAACTGGGTACATGATCTTCTCGAACCCTCTGCTGGTTACAAAATAGGTCCTAGAAGTAGTCAGGTGGTAGAGCTGTTGGCAATTCATCAAACCTTCCATGCTGCTATAAACCACCAACTCTCAAAACTGGTAATTGTCACTGATTCTGATTATGTGTGAAATGGGTTTGTGGAATACCTGATAAATTGGAAACACAGAGACATGCTTGGTGCAAATAATAAACCATTAAAATATGGTAGATTGATGCAGACAATTGATGATCTGGTTACGTCTAATGAGCTGACCATCTATTGGAAGAAGATCAAAGGTAATTCCAAGATATAGCCTACTGATACAACTGCAAATGAATTTACTGTTCAAATTGGTCAAAACAGAGGGTCTACAGGGGGAATTCATAGATATGGAGCACCTCCTGGGAGACATCCAGATCACGGCAGTGACAAGATCACAAACATGCACTGACAGTGAACTTGCAATTGCTCAGTGGAGTAGAGATGCTCTGGATGCAGACTTGATTTTTCTCAAAAAGAGGATCCCTTTATTGGGAAATTCTAAAAATATTTAAGAAATCCAGTCAGATTTCCTCTGGCAGAATCAAACTACAAAGGAAAGGAAGATCATATTCTGAGGAAATTTCAGAGTATGTTTAAAATTCAACACAGGCTATTCGTAAGGAAACTCCAATCTGGGTATGACCAGTGGGTGGTACCTATCTCATTCCGAAGTCTGATCCTGAACAATCCCCATGAGGCTGCCACACCGGTCCTAGGGGATTTCAAAATACCCTTGAGATATTGTGAGAAGTCGCTTGCTGGCCACACATGCTCCAGGATCTCAAAACATATTTAAAGGGATGTCTTGTGTGTGCTCGGATCCAACCGAGTTCTCCCACCCACAAAGTTCCTTTACAGAAAAGAGGAATGAAGTTATCATGGTCTGATTTACAAGTCGACTCCAATTGTAATTGTAAGTCAGAGACAGCCACCACTTTGATGATCAACCACATCTTTTCTCTATTCGGTTTCCACAAAGGATTGAGGTAGTCATTTTACCAGTGAGGTGTTGACAAAGAGATGGGAAATTTTAGGAGTGAAAAGAAACTCCCCATCACATACTGCCCGGCAAAGAGCAGGGGGCAGGAGAGATACAATAAAACAATTGGGAGTATCTTGAAGAGGTTTGTTGTTGATTCTGGACCAAGTAGGGACATTCGATTTCTGCTTGTGCTGATGACCATTTGATCTACCCCTTCTTCTGCCACCAAGATGTCTCCATTCAAATTAATGACAGGACTAAAAATGGTGACAGGACAAATAAATGGTATTACCTCAACATATGATTTACCGGACTCAGGAGCAGATGTTAATAAATGCCTCAACTACGCATGAGTACATTGGAAAATTGAGGAGCATCTACAGCATGCTTTTGCATTTGCCCAACACAATCTCTAGAAGTCTGGGGAAGGGATAAGGATCTATTATGACCTCAAAACACTACTAACCCCCGTCAATAACTTTCTACCCACGTGAGCAGCATGCAGACTGAACAACCAGGTGCAAGTGATCTTGTCTTGATGCCAGTTTCACACCAATTAACAGAACACTCCATCATCACCTCAATGTTTCAGTGTCAATTAGTGTTTGAAGTTGGTCTTGAGTCTCTGCTTTTCTCTGGACTTTTTTAAGGAGTATGGGTACTGTCTGGCTTCCATGCGTATGTGTGATCTCCTTGTGCATCCAACTTTCTTCCATCACGTGACTGGACACCACGAATTTAGCCTTTTCGTGTATTTGGTTTTATTCCCCAATAGTCCTCTGACGTCTTTTGTTTTTACTTGAACTTCTTGAACAGGAGCTTCTGTTCTTTAACGTTAATTGTATCTAATGTCAGCTAATACTAGTTCTGATAAGACCTTGGCTCTTTGGCTCATCCAACTCCTTAGCTGAGATGCATTCTGTGTAATTCAATTGCTTTTGTAACTGTGACACTGAATTGAGGCCTTCGTCATTGCTCAAGACTTCTATGAACGTAGTGGAATCGTCATTCTTTATTCAATCCATATGTATGTATGAGGTATATATGTATAGGTTGGCGCTTGCCGCAATCTATTTACTATAAGCATTTGGCTAGCTTCATGATTTCTTTGCTGCTTGCGTTTCTTGCATCTGTACATGTTTACACTTAACTAAGTATCTTCATCATGATAATTGCATAAATCTCTTTATCTTGATCTGAAGATGTCACTTATCCTTAGTACTTCTTTATTCTTCATAAATCGTCTGCCTCTCTGGTCTTGTTATCTTCTAAATATGGAGTCGATTACATTTCGTATGACGTCACCATTCATCCTGGTCATTCAGTTTCTTTGTTTCATCAGGAATCGTATTCAAAAGGCCATCATATTGTCTTGGATGTAGGTATGGTTTCCTTAATGGATACGTCACTTCCCATATTCTCTTAGGTATA
Source organism: Ambystoma mexicanum (assembly GCF_040938575.1). Lineage (NCBI taxonomy): Eukaryota > Metazoa > Chordata > Amphibia > Caudata > Ambystomatidae > Ambystoma > Ambystoma mexicanum. The sequence goes on along the minus strand of NC_090926.1, from coordinate 166,670,298 downwards.
GGTATTATTATGGGTACTGCACAGAGTCGTTGCTCCTCTTCCTGCCATCTTATTGGTCTAGTCTACGTCACATACTTTGGTTCATACTTTTCAGGTAATGTAGGTGGGGTAGGTGGAGTAGGAGTACTTGGCTCCTCCTCTACACTCCCCTCTGGGCGATTTATCAACCACTCTCACATCGTCCTCTATTCCTAGACATCCTGGTCTAAAGAAGTGCCTCTTACCGACCCATATCTTTATGACTCCCTTCAGGCATCCGGCTGATTTCACATGCTCAACCTTGTTCCATGTCATAAGCGTACACTGTCCAGTTGGACTGCAGTAAATCAATCTTCCCACATATTTCCTGTGGTCCTTTGGATACAGGAACTTCGTTCCCTCTGGTGCATGGATGCTAGACTTCACAAAATCTCTGATTTCCTCATCAGTCAAGTCTTTAGGCTTCCATCCTGGCTCAACATCGATCATGATCTTCACCCCTATGGCTTTCTTTGCTGTTTTCTTACAATGTGAGATTATTATCTTTATTACACACAATCCAAGCATCAATAACAATAGTAAGGCTCCAAGAAATTTGAGCATATCTGCCATCCATTGTGGAATCCATGAGAAAAGATTTCCAAACCAGCTGTCATCAGCAATATCTTCTACTTCTTGACCATGGAGTTTCATCAGCATGTTCATGGCCTGTGTCAAAGTACCATTTGCGTCATCGTGAGAAGGTATACATGTGCAACATGATTCTCCAATTTTGGCACAAGCACCTCCATCCATGGCTGTAATCATGTCCATGACATATCTGTTCTGGAGAGCCATTAGTCTCATAGCTCTCAGTTCTTCGCTGATTGCATTGAATCCTTTTATAGTTGTGTTAATTGTCTGCAGCAATTCCCATCTGGTGATTTGTAACCACTTGGTATTTGCTCCAACCTGGATTCTTGGCATAAAGATCATTGTGAATACTGATGAGGTCTGGCTGAACAGCCTGTGTTCATACAGGATAGCATCAAAGGCTTCTATTGATTTAGCAGATAAGTATTTAGCAGATCTCTTTTTTCGACTTATCAGTTCTACAGATCTCCTCTTTCTTAGATGAGCATCTGCTTTTGGAAAACTGTCAATGTTCAGGTCACCTTTAGGAATCACCAATGCAGGAACATGGACATTCCCTATTGTGCAAATTCCTCCCCAGTCTTTAGGCAGTCTGATGTAGGCTTTTGATCCACAAGCCCACTAATGATCCATGATTACTGCTGTTCCATGCACCATTCCTGGTGCATCGAATATTCGTCCACAGTTCTGGTTTTCTCCCATTTTTCTTGTACCATTGTTCCTGAAGCAAAACTTAGAACTTTCTAACAGTACTATCTGCAATGGTCCTCCCCTGTCTTCGACCCATGTCAGTAGTTTAGCAGGTCCTGGCCATAATGGCTTGCATCCATTCTGTACTATATCAATAGTGGGTTGGTGACAGCCAATAACTATCTATGCTCTGCAGATCACCACTCATTTTTCCCCATCTGTCTGGTGATAGTACTGTTCCCCAAATGTGCATTTGTCCTCTGTTTTTCCATCGGAAAGCTTCTTCTGCAGATTTTCCTTTAACATCAAGTTTTTTGTTCACTTCCCATCTAATGCCAGCTCCTTTCACTGCTGGCTTTTCACATCTGATCACGTGATTTCTCGTATGTGCTTTATTTCTTGTCTTTATATCGTGTATGTAGTCATCTTCATCTGGATCTGTCTTTTCAGTTACCCATTTAAGAGAAGCACCACTTCCCATAAATTGACCTCTTGTTTTGCAAAGTGCTATGTGTGACAGACAATGAGCTGTCTGGACAACAATTTCAATTGCTATAAAGATCTTTGACTTCCCCATGCTGTATGGCAGGAGTGCACATATGAAGCAGTCTTCATCTGACGTCCGTCTTCCAACTTCTTTCATGTGTTGGTACCATATATTATTTCCCAAGTGTGCTGTGCTGTCTAGATAATCATTCAGTTCATAATTGTCATCTTGGGCGCTTCTATTAATTCTCAAAGTTTTCCTGTCGTTTTCTATAACCACATCTCTAAATACATCAGTATAGCTTCTTCTGGATGGTTGATTTGCAGGAGCATCCGTCCAGACTATCTGCGTAGAAGAAAGTTCAGCAAGTCTTTCTTTATCCCTCTGTCGTTTTCTGGCAATGGCTATGAAAGGCCATATCCATTCTGCTATCATCTCTGCATGTAATTGTCTTGTGGGACTTGTGCTTGAGCTTCTTGTTACTGGATCAGGTGTGTCTGCATGCATTATCTGTTTGGGCCTAACCTTTGTCAATCCCTTATTTTGCTTGTTTCGCCGACCCTGTCTCCGGCGTTCAAAAGTAGTGTTTGAAACAAATGTTGTGTGTGATGCATTACTAATAACATCCATTTCAATCTCAGGTATCTGTCAATTTTTTCTAGGGACGGGGATGTCTATGAATGGCCTGGGTTGTCTTGTAGTTGCACGTTTATCTTTTCCTTCTGCTCAGACACATATATAGGAACCTTTGCATCATTTGCTCCTATATAGAAAGCAGTTCTCACTGTCAGTGAAAGCAATATTAGTATGAATACAATACATGTGTAAACAATACAGTGATAGATGAGCTTGCAGCACCTGCTCCTAGGGCAATGTGACTGTCTGTCCTCTTGGGGCAGCACAAAATTGCTGCTTTAGTTGCCCTTCTCGGTCATTTGATGCTACGGAAAGAAAAAGATCTTTAAAGGATAGTTCCGGGACTCCGGGACGGTTCGGCCATGTGTTTTTAAGCATAACTCGGTAGATCGTAGAAAACTTTCCTATGGACCTTACCCAACTTTTCGTCCATTAACGCACTCGAAATCAGCCGCCATTTTCTGATAATACTATCATTTCCCCCCATCGCCCTGGCTCACCTGCTTTTGCGGCACTAAATCAAATCCCCTGCCCCTGAAACAGACTTTATCAAAACATTCATATTCCCCGCCTCTATCCGTGACGTGACTGAGCTGCGTAGGCAAACGCGCCCAGGCGTCTTCTACGCGACTACACACAGAACCCGGAAACCAACACAGATCAGCTCACAACACAGCGCGCCACAATTGGGAATATGAAACTGTACTTTTAAATTAAACCGCAAGATTGTAAATTTGGTAAAGTACATTTATTTGACATCAAATGTTTTGAGAATATTCAGCGATTTGCATTTTTATTTGCTCACGTTCCAAAAAGTTCATTTTGAGGCACGCGATGTTCCTTTGCTGTACACAGGGTCTTAGATCATCTCACAATACCGCGCCCCAATTCGGAATATGAAACTGTGGTTTAAAAGCAAACGGCAAGATTGTACATTTGGCAAAGTACATTTATTTGACATCAAATGTTTTGAGAATATTCAGCGATTTGCATTTTTCTTTGCTCTCGATCCAAAATAGTTCGCCTTGAGGCACGCAATGTTCGTGTGCAGTATACAGGGTGTTGGTGTACGATAAAATAAGCTCTTCGGTCGCACTGATAATCGCATGGCTGTTCCAACAACGAGGCACTAGGCCACCACAACGGTCTGTATGTTGCATCTAGCCGTTAGTACCGCGTAAGGGCATACTTGTACTTGGCGATCGTCCCATAAAATGGTCAGGGTGGTAACGTTGTTCACGCGGAGAAGCAACTGGCGGTTGAAAAACCCATCCGCCGGTGTCTGGTACTCGTGACACATACAATAATGGATGATGTACCTGTTTGAAAAACATAAAAAATGAAATTAGTCTCACCATCAGATCTTTATTAAAATTATTCATTTTATATATTAGGTCGGGAAATTATTTCATAGCTAGGACAGTGCAACTGGGTATTATACGTCAAGGGCGGGCTGTAGGATACTGAGACAGTCCCCCAGTGCAGGGGTTGACAGGGAGGCAGTGCAGGTGGAGAGTGGAAGGGCCCAGGACCGAGGTCGCAGACAGTGGACCAGTTGTAGCAGGGGAGAGGGAGAGAGAAAGCAGAAGCAAAGAGGAAGGTTTTGAGGTGCTTCCGTAAAAGGAGATGGTTCTCCTCAAGATAGTGCGCGGTACAAAACAATATGCCACATAGAACGAACAAGTACAACTTAACCCGTCTTTAAAGCTACTGTATAGTAATTAAATTGCGGTATAAATTCATCTAAAGAGTTACTTACATTATATTTGCATTTTCCATTGTGTCTGTGCGTAGGGCAGCCCCGAAATACCACTCCTTCTATGCCGACGTTATTTCTTCTAATGAACGAACATTAAATGGCTTTCGTTTCTGAAATTATATTCATTATCGTTTCTTACGTTATTGCCCCACACCCCCAAAAAGAAGTCTTTCGGGATGGTCCCGGCCTGTCAAGGTCAAATAACAATAGAACCTTATACTGAGTCGTGGGCCATTCCGGCACCCGAGAAAATAATCAAAGCAGCCGACCTTCACTTTGAACGAGCACACATTCCTAGTTAGCTACATTCAGTGTAAGGCCATCTCACAGGACTTGAAATTTACACTCCATCTTTGCATTTTGTGTGCGTGTATTTGCAGCCCCAGAGAACCATAAATACGGAGACATTCTATATATTTTGAAAAATGATTTATATTACTGTTTGGTTTAATTCAATGCGCAAATGAACAAGGTTGGAGAGACACATTGCATGTACACTGAGCAATCACTTTTATTTACACAATACATAGTTACACATATTCAATGGGCCTGCGACATGAGGAGACTCGAGAGCAAAGTCACAGGTGACACCCGGGTGGTTCGCACTACTGCACGGTGAAGGGAGGGGCAACGGTGGAGAGACACATTGCATGTACACTGAGCAATCACTTTTATTTACACATTACATAGATACACATATTCAATGGGCCTGCGACATGAGGAGACTCGAGAGAACAGACAATCAAATTACAATCATTTAAACCGTGATGTGTATTTCTCAATGAGCTCTTCTTTAGGTGGACATGGAACAGAGGCAATGTTGGGTGGCAATGCAGTTGTCCCCTGCACAGGTTCGTTCACAACTCCATGTAGGTGCCTATCTAGGACATCAACAATAAGTATCTCAATAAAGTCATATTGCATATCCTCAAACACTGGTTTGATAATCCATTGTTTACTTCTTTTAGTGAAGGCCTTATTGTAGCGAAGCGTCCCTAAAGTTCCGGTCGTCCTACTTTGTTGACGGCCAACATTATGGTTATGTACCAAGACCGCTAGAAGAGTCCGATTTATCATGCCCCCCATGCCAAAATGCAATCGTTTTGGCCTGTACTTTAGGCACATATTGTGGAACACCTCCAAATCTCCTGTGTGGCAGAATTCCGTGAGTCCCCTCAAATCTCTTGTTATAGTTTTATCAAATACAATCTTTTCAATGGCTTTGTGAGTGGGTGATGAAGGAATCAACCACTTCTTCTTCCGTGCCTCCTCTGTGGACAAATGGCCATGTTCACAATTGTGGAAATGTTGGTTTGTGTTCCAACGGTGAACGTTGGTACAGTGTAGCATTACTGACCACCATTTTTCCAGTAGAATTTCCAACGACCCTCCACATGTTTTTGAGCTCCACCAAAGATGGTTGCTGATTGACTTGGACCACTGTGAAATACCTTGCATATCTTTTTTTTTACCTGCAGCCGACATTTTTTTATTGATTGTTTTTGCAAGATGCCAAACGTCAAATTGGTGATTTATATTTTTGTACTCTTCTCTCATTGTCTTGGCAATTGAAACGTGTCTGTCCGTGGCTATCTTGCAATGTAGTTCTTGCAATGATGCTACAAAGCCAACTTTCTCCATGGCCACTGAGGATGTACTTTGTGACACCTGCACGACCACCGAACTCACAATTTTCTTACTTTCCATGTCCTGAAAGTGGTAGGTGCAGTACTTGGCTGAAAATCCTGGGCTGTCGCACTGTCCATCACCGGCTAGCCTGAACCGTTTGCCCGCGAATGTACTATCAATAGACATTTTTTCCATTCTCCAAGCTTCGCTAATGGCTGGAAATAGATAATCGGTTTGGTATTTGTAGAACTGAGTTTTAGCAATGAAATGGATTCCCACAAACTGAAAGAAAGACTCTAACTTTTTAAAACTTGAACCACTAAAAAGTGCAGCCGCTGCACAAAGTAGATTGCCTGCTGGCAGTTGTCCCAGCATGGGTTGTGCAGACCATGAGAAAGGATGATATTTTGTACAGGTGGCATGTATTTTAAGGTTAGTGCCTCGAATTGCACGAGTCACATTAATCAATGGCTACCCACATACTTCCCCACCTACCGAATGCCCACATTTCAACCGAATAATAATATCAATCAAACAACTATCGAATACAATGAATTTGGCCTCTTTCCTTAAACTGTCACTCTGCATCCCAGCTGGTTCGGCCTGTAACGTTGAGGACATGTCACTCACATGAAAGGTAGAATCTCTGATATCGTCTTCCGCTATGTTCAGTGATATTGATGGTGTTTCATTGTAGTCCACTTCATTCTCTTCCATTGCAACATCTGTTCCTTCTCCGGCGATGGGTGAATAAGACAATTTCTTCAACTTTCTCGCGGTCTTAGTTTTTGCGGGTGTGGATTCTGTGAATTGATCTCCGACTGCATCCGAACTACCAGGAGGACATTCACTATCAATGGCTGGTGGTGGTATAGCTCCGTTGTCAATCACTTCATATTCTTCCCATTGGCACGATGCATCTCCAGTCTCAAGTCCCTGCCAAAAGGTTTGACAAGCAACATCTCTCGTTCGCTTCACTGTCTGTGTAGATCTAGTTCGTACACCCACTCGCAACTAGAGGACCGATTGGAAAAGGGATGTTCAGTTTAAACACAACTTACAGTATTGAACTATTAACAGTGAAAAACAACATAATATAGTGATCAGGACACTAACCTTCTTTTGCTTTCTTTTCTTTGAAACTTTCTTGCCTCGAACTTCAACATCAGGACGCTGTTGCTCCGACTCGTGTGTGCATGTCTCCACTTCCTCTTGCGCTGCAACGACTATATTTTCATGATAAGCACATCTATCACGCACTGACGCTCCATCGACTCCCTGAAACATAGAACTTTCATTAGTATGTATAATAATATCGAAAACACAAAATGTACTTGGGGACCAATACCCACGTACATCTCAATAGCAAAACACGAATGAACGCTTTCTGTAGAACATTCAAACGACAATTATTCACGCATTGTTGATCTAGTTAGATGGAACTGTCAAGATCTATACCTCGGGCTCCTCATAGACTTCCATTAATGATATTATTGAAGATGATGCTTCAGTAACTCCCTGAAACACAGTAATTGCATTAGTATGGTTTTCTATTTTGATAAAAAGAACAGAAACTTTGTGCAGGCGTCAACGGCTCATCTAAATAGACCTGCACAAATGATCAGTTGTCTAAAATAAATAATGGATATGTAAATATGATTCGATTTGCTCGATCGTTGGAAGTGTCACCACCCAGAGATCTGCATCAACTACTAGGGGTGATGTTCTTGTAGAAGAAGCTCCGTCATCTCCCTGAAACATAGTACTTGCGTTAATAAAGAAGGAAGTATAGCGGATGTAATCACGTCATATGATTTCGCTTGATCGAACTGTCAGTATCCATACCTCGAAATGCATAAGAACATCAAGGGACGATGTAACTGCGGTGCACACTTCTGCAAGCTGTTGCGCCGACCCGTAACTGCATGCTCCCCCTTCTTCTTGGACTAATGCTCCATCGACTCCCTGAAACATAGGACTTTCATTAGTAATGAACACAATATTGAAAAAAGAAGACACATAGGAGGGCGACGACAGAAGGACATATCAATGGCTAAAAACGAAAGAAACATTGTGTGTAACAATCACGCTACAAGAATGCAAGATCTGATGATCTCCATCGATGGAACTGTCCGGAAACGTACCTCGAGCATCTGAGTGACATCAACGGTAGTCGTCAATACGTTGGACTCCTCAGCATCTCCCTGAAAGACAGTACTTGCATTATTTTGGATAACAATAATTATAACTGAAAACAAAGACTAGAGGACGAGTACAAGGGTGTACCATTAGGTAAAATAATTACACGATAAATTAAAACTATTGATTTACATGCCTAAAACAAGTCAGTGGCAGAATAGCCAAGTAAGATTACCCGATAGGCGCTTGAAGTGGCTGATGACTGCAATAACGACACGGATGGAGAATCTTCCGCCTTCATATTGAGTGGATACATAAATGGGGAAATTATTGTTAGCTAATGCTACACACTACCGCAAGGCCGAGAGATAAATACGTAAACTTGACTCACCAGTGGAGGGATGTGGACGAATAGAGTGGGAATAGCGGTTGAGAGCAATTTTCGCCTCGCTCGCGGTGTGTTCTTCTTTATTAGCAATGATGTGGAGTACATGTCAGAGGTAAAGTGCCTGCTGCAGATGCGGTATCGATCACCCCTCTTGTCCGCAAAGACTTCTAGGACTCTACTTTCAAGCTCAGACGGTGGATATCCGCAATATCGGACCCATTCTCTTATCTGATCTATTGTCTTAGGGAAAACATGCATTATAGTACCTTCAGATTTATTATGGGTCTTCGAAGGGCAACCGCCAATGGAACAGGCAGGCATTGTGGAAAGTTCTGAAAAGTAAAGATCAACAATTCTCTATGAATACCAATGTAAACTCAGAACATGTGACTAGTTCCTTGCATGTACTGTCTTGAACGAAAAGAAATTGGACGCAAAATGATTATGGTACATGGCCTTACCTTGACGAACAAACAGTTAGATGCAGGGATCAGAGTAGTTTCTTGTCGTAGAACAGGGAGCAGTTCACAGGTTGCAAACTGACGAGTTTCCTCGAAGTGGTCACGGAAGTTCACAGAGACAAAGAGCAGATAACCAGCACCTTCACGGGTTGACTAGCAAAGCGCAAAGAAGTGCTCATTAGAAATATGAAGTGGGTTATAAAGAATTCGAAACAGGGGTGTGTTTGCGAATGAATGACGTGTATATGTCGTGGCATTATGCGGTTTGCAGGGGGCCATCCAGCGTGAGGGGGGATGCTTGGCAGGAGACACGGGGTCTGGAGGTAGACATGGGAACAACAACCCATGCTCTGTAGACCACTTTGAAGTGTACATGCTATTTGGCACCTCTTGGCCTTTATCGCTCCCTGACAGCTCCACTTGCCAACACAAGTACCCCGGTGCGAACTGCCTTTGATAGGGCGGGGGGTGGATTGGGGCGGTGGTCGTGCAGACAAGACACAGGAAGACTCGTGAATGGAGACACACTTATGTGGATTGCAGGGGGCCGTCCAGCGTGAGGGGGGATGCTTGGCAGGAGACACGGGGTCTGGAGGTAGACATGGGAACAACAACCCATGCTCTATAGACCACTTTGAAGTGTACATGCTATTTGGCACCTCTTGGCCTTTATCGCTCCCTGACAGCTCCACTTGCCAGCACAAGTACCCCGGTGCGAACTGCCTTTGATAGGGCGGGGGGGTGGATTGGGGCGGTGGTCGTGCAGACAAGACTCGTTTGCCGCAGGGCATCACCAAGGAGAGGCCATCTAACTGCATGTAAGAGGCAGGCTGCAGGATCTAGTACATGGAAGGCAGGGGGGTGAGTTTATAAATACCTCACCCTCCCAGGAGAATATATGGGTGCAGTTCACCCTGAAGACCCTGGATGCCTAGGCAGTTAGTCAGCAGCAGGCTGGCCTGTGGTGGCAAGGAGGCACGGGCCAGAGGGGGTCATCTCTGTACCCGGTGCCCAAAAGGATGATTTATTATGATCAACCATATTGATTATTTACCTATAACCATGTTTTGTATCAATAAAATCCAACGGCCTTCCTTTTATTGCCAACGCTTGAACAAAGTGGAGACACACTAGATTCATTTAAAAAATCAAAACAACCATTGTTAAAATATATGTTGGGTTTTATTTTAGATCTTAATTTCAATTGAACATAAATAATAAACATTACACATTGTAAAGTTCCGGTTGCAGCACATCCAGGGAAAATCCGCGGTATTGTCCACTGTCGCTGGGGAAATGTTGTCTAATGGCAAGTACCGCACAGGCAGGTATTACTCTCCGAACGCGGTGTCCGAGCCTCCTGTGAAGCCACCAAGTGAAGCAACGATAGGCCACCAGCCTGTACCACCTGTGAAAACGAAAGATGCAAACTGTATTAAAATGACAAAACTTTCTTATCACTGTCGATTCAGGTAAAAAATGTCATTCTGCTTTGAAAAAAATTCTATCTAGAAAATACACAATATGGAACCAATTTACATGCATTCGAATGATATGTAGATGTCATTTTATATGTGGGAGACAACCATGACATAGTAGTGGCATCACTGACATCAAAACCAGAGTATACTTACTCGTTACTCGGATTACGCGGACGAACAGTGCCGCGAAGTTCGTGCATAAGCACCATCATCATCCTCAACACGGTCCGTGAGAGGCAGGCTTCCCTGAACTCTGGCAGCTCGGTGATGCATTGCGGACTTGGGTCGCCTTCCGAAATGTAGGCCAAGCACCCGGAATTTTCACGGCAGCAGCAGTTCTCCTCCTCAGTTGGCATTAGCTCGCACCGATTGCACGTGCACCAGGTGGAGACGCCGTCCATGCGACATGGTCCAGGCTCTTCATCCGTTGACTGGTCCTCCCAACTGCCGTCCGAATCCCCATCATTTTCGCGTGCTTGCCTTTCCAGTAGTTGCTCCTCGGTGTACTCGGGCCCGTACATATACAGCATTATTGTAGCCATTGTGTGGTAAAGAAAGTAAAATAATTTACAGCGATGGTACAGGTGTTCACAAGGCCTAGAAGCGGCGAAGGTAGCTGACCAGAGCACAGAAACGAGTCACAGAATACTCAAAGTAACACAGACAGAGGAATGGAATCGAAAATCTGCTGCTGTGTGTTGTGAAACGGTGTGTTTATACTTATTGAGGAAAGAGGCGTCCTGCCATTTCCATGGCGACACTTCATTAGCTGAGGCGCAGCGATTGTTGACACGAAACGTGCTTTGGCGTTGGGAAATGGGCGGTACGCGCCTGCTGATGTCAGGCTCAGGGGTGGGGGATTTGATTTAGTGCCGCAAAAGCAGGTGAGCCAGGGCGATGGGGGGAAATGATAGGATTATCAGAAAATGGCGGCTGATTTCGAGTGCCTTAATGGACGAAAAGTCGGGTAAGGTCCATAGGAAAGTTTTCTACGATCTACCGAGTTATGCTTAAAAACACATGGCCGAACCGTAGGGACAATAAAAAAAAAGTCCCGGAACTATCCTTTAATGGCACTGCATTTTTGGATTGTTTCTGGAAACTTGTCGTCTTCTGCAGCATTCATCCTCGATCAGTTTAGCTGCTTTCTGTAACCAATTTCTCCACCTATCATGGTGCAAATGTTCCTTTATCGTGAAAAAAGATGATTCCTGCAAGCTGCTATGAACTCAGCTTCATTAACCAGTCTGCTTCAGACCTGACGACATTGTAGCTTCAAGTCAGCATGAACAAAGTTTTAAGTTCTTATCACTTCCTCGACCTGTCCCTTGGAGGAACGTTTCTATACAGCTCTGTGATTTCTTTCAGAATAAATTGCTACCTGGATTATGATGCCTTCCAGGATCACATGGAAATTTGTAGTATTTCTTGTGTCCCTAAGAAATGACACCACATCCGTGTTTCTTCCAACGAGATGCAGGTATTCTTCAATTAAACAAATGAACACCACACTGAACAGTCTGTGTGCTGTGTCGGGTGATAGGGGCATTTGTGTTCTCCTCACTGAACTCAGGCAACTTCAAAAACTCTTCAGTGATGGTTATGAGCAATCTTCTAATGATTTTTTCGTTGTCAGTATTACCAAGAAAATCTGGAATGCGGCAAGTTCTCCCCACCAGTGACGGATACATAAATAAAACCAACTCAAAATACGTAAGTATATGCCTAGAAAGGTCATCACTGGGTAACACCATAAGTAACTACGAACAAGAGATCTGTATGGAATGAATCTGGATACTGTATTTTTTCCAATTGCTGTGTCCATGATCAAAGTTTGGCATATCCTTATTCTTATCAAGGCTTTAAACATGCCTCAGTCCAAAGTTAATAACCTACTGTGGCTTTCAAAATTGCAAATCTTCCTTTCCTCTGCAACTAAGATGCACAGAGGTTTAGAATGTGTCCGTTTACCCTTTTATTTATAGCTGAAAAGGGAATGTCCAAGTTAAGCCACAGTCCATGTAAAAATTCTTCAAGCTTTCCCCTTGTCGAGGTATGCGTCCTTCTTCCTCATCATGGATCTCGTCTGCACGTGCCTTGGTTCTTCCCCGATGTTTGTAGCTTCAGTGCGGTGCGGTGTAAGCAGAGGTGTCTCTCCGGTGTAGATCTTTGTGTCGCCCAGGAAGATCCAAGCTCGCCTAACATGCACTTTGACAGCAGATGGCCTGACGTCCTCGACAATGAAAGGACTGTGAAAGCGAGGCTCGGCCCACCTTTTCCTTGCGTGATTACGAATCAGGATCTTGTCACCTGGGTAAACTCTTGGACATAGAAATTCAGGAGTTTGGGTTGTTGAAGCATCTCCTTCTGTGTTCTGTACTGCTGTACACCCTAATCTCTGCAACTGTCCGGAAATCACAGAAAAACTAGATGTTAAACAGTTCAAGTAGTTTTGCAATTCAAGTCCTAACACTTCTGACGTTGGCTGAGCATCACTTCTAACTCGGGATGGAGGCGTTAAAGGAGTTCTCATTCTCCTGCCAGTCACAATCTTGTGTGGCATAAGATGGTGGTCGGAACCTGGTTGGTTCCTAAATGCATATAATGCCAGTGGTAGGCCGTGCAATCACCCTTTTTTCAAAGTAAGCTTCAATTTAGCTATTCTTTCCTTTAACAGGCCGTTGAGCTTTTTGCAGATACCAATTCTTTGCGGATGATAAGCAGAAGAAAACTTATGTTTTATTCCGAGCAGCAAAGTGATCTGCTTGAAAACTGCATTAACAAAGTGCGGTCCATTATCCAATCTCATTACTTCACACACACCCCATCTGGGAAACACTTCCCGCACCAAAAACATGGCTGCACAGGTAGAGTCTGGGTGCGTACATGGACCTGCCTCTGTCCATCTGGAGAATGGACATACTACAACTAAAAGGTATCTGTATCCATTACAAACTTGTATCATGTCGACATAGTCAATTTGCAAGTGCTGAAAAGGGCCATTGGGTCTTGGGATGACGCCCCTCACTATGCGTAGTGTATGCCCAGCCATGAACTGTTGGCAGATAATACAATTTACTATAAAAAATGCAACATGTTCCATTAGGTTTGGTACAAACCAATCGTCAGCAATGGTTACGGAAAGATTCTCCCCAGTAGTATGTCTCGGGTAGTGTAGCTGTTCTAACGCTATTTTTAATAAGGTTATAGGCATTACTGGCTTACCAGTGCTGTCTTTTCACCACAATGCTTTAGAGGGGTTTAAGGAACACCCTCTTCGCTTCCACAAGTTCTTTTCTTCTTGCGGTGCCTTCCTTTGGAGCTCTACTATCTGTGTTTTAGGCATATGGTTAGATCTCTCGTCCACATTTAATATTACAGTCATTCTTTCATTCACATCAATGGTTTGAACATTCATAATTTCTGTATCTGCATTTGCTATGCGCTTGGCTTCAGCGTCTGCTGCTTGATTTCTGCGCAAGATAAAATCTGTCCCTTTTCTGTGAGCTGCGCATTTAATGACTGCTGTGCCCACTGGGAGTTGTAGTGTCTTAATGAGCCTATCCAAGAAGACTGCATGCTGCACTGGTGCGCTGTCCGCTTGTAGGTAGCCCCTCCTTTTCCAGCGTGCTAATCCTGCATGCACTGTCAATGTCACATAGGCAGAGTCGCTGAACACTGTCACTTCCTGGTCTGGGTGATTCTCGACTGCGAGTATCAACGCCAATAATTCTGCAGCTTGCGCTGATTAATGAGATGGCAACTGAGTACTTACAAGCACTCAAAAGTTTTCCTTTGTCAAATGTTTCATTATTGCAGCACCTGTATATCTTTGCCGTCACTTTGATCGATTCTTGAAGAACCGTCAATGATGACAATCTCTCCCCCAGTGAGTGCATTCTCTTTCACTCTAGGGAGCTCATCACAGAACTCTTCATAGTTCGCGCAATCGTGTATGGGTTCTCCTTTGGTAATAGGTTCAGCTATAAACATAGCTGGATTCACTATTTCACATTGGACTATTTTAATCGCTGTCGATATGATTACCTCATAGGCAGAGTAGTCAACGTGCCTTTTGGTTTTTCTAAAATTGCAAATAATGCATGTTCAACAAATAATGTCATGGAGCATCCCATCACTATGTTTGTAGCCTTCTCTATGGCGAATGCGGCGGCTGCTAAACTTTGTTTGCATGGAAAGTGACCCCACATTATTGTGTCCGAAATTCCACTGTAAAATGCAAGGGGTTTGTACCCCAATGTAGTTCTCTGTGTGAGTACTGCGTTCATAAAAGTACTATCTGTATGCAAGAATTAAAAGAATTCCTCTGCATAATTGGGAATACCTAAAACTGGAGCTGTGCAAATGGCTTTTTTCAATTCATCAAACCCTTCTTCCATTGCCTCACTCCACAAGATTTTCTCTTGTGTTGCCTGTGCTTTCTTTAAGGCCTGCAAAAGCGTCCTAGTGTACGAACTGTAGTCAAAGACCCATGCTCTGACATAATTGCATAATCCTAGAAAACTCTGCATTTGCTTTATCGTGTGTGGCTTAGCTGTTTTAAGAATGGCCTCAGCTCTTTCAGGCGTAACTTTCTTTCCCTCATGTGAAATCAATTGGCATATGTACAACACCTCTGGTTGACAATATTGTAACTTTTCATTGTCAACCTTATATCCTTTGTCAGCAAGTATACACATTAGCTGAACAGAATCGTGTCTGCACTCTTCCTCTGTGGTGCTGCAAACTGAAATGTCATCTACGTATTGCAGCACAACACTTTCTAAAGCAATATTGCTCAAGTCCATCTGGAGGACTGTTAAAAAATCGATGGGGACTCACAGTACCCCTGCGGCAGCCTTGTGCTTTTTAATTGCACTTGTCTAAAATGGAACAATGTCATATCTTGTCAAGTCAATCACTGTGAAATATAGTGCATCAACAGGTATATTACATAGAATCGTGGACGGGTTAGGGACTAGAGGGAACTCAGCCTCTACAATCTTATTTATTGGGCGAAGGTCTTGGATTAGCCTCCACGACCCCCTCTTTTTCTTTTTTCACTGGATAAAATTGCTCCTGGTTTCAATTTAATCTTTAGTTCCCCAACTCCTTTTAGTAAGCCTACGTCATAGGGGCCAGTGGTCCATACTGAACTTGGCACTTTTGCCATATCTTTGTCAAAATATTCAGGACGCTTCTTTGCTAGCATTGTTCTCTGTAGGACCTCTCTCTTAATCGCTTTGACCCAATAAGTGATGCACATTTCAAATATCACAAAATCGTCAGATCTGTCATCTCCAAACAAATATTCGTCAGTAACGTCAGTCACTCTGCAGCCTTCCTCAATGGCAATTACTGTGCTCCATCGTCTATCTTTATCATCAGTTGCATCAAGCAAAGCCATATTTCCTCAGACTATAGCTACTTCTATGGCTAAGGGGAAAATGTGCCCCTCTTCTTCATCCATAGGTCTTTGTGGTCTAAACAGAAACTCATCTGGTATTCTCATGGTTCTGCCTACTAGACCTGGCATCCATGTTAACAGAACACGTATTCCATAAAGGAAAACTTCGGGTTCCAATGGTATTGCTCTAGGCGCTACCTGTCCTGGGTATGCCCTGATCATTTCGCACACGTTTAAATAATGCATTCCTGGTGTTGAGCATACTATTCCATCGTCTGTAAACGAAATGGCCATATTCATTTTTTTCATTAAATCTCGCCCTAAAATGTTAACAGGTGTTTGCCTTGACTAAAGCAGTGGCACCTTCATATCACATTCTTCTATAGAGACTGGCAATTCTTCTGTGAAAGGAACTCGACTCATAGCTCCTGTAAAGCCCTGAGTATTCATTGCATCGCCAGACATTAAATACTTGCCCTCACGTATAAATGAGCGTGTTGCACCCGTGTCCACTAAGAAGGAGTAAGCTTTGCCGCCTATATTTACGTCTATCCTTGGCTCCTTGCGAGGATTAGGCATAATAGATAGGACTGAACACATCAGGTCTCCCAGTGAGCTGTCCAATTGTGGGCACATCCTCACTCCATCACTCGTGAATGGATTTCCTCCATCAACAGTGACACCTTCCATTCTACGCATCATAGTCTGCTCTGTGTTTGTGTTCTGCTAAAGTTGCATGGGAGATTGCTACGATTGTCCTTACGGTTGGTTACCTGTTACTTACTGTTGTTGCAAGCCTTGCTTCACTCTCAACGCTTGCTACTGCACTGTTTGATCTGGCACAACTCCACTTCCACTCTGCTGCGAATATGCAGGTGGATTTGGCATTCCCTGTCTTGAAAACTGAGCATTCTGTACCATCCATTGGCTTCTACACATGCAAGCTATGTGCCCTGTCATTCCACATGCCTAACACACTAGCGGATGTCTTCCCATCTGCCCATTTTGCATGTTTTGATTACCATTTTGCATATTCTGAAACCCTTGTTGGTTATTCTGAAAGCTTCCCTGATTATTCTGCCAATACCCTTGATTACCTGGCCAACCTCTCCCTCAATATCCCAGTCCTCTTAGAGCATATCCATTATTTGTCTGATCAAACTGTCTTTGGTTATTTACTTGTGGCATAGGTACTGCTTTCTGCAGGTTTGATCCACCCATGTTAGTTAGCATTGCCCCTTCAATGGCATACTTGGATAACTTTTTCTGCACAAACTTTGCTTCTTCACCTTTTCGTGCATCGTCCTTTTTGCGATTCTTATCCTGCAGGAGTCTGCAATAATGTGCGATGGTCAATGAATTTCCTGCTATGGTTTTGTTTCTATCCCCACTAATTTCTTGAGCTGCTTTTGCACCTGCTCTGGCAGCCGTTGGCATAATATATGTTAAAATACAGGTATAGACTTCCCCCATGCTGTGTTTCAAGCACCCATGCATCTTGTAAACTTTGAATATAAAGCAACGGATCCTCTCCCTCTTTCATTTTTCTTGTCATTATAGTTCCCATATCGGAAGTGTCTGGATATAGCACTCGAAGCGCTTTCCAAATCGCTGCTCATCAGTTTTTAAATGGCGCTCCATCATGCGTCGTGTTGACTGTAGTCACTCCAGTGTAACCTGCTCGCGTCCATATGTCATCAGCTTTTTCACCAAGTATGGCGATTAGAAGACCTTTAACATCTCCTATAGCTAATGTATTCCCTCCTGTCATTTTTTCTAACTCATGTATCCATTTCCAGCACCGGAAGTTACATTTGGGAGTTTACATTTTAAGTTTTCCCTGTCCATCTGGGGCCATGGTATATACTGTGGCCTGGCTCCTCCTTTTTCTAACAAGGGGAACTGTGATGCTCCAAACTCATTCTCATCTCTCATCATTTGTCTATCTACTTCTGGAGTAATATTCCCACATCGCCGTCTACCTGGCAATGTCCTTAGCCTGCTTATATAAGGCGGAGACTCCCCCCTCTGATCATGGGGTTGCCCCTTATGTCGGTCTGACTGTGTCAGTGGCTCTGATGCCTTAGACATAGGTAATTTTAAATCTGATCATCTTACTTCTTTATCCAAAGGCGGATGTTCCTCTAGTTCACATATAACGCTCGTAACCTCCCTCAAGTAGGTTTCCCTTTCTTCGTCTGATACTTCTTGTGCCCAACTCGTACAACACCTCTCATCATCATCTCTATTTAATGTTAACCTGTCTAAAGACAGCTTCTTCTGTCTTGTACTACAGGAGGCTTCCTCCGTGTCATACAACTGAGTACTCTCAAGACGCTCATTTTTTCCCTTCGTTTGTGCTTCATTCTGGGCTTGCATTTCATGATATACTTTATCGATCATTTCCCCAATGCTTTGCGAGTCAAATTCATCTTCCAGATTTACTCTAGACGTGCTTGGAAATGGCTCTGACTCAGAAAAGAATTCCTCTATGTCTTCTCAGTCTACCCATGGATTGGGATCTCTTACTTCATTTTCCAAATAATGAAGATCATGTGCTCTCTGTCTCCTTTTGCGTTCCATATCATCATCGACTTCTCTGTGCTTTCTCGCCTATTCTCTTATTTTATCTTCCTCTTTCTTTTTCATATCCCTTCGTTCATTTGCCCTGCGCTTTTCCTCATCCCTTCACCTTTGTATTCTTTTCTCTCTTATCCTTTCCTGTTCATTGGCTTCTATTCTTTTCTCTTTTAGTCTTTCTTTTTCCTTGGCTATTCTTCTTTTATTATCATGCTTTCTTTGTTCTTCTGCTCTCTCTTGTTTTTTATCTTGCTCCTCTTGGTACAACTGTTCTCATCTTTGTCTATCTTTTCTTCTCGCTCCTTCGTCTCTCAATCGTTCCTCCCTTTCTTTGTCCTTTCTATCTTGTTCGTCTTGGTCTCCCCTTTTTCCTACATCTTCAATGCCTTTACCATCGAGTTTAAGTAAAATCTGACCTTCCAACTTCTCATTCTGTATGAGTGCCACCTCATAGGTTTTATTCTTAACTCCCTTCAATCTCTTTATTTCTCTCCTTACGTTTAGAGATGTGCTTGCTTGATCACTTCTCTCCTTATTGCGTCTCTCCTTGTCTCTCAGGACTTTGGGGGTGATATCTTTCTCTGTGTCTTTCTCTGGGCCCTCGTCACTACTTTGTGTAGGTGACTCGTATGACGGATTGCTATATCCTGTCGCTGCTTTAAGTTCTCTTAATGGGTATAACCCTTCATCTTTCTTAGTCTCGTCTTTTATTTCAGTCGGGGCAGGGGAGCTGAAGGCTCTTTACCCTCCTCTTTCCATGTATTAAGTATCTGATCTAAAGGAGGCTCCTCCTCCTTTTTGTGTTCATACATCTTCCAAAGCACTAGATTCGCTAGGCGCTTTTCTAACTTTTTTTCCTGTGTACGTGGCATGCAAATATGTCGTCATATGCTGTAGAACTGTTCTCGATATTGACCCACCTTGGGGTCACGGCATAAACATTTTACCTGCGGTCCCTTTAACCCATTCTGCACTGTACTGTTTAAGTTTAAGCGTGTGCTTTGGTGGTTGTTTGCAAAGATGCACTAATGGCATAACTTCTTCCATTTCTAACCTTTTGTTCTCTTTTTATTACCGCTTCGCTTATGCTTTAGTTACAGTTTTCAATTTTATATTTCAGTCAGCATTCACTTATAAGCGAGCACCAATCGTCTCAAGCTCCAATCCTGTCACAATACAATGTTTTATTTTAATCTTGCTAAAAAACAACTAACGTTTAATCTTAAAATAATCACTTTTCGCGTCTTACCTTCACATTTCTCTATCACTTAAAACATTTCTTTTTTCAACAGTGACGTCACCATACTTTACAACCACAAAAAACAAAACAGATAGACTTGATCAGCCACATATACGTGCACCTCACGATCCTTTCCTGAGGACTCGTCTTACTCTCTGAAAATTCTTGTTCCGACTGGAACTTAACCCAATTCCCTTAAGAAAGTCTTTAAACTTATCTCGTCTCCTATATGTCCCTCATGAAAGGGGGCTCTGAATGAAGGCCTCTGCTAGCATTCTTTAAAATCTAGGAACAAGGCCTATCCTTATAGCGTGGCTACACCTCACAACTATTTTCCTCATATATTACTAGGCAACATTCAAGTCAATGGGTCTCATTACGAGGTAGGAGGTAGCCATGGTGCTATTAGCTATTAGCACCATGGCTACCCCCTTACCGCATACCGGGTCCGGGTTCTCGAAATGGGTACTTACCGGGTGATTCCAACCTTGGAGGACCCGGTAAGTCCCCATTCTGAGAACCATTCCCCATTCCCTTTGAGCCCCAAAGGGCTCAAAGGGAATGGGGAAGTAGCCAATAACGGTACCACAATTTGCGGTACCGTTATTAGCTAAGAAGTCCCTTAGCGGGTCCCGTCCTTAACGCCTGGTCAGACCAGGAGTTAAGGAAGGGACCCGCTAAGGGACCTCGGAATATGGAGGTAAGGGATTACCGGCACCCTTACCGGTGCCGGTAATCCCTTACCTCCTACCTCGTAATGAGGCCCAATATCTTTCCCCATATACATATATTGTACGCTCTTACTCTTGCATTATATTTTATCCTGCCTCCCTCTGTTACTCTCCGTTATTTACTACGCATGCATCCCTTGTGCCACTCTCTTTGGTCTTATTCACTCACTGTTCGCATGTTTTCATCTTCGGACCCTTGTGATCACCGCCTTCGTTACCGCCTCTTCAAGCTGCTGTGCGATCCACTTCGCGTAGATGTGGGAGGGGTTCCTATGTAAAATATAGGGATCCCATCACACCCGTCATGCAAGATTTGGGACCTAGGCTAATCAAGATCTATGGGGAGCTTCATGACCTGTCAGTCAAATGGCAAGGGTTGTGCGATATTGCAGAGACCCTAAAGTTACTTATGTCGACGGCCGATGGTATCTTATCTAACCATCAATCTCTGCTACCAAGTGAACTGGAAACTTCCAGCCCTTTAAGATGAGTAGCAATACCCTGGAGATGGACGGGGATGCAGATTTTAAACAAACATCAATAAATCAGACGACACAAATAGCTTGGCACAACATTTGTCTGTTTTAATGTAAGTAAGTAAAACAGGGAGTACAACGAGCACCAGCAATTGCTTGATACTCAACTCTCAATCATTTCATTAAAAAGCTGGGTTCTTAAACCCTAAAATGGTCATAGCTGACGTACTGACCTGCATCATTACCAATGTCATTCTACGTGGCAAACTTCTAAAACCTATCTGGAAGCGGGATTGGGTCTAAGTGAGTAACTATATCTGTTTAGAGTAACAAAGAGAAATAATTGGATACTTTACATCAGGTGGGGCAACTAAGCCCTCCCTTCAAAATGGCCACTATGAATGTCACTAAATGTACGACGTCCCATTGGCTACACAAACTATAGGACCCCCAACTGCGTGGTCCTCTATAATTGGTTGGCTACTAACCCCCGTCAATAACTTTCCACCTACGTGAGCACCGTGCAAACTGAACAACCGGGTGCGGGTGAGTTTGTCTTGATGCCAGCTTCCCACCAATTAACAGAACACTCCATCATCACCTCAATGTTTCAGTGCCAATTAGTGTTTGAAGTTGGCCTTGAGTCTGTACTCTTCTCTGGGCTTTTTTAAGGAGTATGGGTACTGCCTGTCTTCTGTACGTAGGTGGGATCTCCTTGTGCATCCAACTTTCTTCCATCACGTGACTAGACACCACGAATTGAGTCTTTTTGTGTATTTGATTTTATTCCCCAATAGTCCTCTGACGTCTTTTGTTTTCACTTGACCTTCTTCAACAGGAGCTTCTGTTCGTTCACGTTAATTGTATCTAATGTCAGCCAATTCTAGCTTTGATAAGACTTTGGCTCTTTGGCTCATCCAACTCCTTAGCTGAGATATATTCTGTTTAATTCAATTGCTTTTGTAACTGTGACACTGAATTGAGGCCTTCCTCGTTGCTCAAGACTGCTATATACGTAGTGAAATCTTCATTCTTTATTCAATACATATGTATGAGGTATATATGTATAAGTTGGCGCTTGCCGCAATCTATTTACTATAAGCATTTGGCTAGCTTCATAATTTCTTTGCTGCTTGCGTTTCTTGTATCTGTACATGTTTAAACTTAAGTATCTTCATCATGCTTATGGCATAAATCTCTTTATCTTGATCTCAAGATGTCACTTATCCTTAGTACTTTTTTATTCTTCATAAATCGTCTGCCTCTCTGGTCTTGTTATCTTCTATATATGGAGTCGAGTACGTTTCGTATGACGTCTCCATTCATCCTGGTCATTCAGTTTCTTTGTTTCATCAGGAATCGTATTCAAATGGCCATCATATTGTCTTGGATGTAGGTATGGTTTCCTTAATGGATACCTCACTTCCCATATTCTCTTAGCTTAGGTATGGGTATTCTTATGGGTACTGCACAGAGTCGTTGCTCCTCTTCTTGACTTCTTATTGGTGTACTGTACGTCACATACTTTGGTTCATACTTTTCAGGTAATGTAGGCAGGGTAGGTGGAGTAGGGGTACTTGGCTCCTCCTCTACAATTTATTTTCTCAGGAGGGAGAGCAAAGTATGCAAGTTACTACATATATCAATGCACCAGTACTACTCACCTTACTGCTTTGCCAAAACCATGGTAGGATGAAGCCCGCAAAACTTATCAGGGCCACTAGTTGCACAAACTCGTCATGTCTAAATATTAGACATGAGACTAAGTGCAAATAAAAATGGGGGAAAGATTCAAATAAGGGGGTTAAATTAGCACCATCAAACGGTCCCAATGTTTGGCTCCCCTCTCTTCCCGGCCCCTTTTCTGTAATCTGAAAGGCTCACTCAACCCCTCCAAAGAGCCCGGCATGATTAATATTGCTTTTGGCCTTGTACAAGAAAGTTACCTGGAAACCCAGCACATCTGGAGTGGTGCTGTACATATAGGCCGAGCGTCCTCGGACTGTGTGGTTTAATCTGTGCACGGCCTTGCATAGGTGCAAGAGTGCACTGCATGCATCTGTGCTTCCATGCAGACAGGGTGCGGCCATTCAGAAGACAAAGGGCCTCATTACACGGACGGAGGTAAGGGTTTACCGGTACTGGTAAGGGCACTGGTACCGGTAAACCCTTACCGCCTTACTACGAGGTCCCTTTGCGGGTTGGTACTTTAACGCCTGCTGTTTAGCAGGCGTTAAAAACCAACCCGCAAAGGGACCAGGGTGCTAATTACAGTACCGCAATTTACGGTACCATAATTAGCGCCTTCCCCATTCCCATAGAGCCCTATGGGGCAAAAATGGGAATGGGGAAGGGCAATGGGGGAAGGGGGAATTACCGCCCCGCCAACCTTGGAATAGGGCGGTAATTCCCCTTTCCTCCAAGGCGGTGCCGGTATTTTACCAGCATGGACCAAGGTGCTAATAGCACCTTGGTCCCCCGCCTACCGTGTAATGAGGCCCAAAGACATTAGGGGTCATTACGAGTTTGGAGGCAGCCATGGTGCTATTAGCACCATGGCTGCCTCCAAACCCATGTCCGGGTAGACAGAATGGGGACTTACCGGGTCATTCCAACCCTGGAGGACCCGGTATGTCCCCATTCTGAATACCATTCCCTTTCCCATTTGAGCCCCATAGGGCCCCCATAGGGCCCCCATAGGGCTCAATGGGAATGGGAAAGGAGCTAATAATAGGCCCGCAAATAGCGGGCCCGTTATTAGCTCCATGGTCCCTTAACGGGTCCCGCTATGGACGGCTGGTCAGACCAGCCGTTCCTGGTGGGAACCGCTAAGGGACCTCGGAATGTGGCGGTAGGGGGTTAACGGCACTGCCATCCTTACCGGTGCCGTTAACCACCTACCGCCATACTCATAATGACCCCCATTGTCTTTTCATGAGAAATGCCAGCCTCTCAGATGGCCTCATTACGAGGTTGGAGGTAATGGAAAAACAATGCCGGTAAAGGATTACTGGCATCGCTTACCGCTCCAGTGTATTCTGACCCAGCAACCCGCTAATAGCGGCACCGTAAATAACGGTGCCTCTAATAGCGCCATGGGCGCGTACACGCACCCCTTCGGGGAGCAAATACCGGCATTCCGGTAATAGGAGGACATCCCAACCCACACGGAAATGTAAATACCGGCATCCAGAAGCCGGTAATCACAGCCTGCACGATGCCGCCATACAGGCATCGCAGACCACCCGCAAACAGCAATCAGCAATCAAGCCAACTGCCACAGTTGCACACAATCACCACAGGTGGAGTTAATGGAGGCTAGGCCAGATTAAATGAGCACACCCACACCCCATCCAACACCAAAATGCTACCACTAGCTGTTGCAATCATGGCGCTGGAGGACATGCCTTTACTGCAACAACTACTGCAACAACACCAACTACAACAACAACTACAGCAGCAACAACAGGCAGCACAGAGGAGACACAGGAGGAGACGGAGGGTGAGACAGGTCATGGCGCTGGAGGACATGCCTATACTGCTACAACTACAGCAACAACACCAACTACAACAACAACTACAGCAGCAACAACAGGCAGCACAGAGGAGACACCGGAGGAGAAGGAGGGTGAGACAGGCCCAGCAATTACCACCAGTGCAGCCAGCAGTGCCTCGTAGGCAGACCCCAATCCCTCGTAACAGACCCAGCCCATTCAACCTAACCCCAGAGCAGATCCACACCCTGTACCTATTGGACCGGGACACTATCACCACCATAGTGGACATGATACACAACGAAATACGCACTGCGATCCACCCGCTACTAAAGGTGGTGTCTGTGCTCCACTTCCTGGCCACAGTCACCTACCAGCACACAGTGAGCCAGCTTCATGCTATATCACAACCACTCTTTTCACGCATGCTGACCCAAGTGCTGGATGTCCTCCTGAAGCACGCAAGCACCCACATATCCCTAACACGGACTGCCCAGGAGATAGCCGACACCAAAGTAGGCTTCCATGCACTGGGAGGCATGCCCAAATGTGTTGGTGCCCTGGACTGCACCCATGTGGAATTGGTAGTCCCCCATGCCATAGAGGCTGTGTACCGCAATCGCAAGCAATTCCACTCCATCAATGTGCAAATGGTATGTGACTCAAGCAAGATAATCACACATTGCTGCGCCCGATTTCCCGGATCAACACATGATGCCATGGTGCTGCGCAACTCCACGCTACCCCGTCACATGGAGCGACATGCTGGACTACGTGCCTGGCTGCTTGGTGAGTTGCCCAACTGGCCCATGGTAGTGCTTTGGGGTACTGATGTGTAGGGATGCATACTCCACCTGGGTGGGAAAGGGGGGGATGCATACTTCACCTGGGTGGGAAAGGGGGGATGCATACTCCACCTTTGCATACTCCACCTGGGTGGGAAAGGAGGGATGCATACACCACCTGAGTGGGAAAGGGGGGATGAATACTCCACCTGGGTGGGAAAGGGGGGGTGCATACTCCACCTGGGTGGCAATTGTTGGTGATTGGAGTATGCATGCAGAGCTAAACAGTCCTGACCTGAACCTACCAAATGGAACATGACACATCACTGGCACAGATTTTACCAATGATGCATATCGATGACAACAAGTAAGAGGCACAAACAGCCACCCTGGTGATGGAAAGCAATGCATGACTGAACAGGATTGCAACTGTGTCAATGTGGCTAGTGTGACCATGCATAGTGTAGAATACACAGCATGAATGGGAGGCTAAACATTGTCGTACTACCACATTACATCCGCCTCAACATGCATTATCACACCCTGCACCATCTATTGAACGCCATCCAGACTACCACACCACATAACAGTAAAGTATGCTTCTAGGTAACAATTTTGCATATGTACAGGGACATGTGCATGTCCACACCAAATAGCTGCGGCCATAACTGTGCTTCCTGGAGGTGGCAGCTCAGTGTGACACACACACCTATTTGTATTTGCTTGCAGGTGATGGAGGATATCCCTTGAGGCCGTGGCTACTTACCCCGGTGCGGAACCCGCAGAACAGCCATGAAGAGGAGTACAATTGTGTGCACACCCGTACCCGTGTTGTGATTGAGCAGACCTTTGGCCTGTTGAAGGCATGTTTCCGCTGCCTAAGCAGGTCTGGTGGGGCACTCCTATATAGTCATGAGAAGGTGGCAAAGATCACCATGGCCTGTGTCATGCTGCACAACATGTGCGTCCGGAGAAATGTACCACTGCCACCTGACATTGACATGCATGCCCCGGGTGAGGATGATGAGGATGGAGACGGAGGTGAAGTAGCCCCCCTGCCAGTACGTAATGCACGGGATGGCCATGCTGTACACCAAGCACTGATTCACAAATACTTCTGAACCACAGGGACTATGATAGACATGTGTCAGTGACACACTGGCTCCATGTGGACATGCACACTGCGATTGTTGGGAGTTGGCCACTGAACACCATCACACATTAAATGGATATGCACAAAATGAACAATGTTCAGCCATTTAATTTTTTGGCACACAACGGGTGTATTTTTTCAAACAGGGAAACATGTGCACACTCCCCCCCATCCCCAGAGAACTCCCTAACCCACCCTACAAACCCCCAACACCCCCAGGGAACTCCCTAACCCACCCTACAAACCCCAAAACCCCCAGTGAACTCCCTAACCCACCCTACAAACCCCAAAAGTCCCCAAATGTACTCCATGAAATGGTTCCCTTCACCCACAACCATGTGCCCCACTCCCATTGTCTGGGCACTCTACTTCCTGGACTTTTTGTTGTCTGAGGGTGGCATCTCCGAGGGCCGTGCACTCCTCCGGGTCATCCGCACATGGCTTGTGGGGACTGAGGATGCAGGTGTTATGGCAGTGGATGTGTCCGAGGCAGGTTCCACGCCTGCTCAAAGGCGTGGCAGCTGCATATGGAGCAGGACGGAAGTTAGGACTTGGGTTACTGCCTCCAGGCAGTCCCTCATGAGCACAGCCGACGCATTCACGGCAGCTGTGTTCGTTGTGATGGCCGCTGTTGTCCCCACAATGGCAGTTGCTATGCGCCTCCTTGTCTCCTCCCCATCGGCAATATACTGCCGCAGGAGTTCCAGCATTGCCTCCTGTCGTGCCTCCACCCTCGACAGACGTGACTCCAGGCTGTTGGTGGGAGCTGCAATGGTGGGAGCTGGAGTGGTTGGAGCTGGAGTGGTGGATGGTGCATGCACGGGGCCTACATCCTGGGTGCTGTCCTCCTTGAAGGGGCACAGGTCTGAATCCCTCAGATCAGAGTCATGGAGGGAGGGATCATCACTGCTGTAGGGCTCCATATGGGGTGGGGGTTGGGCAGGGGGCTTGGGGTGGGTGTAGAAGTCACTACTGTGACTCCCTCGGGGTCCACATTGTCATCCGCAATGTCCTCTGGGGGGTGGCGCAGGAAGGGACACCCCTCCGACTGTTGTGGGTGTATGCTGCTGGTCCTGATGTGTGTCGGGCACACTGCAGCAGGTTTTGTTGGCTGGCTTTCCACCCGGTCAAGTACACTGCCTGTGGGTCTTGCATGTTTGTCTGGTTAGGGGGTGGGGGTGGTTCTTGTTTTATGGCGTGATGTCGATGCCCTTGCACTCCTCTCCTGACTGGCATCTTCCTCATCGGTGCCTGGGGGTTAAAAAAGATGCAGGTCATCAGTGATGGTGTCACATGCCAGCGGCATACAATTGGGCTGTTCAATATTCATACATTCATGCATCCATGTCTTACAGGGATGTGGCACTTGGTGTTCTGAGGGGGCATATTGGCAATCAATGCATGGCAGGTGGCATGCCATTGATATGGGGTTTGTGTGTTGGGTTACATGGGCACGGTCCTGGTATGTTGCCCGTGTTTTGGTTATGGGATTGGCACTCAGCATGCATTTCTGTGTGGCAGGGTTTGGGCCACAATGTTGACTTGGATATGTTGATGTGGGTGTAGGGACATGCATTGCCTTGCCTAGTCTCACTTCCACGTCACTTGTGCTGCGTCATGGTTTCCCTACAAGGATGTGCAGGGTCACTCACCTCCTTCTGTGGATGATGCCGCACCCATCTCCATCTCTCCAAATCCCTCTATTGACTCAGGATCGATAAATGTGCTGGCAGTCTCCTCCCAGGGCATCAGCTTTGCAGGTGAGTGGAGACCCCCGCCTGTCGCCATGGCCGCCCTCCTGTTGCTTGACAGGATGTTTCTCACCCTCAAGCGGAGGTCATCCCACCTCTTGCGGCAGTCACGCACAGTACGTTGGGTGGTCCCCACGGCCGACACCTTCCGGGCAACCTCCTGCCAGATTTCCTTTTTCCTCATCTGGACTTTACGCTTCATGTCATTGCCTTTCATTATGTCTGCATATGCCGCCAGAGTGTCCGCCAGCATATTTAGCTCTGCGTCAGAGAAACGCTGTTTCCGCTGCCGGGGGGTCGTCTTCCGGGTGGCCTTGGACATCCTCAGGGTTTTTCAACACAGCACAACACAAATAGACTGGTGGTTAGGGAGGATGGCAATGGATTGTGTTTTTAAAGAACATTTCCGGTTCCTGCGCGATGACATTATTTCCGGGTCCGGTTTTACGAACCCGGTATTAGCATGGTGGTATTACCGGGTCGGTATTTAGGGGTTCCTCCTAGACGGTGCTGGTATCAGCGGGTCCCGTGATGTCGCTATCTGGGGGTTGGAGGGCCTTTAGCGGCATGCCGGTATGGCCATTACCGGCATGGGGGTTCGCGCGTGCTCGTGCACTCATAATGAAGTGCACGAGTGCGCTCGTATGAACCTGCTTTTAGCGGGTTCATACGAGCACAGAGCTGCTCTTACCGGCATGCCGGTAATGACCTAGTTTTTACCGGGCTACTCGTAATGAGGCCCACAAAGCAAGCTTTCCAGCCAGGTTAGATTGTGCTGAGAGAATTCAAGTGGCACGTCAGTGCAGTCCAACCGAGAGCCATACATCGTGTTTAAACCTCTGTGATCGACCAGCATTTTAAAAATGGACACAGTTTTAAGTAGAATTTGGGCGGTTTCATGAAATGCATTGCTCGCTGTGCAGAACAGTACCATCGCTGTTGAAAAGACTTGTGTGGCTGTTCGCTGTAGTTGAAACGGGTATCGCGTGGATAATTTTTTTCTTGTATTTTTGTTCTGAATCTGATACCGTTACTGTATGTATGTTTTTTGTGTGAGAATGTAGTGCCAGTGACAGGATGTTGGTTGAAGTTGCTGTAAGCTGGAATGTAGCTCAACATTTCATAATGACAACACAAGAGACAGGAAAACGCCAGAACAGCCAGACACAGCTTCTCTTCATGCCTTTCACTCATGCCTTTCACTCATGTATCACTCTGTCTTACTATAACTTGCATGACAGAACATTTCCTTTGGCATGAACGATGAATGCTTTTCCTGTGGGGCAAAAAAGGCTTCTTGCAGGCCTCATGATCCCGTCCAGTAAAATCAAAATGCACCACTTAAGGGCGTGGTTGCGGACGCTTTTCACACCTAGAGCCTGTGCAGATTTCATAAGTGTGCTTCTCATCAGTATCTGGCATGACAGAGGAAGACTCTAAGTCGTCCTTCTGTGCCCACTGACTCTGGGCTCTTTGGTGAGTGTCTGCGCTCCACCTTTTAATCGTAGGAGTGATCACACCCAGCTCTCTCAGTCCACTGCCCATTACCCCACGGCCCTATGCAAGTGCAAAACTGCTGAGCTTCAGAAATCCACCTTTGCATTTGGGGCTCTGTACAAAGTCGACGGGGCAAATTCACGTAGAAGTTACCAGAAGTAAATCTGACTCACTCCTGACCTAAGCTTCTCTTTAAAGGAGTACATCAGAGTTAATCCTAGTAACATCTTTGTGAATCAGCCCTGATTTCCTTTCAGTTCATGGATTCTCCAATGTGGCTGTCATAAGAGTGCACATTTCTCCCAATCATAGAATTGGTCTTAGTGGTCCTGTCACATATGCATTGGGAACTGGACAGGGGCCCCACTCATTTCATAAAGGCTACTAAAAACCATGAGATAGCAATTCATCATTGGTCTAAAGCAGAGACTTGATGCCCGGTGGGGGCGGGAGGAAGGGGTGAGCCATGGGACTGCAACCAACCTGAAATTATATGAAAAATTGAGCAGGTGGAGGGGCTCTGGGGTTATTTATTGATCGGATGAGGGGGGCTTGGGTTGATTTTGGAGCGGGTGGGAGAGCCCTCAGATTGTTTTTGGAGCGGGTTGGGGAGCCCTGGGGTTCTTTTTGGAGAGGGTGGGGGGCGGCTGAGACTATGCAGGGAGTGGGGCAAGGGTAGCTCGGGAACTATGCAGGGAGAGGAATCGGGAGAACATATGGTCGGGGGAACCCTGGGACTGTGGTGGGAGCATGGTGGAGGGAGCAATTTCTGGGGTAGTGAGAGCCCAGGGACTATGCAGGGAGTGGTTAGGAGGAGGGGGCAGGTGGGAGGCCCTGGGTCTGTGCAGAGATGGGGGAGCCCTCGGACTGTTGTGGGAGCAGGGTGGGAAGATCAATGGGGCAGTGGTGGGAGCAGAGTGGGGAGAGCCCAGGGACTGGACT
This sequence comes from Ambystoma mexicanum, assembly GCF_040938575.1. NCBI lineage: Eukaryota > Metazoa > Chordata > Amphibia > Caudata > Ambystomatidae > Ambystoma > Ambystoma mexicanum. Next base: position 166,639,960 of record NC_090926.1, on the reverse strand, counting down.
AGGAGTGGGATGAGGGAGCCCAGAGACTGATGGGAGCAGGTGGGTGAGCCCAGGGACTATACTGGGAGCGTGGTGCTGTGATGGCATGCGATAGTTCATAGCCTTTTGGACTTATGGCCATTTGGCATTTTGGGGGGCACAGCCTGCCCACATTTTGCTCTGGGGGGCCCAGGCCAAAAAAGTTTGAATATCACTGTTCTAGTGGAAGGTGACAGTGCCATTAAAGACAAATCAAAGATTAACCTGAAATTGGAAAAAAAACATTTGGATCAACTCCCTTCTCCCCCTCCCTTTTCCTGCTGTAAGCAGTAACAGCAAGGGGGGTGGGAGTTAGGGAAGTTTAACTCATAAGAAAATGTTCAAAACCAACGCATAACCTGCAGCCTGCACACAGAATAGAAAAACACACAGGCAATGTTTTGCAGCCACTGAAATAAAACTATAATTGACAAGGTTGGTGATAAAGATGTTAAAGTACCAGAAAGCATTCTGCAACTGTTAATTAAAGTGGATAAACTGCATTCATGGAAAATGGAAAATGCAACATCTAAGGGAGAACACAATGTTCTTTAAAAGTGACAATGGGGAGAAAGCAGCCGAATCAAGCATCATCCAGAATTGAATTCCTGACATTTGTAGTCTGTTCATGCCACATCCCCCAAAACAAGATGTGAAAACATATCCCATGTATTCTCATGGCGATTAACTGGTGGGGATAGAGTCATAATGATAGCAACGGACCTAACTGTAATTCCTAAACCAGAGTTTAATGGTTACATCTGTGTGCGGTGGTCCTCAGATAAGGAACAATTAATGGGGATTCTGAAAAATCTACAGTCCAGGGAACTGTCCAAGGGGGCAGCAACAAAAGTCATAAAGCCCAGCAGAACCAAACTTCAAAGATCTTATCACCGGCAGGTCAATGGGTTGCAAATATTAGCCATAAACTAACATCTAAAGAATTGAAGACTCCAGATGCTCTTTTGGTGGGAGACCCAACTGCAGGTGCTAATATGTTGTATTGGAAAAATGAATGTTTTTACCTTGGGATTCACTATTGTGCCCATAATTCTTGAACAGAAACTCGTAGAAAGGGAATTCTTCTTTTGCAATGTTCACGTAGAAATCCTCTGTTAGGAGGTAGAAAACTAAATGTGTGTGATGTTATTTTCAGTATACAAATTAGGTGAATTTGCATTTTGCTGGATACAAATGGCGCACGCTAGTGTGTCATATGTCATAGTGTCTGTAGGGATGTGCCTGTCACTCTGAGATGGAAAAATCATTTGTACAGAAAATTATCAATAAATTATGAGCCACAATCTGTAAGTAATTAACCATTGATCCTATCATGATAAACATTGCATCAATTGATTCATGCCACAGAGAGGAATCTGGTGAGCATATTAGTAAAGTTGTAATCTGTGTTGAATTCATTAGCTGAGAATCTGGCAATATTTAATGCAAGAAATCTCTGAGATGACACCACGTTAAATGTGACGGAAACTGGGTTTTTTAAAGCTCCTCCCATCAGACTGGCCTCTTCATTAATATGCCCAGTAACTGCAGAGGGGTATGTCAACTGTGGTGTCATTTTTGGAACAATGTCCAATCCCATACATTGACCAATTAGATTGAGGAAAGTATACCCGTCTCAAAAATGTGGGGTTACTGTTCTGTACTTGATTCAACACTCGTTGACTCAGGGAGACACTGACAGACTCACTCAATCACTCACTGACTGATGTAGAGAAAAAAGAATTGATAACAACAGGAAGGAGAAGGAATAGATTGTTTGTCTTTTGGACCCATTAATGGATTATTACCAGAGACTATAAATGAGGCCTAGCAGGAGTTAAAGCCCCAGGCCTTCTTCAGTGGAAGAGACAGCAGACAGGCAATGGAGAAAAGCTGATCCACCTTGCTGACTGATGCCCACCTTTTCCTAAAGGCGGAGAATTGCATCAGTCCTTAAGAGTATCCCCAAATGTCTGTGATAAAGCCAAAAACATTCATATGCGAGTGTGATCTAGAGGGGAAATATTCATGACGGGAGTGATACTATAAAGTGAATTAGTTTAAATCCTGGTACTGTTATTTGTAAATACTAAGGAGCGGGGTATAGAAATTGACTGTACATCCTGGGAAATGATTAAATATTTCATAAGCCTATGTGCTTCTGGAATTATAGATCAATGAAATAGTACCTATGATCTGTAAACAGGGAGATCCTTTGACTCCATTTCTGTGCACAGAACACCATAGGACATCTCACTGTGTGCATACATAGACCATTAAAGTAATTGAAGTCACTTCCTGGATACGACATCTAGAAGAATACTGTTGTTAAAGCTAAGTTGCTTCAGACGAAAGGGAGCGGGTGATTATTCGCAATCCATTCTCTCGCTGTTTAAAGTTTCCCATTGAAGGTAAGAAATATATGCCTTTACACGATAATCAAATAGAAACATAACGGAAGGGAATCTAGCCTACATACATGTTGAATATACTTTGAATTCTACAAGCCACCTACATACATGAAGGTATATTAGTATGTTGCAATTGAGTCTAAAATGCAGTTAATATTCTGCCATGTCTATTGAGTAAGGGGGTGGTATTTTGAATAAAGGGGGAGTCACAAGAGTTGGATAGGCAGGGATATTTTGAACCAATTTGTTGTTTTTCATAAATGCACAGATGTGTTACAAAAGATTCTGGGCCTCATTACGAGGTTGGTGGTAAGGCAAAAACGATGCCGGTATTGTAATACCAGCATCGTTTACCGCTCCGTTGTATTCTGACCCGCAAACCCGGTATTAGCGGCACCCTAAATAACAGTGCTGCTAATAGCGGCATAGGCGCGTACACGCGCCCCTTCAGGGAGCAAATACCGGCATGCCGGTAATAGGGGGAAATACCAACCCACGCAGACATGTAAATACCGGCATCACGAAGCCAGTAATCATGGGCTGCACGATGCCGGCCATTTAGGCATCGCGGACCACCCGCAAACAGCAATCAGGATACAAGGCAACCGCCACAGGTGCACACAATCCCCACAGGTGGAGCCAATGGAGGCTGGGCCAGTATAAAATGAGCACACCCACACATCACACCCCTTCCAACACTAAAATGCTACCACTAGCTGTTGCAATCATGGCGCTGGAGGACATGCCCATACTGCTACAACTACAGCAACAACAGCAACAACAACAACTACAGCAGCAACAACAACAACTACAGCAGCAACAACAACAACAACTACAGCAGCAACAACAGGCAGCACAGAGGAGAAGCAGGAGGAGAAGGAGGGTGAGACAGGCCCAGCAATTACCACCAGCGCAGGCGGCAGTGCCTCATAGGCAACCACCAATTCCTCGCACTAGACCCAGCCCTTTCAAACTAACCCCTGAGCAGATCCACACCCTGTACCGGTTGGACCGTGACACCATCACCACCATAGTGGACATGATACAGAACGACATTGCCAGCCTCATAGAAATACACGCTGCCATCCCCCTGCTACTAAAGGTGGTGTCTGTGCTACACTTCCTGGCCACAGGCACCTACCAACACACAGTGGGTTAGCTGCATGGCATTTCACAACCACTATTTTCATGCATGCTGAACTAAGTGCTGGATGCCCTCCTGAAGCACGCAAGCACCCACATATCCCTACGACGGGCTGCCCAGGAGATAGCCGAAACCAAAGTAGGCTTCCATGCACTGGCAGGCATGCCCAATTGTGTTGGTGCCCTCGACTGCACCCATGTGGAATTGGTAGTCCCCCATGCCATAGAGGCGGTGTACCGCAATCACAAGCTATACCACTCCATCAATGTGCAAATGGTATGTGACTCCAGCAAGATCACCCATTGCTGCACCCGATTTCCTGGATCAACACATGATGCCATGGTACTGCGCAACTCCCCGCTACCCCATCACATTGTGGGATGTTTTTACCCATGCATCCAAGCCCTACCATAAAACTGTGCATTACTGGCATTGAAAACATCATGATGGCCAGAACTCCCCAGAGAGTGCACAGGGAAACCATGAAGAATAGGCTGCCACCCATTTTTGCCTATGTTGTGAGCACAGGAGGGCACTGCCTAAAATCACCATTGGGCTACACACACAGTAGCCTGAAACCATTGGCAATGGCAATGCTTATTGCCAAAAGCAACCCAGAACTGTGGGGAATTCATTTTCTTAATGTCAAAAATGGATGCAATACTGGTGCTCACTACTATCAGAAAGCCGGTGTTTTAAAACCACCAGACTTTTGTGTAAAACTGAACAAATGAACCCAAACCAGGCCAAGGAAAGACTAGCTAAAAGGTGGATACAATGTAAAACTATATTCTGAAATGACTTGAAGGAAGTCATTATTTAACGTATATATAAAAAATAGCTGGGGATGTCAGCAGCTTAAGTGAATTTGGGTTTAAAGCCACTAAAATCGAAATGTTTAGAATAAATGAGTGACCTACTTGTGAGTGTCACATAGGTTGCAATTGTTTAAATATCATAGTTTTGAACTTAGAATCAGCATTCTAGCTGCATGTGCAAAAATTGTAAGTTGGATTTGAATGTAGAAAACTGGGAACTAAAGTGACATTTAGCTGAATTCTGCCTGACAACTCTCCCCGACAGGAGTTGAACTGGCTCAACAACTCTTCCCAGGCCTGGCTGCATTCTGCTGCCCCTGCCAAAAGGAGATGACACCTCTCTGATTGGATTAGGGGAGGAGCACCTGGAGACTACGGGAAACTAAACAAAGCACTGTCACTGGCTCAGGCAAATGTTATATTGGGGGGGGCCGTAAAGTGGCTTCCTCTTGGGAGAAACTGGGAGGGGCAGTGCCTGTGAGAGCAAGCTGAGCTTGGGGGAAGTGGATAAACCAGAAATTCCACCATGTGCTTTGGAAAACCACACCCCTTCGGGGCCAGAGCATGATTTTAAAAAGATGGATAATTCACAGTGCGGACTTGTCAAAATTATATAAATAACATCATCATTCTTGCGATTTTTCTGTGCACATTTTAAGAGGTGTAAGGACCCTGTGGTATGTTCTTGGGGATAGTAGCGGAAAAAAGGGTTGTTACTCCAAATGTATGCATGTTAAAAATCAGACACTTTATCATCTGAAACCCATATCCCTGGTGCACATTTGTGTAAAATCTGGAAAGATTTACAGGTCGTTATCTGGATGAAAAGGGGAGAATTCTGTCATAAGTGGACACGACATCGTACAAAGACAGGGATCGGATGGTTTGGTGCTACAGAAAATATGTTAACTGGACCTATAATATTAGAAAAATGGTACATAGATAAATATGTATTTGGGTCAGAAATAGATTTGTGTGCAATTTGACAAGGGGAGGTCATCTGACCATAAAACCTACAGCATCACTCTGACACTCCATTTCTTTCCCCCAATCAAGGGAGAGAGGAAAACTTGGCCAATGATAAGTGAGAGGGGCAGGCTTAGGTAGGCCCAGGCACACACCCATTTTCTAAACACATAAAAAGGAACATTGAAACCCAGGTAGAGACATTCACTTTCCACTTTCTTGCGGGACGCTTTGCCGGGAGACTTCAGACTTCACATCCAGAGATCCAGACTTCAAATCCATCAATCTCCAGAGACCGAAATTAACTCCAGAATTTGTAGCAGAGAGGCCTGAATCCAGACGCTGAATCCTCTTCAGCAGGCCTCAAAACCAACCAATATTTCAACAGCTGGGCAAGCCGTTTGAATTCTTTGCCAAGAACTTTTGCAAGAACCTGTAGCAGTATCCAGAAAGCAGTGCTGTATCTGGAACCAGAGAGAACCAGAGACCAGATTGCTGTGAAGAACTGCTAGCAGAAGTCCAGCCAATCCTGACCCGATCGCTGACGAAGTTGCATTCCTGTCCAAAATCTAATGAGAGTACCCAGCTAGCACTGTGCCAAAACCAATCTCTTAGTTTAAAATAATCTAATCCAAACTATTTTAGCCTATTAGAACTGCCTCCTAGAATCGTGTCATTCTGTCATCTTTAAAACTGAAAACTGTCATCTGTCATCATTCTGCGCTTTAAAATTTCAAATCCGAAAAACGACCTTTACTAAATCGGCCGTATCTCAGAAACCGTTTGTGCTAGGAGCGAGTTTTAACTGTCATCTTAAGGCTGAGATTCTAAGCTTTCCAACGAGCCTATAGTGCCTCCGTAATTGTGCTCGACGCATGCGACTAAATTTGCCGCAATTTGACATTTTGCTTAATTTTAGCCACGTGTAAAAATATTTGTCCTTGCTTTCCTTTGCTAAAATTCGTTTGCAACCTGAAAATCATTCATAGAGCATTGCTAAAGTGGTCCTGAGCTAATACAAAGTAGCTGTCACCCATCATTTAAGCATATTTTTCACTTCTTTGTATACCACCTTTAAAGTACTTTGCCTGTGTTAAAATCATCCCTCTTCCTCTAAGCTTGCTAGGGGGGAACTGAATTATATTTGATTGCATTCCTGAGAACTGTGTGCTTTCCTTCCATCTCTTTACCTTGCAAAAAGGGGTGGGGGGTGAATTGTCTAATAAAAGTGATTACATTGTCTTCTGTTGAAGTCATATCAAGTTTATTTTCTGTACTGCATTTTCATTCATCATTGCATTGTCCTTGAAGCCATAAAAGCATTCTCAGCTACTTCATCCTCTCTATATCACTTCTAAGCCATCAAAAAGAGTGTACCACTGTAACATTATCCATTGTTGATCACTATCATCCTCACAAGTGGGCTATCAAATATTAATTTACTATAAAAGTGTGATAGATATATATTGTTTAATTTTCAAATAAACCTTTTAAATTTGCAAAACAAACCTACTTCTTGGCTCAGCGGGGTCGTGGGGATTCTGAGAGAGGGGGGTTATATAAGGGTTGTCATCCAGAGTAAATGAACTGGGCATAAAAATACATCAATAAGGGCTTCCATCAGCATCCCAGACTAGGCATTGACTTAGCTGTAGTGTTGAATTGAAGTCGCTTACAACATGGAGCGACATGCTGGACCACGTGCCTGACTGCTTGGTGAGTTGCACAACTGTCCCATGTCTGTGCTGTGTGGTACTGACGTGTGGGGATGCAGAAGGGGGGGATACTGCACCTGGGTGGGAAAAAGGGGAGAATACTGCACCTGGGTGGGAAAAAGGGGGGAATACTGCACCTGGGTGGGAATAGCCAGTGATTGGAGAATGCATGCAGAGCTAAACACTCCTCGCCTGAACTAGCCAAATGGAACATGACACATCACTGGGCCACATATCACAAATAATGCATATGGATGACAACAAGTAAGAGGCACAACCAGGCCACCATGGTGATGGCAAGCAATGCATGACTGAACAGGATGGCAACTGTGGAAATGTGGCTAGTGTGACCATGCATAGTGAAGAATATACAGCATGAATTGGAGGCTAAACATTGTCACTCTACCACAGCACATCTGCCTCAGCATGCATGATTACACCCTGCATCATCTATTGAACGCCATCCAGACTCTACCACACCTCATTACAGTATACATTGCATCTAGGTGACTATTTTGGATACGTACAGGGACATGTGCATGCCCACACTAAATAGCTGCCGCCATGACTGTGCTCCCTGAAGGTGGCAGTTCAGAGTGACACACACCTATGTGTATCTGCTTGCAGGTGATGGAGGATATCCATTGAGGCCCTGTGCGGAACACGCAGAACAGCCATGAAGAGGAGTACAATCGTGTGCACGCCCGTACCCGTGTTGTGATTGAGCAGACCTTTGGCCTGTTGAAGGCGCGGTTCCGCTGTCTAAGCAGGTCTGGCACTCCTATATAGGCCTGAGAAGGTGGCAAAGATCACCATGGCCTGTGTCATGCTGCACAACATGTGCGTCCGGAGGAATGTACCACTGCCACCTGACATTGACATGCATGGGCCGGGTGAGGATGAAGGGGATGGAGACGGAGGCGAAGGAGCCCCCCTCCCAGTACGTGATGCACGGGATGGCCATGCTGTACGCCAAGCACTAATCCACAAATACTTCTGAAACGCAGAGACCATTAAAGTCATGTGCCAGTGACACACTGGCTGCATGTGGACATGCACACTTGTTTTGTTTGAAGATCGCCACTCTACACCATCACACATTAAATGTACATGCACAAAATGAAGTATGTCCAGCCATTGATTTTCTTGCACACAACGGGTTTATTTTTCAGATACGTAATAATGTAAACATTCCCCTCACGACCCCCAGTGAACTCCCTCACCCACCCTACAAACCCCAAAAATACCCCATTGAACTCCCTCACCTACCCTACAAACCCCCAAAATACCCCAGTGAACTCCCTCACCCAACCTACAAACCCCAAATGTCCCCAAATGTACACCAAAGACTGTTCCCTTGACCAATGTCCATTTGTCCAAAGGCATTGTCTGCCCACTCTACTTCTTCGCTTTTTTGGGATCCGGGGGTGGCATGTCCAAGCGCCGTGCACTCCTCTGGATCATCTGCACGTGGCTTGAGTGGGCTGAGGTCGAAGGGGTTGTCTCAGTGGACATGTCAGTGGCCGGTCCCATGCCTGCTCCAAGGTGTGGGCGCTGCATTTGAGGCAGTTGGACATCAGGGCTTGCGTAAGTGCCCCCAGACACTCCCTCATGGCAGTTGTGGACGCCTCAACAGCAGCGGTGTTAGCAGCGATGGCTGTAGCGATGGCCCTCATAGAGTCCTTCCCATCGGCAATATGTTGCCGCAGTAGGTCTAGCATCGACTCCTGTCATGCCTCAACCCTCGAAAGGCGAGCCTCAAAGGAGTCGTTGGTAGCGGGAGTGCTGGTGGCCGGGGTGGTGGCAGCCAGGGTGGTGGCAGCCTGGGTGGTGGATGGCGCTTGCGTGGGGCCCATGTCCAGGGAACTGTCCTCCTCAAAGAGGCATGTGTCAGACTCTCCGAGGTCCGAGTCGTGGAGGCAGGGATCATCGCTGATGTCGGCCTCTGTAGGGGGGAGGCTGGTAATGGGGTTTGGGTTGGGTGTGGTGAACACGACTGTGTCACCCTCGTTCTACACATCAGCATCCGCAACGTCCGCGGTGGTTGTGAGTGGCTGCTGCTGGACTCTGGCTGCAGGTGTTTCCTGCTGGGTTTCTGCCCGGTCTGGCACACTGCCTGTTGGTCTGGGCAGTTTCTCGGGCTGGGGGGTGGGGGTGGCGGTGGCCCTGGTCCCTTGCCATGATGTAGATGCACTTGCACCCCTGTTCTGCCTGCCATGTTCCTCATCGGTGCCTGGGGGATAGAAGAGATGCAGGTCATCAGTGATGGTGTCACATGGCAGCGGTATTCTATAGCGCTGTGATATGTTCATACATTCATGCATCCAATTATTACAGGGGTGTGGCATTTGGTTTTCTGAGGGGGCAAGTGGGCAATTATTGCATGGCTGGTGGCATGGCATTGGTATGGTGTCTGTGTGGTGAGTTACATCGGCACGGTCGAATCATGTTGCCCGTGTGTTGGGATTGGGATTGGCACTCAGCATTCATTTGTGTGTGGCAGGGTGTGGCACACATTCTTGACTGTATATGTTGATGTGGGCCTGGGACATGCATTGCCTTTCCCAGTCTCACTTCCACGTCACTTGTGCCACATCATGGTTTGCCCTACAGGGATGTGATGGGTCACTCACCTTCTTCTGGGGATGATGCGGCGCCCATCTCCAGCTCTCCAAATCCCTCTATGGACTCGGGATCTATGAATGTATTGGCTGTCTCCTCCGATGGCATCAGCTTCACTGGTGAGTGTGGTCCCCGCCTGTCGACATGGCAGCCCTCCTGTTTTCTGCCAGGATATTCCTCACCCTGAGGCGGAGGTCGTCCCACCGCTTGCGACAGTCGCGCACAGTCCGTGGGGTGGTTCCCACAGTCGACACCCTCTGGGCAACCTCCTGCCAGACTTGTTTCTTTTTCATCTGGGCCGCATGCTTCATGTCGGTAGACCTGATGATGTCTGCATGCTGGGCTAGGGTGTCTGCGAGCATATTAAGCTCAGCGTCAGAAAAACGCTGTTTGCGCTTCTGGGGGGTCATCTTCCTGGTTGCCTTGAACATCCTGAGTATTTTCTGGCACAGCACAACACAAATGGACTGGTGGTTGGGGAGGATGGCAATGGATTGTGTTTTTAAAGATGGCCGCCGGCCCATTTCCCGTTCCTGCGCGATGACGTAATTTCCGGGTCCGTTTTTTGCGAATACGGTATTATCATGGTGGTATTACTGTGCCGGTATTTAGGGGTTGGTATGAGGCGGTATCGCTATGGGCGGGTCCCGCGATGCCGGTATAGGGGGGTTGGAGATCCTTTAGCGGCATGGCGGTATTGCCATTACCAGCATGGGAGAAAGCGCGTGCTTGCGCACTCGTAATCACCCGCTATTAGCGGGTTCATACGAGCACGGACCCGCTCATTTCGGCATGCCGGTAATAAATCCGCTTTTACTGGGCTACTCGTAATGAGGCCCTCTGTCTCGATAATGGTAGCATTGGAAACTGCAGTGACTAGTGTGTTGATTATTTCTTATCATTCACCAGTTATGAAGAAACAATTTGTTTATCTTTAATAAGTTTCAATTATTTCTATTTGGTTAATAAATCAACCTTCTGTACAACCCTGTGTCTTTCTGGTCACAGATTCATATAAATAATTTGATTAAAAAAAGGAACATTGTGTGCGCCTGGTTTGGAGTGGGTGGAAAGTTCCCCTGAACTAGAGGTCACCCAATTAAAACACCCTACAAAACCTTATCAAACAACTTCCCTCACAAGCAACAGACAGACAAGTCTCACTGCTAGTGACCAACTAATCACACAGAGGACTAATACAAAACTGAAGCAGCCCTCAAACCTTCAAATAAGCTCACCAAGACCATCTGAGCTACACCACCAGTCCATTTACCACAAACATATCACCAAGGACTTCTCTTAGTGGTTCCCATGGGTAGCACCCGCTACCCTGGGTGTTTTCTTGGTACCCTTGTCCACTCCCTTGCAGACCATTACATCACTCTATCAAATTAAAAATTTGGTGTGGCTATGAGCAGGTCTGAACAGTTCAACTTCATTGTGTTGCTGGGTAGTGCATATAAGTGTCACAGCAAGCAAGATCATTAGCATCAGATACATCCAGTTAGAAAGTGATTTATAATTTCGGTTAAATGCATGACGTTTTCCCAACTTTATTGATGCCATCATTCTTTTTCAAAGTGCTTCTCCTTCTCCAGTCATCGCTGCTCGGCATTCTGCCTTAGGCATCAGAAAGCGCATCCTACTATTGGTGCACTCTGTTGGCTCTGTTTAGATCAGACCGAGTCTGCATGACATGGCATAGAGCACTAAAGGCAGGTCACTGCAACAGAAGCCTCGTTTAACCCCCCCACAACAGAAGCTCTGCTTCCCTGGGTGCTATAGTGTAGTTCTGTTGTTTTCCTGGATTTGTGATGGAAACAGCCAGCACTACAACTCCCAGAATGCAAACGAAAATGGAACTGGACTGCTGCTCCGAATCGAAGGGCCCATGTTTGCATGTATGCAATGGGCGAGTTTGCGTGTTGGAAGATCGAAGCTGCCAAATTAAGAGGAGGTTGACCGCAAAGTGTAGCACTGCCTCATGTTCTGCCTTTGTCCAACCAGCACTGGAGCTCTCAGTCCTACTATGCGAGGTCTGTTACATGTTACTAGCTATTCTTTCATCCCTTCTGCCTCCTCCGGGACTTTTGACTTTTCCCCCAGATCTACTTCTGCAGAGTGGCGCATGTGGCATTAACTGCACTTTCTGGGCACTTGATGCTGCATCAATGTATCTGATAATAGCAGCTGGGCATGTGAGGCTGCACATCACATATGCTGTCCATGCCATGAAGATGAGACATTAACTGTCATTCTCTGGGATCTTGAGCTGCGGGTCATGAGGTTGGCATATGCCATGCAGCCTCCTATGTTCAGTTGCTGGCATCTCCGATCATTAACATTCCATGCAAATGAGCCATTAACAGGTATTGTATGGCATTACTGGGACATTTAAGGCTGTGCTTGGCATCTGATAGCAGCAACTGAAAATGTTAGGCAGCACTTTCTATTTGGTGGCATTCCATGAATATGGCAAATTAACTGATGTGACAAGGCATTATTTGCCATTATTTGGGTATTTGAGGTTGAACGTGTCATATGATGGCAGCAACTACACATGCAAGGTTGTACATTGCATTTGATGACTGTGAATATGAGGCAGTGACTGGCCACATATGTCTGTACTAGCATATAAAGGAATATGCTGGTTCTCCTGTGTGCACCTCTGTTATATCACAATCCCACCCAATGCATATTAAGAAAGCAGCAGAAACAAATATAGTTGGTATTTAAAGCAAACAAGAGACCACTTAAGTAACTTCAGCCGTATAGTATCAGTCATAAGTTTATATACATTTTCAGATACATCTTTGACGTCCCTTTTTGTGATATCAGCGAAGATCATACAGCATTACTTACTGTGATGTTGTTGGGGCCAAAGGCTATATGATACCACTTACTGTAATGCTATTGGGTGTGGATTGTTGATTCCCCAGCACCTATCATTTTGGCAAATTGACGTCCCTGCAGCTCACTCCAAGAAACAATGGTGATTACACCGTTCATACTGAAACAACACCATACCACCAATCATTGCTGGAATTAAGGCAACCAACTGGACTCCATGAACAAAGTACTCAGCCTCTTTGAAAGGGAATGCAACAACCAAGACACCTTGGAAAGCTCCCCCATGAAATTAACAATGTAGGGCTTTTTAGTTGATGCAAATAATCCTCAAAGAAAATTACATTTTGGAAGCAAATATCACCTCATCAATTCCCCCTCAAAAACCCCAAAAAACGCCAGACATCTACGATCACCTCTGCAAGTACAAAATAGTTACACTTCATCGTGGAAACATGGCTCTGATTACTCAGCTGCTATATATGAAGCCATTCCAACAGGATCAGCCAAAAGAAGAGGAGGAGTAGAACTCCTGCCCAGAGACACCATCAAAGAAAAAAACAGCACCTTGCAATAATATCCCAAACTGCAAATCACAGCTTCTAGTCTGCCAGTCTGACACACATTCACATTGAGCGTCCTCCTCAGATACAGTCTACCTTCTTATAACGAGTCTTTTGCAGACAACCTGGACCTTGTGGTTGCTAATGTCTCCCTCGACCATCAACACCGTACCACTTGGAGACTTCAATATCTGGCTGGAGAAGGGGGGCAGCATAGCCACAAAGTCACGATCAGCAAATGTTGGTGCTCTACACCTCAAACAACTGGTTAAAGGATCCACCAGTGGAGCAGGGAATACCTTGGATGCTGTGCTTTGTAATGAGAATGGGCCTCATTACAGGTTTGCCGGTCCAGAAACAAGAGTACCAATAAGCTCACTGGCACCCTTGATTCTGGATCGGCAAACTACGTGTCTGCCTGCCGGGGCCGCTGTGCCCAACAGGTCTGATCCTGCCGGGCGCAGCAGCCATGGTAGGCAGACCGTTCACGGAAGTACCAGCACCGTTGACAACGGTGCCAGCGCTTCCGAGTCCCCACTCGGAATGGGGACTTACATTTTACCAGCGCCTGACTTCCCGGGCCGCCGGACTTGTAATCTCCCAGTGGCACCGGGAAGGCAGGCGCTGGTAAAATAGTACAAGTCCACCAGCAACCCGCTGGTAGCACTGGAAGGGTTACCGCCGGACTCGTAATGAGGCTCAATGGCATCACTGTTTCCTCCACACACTGCATACTGTGGGAGACACCTTTTAACCTCATTCCCCAGCTACAGTGAAGCACCACCACCTGCAAAATCAAAAGGCACCCCCAACTTTAACCAGACCATGGAATGAGACCCAACTGGACATCCTCCTATATGAACTTGAAGCCTCAGAACCCCAGCGCACAACCAAAATGCTGATTAGAACATTGACCGATCAATTCAAACGAAATCCAGAACTGGATAATCTACACCCTCGAAAGCATAGTACTAAAAATGCCATTCAAACCTTCATAAAAGAAACCAGTCACCAAATGATTTACTAACAAACTGATAATCATCAAAAAGAAAAACAAAAGGCTTGAGAAAATCTGGGGAAGGAATCAATTTCCTACATAGAAATTGGCCGACAACAACTGATTTGGTTCTATAGAGCAGAAAAGTTCTAAGAAATAAAAGGCCATCACTCATGGCGAATAGAATCGGCACATCACAGCCAGAAGTCTTCGGAATTATGAATGAATTTAGAAACGTAGCATCCTTCCTCATGGCACCAATACCATCAGAAGCAAAATCACATTCCCGACACTAACAGAACCATCTCCACAGAGAACCTCCTGACTAAAGTCGACAACAGCAACCCAGTAGACTCACCAGAAAACCGACTGAGCAACCCAAACTAGCATCTGCCCTCCTAGCCATCCTCAATACCTCAATTAAGCAGGGGGTCATTCCTCACATCTTCAAAGCTGCCTAAGCCAACCCTCTCCTAAAAAAACAAACATTGGATGACCCACAGAGTCCAGCAAACTACTGGCCAATCTCCAACACTTATTATATAGCCAAACTCCTTGAGAAATATATTTACCAAAAACGACTGTAGTGCGTAAGTAACAGCATCCTCCATGAGTGAATCTACAGATGCAGGCCAGCAAAATGAACAAAGTCTGCAGTAAGCTTGAAAAACAGTTTGTGAACCAACTCACCCTGTGCACTCACCCTGCAGGACATTGACAGTATCAGGCCCACGATCCTACTAAAAAGAACAGCAGAGATGTGAGGAACTGTTCTTCACTAGATAATCCTTTTCCTTACTGAGAGGACTGAAACAACACGTGTGACCCCCTTCAGGACATGTCCTTGAAATTTGACACATGGATTCCCCCAAGGATCGAGTCTCACCTCTGCTTTTTGACATCTACATGTCCCCTCTGGTGAAACATATTAACAACTCCCATGCTTTAACTACATAGTCAACAGACACTTAATTTGCAAGCTCTCCAATGACCCGACAAAAACCACACCTGAACTCGGAGCATACCTTGCGTACTTGGACTCTTGGCTGCCATAACTAGACTGAAACCCAAGCTGATCAAATCGGAAGGTGTGCTCTGCAGCACAATACGACCAAACCCCACGCGTATCGCCAGGACAGATGAAGTGGGTGCTTGTATCCTCCCCTGTCTGTCAGAAACTTGTCAGAAACCTCAGGATCCTGGTGGCCAGCGATTTTTCAACTCGATCCAACAACACTGCTTTAGTAATAGTGCCAACTTCTACTGGAAATAGAACTGAGGATTTTCCTTCTTCCTCGCCGCAAAGTTCTGGCAGTCTCTGCCCAAACACCTCCACACAGTAGATGACCAACCTGCCTCCAGAAAACAGCAGCAAGTAATGAGTGCTAAAACTACACAACTACTTGCAGCATTTGGAACTAATGGAAGGCACCTCCTAAAATTGCATGGACCTACCAGGAACTGACACGCAATTCACTCCCAAAAACCTTTGGGCAATGGACTCATTCAGATTGTTCTCCAAGAATCCAAAGTGGAATCAAACGACTACTTCTCCAAACATCTAACAGAGCTCTCTAATTATTTTTATGAATGGTGCCAATTACATAGCTCCTTGATGATGTTGAATGCTTTTGTCCTACTACATGCACCCCTCGTTTGTCTACTACCCTCTTCTTTACAACTAACCGACTCACCTCTGAAATCTCCTACCACCTTATTTATTTATTTATTTTAATTTTTATAGCGCACCAACATGCCCGCGGTCTTCAGAGCACACACAGAACAAGATACAGGACACACTAGACATGAAACAGCAGAGAGAATTGAAGGAGCTTAGTCAAGGTTGAAAATATGTTTTTTTTACAGCATTTTTAAAGAGAGTAGTTTTGGATGTGATGTATGGCTGCTGGTAGTAAGTTCCAGAGCATAGGGGCTTGAGAGTCAAAACTAGAACCTCCAAACCTGGTAAGTTTGGATCTTGGCTGGTTGAGCACAGTCGCTGTAGTAGAGCGAAGATTTCCATTCTTAGGCTTCATTTTAATGTGCTCTGATAGGTAAGTGGGATTTGTAAGAGCTATGCATTTATGCGCTAGTGTGAGCATTTGGGGGGCGTGGCTAACCGCCATGTGAGGAAGACGTGTCTCAGGCAGCTCCCCTGATATGTCCAACATACTGCCGCAATATTAAAACTTCGCTTTGCTAGAAACTTCTAAAAAATAACCTTTTGTTTGGAAGGTTCCCTGGAGCACCTTCACCCGAAGTTTCAGACAGCTACGAGCCCCCGCCGAGGCAGCACACTGTGTGACGAGGTACAGCGAGTCCGGGAAAATGGCGCCCACCAGATGAGTATTCTCCCCGTCGAGCCCTGCACCCTGGATCAACGGCGGCATGAGCCCGGCAGAACCCGCTGTCTCTTGTGGGCTGCCAGGGCTGTACAACGTGCGTCGACATAGGCTCCCACCGCACACTGAGGGTAGAAATGACCCGCAGACCAACACAGATGCACCGGGACCTGCACCCCGGAGCCCTCCACAGGCGCTGATCTGAAGGCGCGAGGAGAGAGACAGCGTCACCTGCTGCAGACCCAGTTGGGGTGTGGGAACAAGTGGCCCGGACTTGGAGAGCAGCGACGCTGGCGGACCGGCATCCGCGACGCGCTTGAGGAACTAGGACTAAGCGCACCAGGGAGCCAAGGCACGGCCACAAGCCAGCACCGGCGCACCGGGAGCCCAGCAGTATGACCCAGGGATGTGAGGTAAGGAGCGGGAGGTGAGGGGGACGGAACACCTTAACCACATAACACAGTGACAGAGCGGCGCCCCCGCCCGCTCCCCCAAGAGCCTCTGCGCAGAGATCCACTCCTTCTGGGGCCATACGCAGGGCTCGGCCTGCGACAACTTGCAGCAGACCCATGCGACCCGGCGATGCAGGACACTGAGCGTGGGGAGAGTGGGCCTGGATGTCATAATTGCCTCGGCTCAACAACTGAACGGCACCCCCGGCCCGCCCCCCTAAATCCTCCTGCTAGGGGACTTGTATTTATAGCAGCCTAGTCTGGCGCTCAGCCCAGGGCAATGCTCAGCTGACTCTAGCGGATCACGGAAATCCACTGAGGCCATTGTGGAGGGCACTGAGGACCTTCTGCAGCACCCACAATCCTGTGCATTCTGCGGGTCTGATCCTGGCATAGTTGCACCACATAACAGTGCGCTCACTGGGCCCTATACATGTACTGCAGCGAACAACACAAAGACAGCCTCCTTAACAGACCAAGCGGAACCCACCGCCGGATTCCCCATACACTCTGCTCCAGACCTGGGGCTTGGGCTTGGCTCCGCTGTCGCGACCCTGGTGACCCACCCCACGCTTATCAGGAAGGAAAGGTGGGACACGCTCGCGCCGCAGGGCCTTGGGTGTGGGGTTGAAGCAGCTCCACCTCTAAACGTACCGCCACTGCTACTACCAAGGCAGCCGGCAGGAAGACCCGGCAGGGCCGCCCACACGAAAGGGGATGCCCACAAAGGGTGCCAGAAGCAAGCACAAACAAACAACCATGGAGACCTACGCAGCCACTGGCGCTACCAGGCCAGATGCCACCACTGCCTCCACGGCAGCTTCGGGTGCCGTGCCTCCTGAACCAGCAAACTCACAGCTGTTAGAGGCCATCATGACCCTGCAAAAGACAATGGAAAGCAAAATAGACACAGTTGCTATCGATTTAAATCTTCTACGGCAAGACGTACGCTCCATAGCAGGCAGAACGGAGGTGCTGGAGACCCAGGTGCGAGAAAATGCCAAAGCAAAAACTGAACTCCTGAAGGAAGTAGACGTATTAGTTCAAAAAGTAAAAAAACCTTGAAGACAGGGCTGATGAGGCAGAAGGGTGCGTGCGCCGAAATAACATCAGAAATATAGGCTTACCAGAGGGAATTGAAGGAAACGACTCCACGAACTATGTAGAAGACCTCTTACTGCAAGAAATTGGAGCCGGGAAACTATCGCAAGACTTCACTATTGAAAGGGCCCATCAATCCCTCACCAAGCAGCCACCCCCAGGGAACCTGCCCAGGCCAATAATAGCCAAAGTCCTCAATTATAGAGATAGGGAAACGATCCTAGCCTACTCAAGATCGGGCGGCTGCATACAAAGAGACTCTGCAAAAATCGCCATCTACCCGGACTATACCCTCCAAGTCCAAAGGAGCAGAGCCCAATTTATCCACACCAAAGTCAGACTGAAAAATGCGGGCCTGCAGTATATGCTTCTATACCCAGCAAGGCTGAAAGTCCTTCTCAACAACAAAGCTCACTTATTCGATACACCTGCCGAAGTATGCGAGTGGATGGACAGGGAACAGATCCTTCACGTCGAGGTGAGGCAGCGTAAACCACGGCAAGCAGCACCCTAGCAAGCAACCCACACTACCCCCAGCCTCGGTACCATGGGGTCACCGCACCAAGTATAAATCGCGGCAACATTGAGCTAACCGGAGCCATACTGAACACGACCTGCTCGAGTAACGACACCTACTGAAGCAGCTTTTCTCCTACCCCCAGAATTAGTTTGGGTATTTAACCCGCCCGTAGGGCACCAGGAGACCGAAGGTCAAATGGAGCGGAAACGGGGTAGTCAGATCGGGGGTAAACCCCGCTAGACTTGTTTTGTTTTTGGGGAGTTTAAAGTACAAAGTTTATGGGGAAGGGAACCCACACGTTAGGATCCCGATTGGAGTGTTACATGGGGAAAACCAAGACCATCGATTGCACCGTAAACTACTAGACCAGAAGACCAGGCCGGCTTGTGGGCCACCCACAAGCTTACAACCATACCAAGCTCATGGCTGATAAAATGAAAATCATGTCATGGAACGTTAGAGGTTTGAACAGTTATGTCAAGCAACACCAAATCCACTCTTTTAGGAAACGCCACAAAGTCGGAATCCCCCTTTTGCAAGAGACCCACCTAAATGCACAAATGTTAACAGCGTTGGTCAAAGTCTGGAGGGGAACCTTAATAGGCACCACATACTCCACTTGCACTAGGGGAGTTCTAATCTTGATTGCCCCATCCATCCCCATCAATCTGATTCACACCAAAACAGACAACGAAGGCAGAATGGTCTTGATGCAAGGCACCATCGAGGGTAGGGAACTTTGCTTGGTTTACACTTACGCCCCTAACCATGATGCCACAGTCTTCTTCCACTCGTTGTGCACCTACCTGAGCCCATGCAGAGACTGCATACTAATATGGGGGCGACCACAATTGCACCCTAGACCCCCATATGGACAGATCGGACAGCAAACATGTCCGTCCTTCCCCTCCCGCCAAAATACTAAACGCCCTCACACAACAACTCGCCCTGAAAGACGTCTGGAGAAAACAGCACCCCGAAAATAGAGTTTACTCCTTTTACTCACCCCCACACGCCGTACACACTAGGATAGCATCTTTGTGAGTGAGGAACACTTAGACTCGTTTGAAGACACGCAATACCTGGCCAGAGTGCTGTCAGACCACTCCCCCTGACAACCACTTGGACAATAATTACGCCTAGACCCCCTGTGCCCACATGGAGACTTAGAAGTGAGGCGTTGTTGGACAAAGCCTTCTGCGAACAAATCAGGCAGGGCACGACAAACTATTGGCAGACAAATATAGACAATGTCCAACACATCAGCATGGCATGGGAGGCATACAAAGTGGTGATAAGAGGGGAAATGATCGCTGCTACTGGGGGGGCCCAAAGATCAAACATGTCCTTGCTAGCGCGCACTGACGAAGAGCTGAAAGAACTGGAAACTAAAGCCTCTTCAGACCCTGCCCACATAAGTAGAACAATAGAACTTAAACAGGCTTGCCTGACACACTGCGAGACGCTGGGGAAACTTAGCTACGTAAAACACACCGAAAGAAGTCATGCTCTAGGAGATAAACCCGGGAAACTATTAGCATGGCTTTACAAACGAGAAATCACCAGAAAACCCATCTCCCAAGTCTGGGGTACAGAAGGCCTGTATGCGCACACACAAGCTGGAATAAACCTGGCATTCACAGAGTACTATCAAGCCCTCTACACTGACCCCTCACCTCCCACAGACACCAAAATTGATGATGTTCTTGACATCATCAGGCTACCACACCTTGATAAACAAATAGCCGAGACCCTTGACGGTACCATCACCCCCGAGGAGGTCATGGCCATCATTAGATCATTACCTTCTGGGACCAGACGGTCTCCCCGGTGAGTTCTATAAGACCTATGAAGACATACTAACTCCACTACTATCCCAAGTATATAACGAGGCATATGAAATAGGTTACCTCCCAGACACCATGAGAGAGGCCATCATCATCCCATTACTAAAACCCAATAAAGACAGCATGGAGTGTGGCTTATACAGGCCCTTGTCCATGCTGAATGTGGATAACAAGATACTGACGGCACTGCTAGCAACGAGGCTGCGGAAAGCCATCCCGCTCCTAATCCACCATGACCAGACAGGGTACATGCCGGGCCAATCCATCACTGAAAACTTACGTAAACGGCACCATGTCATTTACAGTACTGACAGCAGACCGGAAGAATGCGCAGTGGTGTCCCTAGACTTTGACCAAGATGGGAATAGGGCCAGCCTTCCTTAAATGGGTTAAACTCACCTACACAGACCCTGCTGCTAGAGTGCGTACCAATAACACCTTCTCTGACAAATGGAGCCTGTTCCGAGGCACTCGGCAAGGATGCCCCCTATCCCCCATGCTTTACATTATAGTTATCGAACCAGTGGCAGCATACCTCAGGCAGGAGTATGGAGACGGGGGCATAGTAATAGACGGGGTGACCCACTTAGTCTCTATGTATGCAGATGACATGCTCCTCTACCTAAAAGACCCTAAACACATATTACCTTACATACTAGAGACCTTAGAGGGGTTCCATAGATATACCGGGATTCAGATCAACCACGATAAATCTTGCCTGTACCCCCTGGCGGCCCTGAGTAAGTCAAGCGCGGAACACCTCCCAACCCTAGCCCTCAAATGGGAACCCACCTCCTTTAAATACCTGGGCATTACGATTCACCGGGACCCCAAGACCAAACACACGCTAAATACAGTGAGAGCGAAAGAAGGCTTGGTGAAATCAATGGACTTTTGGAGCAAACTACCGCTCTCGGTGGCAGGCAGAGCGGGGCTTCTCAAAATGGTGGCACTACCTAGACTCCTAAACTTCTTCACCAATGTCCCATACAATATCCAGCAACAATTTTTTAAAGACCTAAATAAACTCTGCAGAAAATTCCTGTGGCAAGAAGGAAGACACAGAGTCGCTTTGGATACATTACAGAGACCGTATGACAAAGGTGGCCTTAAGGTCCCCAATTACGAACTTTACTATTTGGCAGGACAATTGAAACACGTGATCCAGTGGATGGCTGATGACGCCTCAACTGACACTCGCCTCCTGCTGCCCGCAGTCCCCCAATTGCTACTCAGGGACCTGCTTTGGATTGCGCCAGGAGCAAAACAGCAATACACATACTTAATTCACCTTGGAACCCAGATGTGGAAACGAGCCTGCAAAACCGGTAAATTACCTGACCCCTACTCCCCGCAGATCCCGATAACTGCAACCTTGATGACCAGACCAGGGGACCTGAAGGTGATAAGAGACACATGGGAGCCCCTCGGCGTAGCTACCCTAGGAGATCTGGTGGATGACCAAGGTATCCTTACGTTCACCGAGCTGCAGGAGTCCTCGGGGATACCAACAGGACAGTTCCTCCTGCACGGCGCCGTAGTAAATAGACTCGCAAGCCGCTGGCCTGCAACAGAGAGCCTTGACACAGGACATGAGGGCATCGAGAACTTGCTGAGTGCCGCAGAGGGGGGACACGAAACCTCGAGACTCTACGAAACACTGCTCAACTGCACCACCCAGCACGACCTCAAATGTAAGGATAAATGGGAACTGGAACTTGGCCTGCAGTTCGAAGACAAAGAGTGGGAGGCCATAATACACTACCACAAAAAAGTATCCAGAAATGCCCGACTGCAACTTATACAATTCTACATTATTAATAGAGCATACCTCACCCCAGACATCATCTCTAGATTCAGCAGAGCAGGAGCCACGGTGTGCCCCAAATACAGAGAACCCTGTGCGGGGATGACCTATATGTTCTGGGGATGCCCGGCAATACACAACTTCTGGGCACAAATCAAAGCTAGGGTGGCCAAGGCGGACATCACATTAGATGTGCAGACACCTAAAGCATGCATCCTGGGCAGATACCCTAAAAGCAAAAAGAACAAGCCTTTGACAGACGCAAGGACCTAATGTACATTCTAGTGAAAAGACGCATCGCCATGGGGTGCAGCGAGGAAGTAAAGGGCAAGTGGGAGAGAGGTGATAAGGAGGAGGAGAGCGAGAGAGAAAAGATGAGGAAGAACACCTGAGTGAGAGAGTGGCAAAGATGAGAGAGGAGGATGAGACAATATGGAAGGGAAGTAAAATGGAGAAAGTGGAGGAAGGAGAAAAGAGAAAAGAGGGTGAAATATAAGGAAGGGGCAAGGAACATGAATGCCAAGGAAATAGAGGAGAGGCGAGAGCATTAAGAAGGGCAAAGAGAGACTGAGGAGGCAGAAAGGAGATCATAGGAGTTGGGTAAAAAGATTAAGAGACAAAGGAGGAGGTCCACTGAGAGAGAAAAGTAGAGAAAGTTAAAAAGAGAAAGAGAGGGCCAGAAGGGGCACATAGTGAGAGGGGGAGGATGTAATGGGGTGATGAGAAGGCAGCGAGGAGGAACAGTGAGTATACAGAAGAGAGAGGCACAGGAGGCATGAGAGAACAAATAGAACACGAGAAAGGAGGCAAGAGTAAGGGACAAGTGACCACATTGGAAGCCCTCATCCTGATAAAGGTAAAACAGTAGGAGAGGGGCCTAGGGGTTAGTTGTCAAGACCCAGAGAACCCACCAATCATACCTGGCCTTAACTACCAGGATTGGAAGACAACCCCCCTGGGGGCTTACAGTTGTAACATTGCCCAGCAGGTAGCTGATAGGGGAGTCCAGATGGACCAATGTCAATCCTGATGACGTCGAAAACAACAAAGAAGAAAATCAATGCAGCTCAGAAAGACTGAACAATAGTCAAGAAATAAGCATGCAGCACTGTAATCCCCAAAGGTGTCAGTGACTGTTTAAAAAAAGGAGGCAGTCCCAACTAAGAGGGACAGGGTGGAGCGGGCGGGGAACGACTGAGGGCCACCGAGCCACACAAACCTGGGATAATTTTGTGATATCTTACTACCCATCCTTGGGGAACCCAGTCAGAACCTGTTGGTTGGTTGGATGGTTGGTCGATTTGTTGTAGAAATAAAGACCAGAAGTGAAGTTACATTTGTGTTCAAGTTGTCTGTTAATCGCGTGGCCCTGACAACACATTGTGGCAAAACACATTGTGGTAAAACATGGTCCCTTTCTTATGAAATATATATACACCCAGTCAGAAAGCCCTAAAGGGGTGCACAAATGATTAAAATAGAGGTAAATGTCAAAGATTATTTTATTCACAGAAAAAAATACAAGTCAGTATCACAAACAATGCTCTAGAAAAATCCCAAATTACAATAGTCTGGGTGTGATAGTCTCTCACCTCTCCAGTGGCGGTGCAGGCTTTACAGGGATTCCCAAACCCCTAATGTCTATGAAGTGTCCAATCAAAAGTCTATAAAAGTCCAGAGTCTTTATAACTGAGCTGTAGTCCATTATTGGTTTTCAGTGGTCCGTGCACCCTGTTGACCCACGCTGTGTCACAATCTCTAGATGTTGATCTTTTTACCTCTTGCTTCTGGAGACTTTTCGAGTCGAAGAGGTAGGGTCTATCTCGGGAAGTGGTCAGGCTGACATCCCAGAGTAATCCACAAGTTGACCAACCAGGCCATCACCATCACCAAGGTGGATCCAATAATCAGAGGGGAAACGCTCTGGGGTAGGAAACCCCTGTGTTGCAAAGACTCTGTATAGAGGATTCCAGATGGTATCACAGTGAATCCGGATGATAATTCCAAATGGTATCATAGCAAATCTGAATGAAAGAGATCCAGTACACAAGCAGAGTATCAGAAGTATAGGAATAAGGAATGCATATGGTCCAAGAAAACAGGAGTGAAGGAGTCAAGGCAGAAAGAATGAGTAGATAAGCATGAAACAAAAACACTGCCGTTGCAACCTACCAAAGGAGTTGCGACACGTATAGCTCCGGCTCCAGCAGTTAATAAGCAGTTCTTCCGTGTTCATCATTCTGAGTACTCTGATTGGACAGATTAGATCCAACAACTAGACTGCTACACGCATCTCCCGAACAGACTGTGTCGGAATCATTAGGAGTAGCAGAAGCACTTTGCATGTTGATTCATGACAGAATGCCACCCCCCAAGATGGTCGAAGCATGGTTTCAAGGGCTTCCAATGATGGAAGCGGCAAATCAAAACAGGTGCATGAATATTTGGGGCCGGCTCCCAAGTCCTATCACAAATGTTCTACCTCTACCAATGAAAAAGATACTGGAGAACACCTTGAAGGTAGTGTGAATCACATACGTAGTACACTTCATATTCCTGTTCACCTTCGACTTGAGGGGGTCTGCCCGGAACTGAATGATGAGCAGGTTTACCCAGGTATGGATGAAGGGAAGTATGAAATACTGGGTGGATCCTTTTCCCAGTGGGTGGTTATCCCAGGACATAGGCTACAGAGTTGACACAGCAACGTATTTTTAATGTACCAAAATACCTAGGTGCCAATTTGGAAGGTACCAGATGTCCTGGTAACCATACCAAATTGCCCACTGCATAAGAAGGGGCATTCTGTCTATGTATGTCTGCACAACTCTTCATTGAATTCCTAGTTTGGGTAAGCAGCTGTTCCAAACGATGATGAGTAGGATGGAGTTCCAAAACCCATCGATCCTCTGAGGGCACTCGAGCCTCCAAAATCAGAGAATCTGACAAACAGCGCAATGTTGACAATAGATCAAAAGAAAATGAGTATTGTTTTTAGATGTGTGATGAGCGTTGTTGTAGTCATATTCAACATTGCCCTGCAGTAATCTGCAGTGGTGGCAAAACAATGTAGGTACTGTTCCAAAACTTGATTTGTCTGCTCAGTCTGACTATTGGACTGAGGATGATAACCTGAGGACAAATCACATTTGATGTCTAATGCCTTACACGCATGAGCCCAGAATTGTGAAATGTATTGGGGACCTCGGTCCGAGACAATCGAAGATGACAAACCATCTAGACAGAACATGTAATGAAGAAAACCTTTTGCCATTTCCAGAGCCGTAAGTAACTTGGGCAGGGCCGTGAAGTGTGATATCTTAGAAAAGCAATCAACTGTTACCACAATAGTACTATGTCCGTCAGAAGGTGGTAATTCCACAATAACATCTGTTGCTACTGCTTCCCAAGGTCTCGTAGGAACTGGAAGGGGTATCATTTTGCCCATTGGCCTCTGTGGAATGTGCTTATTCTGTGCCCATATATCACACAACTTCACATGCTGTTCGGTATCTTTTTGCCATGTGGCCTCTAGAAACATCGGGAAACAGCCATCCTAGTACAGCTTACTCCTCTATGTCCTAATACAGGGTGATCATGAAACATCTGTAGTATCTGATTCCGGAGAAGTGGTGTGGGTGCCTTAATGGCAATAAAACCGAGTTGTTGATCTTCGGCTCCACTCATGCCTGCTCTAAACTTGACCCTAGATTTGCATCCTTTCTAATCAACGACTGCCAGGTCAAAGTAGTTAAGAAAGTCAAAACCTCAGGTTTCCACCTCAATTCCACCTTAGACTCTGATTCTCACGTTAAATAGATCACCAAAAACTGCACCTATTACTTGAGTCTTCTTAAGAACCTCTGCCCCTTTCTCTCTGAATTAAATTGTTCCATTGTTAGCCATGCTGCCATTCTTTCCAGATTGGACTATAGCAAATCACTTCTAGTAGGGGCCCGAAAGAAAAACATTAGACACTACAAGTAATTCAAAATAACACAGTAAGGTTTGTCAACGGCAAATCAAGACAAGACCACATCTCGCAGAGTCGGAAAAACCTGCACTGGCTACCAGTTGATGAAAGACTGAAATTCAAGGCAGCAGTGCTTGCTCATAAGGCTTTATATGGAAATGCTCACCTTTATTTCAAGAACCTGGTGACCATGTATAAACCCACTAGATCTTTGAGGTCCTCCTCATTAGCTATGATCAGCATACCTTCTTTTAAATTGGCCAATGGCATGGGAAGATCCTTCCCTGTACAAGCAGCTAAAGTATGGAACGTCCTCCATATGGAATTAAGATCCCAGAGAGTCCTGAGTTGCTTGAGACGACAATTGAAAATGTTTCTGTTTCACTAGGCTGCCCCTGTTGATTTCTCCTCTGTGTCCCCTAGTCCTGTGTGTTGTCTTGTTGTCTTGTGTCTGTGTTTTGGCACCCTGATACCTGCGGGTTAACGGCATCTTATAAATAAATAAATAAAATAAAAGATATCTTCCTATATTCAAAAAGATATCTTTGATGAGAGTACAGCCCTGTAACAGGAACATTTCCTTGCGTAAGGGACCAGGTATCCGTAAGGAGTTGTTGAAAAAAGGTGTGCAAAGCAAAAACAAAACCCTTAGAGGGTAGTCGTTTTTCAGACGTCCTACTACGTTTGAAGGCATCAGTATTTTTCCGGGACAAGACATGTGCTAAGGGATTGGAACTGCCAGGTATATAGGTAATCCGAAAGTCATATTGAGCAAAGAAATATGCCCATCTTGCTTGCCTACTGTTTCAACACTCCAACTTTTGCAAGGTCTGTAAGTTGCGATGGTCTGTCCGGAATTCAGCCTGATGTCTGGCACCCATTAGAAGATGTCTCCACTCTAAACATGCTTGTTTCAATGCCAATTGCTCATTTTCTAGGACAGAATATTTGGTTTCATTCCGAGTAAGTGAACAAGAAAGGTAAGCGACTGGATGCTCCATGTTGTCTGCTCCAATTGCTGATTATGACGCATCAGCTTCCACTATAAACTGTTAAGCAGTGTTGGGCTGACAAAAGTATGGGGGCTTGGTAGGTTATGATGATAGGCTATTTATAATGCGCTTAATACCCAGAGTGCGTATCTGGGGATCAAACCTGTGGTGCTCTGTGTTGTCTTGCTTCCAAGGCAAGCACGTTGCCCCTGAGCTATCCTGCCGAGACTACATAAAAGCCCCTTTTAGTCCTTGGAATGCCTTGCCTTGTTTTTTGGACCAAAGAAAAGTAGAACCTTTGCACAGTAATTCAGTCAATGGTTGTACTCGAAAGTAAAAGTGGTTGATGAACTTGCGATAAAAATTAGACAGTCCAAGGAGCTGGATTTGTTTTACGGTAGTGGTTTTTCCCAGTTCAAGACAGCCTCTATTTTTTTAGGATCCATACCGATTCTTGTTTCTAGTAGAACATAACCAAGGTAAGTGACTGAAGTTACATGAAGAACACACTTTTCCGATTTGGCCTCAAGTTTATGTATCCGTAATCATTTGTGATGGCGAAAAGGATCTGCTGAAAATACAAGTATGTTGTCCAAATAAACGATAACAGTGGTATATAACAGCCCCAGAGGGCTCAATGGGAATGGGGAAGGAGCTAATAACGGTACCGCAATTTGCGGTACCGTTATTAGCTCTGAAGTCCCTCAGCGGGTCCCGTCCTTAACGTCTGATCTGACCAGGCATTAAGGACGGGACCCGCTGAGGGACTTCAGAGCTAATAACGGTACCGCAAATTGCGGTACCGTTATTAGCTCCTTCCCCATTCCCATTGAGCCCTCTGGGGGCTCAAATGGGAATGGGGAATGGTATTCGGAATGGGGATTTACCGGGTTCTCCAGGGTCGGAATGACCCGGTAAGTCCCCATACCGCCTACCCGGACCCAGGGCGCTAAGGGGGTAGCCAGCCACTACACCCACCAGCAATGGCCAGAGAGAGTCAGTCTGGTCAATGACACTACACCCACCAGCAATGGCCAGAGAGAGTCAGTCTGGTCAATGACACTACACCCACCAGCAATGGCCAGAGAGAGTCAGTCTGGTCAATGGCACTACACCCACCAGCAATGGCCAGAGAGAGTCAGTCTGGTCAATGGCACTACACCCACCAGCAATGGCCAGAGAGAGTCAGTCTGGTCAATGACACTACACCCACCAGGAATGGCCAGGGAGAGTCAGTGTGGTCAATGGCACTACACCCACCAGCAATGGCCCGAAGTCAGTCTGGTCAATGGCACTACACCGACCAGCAATGGCCAGAGAGAGTCAGTCTGGTCAATGACACTACACCCACCAGGAATGGCCAGAGAGAGTCAGTCTGGTCAATGGCACTACACCCACCAGCAATGGCCCCACCAGCAATGGCCAGAGGTAGTCCGTCTGGTCAATGGCAGGCATTTGCCTTTTCCACATCCACGCTCTAACCTGCAGACTGACTGGGGCTCTTAGGCCTCCTGACACCTCCCTCGCTGTCTGTAACACCCACTCTAGACTACTCCCCAGTTTTCCACCTTCCAGACGGGTGAGGCCACCTTAGGCACCGTCAGCCAAACCAGTAGATGAGTAAATAAGCATTCTGTCAATGGCTCGTCTCACCCAAAGACGAGTGAAGGGGGAGACTCTGCTTTGCCCTCAGTCTCGCCTCTGCCCCTTCACTGTGGGCTGGAAGATCTTCACATGTCATTGGGAGGCTGCCTTCAGTGCTCCTACCTGTCCTGGACTTGGCAGACCTGGGTCGCAGCCAGAAGCACACATAGTCACATAATATATACCATGGTACATTTAGACTCTGGACTCCGACAGGTTGACAGCCATACCACGCCAGCCAGCAAGCCTATCAGTAGCATCATGTAGGCATAGACGCAGCATTCATCTTATGCAAATGTATGAATTGCCGCCAGGCTGCCAAGGCAAGCAGCATGCATGCAATGGCCGCGGATCATAAAAGGGTCTTAGGTTTTACTTGCTTTTAGTTGTTCTGCTTATTTATTTATTTATTTATTTAGTTATGTATTATTAACATTTATAAAGCGCATAACAGCCCAAAGGCATCATGGCGCTGTTACAAGTCAACATGCTTAGTCACAAAATACATTCTTACAAAACAGAAAACAAGGGCGGGGAGCATAGGGAGGGAGGCGGAGGAGAGGATAGGGCTGAGTTAGTTAAAGAGTGTGGCTTTTAGCACTTTCCGGAAGGCTGAGAGGGAGGTCTCCGCTCTGAGTGAGTTGGGTAGGGTGTTCCATAGTTTAGGAGCTATGTGGGGGAATCCAATCCCACCTGCCTTGGCCCTTTTGACGGGAGGGATGCGCAGTTGGTTGGTGTGGCAGGTTCTTTTTGGTTGCGAGGAGGTGGTTCTGACGATAGTCTCTGAAAGGTATGGCAGGGCTGTGAATGTTAGGCATTTATGCGTTAGGGTGAGGGTCTTGAAGGTTATTCGTTCTTTCACAGGGAGCCAGTGAGCAGCTCTTCTGGCCTGCGGGATGTGGTATCTTGTGGGGATGTTTGGGGCTGCTCTGAGAGCATTGTTTTGTGTGACTTAGAGTCTATTTAAATGTTTTGCCGAGGTCCCTGCTAAGAGGACATTACAGTAATCTAGTTTTGCCCCTATGGTAGCTTTAGCTATTGATAGGCAGTTCTGTTTGGACAGGAAGGGTTTTGCTGCATTTATTAGCTTAGTTGTGTGAGCGGCGGCAGATGCAATGGCGCTAACCTGACGCGTCATGGACAGGGTGGAGTCTAGGTACACTCCCAGTGTCTTTACTGAAGTGGAGACAGGGATGACACAGTTCTCGATGGTGAAATTACAGTATTGTTTACCGAGTTTGGATAGTGTTTCTTTAGGACCCATAAGGATAAACTCGATCTTATCTCCATTGAGACACAGCCCATTTGCCGCCATCCAAGCTTGGATAGTGGTGTATATCGAGTGGAGGGCTGCAGCGTCCTGTTCATAAGAGCCAGAGAGTGGCAGGACTGGTCGCATATTTTGTGTAAGGTATGCCGAAGGTGTCCAATTTGTCAAAGAGCAGCTTTGTGAACAGGTTGTAAAGGGTAGGAGCTGTGAAGTTGCCACTTCCAACTTCTGCCCATGAGTCAATGTTCTGCCTGGCACTGGCCTCTCAGCGCCAGCTAAGGAATGCAGGACGAGGCTTGCAGTACTAAACGTCACCGTTTGAAGCAGCACATGGCCTCGTCAGCTGGCTGTCCACCTGGCGCGAGCAGCATTGTACGCATCGGCAGTGTTCACGCATGCTCCCTACGTTGAAACATTTTTGTGTTGAACATTTCATCCATTGAGGTGGGCTAAACTGGTGGCAGCATGGAAGCAGCTGGATAGGTAACAAGTGGTTGCACACGTAACATGACGATGAGTTATGTACATAGCAGTGTTAAACACTCACACAACCCTTATGTAATTAATATGATATGGTTTTGAAATCTAATATGGTACACATGTTAGGATCGTTCCTAAGTCTTTGAGACTGGCCCGCTCAAAGATACATTTCATTTTGGCCAGGGACCGGTCATGCAGATGGCCAGTCCAAGCTTGCAGCAGGAGGAGTGGGGGGTGACAGATCAGCGAATGAATGATGAGCAACAAGCAGAGTGGCAGAGGCAGCACTGGAGTAGGAGACTGACATTGGAGGTACAAATAGGCATATAATGAGGTGGGTGCAGGGGAGGCGGAGACAGATGTAGAGATTGAACTCGGACCAAATATCAGGTGTGGTGTTGCTGTTGCTAGCACCAGAGACAGACATTGGGCCTCATTAGGACCCAGGCGGATTTCGCGGTGCTAAATGCACCGCGAAGCACGGCGGAAAGCCGTCGATAGCGCCATGGGGGTTGGCGGATTTACCGCCCCATTCCGACCTCGGCGGAGCGGTAAATCCCCAATCCCCATTCTGCCCTTCCCCATTCCCATTCTTGCCCCATAGGGTATAATGGGAGTGGGGAAGGAGTTAATTACGCCACCGTAAAATACGGTGGCGTAATTAACAACGAGGTCCCGTAGCGCCATGGTTTTCTCCGCCTGGTAAAACCAGGCGGAGAAAACCTCCATGGCGCTAAGGGAACTCGTAGTACGGCGGACGGGTCCGCCGCGATTAGCGCTGGCGGAAACCCACTCCGCCTGGGTCCTAATGAGGCCCATTGAAATGGAAGCAGGGGAGGAAGAGACAGCACAGGAGGCAGAGACGGAAGTAGGAGCAAAGAGCATTGGAGGCAGAAATAGGCATACAATGATGCATAGCTCTCAACCATTTGTGTTGCAAAGGCGGGTGAAATCACCCGATTTTGTTTTTGGCGGGTGAGACGCCCATTGGAATGAATGGGCGTGCAGGAGGCTTGGCGGGTGAGTCAGCCTTTTACAAGGCGGGTGACACCCACCAAAAGCGTGTGAGTTGAGAGCTATGTGGGTGCAGGGAAGGCAGCGACAGCACTGGAGGCATGGACTGAACTCAGAGCAGATATCAGGTGTGGCGTTGCTAGCACCAGAGACAGACATTGAAATGGAAGCATGGGAGGAAAAGACAGCAGGGGAGGAAGAGACTGAACTCGAGCAGATATCAGGGGTGACATTGATAACACTAGAGAAAGACATTGAAATGGAAGCAGGGGAGGAAGAGACACAGCCCAGAGGACAAACTGAAATGGAAATAGAGAGCGCTGGAGGCAGAGTAAGCACAAGTCAGAGACTGAAGAAAAAGTAGGAGGGGGGCAACTCAGGTATGTTGAATTTTGGCTTACTGCACAAAAACCCAGACTCATTTAAAAGTGGAAAAGGTCGCTTTAATGTGACAGGCCAAAGCTTACAATCAAAACGCTTAACTGGCTCCATGGCATAACAAGCTAAAGAGATGTTTGAACAATCAATTAAATAACTTAAACATTTTCATTTTCCCCCAACAATTAAATAATTAAATAACCAATTTCCTCCCTAATGATCCCTTGGATCCTACCGTCTCCTTGCCCCTTTTCCAGGCGTCCCGCTTTCTCCCAGGGGCCATGGCCCTCCAGGCTCAATACCTGTTCCACCGGGGTGACCTGCTTGTGCAAACAGCGCCACCCCCTCCTTTCCAGTGTCATTCCCCCATTGTGCTTCCCTCCCCCCACATCAAAAGGGGCCATGCCCCCGGCGCCCCGACCCACTTCAACCCCTTTTAAACTCCCCTCTACACCAAACTCCCCCTTCCTATGACCTGCAGCCAGCCTGACCTGCCACATCAGCAACATATATTACACACAAACTTTCACAATGCCCTGACCTGTCACACGAAACTACCAACCCTGCCCTCATAACAGACCCCAAAAAACCATAAAAAAAACTCCCCCTGACATCTAGAAAACCCCCCCTCCTAATTCCATGAACAATGCACCCCCCCCCCATACCATAACTGACATTACCCTAAAACCAAAATGAAGGGGTGGGAGGGCGGGACAATCACCAAGTCCTAACCGTCGCCTGCCTCCCGAACCTTCCCTGAGCCCTTAAATACCCCTAGGGAGGCGCTCTGCCCCCCCACGGCCACTCGCTGGCCGTGTGCAGCGCCATAAAACTCCCCAGGGGGAAACGCTTCACGTTCCCCCCGCAGCCCCCCTTTTGGCTTACTGCACAAAAACCCAGACTCATTTAAAAGTGGAAAAGGTCGCTTTAATGTGACAGGCCAAAGCTTACAATCAAACCGCTTAACTGGCTCCATGGCCTAACAAGCTAAAGAGATGTTTGAACAATCAATTAAATAACTTAAACATTTTCATTTTCATTTTCCCCCCAACAATTAAATAATTAAATAACCAATTTCCTCCCTAATGGTCCCTTGGATCCTATCGTCTCCTTGCCCCTTTTCCAGGCGTCCCGCTTTCTCCCAGGGGCCATGCCCCTCCAGGCTCAATACCTGTTCCCCCGGGGTGACCTGCTTGTG
Source organism: Ambystoma mexicanum (assembly GCF_040938575.1). Lineage (NCBI taxonomy): Eukaryota > Metazoa > Chordata > Amphibia > Caudata > Ambystomatidae > Ambystoma > Ambystoma mexicanum. The sequence continues at coordinate 166,606,841 of NC_090926.1, read as the reverse complement.
CAAACAGCGCCACCCCCTCCTTTCCCGTGTCATTCCCCCATTGTGCTTCCCTCCCCCACATCAAAAGGGGCCATGCCCCCGGCACCAGAAAAACCCTCCCCCGAGGAGTTCTTTCTGCCCCAAACCACCCCCCACAACTTTTCTACCTCAAACTCTTTTTACCCAGTCTCCCAGCCAAGAACCCAAGTCCGCCAGGTAGTGATTATTCCCATACACGGACAAGTGTACCCCATCCTCCCTAAAGATAAGAAAACCCTCATATGTTATTTCCTTATGGTCCATGACCCTCACCGCCACTGAGGCACAAAATTTTTCCATTTCCCTGTTTATCCCCTTCCTGGCCCGCTCTATTGCTCCCTCACTTCTTGCTTCCCTCCACACTCTTCGCGGCAACAACTTAGTCCACACCACCACCACTTGAGGCCACATATCCCTAATCCACACTAAGTCCCTCTTCATTTTCTTTAGCAGAGCCACCCCCGTATCTCTCACCAGGTCATTCTCCCCAGCATGCAGCATCACCACCCGTGGAACTCCATAGCGTTCCCTCATCCCTGCCAATATGGGCAGCAGCTGATCCCACCGCAGGCCCCCCAAACCGTGCCACCTCACCACCACTTCCTTGTAACTGCACCCCAACTGCCTTCCAAACACCCTTTTCTCCGCCTCTTTACCAGCCCACTTCACAATTGAATGGCTAACAATCCAACCTTGCGCCAACTCCCCCTTCTTTTGCGCAGCATCTGAAACAGAAATTACAAAATTACTGACAAGTCAAATTATTACAACAACAACATCTTGCCCACAAAGTCCTCCACCATCTTTCTTCAACAATCCCCTTTCCCAAAATCCCTGAAGTAACCCTTGTATTTCCCCGACCTCCAACGCCCCAAACTTTTCACTTTATCTTCCGAAAAACCCAGTCTGTTACCCTCAGATGCTGCGCCCATCCTAAAAGAATGAGTCCCGAACTCCTCAGCCTTTTCTCCCACCATGGCCAGCGCCTTCTGCAATACCCCTAGCACCTGTGCCGCTGTAACCGGCGATCCATCCGCATGCTGGAAAACCAAACCTGACTTACCCCCACAGCGCTCCTTCCATACCTTACCTGCCTGAACTGGGCATAAAACCTCGCTCCCTCGACCCAGCAGGACCCAAGAGCCCCTTCCCTTCTGATCCGTCTTGGACCTTTTAATCTTGATGTCTAAACATTCTTCTGTAATTTGCACATCTTCCCATTGCAGTCCCCCTACCCCCCCTTTTCCCCCGACCAACTCAGAAACCCTGAAGGCCCCAAAAAATAACCATGTAAAACAAGCCGCAAACAGTTCCCCTTCCCATACCGACCAGCAAACTCCCCCACCACCTCAATCAACCTCTGCAGCAATTCAGCCGATATCGGCCTCCTCTTATCCTTGTCCCTCTTACCCTCCCTTGCCCATCCTTCCAACATCCTACTCGCCATCTCCCCCCCATTTGGTTGAAAACCCCAAAACCATTTCCCGTAAAAGGCAATCCCTGCTAGCTTTCCTGCTATCGTTGCCCTTGACCAGCCCCTGTCCATGCATCTCAGAAGGAAATTCGTGACATCATCCCTCCTCCGCTCTTCCGCATCCCATCTACCCTTCCAACTACATGCTCCTCCTCTAATAAAATCCTCCCAGGCCCTCCTGTATGACTTCTTAGATGCCGCGGCCAATGAACCCTCCACCAGAGCAAGCGCTCTCAGCTTCCTATCTTCCACAGCTCCTCCGGAATCTGCTGCCCCTCCTGATCTGCATCTGGAGCCAATCCACAGAATCTCCGCCATTGAAAACGAGATAATGCATCAGTGATGCCATTATCCTTCCCTGGCACATGTGTTGCCTTAAAAACCACATTCCATTCCATGCAACGCAGGACAAATTCTCTCATCAGCCTTGCCACCCTCTGATCCCTAGCTGACTGTCTGTTTACCACATGGACCACGCATTCGTTGTCGACATTGAAGTTCACCTTCTTGTTTTGTAACTCCTTCCCCCACAACTCCAATGCTACTAGTAATGGAAAAAATTCAAGAAATGCTCTACTCCTCCCTTCCTTCGACCATCTCTCTGGCCACTTTTCCACACACCATTTCCCCCCCCAAAACACCCCAAAACCACCAGCCCCCGCTGCATCCGAGAGTATCTGAACCTCCCATGTCACCGGGTCTCCCTGCAACCACATTGACATTCCATTGAAACTCTCCAAGAAGCGCAGCCAAATTCTGCAATCCTCCCTCACTGCCCCCGATACTCTTATCCGATGATGTGGGCACTTTGCTCCCGCCATGGCCCTTGCCATGTTCCTGCAAAACGTCCGCCCTGGGGCCACCACCTTACATGCAAAATTCAGATGCCCAACCAATCTCTGCATCTCCACCAGCATCATCGCTTTCTCCAACAGTACCACCAATTTGCTCACCTTGTCGTGCGGCAAGCGTGAGGTCATGGCCACAGAATCTAGTTCAATTCCTAGAAATGTTAACACCACTGCCGGCCCTTCTGTTTTGTCTTCGGCTAATGGTACACCCAGCTCCTCCATCAATTCCTGAAACAACTTTAGCATTTCTCTGCAATCCTCCTCTCTTTTTGCCCCGCTAATGAACAGAAAATCATCCAGATAGTGCAGCACACTCTCCCACCCCGAGCTGAATGAGAAAACCCACTGTAGAAAAGAGCTGAACCGTTCAAACAAAGCACAGGAAATTGCGCACCCCATTGGCAATGCTTCGTCTATGTATATGCGGTCCTCAAACTGCAAACCTAACAACAAAAAGTCCTCCGGGTGCACCGGCAGTAGCCTAAATGCCGCCTTGATTTCGCACTTGACCATGAAGGCCCCTCGCCCTTCCTTCCTTATCAGCTCAACCGCCTGGTCAACACTTGCATACACAACCCCACATTCTTCCGGGGCAATGAAATCATTAACTGACATACCCTCCGGCCATGACAAATGATGAATCAGTCTGAACTCCCCCGGAGCTTTCTTGGGCACCACCCCCAATGGGGATATCACTAAGTCACCCGGTACGTCATCAAATGGGCCCAATATCCTTCCTGCCGCTATTTCCTTGCTCAATTTTTGTCTTACCACCTCAACATTTTCTCTTGCCGACTTCAAATTTTCCGCCCACCGCCGCACCCTTGGGCCCTGGTAACCTAATCTGAACCCCTGACAAAACCCCTCACTCAAAATCTTAGCCCCTTCCCTATCCGGATAAAATTGCAACCATTTTTCCAACACACCCACTTTAATTGGAGTAAAAGCTTTTCCCCGCAACCCCTTTTCCTGCACCTCTCCCCCTCCCCCTGTCTCCTTGTTGGAAACACTGCGTGAGAGGGTGTTTTCCACCGCACTTGCTACACTCGTGCCTGAACCTACACAGGGTCCTTGCGCAGCTATCCTTATTGTATCCCCAGCACGCTGCTGAGGACTGGCCCCTGCCTCCTCCCCCTGCCCCCTCATGGGCGGGGCGACCAAGAAAGGGCCGGAAAGGCACAGGCAGCCCACTTGCTGTATGTAATGTCGGGGCAGGCCTCTTTGGGGCCATCCATTGCAGCCAGAGATCCATATCTATCTCCCCCCAGACCGCCTGACTGTCCTCTGCCATTCTCGCTCTAAATTCCTCATCATACCTTACCCAGGCAAAGCCCCCAAAGCTCGTAAAAGCCTTCCTTATTACATCCATATATTTAAGCAGGGCCACGCAACGCTCCAGGAATTTTTCGCAATACACACTGGCATAAATGATAAACGCCGACGTCCAATTCTCAATGGTCACTGGGACCCTCGGGCGTGAAGCCAGTTCCCTCTCTTCCTCCTTAGACCCCTCCTTCGCTCTCACTTCCCTGTGGAGCAATTTGAAGACATCCACAAATTCCCCTGCCTGGATCTTCTCCCTGGTCGCTGCCATCAAGTGCGCCCCCAATGGTTTTGTTATCCCCATGTATGGCAATTTTTTCTCCTTTCCTTTCACTTCCACCTCTTTATCTTTACCAGCTTGCACTTCGAGCCCCAATGGCTCCACCACTTTGTCCGTTTGGACCTCCACTGAGCAATTGCTCTTTTCAACCCCCTCGGCTCCAATGGCCTGCACACCAACTTCCTTCGTTACACCTTGAAAACCAGCCCGTTCATCCCCTATCCACCTATTTGTAACCCCTCTCTGCCATGCAGATGACCATTCCCTTTCCCGCTCACCTCTTTCCACACCTGCCACCTGCGGCCTGGCGTCCACACCGGTGCTCCTCCTCTCCATTCTTAGAGGGCTCCTACTGCGGGGACAAAACATGTCAGCACACTCACCCAGCCAATAGTTCCCTTGACCCCTTTCACCCCATCCACCCTGCACTTCCCTTTCCCTATCCCACCTTGAACTTCTTCTCTCCTCCCCCCTTTCCCTTTCCGCCCTGTAATCTTCCAATTCCCATTGCCCCACATATTCCTCCCAACCAACTTCATCACCCCTTAAATACCATTGTGGATGCGAGCTCATGCCCGAGATGAGTTGATGATCTTCTTGCGAGCCCGGGGCGTCCGCCCTGCCACTCCTTTGACGTCTTCTCAGCGGGGTTGTGGGAACCCCTGCCTGGTCCTCTTCTCTCGGGCGAGGCGTTCCGACCTCCACCCTGAAATCCTCATTGCTAGGGGCTGTGCTGCGCCCTCTAGGCTCTCCTTGCGTTGACCGAGGAGGGGCCGTACTGAAACCCTCAACCTCCACCTGAACAGCGGGTGCTGCGCAGCGCCCTCACTCCTCCTACCCGGGGGGGCCGTTCCGCGCCCCATCCTACCCTCCTCAATTGAAGGGGACCTCTCCCTCCTTCTCCCACCTGCACTCTTCTGCAGGTATTTACCCCCTCTTCCCCTCTGCCCTGACACCCCCTTCGGTGCCCCATCCCTGCCCCCACTGTTGTTCCCTCGAGCCCCACCCTCTTGAGCATTCCCATCTTCCCTAGGGCTATCATTCCCTTCCTCCCTCCCCGGCTGCCCACCCGACATCCTTACTCCCCCATCCGCCCTCCTGTCTATCTCCCTCCTCATTTTCCTGCCCCTGGATTCCCAAACCTCCCCCCTCCCCGCCGTAGGGGTGCAAGCCAACACTGCCGCAAGCGCCCCATCAGCTGCCGCTCTACACTGCGGTCTACCGCCCCTTATCTCCCACTCACCCGTGACCTCCCCCTCCAACTGGGCCTTCGATGCCCTGCTGATGATTTCCAGGGCCTCCCTAAGAGCCCTAGCATAAACCAGCCCCTTCTTGCTAACCCCTTGGCCCACCATCGTGCACTACTAATCTGAGAGCGCACTAAACTTCGCCCTGACGCTCACTAGCTAAATATGCCCCCGAGCCGATACCTGCCCGTGGAAAAATTACTCCTAGCAGAGGGAAAACCAGCAGAAATTGCGCTATAACCCTAATAACACAAAGGGGTTAAATAACTAAATAACCCCAAAATAGCACTTCTCTTTTTAATTTTTATTCAAGAAATGTTTTTTTTTAATTTTTTTATTTGCCCCCCACCTAAAAAATACCCCTCTCCCAAAGAAAAACCCCCCTCTCCTACCTCTAATTCTTCCCCTACTAAATGCACACCACCCAGGAGCCCCCTACTACTGCTGCTGATAATCACCCCTAATTCCCTTGAACTTATTCCCCTTTTTTTTTTTAAAACCCTCTAAATCAGGTAACAGTCCACTATAGCACCGCCCGCCCTGCCCCCTGGTGGCCCACAAGCTGCACCGCACTACTAGCAGCCCAGCAAAACAGCGCGGCCCCTTTAAGGCACCTGCCCTGCCCCCTCTGACAGGAGGCTGTCACCGCGCCGGTATACTCCCAAAAAGACACGGCCGCCTGGGCTCTGCTAATCACACCCCCGCAAAAACCAAGAGGATCCGGGCAGGGAAGACCCGGCACCGTGGGGAGAGAGAAAAGGAAGTGTCCGCGGCTCCCGCACGGAACCACCTAAATGTGCAGCCCAACCAGGCCTGCACTCCCCCCCTCCCGCGCGACGGAGGAAGAAGCCCTAGATGGGCCCGACGAGGAGAAAATCCCCTCTCCCTCGCAACGACCCCGTTCCCCAGAAGACCGAAGACTGCGCAAAGAAAAAACCCGCCCCCACGATCCCGCCGCCCCACCGTGCACGGAACGCCAACGGCAGCTCAAGTAAGGAGGGGGAGGGGGTAGCTTATTTACGCTACTCCCCACTGGGCGAAATTCGCCGACACAAAGTTGTTGTTTTTTTTTTTTTTTTTATTTAACTTTTAAATAACTCCTAACTACCTGCACCACCCCCAATATACTAACTAACCCTCCTCACCTACTCTACTCTGCAGAAACCAAAGGCCCAGCTAGCTTCAGGGAAGGCTCGGGAGCGGGCGACAGGACTGATACAATCACCAAGTCCTAACCGTCGCCTGCCTCCCGAACCTTCCCTGAGCCCTTAAATACCCCTAGGGAGGCGCTCTGCCCCCCCCACGGCCACTCGCTGGCCGTGTGCAGCGCCAAAAAACTCCCGGGGGGAAACGCTTCGCGTTCCCCCCGGGGACCCCCTTTTGCATTGAAAAACGCTGGAAACATAGAGGACACAGGTGTCAATGCCCTCACGTGCTAGCATGGCAGAGCCCCTCTCTTCCCTCTATGTGCTGGACTCTGTAGGCCACTGGGTTCTGTGGGCACAGGGTGCATTGCGCATGCTGCTCGGTGTGCAATACTTGTGCAGCTGGAGACAGCCCTGTCCTCCCTCTGTTTCTACGGACCCTGCATATCCCTGAGTTGGGCAGTCCCGGGTTGCAAAGCTCGAGGTGTTGCTGTCTATTCCTAGTCCTGGCCCTGTCATCCGCATGGCATCCAGTTCCGGAAACAAAGGCAGTGGTTTCACCTTGTTCCTGCCTGAGCTGCTGCAGCCACCACAGCAGCACCAGAAGTGGGGCTGCGGTACTAAAGGGGCACAGTCCACGCCCACACATGCACCCTCAGCACGGAGTGAGCAAACACACGCTAGAGTAGCCTTTGTATCTGCCTGGCATAGTGGTATTATTGCACCCATCAGGTGGTGATAAAATGAATCGCTGCTTAAAATAAAAAACACAAGTTTATGCAGCGCAAAAGTGGAAAACGGGAAAACACTTCAACGTCCCAAACTCGATGGAAACAAAACAAGCCCTTTAAACCGGCACTCAAAAAATCTCTCCCCGTTTAACAGCTCCACTGGCCTTACAAATTAGATTTACTGGCCGTGCATGATAGAGCATCAGATACTCTCTCTAATATGCAGCCTGAAAAACGTCAACAATGAGCAAGGCTCGATGACGCCAGTCCTTAAAATCACGGTAATTGGGGGCATTCTGCCCCCACGGTGATACAAATAGGAAAATAAGTTGGGCGGATTCGAGAAGATGAGGTTTTAAACCTCATGTTAGTCAATCTGAAATTGAGCAAAGACACATCTAGAAAGCACCACATGTGTTGCCTGTCTCCCCTGTTGGGAGACATGGAATCGTCCAGTATGTTGTCTTGGTCACGTGGGGAACCACGTGACCAAGTTAATAAAGAGAACGAGCCGTTTCCGGCTCGTCAGTCAGACCAACTGGACTCCGTGTGTGTGTGTTTGTGTTAGCACCATGCTGGTGCCTCACCACGTATGCTGGGCCCAAGGACGGGGTCCAGCTCCAGGACGGTGGCCCTGCCTGGCAACGCCGTCCCCCTGTGTTCCCGTGGCCCTGTGAGTCGGGCCAGGGTGGCGACCCCGGCCTGGGTGCCCGCAGAGCCAGGGCCGCGGTAAGCCGGTTGCCACCCGGCCATGTGTGGAGATCCGGTGATCCGGATCGGGTGGGGTGACCCCCAGCCCTTGTGTCAGCGGCGTGATCGTCGCCCCTGTGAGTCCCGTCGGGTGCTCCCCGACAAGAGTATGGGGCTGCCCGGTGACCCGGAGCAGCCCCCAACAATGGCGACGAGGGCTGGAGCCCTGTGTGCAAGGAGGCCTCGGCCGCGTGTGTTGCGGCACCCCTCCCCCACCATGGAGGCGGCCTCTCCCCGGCATCGGAGAGGAGTGAGTGGTGGCTGCGTCGGCAGACACTGCGCATTGATGTGTGCGGCGTCGGCCGCATGTGGGGAGTTGCCTGCCCCCCACCAACACCTGAAAGGGAGGAAGCTGGCCCCCCGCGGGGAGCGAGAGTGCCCGCGGCGTCGACCGCGATGAGGAGGCGCTGCCCCTCCCCCCCCGCGACGGGGAGGTGCGGCAAACATCGCCGCAAGCAAGACAATGGTGCGGGCCCAACTACAATGGGGCCCGCAACAGACACAGGGAGGGAGCTGCTGCCCGCCCCATGTGGGGGAGGAATGGCTGCGGCCTCGGCCATTATAAATGAAGGGGCGGTGTCGGCCGCAATAAGATACCCGGCGCCCCCCCTTGCCGCCGCAAGGTGATGCTGCCCCGTTTTCCCCCACTGTCTGAAGGAAAATGCGCCCCGGGCCGCAACAAGGAGAACAACGTCGTCACCCGCGATCGAGAGAGGTGCGGCTCCCAAGAAGAAATTAGCGGCATCCGCCGCAATGGTGAGGGGAGCTGCCCCTCCCCTGCGACCTGGCCGCAACACATGCTGGCGGCATCCGCCACGGAGGAGGATTAAAATGAAGGGCCTCCAAACAGCTGAGGCGGCCTGACAGAGGAGCGGCATCGGCCACGATGAAGAGGCGCTGCCCCTTCCCCAGTGGTGGGAGGGAGAGGTGTGGCGTCGAGGCCCGAGAGGAGGGGGAAAGGTGCGGGGCAGCCCCCCCTCAAAGAAGAGATGGAGCGGCTGCAGCCGCAATAACAAGGTGAGCTGCCTGCTCCTCCCCCACCCGCGGGCCGCGAATACAAAGAGTGGCTGCCAGGCAGCGAAAGCGGATGAGGAGGTGGAGTTTCTCCCCCCGCACCCCAACACGAGGCGGGCCCACCCCAACTGGGCCTGTGAAAAGAGAGGGATCACCGGAGGGGAGCGAATACAAGGATGGGGCGCTGCCCCTTATCCAGCAGGCGGCGAACTGTGCCCATGAAGAAATCATGATGTCATCACACGCCCCCTCAGACTGTGGACTTGGCCGATGTGACCTCTGGGCCTCCCCAGGTGCGGCTTTGCCAGTTTGTGTGTGACTGTGGTGTGACTGTCCTAAACGAATTCTGGTGAGGATGCGAGCTGGTTTCCGGCAACTCCACGAGTGCGGAAGATGAACATCATAATTTGACATTCCCCCGAAGACTGTGAGCCTGCAGACACAGACTTGCTTAAAATGGCCCAGTTGGTGGGCAATGTAGTGTGGTGCACACCTGTAGACGTGGAGTGCTTTATAATGTGCCAGTCACTCTCAGTGGTGCCTTTTAGTGACATGAGACCACTCACCCAGGTTAATAAAGGGTGTGCAAAGTAGTAGAGTGGCTCAAGTAGTAGTAGTGGTGGTTATGGGGGGATTTTTTGGTTTTGTGTTGTTGTTATGAAAAAGGAGGAGTGTTGCCTCTCTCCCCTGTTGGGAGACATGGTATCGTCCAGTATGTTGCCTTTGGACACGTGGGGAACCACGTGACCAAGTTAATAAAGAGAACGAGCCGTTTCCGGCTCGTCAGTCAGACCAACTGGACTCCGCGTGTGTGTGTTTGTGTTAGCACCATGCTGGTGCCTCACCACGTGTGCTGGGCCCAAGGACGGGGCCCAGCTCCAGGACGGTGCCCCTGCCGGGCAACGCCGCCCCCCTGTGTTCCCCTGGCCCTGTGAGTCGGGCCAGGGTGGCGACCCCGGCCTGGGTGCCCCCAGAGCTGGGGCCACGGTAAGCCGGTTGCCACCCAGCCATGTGCAGAGATCCGGTGATGCGGATCGGGTGGGGTGACCCCCACCCCTTGTGTCAGCGGCGTGATCGCCGCCCCTGTGAGTCCCGTCGGGTGCTCCCCGACAAGAGTATGGGGCTGCCCGGTGACCCGGAGCAGCCCCCAACAACATGTGGTGTGACACAAGCGAAGTCTCCAGGCCCAAGGCTTGCACTGCCTCATCACTCGTGCATTGCACTGTGTGTATCATGCACTTGAGGTAAAGATGGGTTTGGCAGCAGACTTTGGTCTACTGCCAAAGTCTGTGGGTGGTGTTTAGTGCACCTGAGTGGTAGTGCACACCTGTACACTTCGTGTACAATGCATGCCTGAAACATTGCCCACAGCTAAAAGTGGCTTTCAGTGGTACACATTTGAAGTAAACATAACTTACACTCAAAGACTGCAGTCTCTTTTTGCTGCTTGGAATGTGTAACCATAATATGTCTAAGTATATTTAAATCAATTCATTGATTCTAAAAACCTAAATTGAGATGATGACAGTTATCTGGCTAGCAAAAGCATATAACAACTTTACAAAGGCAATGAAAACATTGTTGTTGGTGTGATTTTAAGGTCACAACTAGTAGTGTCATTGATTAGAATGATTGGTATTGTTAGGGTGACAGAATGCTATCTTGTGAGGGCAGAATAGCCTGAGGTGTTTGGCTTTTAATACGAAAAGGATTTTGTCACTTCTGTTTCTGAAAGGGGGATCTGCCAATCAGACCATCCTTTCATAAACGCTCCATGCCAAAGTTCTGGTGCACGTATTTTATGTGCTTTTGCTGTAACCAATCTCCTGACAGCACCAGTACAGCATGCATTGGTACAGAGCAGATTCAAAAGTCACATGCACAACGTTCCTGCAGGCAGACGTGGATTTTTAATCTGACATACCTCTGATACAAATAATAATAATTGGATGCATTAGACAGTCTGTTGGCACATATTTCTTTAAATATAGCCATGCCTGGTTGAGGCATGGTAAATGTTAAGAGCACACAGTTATACAGCCACAGCAATTTCATAACACAATATTACCAGCTCTGTGGGCTGGACCCAACTGTAACAGGTCGGCCGAACTTTTTAAAATCTGAAAGGAGCTGGCCAACCCTGCTGCAGTCTCTACCTCTCCTGTCACCTCCCAGGGCCTTTGCATGGCCCTTGCCTCTCACTTCATCTCAAGAACCCACAATATCCTGTACACCCTCTCGTCCCCTCCCCCTCTTCTCCCCTCTTCTTCTGTGAACTCTGGCCCTCCTACAGCCACCCCTATCCTCTTTCTCGTCCTTTCCTCTTTTCTCCCCTGAAGAGGTCTCTAGACAAGTCCGATCTATGAAAGTCTCGTCAAAAAAGGTTCCTCCCTGTTCTTCCAAAACCATCAAGTACCACATTGACACCCTTGCTCCTGCCCTGGCTGAGTTTTGCAACCTCTCCTTCACCTCAGGAGCCTTGCCCTCCCCTCGGAAGCACTCTCTTGTGCACCCTCTTCTCAAGAAACCCACAGCTGACCCTTCTTGGTCAGCTAACTATCGCCCAATCTCCATCACTCCTTTTCGGGGCAAACTCCTGGAAAAGCTGGCCACATTGCAGCTTAACCTTCACTCTGATTGTGTTGGTTGACTGCACGACCATCAGTCTGCTCTAGAGCTGCCAGAAACACAGAAACTGCTCTCCTGAACCTCCATGAAGATCTGCTCTCGAACCTTGACTCTAACATTCCCTCTGTCCTCATCCTACTCGATCTCTATTCTGCCTTCGACACGGTCAACCATACCATCCTGCTCAACTGTCTCTGTGACAACCTGGATATCACCAATCAGGCCCTAGCCTGGCTGCCCTCTTTCCTCTCTGATCGACCCTCCCAGGTCCAACGTGGGTCCTTCCTTTCATCTATCTCCCTTTCTACCTTCGGTGTTCCCCAGGGGTCTAACCTCTCACCCTGGCTTTTCAACCAATACCGGGGTGGCAACTCTCGCCCACCGCATTGCTATTTTCTGCTCCAATTTTCAGTGCTATGCTGAGGACACTTAACTCACTTTCAGGCTTCCCTCGGCCACCTCTTCTCCTTCTCTCATCTCTGATTGCCTATCTGCCATTCAGGATTGGTGTGCCGCCAACAATATCTGCCTGAATGCCAGTAAGACAAGGATCCTCCACATCGGCACACCTTCACCCTCCTTTTCTGTCACTCTCTGGCCGGCCTCCCTTGGCCTTCCTCCTACCCCCACCTGTAAGGCTAATAACCTCGGGGTCATCTTTGACTCCACGCTTTCCTTCTCTGCCCACATCTCTGATGTCTCTAAAAAGGTATTCTGCCTTTCCTCTCCTTCCCCCAGAAGCTCACTGTCTCTCGAGCCCTGGTTCTCTCTACGTTGGATTACTGCAACATCCTCTTTCTAAATTTACCTGCTTCTACTCTCCAACCTTTGCAACTTATCCAGAACAGGAAAGCAAGACTTGTCCTCGACCTCAAGCACTGGGATCGTATCTCTCCAGCCCTGAAATCTCTCCAGTGGATCCTGTGATGCTGGAAATGCATCGGATGGATAGGGCCTCCGTATCCTTGTCTTTACTGTTTTTTTATCGTGTGTTCTGTCGCGTTTTCGGCGCAGTAGTTCATGTGGGACTCCTGGCAGTGCAGCTCTCTCTTTTGGTTTGGTATACAGACCCATGGGATACGCTTATGGCACCCATGGGTGGGGCTACAACCCTGTGCCCCTAGTGTATGTTTTTGGGCACCTGTGTGTGGCCCACAGAGCAGGGTACGGGCTGGTGGCAGCTTTGTGCTGAATTGACTGGTGCCCTGAGCGTCCTCCATTTTGGGATGCCCGGGCCTTGTCAGTGGAATCGGTAGATTTCTGATGGAGACAAGATGGCCCCATGACCTCTTACCTTCCATTTCCTGTTACCTTGAACTTCCCGAAGTCCCAGGAAGCCCTGACTCTGTCCCTTCCCCCTGACTGGCTATGGGTGGAAGTTCCATAAATGGTAGTGTGGGGAAGTACCGACCCGACTGGGTGGAGCCTTCCCAACGACCGTATGTTGTGGGTACACCTCTGGTTGTGACCTGGGTGAATGGAGTGTGTGATGAATATGCACTTCTTGTTGTGGATGTCTGGTATCTGGTGTTTGACAAAATGACTGAGACAGCCCTGCCCAAAACTGGTATGAATGCAGTGTGTAGTGGTGAATGCCGTGACACTTGTCCAAATCCACATTCTGTGTTGTGAGTTTCTGGATGGAGAAGAATGGCCTGAATGCACCATGTGCCTGATTGGCTGACTGACTGCTGAATGTCCTTCGTAGTGATTGGCTGCCTGAGTGTGACCCAGCAGGATGAATGGGAGATCAACAGTATATCTGGGGACCTCCCACTGCTAGGAATTGTGTTCAGAAGTGTTCAGCTGAAGTCCAAACTACAAAGAGTAACTGGAGTGAAACTGAAGCTTTCCCTTGAAGTCCTGCTGGAAGAGAAGAATTGCCGATGATGTTCTTCATCAATCTGAAAGCTGCTGTGTCTCCCAGGACTGACCCAGAGAGGACCTGGTAAGGTGCCCTCTTCCCGAGCTACGAGACCATCGTGCACCAGCTGATCTTTGCCAAAGCTTCCTGGTAGATGGACATATGACAGGCTGCCGACAAGAGACGGGGACAGCCGTGGAATCCCAAAGAGAAGCACTCAGACTGTTGTCCACCACCGTCGACGACCGCCATCACCGACTGGAGCCGCCGTGCTCCCGTTGCCTAAGAACTTTCGATTCATGGATGCGCTCGTCCACACCGCCGCCCGCCTTATCCCGCCGGAGAAGGCCAGGCCGTCCATGCGCCGAGGAGCATCCGCCGGTGGGTTTTCCGCCACCCAAAAGACCACAGAGATGCCGACGACTCGACGCCCTTGCTGGGCCACAGTTCTTCAAACTCTTTGCGGTCCAGAACTATCGACACCGAGGTGCCCCGCATGCCTCTTCCTTGCACGACGTTTACGCTTCCCCGTCGACAAGCACTGCAAGGAAAGAAGCTGCCTCCTCACTGCCATAGTTCACCCTGTTCTTCGCCGGACGTTCGACGACCCGTGACTCCCGCCTCAAAGGGAGGGCATTCAAGAAGGGCCGTCGATTCCCAGACGGGAAACGCTACAACGCCAGGTACTTTGGGGTTTCTGAACTATTGGGAAGATTCTGGTGAACAATATATTGACTGGGCTTGTGAGATATCTTTATTCTACAGGTTGCCCAGGTGGGGGGATCTCCACACAGAAGTGTGTCTAGGTAACGGGGCCAGTATTCTGCCAATTGCTCTCACCAACTGCTTTCCTCTTATATCTATTGTTGGTTTCCTTTACAAACTGATTTGTGTGACATTTACAGTTGATGCACTTTAAAGAGATCTAATAGTAATTGTGGTACCACGTAGAACTGTATTTTTGCCATTATAGATCACTGAGTACAAAGTGAGTTATCGTGATATTATACATAACCTTGAATATGAATTATATAAAAAACTGTGTTTGAACTAATACAGTGTGCAGACATTCCTTTGTGGGTGCTTGGGGACTACATTGTACTTAAGAAGCAGCCCACATCACCTCCTGAGAAGCTAGGCCTTGATTGCTCGACCACGTACCAATAACAGAGAATCTTGGCTGGGGTCCTCTCTGCCTCTCCTTTACCAGAGAGAGAACAGAAGTACAGACCCCGCCTCCGGTCTTTACAACTGGTGGCAGCGGTAGGATGCTATGGTTTTAAGAATCAGTGGGCCTCATTATGAGGTGGGAGTTAAGGGATTACCAGCATCGGTAAGGGCACCGGTGCGGGCAATCCTTTACCTCCCTACTATGAGTTCCCTTAGCTGGTCCTTCCTTAACGCCTGGTTTTTGCAGGCGTTAAGGACGGGACCTGCAAAGGGACTCTAGAGCTAATAATGGTACCCCAATTTGCGGTACCATTATTAGTGCCTTCCCCATTCCCATTGAGCCCTATGGGGGCTCAAATGGGAATGGGGAATGGCCCTGGTGAATAGGGAATTACTGGTCCCTCTGACCTCGGAATGGACCGGTAATTGCTCCATTCACCAGGGCGTAGTCGGAAGGGTTTTGGAGGCAACCATGGAGCTAATAGCTCCATGGCTGCCTCCAACCTCGTAATGAGGCCCAGTGTATAACCGTGCCACTTACACGGATATCTGCACTTTGTTAAATTGAGGTTTAGTTGTGTACAAGATAACTGCATTACAAGCAATGGAATCTATTGGGAAAGGTAAATTGACTCGGATGAGTTTAGAGACTTTCCAGAGTGCTTGTGAAGCCAAGGAGTTAGACTTTGTGGATAAGTCTAGGGCTGAGCTGATAGCTGCCCTGGTGGACTACTAGACTGATGGTGAAACCCTTGAAGGGGGGGATGCAACCAATGAGGACTCTGCCCCGGTAGTTGTCGCTGAATCTGATTCTGGGAATGCCACCATTCCTGCTGCCTCTGTTCCGAACCCCAGCAATTACTTGGAACTTGAGTTATTAAGGATGAAATTGGCCTTTGAATATTGCAAGTTGGAAATAGATGCTGAGCTTAAGAAAGAGGAGTTGGCACAACAAGTGGAGCTCAAGAATAGGGATCTTGAACTCAAAGATAAGGACCTTGAACTCAAGAACCCGGACACTGAATGTCAGTGAATCCAGTTACAGAAAGCTTGAGTGGAGACTTGGTCTAAACCAGTAGAGAGTGTCAGGTCCCCAGCAACCAAGTTTATGAAAGATTTGGTTGGTGTGTTTGTGGAGGGTTCTGATATCCTCCAATGGATTGAAGCGTTTTAAATGGCTTGTGCAATTCATGATGTAGATAAGAGAGATTGGGCTAACTGTTTGTTAAGCAGAGTGCCTCAGACTGGGTATGACTGTATTCTGAAACTGAGTGTGGAAGAAAGGGGTCAGTATGTGTGCATGAAGTCTGCTTTGATTGGCAAGTTTGGCAAGACACCTACCCAATACCTTAAAAGGTTCAGGGATTTTAAGAAAAGAGAGAATATGTCGTGGGTTGACTGGGTGAGTGCTGCGCACACGAACATGATGGGGTGGATTGATGGTTGCAAAGTGAAAATGTTTGTTGAATTGTCCCACCTTTTGTTTTTTGAGCATTTTTCGGAAGCCTGTTCACCAGAGCTGCGTCAGTATGTTGTTGACCAGAACATTTTGGACCCATTTAAGCTGGCTAGGTTGGCTGACAAGTGGGTCTCCCACCGGGTGTCCCCTAAGGACTCCAGTGGGAAGGACAAGTACAAAGAAAAGGAGACCTCTCAGAAAGCTGAGGAGTCTCAGAAGCAATCACAGTCGGGTAAACCAAAACCTTCCTCTCCTAAAACCCAAAAACCTAGTGGGGATAAGTCTGTTGTTGGTGGGAGTAAGAGTAGTGGTCTGCCTGCTGCAAAGCAGGGTCCCAGTGGTTCCAGTACCGTACCCCGCATGCCCGGCACTTGTTGGGATTGTGGGGCTCTGGATCACTGAAAGGGGTGACCCCAAGTGTAAGGGTAAGGCACTTGGAGTCCAGGCTGTCAGCCTGACCTACCCCTACTCCGTACCTGAGGTGGAGGCCCCTGTCCTCCCCTCCTCTACCGGGATCACATTCAGTGCTCCCGTAGAGATTTCCTTAGTGTCCCTTGGGGCCTGGGACCAGTACGCAGAGGTACTGGCAACTATCCCACAGAAAACCCGTAGGTTTTTGAGAAGTGTCCTCATGAATGGCCAGCCTTCTACTGGTTTGAGAGACACTGGGGCAAGCATGACAGTGGTGGACAGGACCCTGATCAAGTCAGAGGACTATGTAGGTGCTCCTCTGAGAACCACCAGGTTAGCTGGTGGGCCTCCCAAATTATCGCCTGTAGCCTTAGTCGACATTACGATTGGAGACAAGACAGCAAAGCTTCTGGTCCTGGTTCAGGACAACATGCCTGCGAACATATTGTTAGGTAACGATTTGGTCGAGTTGGGGATGATCATGGATGGTCCACTAATGACTGCTGTGGCGGTCACCCGAGCGCAGGTCACACAGGGCTGCGAGCCCGGGACCCTCGCCGACAGAGAAACCCAAGCCACGAAGGAAATGGAAGAGTAAGAGGCCCACCTCTGTGGAGGAGTCTCCTGCTCTTCCTGTTGTTCCGACAGCACCCATTGGGATCCATGCTCCGGACGGGCTGGGTCCAGTGGTGAACCCCATCTCAACTCCTGTGGGAGAAGAGCTAGAAGAATTTCCTGTGGTAGAGGTACTCAACCCTGAGGATCATCCCGACCTTCAGTGCTTGTTTGCTGAAGAGTGACCCTCCCTGGCAGACTTCTGTAAGGATCAGAGAGAGTGCCACTCTCTCGAGGGTCTAAGGAAACAGGCCCTATCCCAGGCACAAGGAGAAGTGCATAGGACATTCTGGATCTATTGGGAGGGTGAGCTCCGTGTTAGTGAGCCCACTAAGCCTGAACATGGTGCTCTCAAGAGGTTGGTGGTAACCCAGGTTTCAGGCCCTTCCTGCTGCAGTTGGCGCATGAGGTGCCCTTAGCTTGTCATCTTGGTATCAAGAAGACTAAGCAGAGGCTCTCTGCCCGTTTCTACTGGTCTCGGATGGGAGTAGAAGTGGAGTCCCACTGCAGGACCTGCCCAACTTGTCAAGTGTCTGGCAAGACTGGAGGTAGGGTCATTGCCCCACTGCAGCCATTGCCTGTGGTTGGCACACTTTTTGAGAGGGAGGGCATTGACATTGTTGGTCCCCTTGACTCTCCCACTTCAGGTGGAGATCGGTTCACCCTTGCTCGCTGCGCCATAGGGAACCAGGCTGCACCTCACTGAGGAGGTCCAACAAGGCCGAAACATGTCTGGGGTTGCTTGGTTTTCTGTGCAGAGGGGACCTGGCCTAGCAGTTCGGGCTGGGCTGCTACCATTGGTGGTGGGAGCTGACTGATTTGCACATGGCTGGACCACTTTTGCAATGGCGGAGACGGGCTAAAAAACGGTGGTGTGGAAGGTTGCCCAGAGCAATTGCCAGTGGTTCAGATTAATTTGAAACCTTCCACCCATCACTTTTGTGGTCACAGTTTGTCTCTCCATGTGAGAGAGGGTATGCCCAGACGTGGGTCCCTTGCTCGCTGCGCCCTAGGGAACCAGGCTGCACCTCACTGAGGAGGTCCAACAAGGCCGAAACATGTCTGGGGTGCTTGGTTTTCTGTGCAGAGGAGACCTGGCCTAGCAGTTCGGGCTGGGCTGCTACCATTGGTGGCGGCAGCTGACTGATTTGCACATGGCTGGACCCCTTTTGCAATGGTGCAGACGGGCTAAAAAATGGTGGTGTGGAAGGTTGCCCAGAGCAATTGCCAGTGGTTCAGATTAATTCGAAACCTTCCACCCATCACTTTTGTGGTCACACTTGATTGATCATGCCACCAGGTACCCTAAGGCTATACCCCTTCGGACTGTTACTGCCAAGGTGGTTGCCAGGGCTCTCCTGGGCATCCTCGCCCGTGTTGGGTTCCCTAAGGAGGTTGTCCCAGACAGGGGATCCAACTTCATGTCTAGTTACATGAAAACCATGTGGAAAAAGTGAGGGGTAACCTACAAGTTCTCCACCTCTTTCCATCCCCTTGCCTTGATCAGAGAAGGTTTGGAGGCCACCCCTCCAGGATCCGTCAAGCAAGTGGGGGACTATGTGTTAGGCATTAGACGGAGGATGGCACAGATGATGGGTCAGGTGACAGCAAATCTAAAGGCCAGCTAGGAATTGAATAAGTAATGGCATGACCTTAAAGCATCGCAAGTGGATTGGACTCCGGGACAGGAGGTCCTCTTGATGGAGCCTACCAAGCCTCAAGCTTTGGCAGATAAATGGACTGGACCCTTCAGGATAATCTCCAAGATGGGCAAAGTCAATTATCTGGTTGATATGGGAGTCCCTGGGGTAGTCCCTCAGGTATTCCATGTTAACAGGCTCAAGCCTTTCCACAGGCGAGCAGAAGTCTCATGTCTCTTGCTAGCTTCAGAGCAAAAGAGGATAAGAGTGAGCCCCTTCCTGATTTGCTGCATAGCAACCCTCAGGATGGCTCAGTGGAGGGAGTACATCTCTCTCCCGATCTGACGACAAAGCAGCAGAGGGCCTGCAGGGCTTTGCTCTGGCAGTATGCCTCTCTGTTTTCACTGACTCCAGGCCCTACACCGTGGTGTAGGCACGAAATTGACACTGGTGACAGTGTGCCTGTCAAACGCAGGTGCTACCATATGTCAGATACCGTTAAGAACACATTCAGGCTGAGGTCACCAAGATGTTGGACCTGGGTGTTATTGAACCCTCCACCAGTCCTCGATCCAGTCCCATGTCCCTTGTCCCCAAGGCAAGTTACCAGGCAGGTACCAAGGATTGGAGGTTCTGTGTGGACTACCGAGGAGCCAATGCTGTCACCAAAACTGACACGCACCCATTGCCCCGGGCTGTTGAGCTCGTGGACACCATAGGCGCTGGCAAATTTGTGAGCACCTTTGACCTTACCTCAGGCTATTGGAAAATAGCACTGACGGACCATGCCAGGGAAAATACGGTGTTCTCAACACCAGAGGGGCTCTACCAGTTTAGGGTCATTCTTTTGGGTTGAAGAATACCCCTGCCACCTTCCAAAGACTGGCCAATCATGCGCTCAGTGGGGTGGAGGCCTTTTGTGTAGCCTACTTAGACGACATTGCCGTCTACAGTTCCACCTGGGAAGAGCATTTGACACATCTAGACAAGGTGTTGCAGGCCTTGAAAAGGGCTAACCTCACTATCAAGGCCACCAAGTGCCAGATAGCTCAAGGGAAAGTCACATATCTTGGTCATGAGGTAGAAGGGTGTCAAATCCAACCTCTCCCCAGTAAAGTACAGGATGTACATGACTGGGAGACTCCCACTACTCAAACTCAGGTGAGAGCCTTTTTGGGCCTACTGGGTATTATCGCAACTTCATGGTGGACTATGGAACCATAGCTGCACCACTGACAGCTCTGACTTCACCCAAACAGCCTAGGAAGGTAATTGGACTGAAGACTGTCAAAGGGCCTTTGATGGCTTGAAATAAAGTCTGTGTTGGGCACCTGTGTTGTGTGTGCCTGACCCAGAAAACCCTTTATCGTCCAGACGGATGCCTGCGACACTGGAATTGGAGCTGTCTTGTCCCAGTTAGATGACAAAGGGAGGGAACATCAATCATATTCACCAGTAGACAACTCAAGGGTAGAGAACTTAGGTGGGCTACTGTTGAAAAGGAATGTTTCAGTATAGTTGGAGCCTTAGGCATTTTAGGCCCTACCTTACAGGGTCTACCTTCAAGGTCCAAACAGATCATAAACCCCTGAAGTGGCTTATGCAGATCAAGGGTGAGAATCCGAAACTGCTCAGGTGGTTCATTAGCCTGCAAGAGCTAGACTTCACCATAGATCATAGACCAGGGAAGAGTCACGATAATGCAGATACCCTTTCCAGAATGTATGTTGACTGTCTGTATGAGGGTGTCTGTCTCGTAGGTGATTAGGCACCCTAACCTCAGTCTGAGGGGGGCGACTGTGATGCTGGAAATACATCGGAGGTACAGGGCGTCTGTATCCTTGTCCTTTACTGTTTTTTTATTGTGTGTTTTGTTGTGTTTTCCGCGCAGGATTCATGTGGGACTCCTGGTGGTGGAGCTCTCTCTTTTGGTTTGGTGTACAGACCCATGGGATACCATTATGGGACCCATGGGTAGGGGTACAACCCTGTGCCTCTAGTGTATGTTTTTGGGCACCTGTGTGTGGCCCACAGAGCAGGGTACGGGCTGGTGGCAGCTCCGTGCTGAATTGACTGGTGTCCTGAGCGTCCTCCATTTTGGGATGCCCAGGCCTTGTCAGTGGAATCGGTAGATTCCTGATGGAGACAAGATGGCCCCCGTGGCCTCTTGCCTTCCATCGCCTGTTACCTTGATCTTCCCAAAGTCCCGGGAAGCCCTGAGTCTGTCCCTTCCCCCTGACTTGCTGTTGGGTGGAAGTTCCATATATGGTTGTGTGGGGAAGTGCCGACCAGACTGGCTGTAGCCTTCCTAACGACCGTATGTTGTGGCTACACCTGTGGGTGGGAACTGGGTGAATTGAGTGTGTGACGAATATGCACTTCTTGTTGTGGATGTCTGGTATCTGGTGTTTGACACAATGACTGAGACAGCCCTGCCCAAAACTGATATGAATGCAGTGTGTAGTGTTGAATGGCGTGATACTTGTCCGAATCTACATTCTGTGTTGTGAGTGTCTGGATTGAGACGAATGGCCTGAATGCACCTTGTGCCTGGTTGGCTGACTGACTGCTGAATGCCCTTCATAGTGATTTGCTGTCTGGGTGTGACCCAGCAGGATGAATGGGAGATCAACAGTATATCTGGGGACCTCTCACTGCTAGGAATCGTGTTCAGAAGTGTTCATCTGAAATCCAAACTACAAAGAGTAACTGGAGTGAAACTGAAGCTTGCCCTTGAAGCCCTGCTGGAAGAGAAGAATTGCTGTTGCTCTTCTTCATCAATCTGAAAGCTGCTGTGTCTCCCAGGACTGACCCAGAGAGGACCTGGTAAGGCGCCCTCTTCCCGAGCTACGAGGGACCATCGTGCACCAGCTGATCTTTGCCAAAGCTCCCTGGTAGACAGACCTACGACAGGCTGCCAACCGGTGACGGGGACTGCCGCGGAATCCCAAAGAGAAGCACCCAGACTGTTGTCCACCACCGTCAAAGACCGCCGACTGGAACCGCCATGCTCCCATTGCCTAAGAACTTTTGATTCACGGACGCGCTCGTCCGCACCGCTGCCCACCTTATCCCGCTGGAAAAGGCCCGGCCATTGATCCACCGAGGAGCATCTGCCAGTGGGTTTCCCGCCACCCGAAATAACACAGAGATGCCGACAACTCGACACCCTTGCTTGGCCACAGTTCTTCAAACTATTTGCGGTCCAGAACTATCGACACCGAGGTGCCCCGCACGCCTCTTCCTTGCACGACGTTTATGCTTCTCCGTCGATGAGCACTGCTAGGAAAGAAGCTGCCACCTCACCGCCGTAGTTCACCCTGTTCTTCGCCGGTGCTCGACGACCCGTGTCTCCCGCCTTAAAGGGAGGGCATTCAAGAAGGGCCGTCGATTCCCTGATGAGGAACGCTACAACGCCAGGTACTTTGGGGTGGCTGAACTATTGGGAAGATTCTGGTGAACAATATATGGGCTGGGCTTGTGAGATATCTTTATTCTACAGGTTGCCCAGGTGGGGGGATGTCCACACAGAACTGTGTCTAGGTAACAGGGCCAGTATTCTGCCAATTGCTCTCACCAACTGCTTTCCTCTTATATCTATTGTTGGTTTCCTTTACAAATTGATTTGTGTGACATTTAACCATATAGTTGATGCACTTTAAAGAGATCTAATAGTAATTGTGGTACACCGTAGAACTGTATATTTGCCATCACTGAGTACAAAGTGAGTTATTGTGATATTGTACATAACCTTGAATATTAATTATATAAAGACTGTGTTTGAACTAATACAGTGTGTGGACATTCCTTTGTGGGTGCTTGGGGACTACACTGTACTTAAGAACCAGCCCGCATCACCTCATGAGAAGCTAGGTCTTGATTGCTCGACCACGTACCAATAATAGAGAATCTTGGCTGGGGTCCTCTGTGCCTCTCCTCTACCAGATAGAGAGCAGAAGTACAGACCCCCCCCTCCGGTCTTTACCGATACCAGTGGCTGCAAGGATTAAATTCAAGACCCTTTGCATTGTCCAGAAGCCTTTCTGGGGCCAGGGGCCAGAATACCTTCAGCTGTCCCACCGTAAATACCTCCCCTCCCGAGCTCTTAGCTTCTCCACCTCCCTCAGGATCAGTCGTTTTTCAAAGAAATTAGCTGGGGGTAGATGTCTGTCTATGGCTGGGGCCTCCTTCTGGAACAGCCTCCCTGCCACTCTAAATGTTGAGGAGAACCATTTCTGGTTCCAGAAGCACCTCAAGACCTTCCTCTTTCCTTCTGCCTTCGCTCCTCATCTCCCCTGCTGATCTGTTCTGTCTCAGCATTGTGCACCTGGTTACCCTCTGACTTTGAGTCCCAGGTACCTGCTCACCCTGCCACCAGCCCGCACTGCCTTCTGGCAATCCCTTGTACTGGGGTCTGTATCTGTAACCCTACAGCCCCCCCTTTTTTTCTACACTTATCAGACACGCCCTGTCTGTTACCTTAAACCTAGCCCTTGTCACTTGCTGGCTGCACTGCCACTGTTTGTTGCTTTTTATTATTTATTTATTTATTATGTTATTCCTTTGCTTAGCACTTTCAATTTCTCCCCCTCCCCTCTCCTATGCACTTGCGTGTTCTCAATGTCACTGGGCCAAGTAAGATCGTTATTTTCCCCCTTGTACTCCTCCCTTGCCGCGTCGCACTCTGAAACACTTGTGTACGAGCGTGATACAAATAAAATATCAAATTCAATATCAATAACAAGACTGTTGTGTATTGACCTCTCAAGGCCAAGTCCTAAAACCCTAATTTCGACTAGTTCATTGGAGTGGCAGATCCTTCTCTGTGCATGCAGCTTGTCGCCATAATACATTGCTTTGACGGTCGATCTTAAGCGGTTCTCTGATCATGTACTCTTTTTTTCAACAGCTCAAGACCCTAATAGCTGTCTCTGATTATGAACTATCTACAGTTTAGTAGTAGCTGTAGCGCCAAGATGCTTCCCGGGGTGAACGTTGTGCTTTGTAAGTCACCTATCTACCTACCTGCAAAGTGATTGTGATAGCCTAATGGGTGGCATTATTACCAATACGTTATAGCAGATGAAAAAGCTGTTCTTTAACCTGAATCCAAACAACATTTATACATATAAAGAGCTATTGTGTTCTTGTCAGCTAATTCAGATGGGGAGGGAGCGGTGGAAGAAAATAGCAGTTTTTATTGGCATAGCTGCTAAATTCCATGCTTTTTCACACTATTCTATATTTTAAATCTAGCTGCATTTTCCCACTAATGTAAGTTTTTAATTTAGGTGCATTTTTCCGCTACTGTGAGTTTTGAATCTAGGTGCATTTTCCCACTGCTGTATATTTTAAATCTAGGTGCATTTTCCCACTACTGTGAGTTTTGTATCTAGGTGCATTTTCCCACTACTGTGAGTTTTGATTATAGATGCATTTTCCCACTGCTTTATATTTCAAATCAAGGTGCATTTTCCCACTATTGTCAGTTTTAAATCTAGGTGCATGTTCCCACTACTCTGAGTTTTGAATCTAGGTGCATTATACAACTGTTGTGTATTCTAAAAGCGCTCAGAATGTTCGACTAGATGGATTGTTGGGGGTAGGAAATGTGGTGCATCTAGTTGGATTTTTGGGGTTAGGAAATGTGTTACACTTAGATTGATTGTCAGAGGAATGTGTCATACATCGATTGTTTGTGAAGGATTGGAATTGTGTTACACTTAGATAGGTTGCTGGGGTTGGAAATGTGTTATACTTATCTGTGAGAGACAAGCAATGTGTTACACTGAGATGGATTGTTGTGTCAGTCTTGAAGAATTGTGAAGTTATCCCCGTAGTGGAGAACCTCGAAGGAATATGAAGATGAGATAAAGAAAAGTTGGTGACGTCACAAGAACAAGTGTGATGCACTGAGGTAAGTGACTGAAGAAAAGGATGTATAGACTTTATAGAATCTGATGAAGAAATAAAGAATCAAGTGAACCTTCATATGCGGAATGAAGATTGCATGTGTGAAGAGCACTGCAGAAAATGCAACCCGTTTTTATAACTGTACAGATGCAGCAACGCAAGTAGACTAAGTGATCTTAAGGCTAGCAATACATAGTGAATAGACTGAAGGCGCTGCCGCCATTATATAAAATTCTGGACATCTGTATCACATATTTAGTAAGCTCAGACCCATGGAAAAAAGAAGGACCGGAAAGCTGTGTCGCAGCATCCATGAAGCCAGGAGCATGGAAAGGACTGGAAGAGCTGTCTGGCCTGGTGTCACAGGATGAAGCGGACAAAAACTCGTTATCTATCCTTGAAGAACAGTGAACATGAGAAGCTGAATGATTTCTTGTTAAGGTACAAAGAAAGAACACTGCAAATGCCAAATTAATTCAAGATAATTAAATGCTGCAAAACAGGCCGAAATACGGTCTCCTGTCACATGATCCAACGATGGAAATAGGGGTTGGCCATGCAAACTAGAACTGTGATAAGAGTATGCCTATACTCCCCTCCACAGCTCTGCTGCGAGAGCCACCATCCAGCAGAGGGAAACCAGCAGGCATCCTGCCTTCGAGGGACACTGGAGTCCTCCCTCGCACCACCGAAAACAGCCACTTCTTCACACGTGGAACATGTGGCAACTGAAGAGGCCAAAATGGCTGACAACGTTACCGTGGCAATGTGCATCAACACTGGTGCCCCTGATGATTTCACCGCAGGAGGCCCGGGTCCCCATTGGCTTGCCTTGCCTGCCTCCTCCTCCCCTCCCGCCTTAAAGGGAGAGGGGGAGATAGACAGGCAAAGCCGCAGGGCAAAGGCCAAGGGACAAGGCCTCAGGAACTCTCCGCAGCTCTGCTGCAAGAGCCACCATCCAGCGGAGGGAAACCAGCAGGTGTCCCGCCTCGAGGGCACTGGAGTGCTCCCTCGCACCACCGAAAACAGCCGCTTCTTCACACTTTGCACATGTGGCAACAGAAGAGGCCAAAATGCCTGATGGCGTTACCGTGGCAAAACGCATCAACACTGGTGCCCCTGATGATTTCACCGCTGGAGGCCGGGTCCCCATTGGCTTGCCTTGCCTCCCTGCTCCTCCCCTCCTGCCTTAAAGGGAGTGGGGGGAGACCGACAGGCAAAGCACCAGGGCAAAGGCCAAGGGACAAGGCCTCAGGAACTCTCTGCAGCTTTCAGCTGCTCGAGACTGCTGTCGTCGACCGCCATCACCATCTGCCGTAACTCACAACCAGCCGTAAAAGGTAAGCGGCCTACACAGAGATGGGCAGCCGTGTATCCCACTCCCCCGACTTCTGTCACCAAATAAGCTTACCCCTCCCTTGCTGCCAGAGCAACACGCCTAAGAGTGCGGACCCGGGCCACTCCCCATGCTTCCAAAATCCTGTCCCTCATCTCAAGGAATACACGCCTGGGCTCGAGGTTCACCTTAGTGCCTGGCGCCCGGCATTTTACGGCAGACACCTGGCATCACCTAATACCCTATCAAACCCCCCTCACACGCAAACCTGCAAATAGAGTCATGTTGCATGGCGGAAGTACCATCATTAAATATGTATGCTGACAAGTCGCCTCCCATTGCTTCCCTAGTGCGCATTCAGAATAAGGTGGCTGCATACCATGAGCTAAGGGCATCTCTGGCAACCCCCGCCCAGGGACCCTGTATGCAAATGGGGCAAATTGCTGATCCATATGTATCCCCTAGCACAAGCTCACTGAATGCTGATGCCCTTATTTTCTCACCAATGACTATGCCACACTTGCCTCATGATATGCCAGGCGGTGATGACCCCTTCGTTACATATAGCCAGTGTCACTCTTCATGAGGGGCTTAACCTAATGCTACAAAAGACTGACTTGCCTATACACTATACTTGCATAGTTGCCTTGCCTGTGTCTAATACTACCAATGATGATGTTTTGCGGGAGCCCAATACTGTGCACTTTGAATTGCATGTACCTAATAACCCGAGCATTGCTCTGCCTGTGCATAAGCTTGTGAATGATGTTTTGCAGGAGCCTAATACTGTGCACTTTGAATTGCCTGTACCTAATACCCGAGCATTGATCTACCACTGCATAAGCTTGTGAATGTTTTGCGGGAGCCTAATACTGTGCACTATGACTTGCCTACACCGGTTACCCAGAAAGCTGATCCGCCTATGGTTAAGTTTGCTAATACTGAGCTGTGGGAGACTAATATTGTACACTCCGATCTCCCTGTGCATACTAACATGGAAAGTGACTGGCCTCTGCCTAACAGTGATCTTCCTGGCACAAACACCAATAGATCTGTGCACAGTCTCGCCCACATGGCCTCACCCAATGCTCCTCTTACCTGTGCCCTTACCAATGCCCGTTCCCTTCCTGCCCATGCACTGGACGTTCACAATCTTATCACTAGTTTCAATATTGACTAATTGGTCATTAGCGAAACCTGGCTCACCCAAGCATCCGGCCCAGCCCTGGCCTCGCCATCCCACCAGGTTCCGCCATTTTTAGACAGGATTGCTATCTTCAGAAATGGTGAGGGGCTAGCTCTTATTGCTAAATAAACCATCCCTATCAGAAAGGTGGAAGGGGCACTTGGCCATAATAGTGACTATCTTCATCTTAAAGTTAACCTTTCCCCTAACTGCACAATTGCCCTCCATATGTTCCAAGAAGCCCTAATCCACTCCCTGTCCTCCAACCTGAAGAAATCCTCCCAAGACATTCTCCTGGGAGATCTTAACCTAGGTCTTAATGACCCTAATGACTCACAGGCAGCCTGCACGAACAAAGCCTTGTCCACCTTAGGGTTCATCCAGGCTATCACAGAACTCACTCATACCAAAGGCCGTACCATTGACTGGGTTGCCCATCATAACTGTTCCCCTAGGGTCTACGGCATCTCCCTTATGTGTTGGTATGATCATTACGCTATACAATTCGAACTTCTCACCATGAAGGGACCAGGCCAGACACAGACTCCTCTCCCCCCAGCGCTCGCGAGAAGTACCTGTCTGCTCACTAAGGAAAAGCTCACCCCTTTCCTCCCAAGTGCCTGCCCTCCAGGACCCTTTTTCTAGTGACCCAGAAAACCTCGCTGATGCATTCGAAACAGTCATCACACTAGCAGTTGACGCCATCGCCCCACTTACCCAACGGAGAGCCAAGCGTTCCAAGCACTCCAATGCTTGGTTCAACCAAGAGCTTCTTGACCTCCACGCCAGGAAAATGACAGCACTTTCCCATTGGAAAGCAAACCCTAATGACTGCTCCAAACTAGTCTTTCAAATAATTTATAAAGAATACAAAAGAGCCATTGTCAAAGCAAAAGCCTCCTCGTGTAATACAAGGATAGCAAATGCCAAATCTGTGACGAGACACATTTTTGCCATCTTCCGGGAATTAGAAACACCCACTCCACCCCTGCCTACCCTTCAGAAAAATGAAGACTGGTGCAATAAGATTCAATCTGCTATGCTAGAAAAACTCAACACTGTGCAAGACATAATCCTAGCAAATCAACGTGCACTCAGTCACCGAATTTCTGAATCACAAAGTAGGATGGATGGCGATCTCCTACCTTCGCTTTCAGGGAAATGAGTGAACAGGAAGTTGGCACGCTCCTTAAGTCTATCAAACCCTCCTTCTGCAAAAGGGATACCTGCCCGGCTCAACTTATCAAAGATGGTGCCCCAACCCTGACCTCGATTCTCACAGCATTCATTAATGCTTCCTTCCAATCAGGCCATGTCCCTACTGGTCTCAAGGAAGCATGGGTACACCCTCTCCTCAAGAAACCATCACTTGACCTCACTGTCCCGGGGAGCTATAGACCCATCACTATGGTCCTGTTCCTACTCAAAATTCTTGACAAAACAGCCAATCTGCAGGTCCAGAAATTCCTTGAGGCAAATAACTTGCTCGGCCTGCGGCAGTCAGGGTTCCGTCCAGGACATGGTTCCGAAACGGCACCCCTAGACTTACAAAATCAAATGGATGACTGCAGAGATGTGGGCAAACCCGCTCTCCTCATGCACCTTGATTTATCTGCAGCATTTGACCTGGTGGATCATAATACTCTTTGCCACCATCTCTCCTCCGCCTCTAACTTCTCCCCGATGCCATTGCTTGGATCACCTCGTTCCTCCAAGGAAGGGTTATGAAGGGTCTTTTCCAACTCAGCCTGTGCACATTCAAGCAACATTAAATGTGGAGTCCCTCAGAGATATTTTGGATGCCCTGGGCATCACATACACTAATTATGCTGATGACGCACCGGTCAATATCCCCCTGACCGGCATCTATGAGGCCAACATAGTTACCTTTAATTCCATTGAACTGGATGGACCGCAGCCGGCCCATGAGACTGGGGGTCTCCAAACAGCCCTTTAAGATGAGTAACAGCACCCTCGAGATAGATGGGGATGCAGATGTGTACTCTCGCATCAAATAATAATGACAACTCAATAGTTTATGAAAGGGAGTCCGTTTAATGACAAGTACAAAAAACGGGGAGTTCAATGAACATCAGCAACCGCTTGATCTTCCTTCTCGCTTAAACTCCAATTAATTTCAGAAAAACCACAACATTTATACCAAAACCTCATCATCATTGAAAACCTAACATGCAAATTGATTGGTTATAGGAAGGTAACTTTAACATAGGTACTATATCTGTATATGGTAACGGGGAGAGGGAATTGGATAATAATGTTAGGTGGGGACACTAAGCCCTTCCTTCAAACTGCCACTGCAAACGTCACTAAAAGTATGACGTCCCATTGGCTCTACTCTCTATAGGACTCTAGATTACATGGTCCACTATGATTGTGTTGGCACTGATCCCACGCATACCTTTCCACTTGTGCTTAGCAGCATGCAGAATAATTAGCCAGGTGCAGGGAGTAAGTCTGGACCCCAGCTTCCCTTCAATTTATGTTACAACCATTCATCACCTCAGTGGCTGTGTGTCAATTACTGCTTTGTAGTTTGCCTTGAGTCTGCTTCTTGGTCTGAGAAAGTTAAGGAGTATGGGTACAACAAGGCTCCATGCATAGGTGTGAAAGTCGTATCCCTTTCTGCCTGCCCTGCCATGTGAATAGGACACCGTGAAATCGGCCTCTTCTTCATGCAATTTTGTGTATTTGATTTAATTCTGACAGTCGTCTACCATCTGCGGCTTATCTCGACCTTGCTGTTATTTTTCTCTTTAATTGTAGGCATTGCGAGCCTATTCCAGCCTGATACGACCTTGGCTTCTTTGCATGGTTACCTTCAGCTGGGTTTCTCTCTGTCTTTAATTCTTGATTTGTTTGAGACCTTTAGTAACCTCTCTTCAATTCTGCTCATTTGCATAGTGGATTTTCACTCATCTATAAAGTGCTTTTGAGGTAGATATATGCATGGTTAGCACTTGCTGCAATCTATTTCACTATTAAGCATAAGCAAGCTTCACAATTTCTTTGCTTCTTGTGGTTTCTGGCATATGTACACGTTTAACTGACTTAATGTCTTCATCGGGCATATGGCATAAGTTTCTTCATCTTGAAATCAACTGTTTCACCTTAGGCTCAAGATGTCACTTATCCATGGTATTTTGTCTCTTCATCAGCATTCTTAGGTCATTATATATGCTATATGTGCTTCAGTCTGATTTCTCATGATGTCACCGTTGCTTAGGTGTTGGTACTTCAATAGGTGCTGTTATTCCAATAGGCAATGGGCAGAGCCCAACTGCGGCTCTCTGCTGGATTATCTGTTCTCCATACGTCACATATTTTGGTGTGAACGTTCCTGGCACTTCTAAGGGGGTGACTGGAGTGTGGATGATGCCTGGCACTTCCTCTTCACTCCCCCCTCTGGGCGATTCATCGACCATTCTTACTTCTTTCTCTGTATTTACTTTTCTGTCATCCTCTGGATCTAGACATCTAGGTCTGCAGAACTGTTCCTTTGGGGTCCATATCGTTATCACTCCCTTTAAACATCCTGCTGTTCTTACATGCTCGTCTTTGTTCCATGTCATTAGTTGACATTCTCCACTTGGATTGCAATAGATGCATTTTCCAACATATTTTCTATGTTTCTTAGGATACCGAAACTTTGTTCCTTCTGGTGCATAAATGCTGGCCTTCACAAAGTCTCTTATTTCTTCATCAGTCAGGTCCTTAGGTTTCCATCCTGACTAGACGTCAATCATGATTTTCATTCCTATGGCCTTTTTTGCAGTTTTCTGGCACTGAGAGATTATTATCTTGATAACACACAATACAAGCAATATCATCACCAACAGGGCTCCTGTGAACTTGAACGTATCTGCCATCCATTGTGGAACCCATGAAAACAGTGATCCAAACCAACTGTCATGATCAACTGTCAATCATCTGATTCTGTAGTTTTGTCAGCATGCCTATGGCTTCTGTTAAGGTTCCATTTTCGTCATTGGGAGATGGTATAAATGTGCAACATTATTCTCCGATTTTTGCACAAACACCTTTATCCATAGCTGTACTCATGTCTAGGACATATCTGTTCTGGAGAGTCATTAGTCGAATCGCTCTTAACTCTTCGTAGATTGCATTGAATCCATTTATGGTTGTGTTGATGGTCTGCAGTAACTCCCATCTGGTTATCTGCAACCATTTAGTATTTGCTCCAACCTGAACTCTTGGCATCAGGATTGTCGAGAACACTGATGAGGTCAAGCTGAATAACCTGTGTTTATATGGGATTGCATGAAAGGCTTCTTCTGACTTGGCAGAGAAATAGTTTTCTCTCTTCATTCGGCTCATCAGTTCCACAGATCTCTACTTCCTCATATGAGCATCTGCTTTCGGGAAACTGTCAATATTCAGGTCACCTTTTGGAATCCCCAACGCTGGAACATGGACATTCACCAATGTGCATATACCTCCCCAAATTCTTCGGCAACCTAATATATGCTTTGGATCCACATGCCCAATAATGATCCATGACCCCTGCAGTACCATGTACCATTCCTGTTGCATCGAAAATGTGTCCACAGTTCTGATTTTCTCCCATTTTTCTTGTACCATTGTTTCTGAAACACAGTTTTGAATTCTCCAATGGCACTATCTGTAGGGGTCCTCCTCTGTTTTTGACCCATGTTAGCAGTCTCGCCAGTCTCTACCATAATGGTTTGCATACCATCTGTGCATTTGCAATGGTTTCCTAACAGCTAAGAAGATGTTTGACTTCCCCGTGCTTAAGGTAGGAGTGCACACACAAAGCATTCTTCCTCTGAAGTTCGTCTTCCAACTTCCTTCATGTGTTGGTACCATATGTTGTTTCCCAAGTGTGCTCTGCTGTCCAAGTACTCGTTCAATTCATTATTGTCTTCTTGTGAGCTCCTTCTAATTCTTAAGGTCTTCCTGTAGTTTGCTATAACCACATCCTTAAACACATCTGTATAACTTCTTCTTGCTGGAGGATTCTCAGATATCTTCATCAATGAACCAAGCATTTTTGTCTGTATTATTAGAGTAGGATAAAGTTCAGTAAGTCTTTCTTTATCCCACTGGTTCTTTCTGGCTCTGTTTATAAACGTCCATATTGATTCTGCCAGTATCTCAGCACTTGGTTGTATTGTAGGGCTCAAACTTGACCCTTTCATCCCTGGATCAGGCGTGCTTGTCGGTGCTGTCTCTATTTGCTTATTCTCTAAAGCTTTTTGTCTTTTTAAAAGTGCACCTTTCTCCACCTGGCTCTCAACTTCTCTTGGTGTGGAACTTCTCATTGTGGTTTGTCCAAGCTTTCTCTGGAATGTGATTCTGAACTTATTGACACTAGACCAGGTGTGTACGTACTCATTATTTGTGTGTGTGTACCTTCCCTCAACCCCTTCTCGGGTTTACTTTGCCGACCCTGTCTCCGGCATTGCAATTCTTTTGTTACCCCAAGTTTTATGCGCGTGTCATTATTTATCACACCGATTTCAAGTTCAGTCACTCTGTCATTCTTTCTAGCAACTGGAATTACCATGTAAGGTCTGGGTACCTTTGTAGGTTGCATGCGTACATCATTAGGTGGGTGCACGCGAACCTGAACGCTCTGTGCACCAATGAAAAATGCAGTTCTAATCATCAATGACAGTAATATGATAATGAATACTATGTATATAAAAATAATACATTTGTAAATTAGTTTACAGCATTTGTTCCTTGACCAATATGAACGTCTCTCCTCATGAGGGAGGGCAACGTTACTGCTCTGGTTTCCCAACTCGATCATTTAAGGAGAAAAACAAACTTTTTAATACATGCTAAACATTTGCCATTTATATGTGGATTCTGCTGTCTCTGTTTGCAGATTACAGATGCTAAACTGCTTATCCTTTTTGTCTGAATAATAGACTGTCTCTTGTCTCTGGAAACAGTTCTTTTTCTAAAAACAAAAGTTCTAAATGAGGCAATAAGTTCAGCAAGTCTTTTAATTTGTGTGTTCAAAATAGACCAGTTCCCAGTCAATGGGCCTCATTACGAGGCAGGCGGCCGCGGAATTAACGGTGCCGGTAAGGGACCGGCACCGTTCATTCTGGGCCGTCCTATTACGAGGACTGCTGCGGGTCCCGCTAAGGAATGCCTGGTCAGACCAGGCGTCCTTAGCGGGACCCGCTAGCAGTCCAGGATGCTAACAACGGGCCTGTTGTTAGCATCCTCCCCATTCCCATTGAGCCCTATGGGGGCTCAAATGGGAATGGGAATGTACTGGGTCAGGGTCCCACGAAAGGGATTTACTGGGCCCTCCAAGGTCGGAATGGCCCGGTAAATCCCCTTTTGCAGGACCCGGACCTGGTACCTGGTATGGGGTAGCTATGCCGCTTTTAGCGGCATGGCTACCTCCATATTCGTAATGAGACCCAATGTCTCTTATCTGTTTCGCTCCGGATGACATGCCGTTCCTTTTTGTCAGCATAAACAAAAATGAAGTCCTTGGCAACACCTTCATGATCTGTCCCTTCGACAAAAAGTTTTACGATCTTCTCCAGTGATTCTGCTGATGATTATAAAGTTCGACCTGCATTATGATACCATGCAGGAGCATACTCATCTGTACAGAGTTCGCTGGGTCTCTAATGAAAGTGAGGACATCAACACTGGCATGTCTCCCCACAAGTTCTGGAAAGTCTTCAATTAAGCGAAAGAAAACATTACTAGCTAGTCTACTATCTTCTCGTGACAGGGACATTTTTCTTGTCCTCGGTGTATTCCGGAAGCAAAAGAAACTGCTCTGCAACCACTCGTTTTCAGGGTCTTGAAGAAACTCTGTTGTGCTTGTGATACTTCCCACCAACGATGGGTATGACCTCAATACTAACTCGAAATAGATCAGAATGTCTTTGGTGAGGTCACTATTGCGTGACACCATGAGTAAGTCCAAATAAGGCTTCTGTATCAAGAGTCAGATACTGTATTCTCTTCCAATTTATGTATCCTCGGTCAAAATCTGGCACATCTTTTCTTTTCAAGGCTCCATTGTGCCTCAGTCCAAAGTCCAAAATCAACAAGCTACTTTTGTGGCTTATACGTGCAATTGTTCTTCTTCACCTTGCAACTAGGACGCACAGAGTGTCTGTGTTCTTGTGTCTTTTTTTCCCTTATTTTGCTCAAAGGAAGTGTCCAAACTAAGCCACAATGTCCACAAAATGTTCTTTGTCGCTGCTTTGCTGGTCATGCGTCCTTCATCCTCGTCATGGATCTCGTCTGCACGTGCTGTGGTTCCTCCCCGTTGTCTGTAGTCTCTACGCAGTGGGGTGCGGGCAGAGGGTCTTCTCCACTGAATGGCTTGATGTCGCCCAGAAAGATAAAAATCTCTTGTTCCCTGTAGCCTGACTGCAGAGAGTGTAACATCCTCCACTTTAAAGGGGCCGTTGAACCTCGGCTTGTCCAACTTGTGTGGTTCCTCATCAGGACCGTGTCCCCAGGGAATATTGGAGGAACACGTAATTTTGGAACTTGATCTGTTGTAGTATTTCCTTCTGTGTTTTGTGCTGCCCTGCACCCTTCATATCGTCGCTGCAGCTGCCCTGGAATTACGGTAAGACAGGATGTCATGCAATTCAAGTTGTTTTGCATTTCCAATCCTAACACTTCTCCTGTGGGCTCGGCATCACATCTAGCTCTATTTTGAGGTGTCAATGGCGTGTGCATCCTTCTGCCTGTCACGATTTCGTGCCGCGTGAGATGATGGTCAGAACCAGGCTGGTTTCTGAGTGCACATAGTGCCAGTGGAAGACAGTGTAGCCATCCCTTCTTCAGAGAAAGATTCAACTTGGCTATCCTTTCCTTTAACAAGCCATTGAGCTTCTCGCATATGCCATTCCCTTGAGGATGATACGCCGAAGAAAACGTGTGCAACAAGCTAATCTGTTCAAATACTACATTAACAAAATGAGGACCATTGTCTGAACTCATGACTTCATACACTCCCCATCTGGGAAACACCTCCCTCACCAAGAATTTGGCCGCACAGGTAGAGTCTGGGTGTGTACATGGACTTGCTTCTATCCATCTAGAGAATGGACACACCACAACAATTAGATACCTGTACCCGTTACATACTTGAATCATATCGACATAATTGATATGCAAGTGCTGAAAAGGCCCATTAGGCCTTGGGATAACTCCTCTAATCACACGTAGTGTATGCACAGCTGTGAACTGCTGACAAATTATACAGTTCACCATAAAAAATGCAATGTGGGGGCGTGGGTTGGAGCCGACGCGATGCAGTCGCTCCTCTAAAGCCGCCCGTGGACGGCCCGCTGCTTTAGCTAAAATTCCGCGGTTCCTGGGGCCTATATGACCTACCGACGCCAGCTATGTGGATCGGAACCAATGGAGCACTAGCGGCTCAAAGATAAAAGCTGGGAGAGGGAGCACTTTATCCGTACTCGTCGCCTGAATCCTGGTCCCCCCTCTACGGCTCAGAGAATCCAAGATGGCGGGCGCACGTATGATGGCGGTGCAGTCACGAGTCGAAGGCGATTCTCTCCGTAACACTTGAGCCGGAGGGGACAGCCGGACATCCGGATAACCAGACAAACAGCGACTATTTCCATCGGCCGGCGAGGGCCTTCCCTTCTGGAACAGGTAGGGAGCCCCGCATACATTGGCCCCATTTTGCGCACTCTCTTCCCTTTTCTTCCTGGGGCGCCCCAGCCCACGCCGCCTACACACTTCCAGCGGACGGAGATCTACGCGACTGCGTTAGTGGCCCACCTGGATGCTCGGTGGGGCCTACTTTCCAGCTTATGGACACAGATATCGGCCCTAAGAAGCGATTCAATTCCTGGAGCGAAGATGAGAAACCCTCCCCCCAACGGTTGGCGGCGGGAGCTTTCAGCGGGAGCCCCCTGAGGGATTTAAGGTAGGCCTAGCTTGCATGCGCTTCTCCCTGAGCGCTTCCTGGGGCGCCCCTGCCCACAGTCCGGCTCCTCCTCACCACTACATCGCTCCCGACGGCCATTGCACTGCCTCTAACAACTAGCGCGATGTTCAAGCAACAAAAGACCACCAAGTCTTCGGACATAGCAACTCTGCTGACCGCTTCTGACAAAGCTAAAAAACAAGATTCCGGCACCTCTCTCCAACGGGAATCCCTAGATAACAAGGGACCTTTGGCAACCAAAGAGGATATTCGTGAATTCATGGCGGATATCAAATCAGAATTCCGCTCTTGTATGGCAGAACTCACAACTAAACTGGAA
The DNA here is from genome assembly GCF_040938575.1 of Ambystoma mexicanum. Taxonomy (NCBI): domain Eukaryota; kingdom Metazoa; phylum Chordata; class Amphibia; order Caudata; family Ambystomatidae; genus Ambystoma; species Ambystoma mexicanum. The sequence goes on along the minus strand of NC_090926.1, from coordinate 166,570,493 downwards.
AGCACAGACAAAAAGGTCTCGGAGGTTGAACAAAGAGTAGGAGTTGTTGAGGATCAAATCCAAGACCATGCCTCCGCACTAACAGAGGTCCAACGCTCAATCGGACTACTGCAGGACAGGTGCAACATCCTGTAATACAAGCAAGAAGACCTCGAAAATAGGGCCCGGCGCAACAACCTCCGCATTCGGGGGGTTCCCACCTCAATCCCAGACAAGGGGTTAGCTCAACATGTGGGCCTCTTTTTCCAATCTCTTCTCCCTGACTTCAAAGATTCACTGCTCCTCCTGGATCGCACTCACAGGCTGAACCCCCGACGCGGAGCGGAATCGGATGGCCTCCCCCGACGTCATTACTAGGGTGCACTTCTTTACTATGAAGGAAGCCATCTCGGCAATAAGCCGCTCCAGAGACGAAATTACATTTCAAGGGACTTCTCTCCAGATCTTCCAGGACCTTTCTCCGCTTACTCTCCAAAAGAGGCGAGCCCTTCGCCCTTTAACCGCCCTTCTTCAGGCTCAAAAAATCCGCTACAGATGGCTCTTTCCTACAGCTTTGCAATTTTCCTACAAGGGCTCGCTCAGGAAAATTAGCCACCTGGAAGATGCTACCGACATCCTACGTCCAGATGCTTCCAACCCCTCGTCTCTCCCGCCCTCCGAAGCAGCGGCTGATTCGACCCTGGTGGCCTCCCCTAATCCCACACAAAACTCTTGCTCGAGGGTTCCCAGATTCCAGAAGAGGAAATAGCCAGATGCGACCCCATGGTGGAGCTTCTACCTCGATCCCAGCTTACAGTCCGGCACCATGATCCGATCTACACCATCAGGAACACAGATAAGCTTTATTCTTTAAGCAGCAGACATTATACCACAGCCCATGCCCGGTTCCAAGGCACAATCCATCTACGAGTCCTTGGAACAACCACTACGATTGCTCACAAAGTTAGCCATGTTGGCTACACACTGTTCGATGGCCCCGCTGGGCAAGGGAGGCATTAGACCCGCAAAAGGTCAGCCGCCCTCAGTTAAAACTCGATCCCCCCATTGGAGGCCCGAGGAAAAACCCCTCAGGCAGGTTGGGGAATGGCTACACACTCTGAGACATGATGGCTGATTCCTCTATATCTCCCCCTCTCCCCCAAGACTCGTCAACCTCCCAGGTCCTGGCCCCGGAACAGCGAACTTTAAGGTCCGTCTCCCTGAATGTCAAGGGACTAAATTCACCCACCAAACGCAAGTCTATCCTACAGAAGCTTCAGAACGACGGTGCAGCTGTGGCTATGCTACAAGAAACCCATCTGCTGCCGGCAGACCACAGCCGCCTGCGCTCCCGAGACTTTCAGAAGCAACTTTTCGCGTCTGGGAACTCTAAGAGGGGTGGCACAGCTATCCTATTTGGGAGGGGCCTGAACCCTCAGATTCTGGACTCTATAAGCTCCCCGGAGGGGCGATACATGGCGGTGAAATGCCTATTACTAGGACCACTCTACTCTATAATCTCTGTATACGCACCCAACTCAGGCCAGGCGCCGTTCTATGAATCCCTGTGTACAACCCTCTCCCCGTTTTTTTGGTAGGCCAGATAGTGATTGGAGGGGACTTCAATGGGGTCCCGGACCCCTCGAAAGACAAGTCACACCCACCCAGCGCTGGAGACCTCGCCATAGCCCTGGCTCTCTTACAACTATTTAGAACCTTGGGGGTGGTGGACTCATGGAGAGTTCTCCACCCATCCAAAAGAGACTTTTCCTTTTATTCCTATGTCCACCGGACCTTCTCCAGGATAGATCTTCTCCTAGTGTCCCCACAAATCTTTACGTTTACAAACGATGTGACGATTGGCTCCAGAATCTTGTCTGATCATGCTCCGGTGACCCTGGAGATCCGAGTCCAGGAACCAGCTAACCCCCAACAGCGCAGATGGACCCTATATGATCCAATTCTCAACGAGATGCCACTCAGGGACGCAATCGCAACCACAATCTCCAACTTCTTTAAGGAAAACCCCATTGAGGACACCTCTACCGCCAACACTTGGGACACAATGAAGGCAGTAGTGCGGGGTGAACTGATTGCGCAAGGAGCGGCCTATCATAGACACAAGCGTCAAACTCGCCAGAGCCTTGAGGAAGATCTTAAAAAGGCAGAAAGAACCCATAAGGAGAAGGGCTGGACCCCTAAAACCCAGCGGGCCATCCGGATAGCACAGAAAAAGATTGAGACCCACTATGCTGAACACACTGCCCACCAAATGGAAAAAGCAAAACAGTTTTATTATGCTAAAAACAACAAAGCAAATAAGCTACTAGTGGCCAAACTCACCAAAGCGAAGAGGAATAATACAATTGTGGGACTGCGGGACCAACGAGGCAAGGTCCATTACGCTGACCAGAACAAACTGCGTCTCGCTGCGGACCACCTAACTCAGGTGATGACCGCTCCAGCGCGGGACACGGAGGAACAGAAGGAATACTTGTGAGGTGCGGCACTTCCCCAGCTAAAAAGAACAGCCCGTGACTCTCTGGAGGCGCCGATCACTGACGAAGAAGTGGACGAGGCAATAAAAGCTCTTAAATCCTGAGCCACTGGCCCTGATGGCTATACAACCAGGTTCTACAAGATTTTTAAACCCCAGCAATTGGCTCCTTTGGTACAGTTGTTTAACTCGTTCAGGACCACGGGCACTGTAACCCCGTCCATGCAGGAGTCAATTACCGTCTTACTACCTAAACCGGAGGCCATCTGAAGAACCCTGCATCATATAGACCCATTGCCCTGCTTAATATAGATGCCAGCATTTACTCTAAAATCCTGGCGTCTCGTCTGTCTCAATTCTTGCCGGAGATAATCAGTGCGGATCAGAGTGGCTTCCTCAGACACCGCTCCACGGCCGACAACATTCGCAGAGCCTTGGATCTGGTGGCGCTCGCTTCCTGAGATTCCGGGGAGTTGGTGCTCCTGGCCCTGGACGCGACCAAGGCGTTTGACAAAGTGGATTGGACTTTCATGAGGCTTACCCTGGAGGCTTTTTGATTTGGCCCGGAGTTCTGCACCATGACGCTGGCAAATTACAAAGCCCCCAAAACCCTTCTTAGAGTTAACGGCACCCTCTCCTCCCCCATCAACCTAACTTGCGGAACCCGACAGGGATGCCCGCTGTCGCTGCTTCTCTTCGCTTTAATTATGGAACCGTTTGCCCAGCGGATCAGGTTGAATCCTGCAGTCGAAGGCTTTCAATCAGGCTCGGTGCACCACAAGCTGGCCCTCTATGCAGACGATGTCCTCCTGACTATCACGAAACCCCGCTCCTCCCTCCCTCAAGCCCTGGCTGAGATAACAAGCTATGGCAGGGTCACAGGCTTCACAGTTAACTACCGATAATCAGTCGCCATGGGAGTGGGCTTGACCCGAGAAGCCCGAGAAGCCTGAGAAGCCCTGGTTCCGCTGTGCCCAATACAGTGGTCGACCAAAGAACTTAGCTACTTGGGAGTTCAGATCCCGGCCAGTCCAAGCGAAACTTATCGGGCTAATTTTCCCCCATTATTTACGAACTTGGAGGCAGATTTGAGACGCTGGGCAACACAGGAGATATCGCTGATGGGCCGTATTACAGCCTGTAAAATGAACTTACTGCCGAGATTTCTGTATGCATGCTCCACACTACCGGTGCCGGTCCCGGCGCCAGCCCTTCAACGCTTACAGAAGAAAATGCTGCAGTTTATTTGGAGGGGGAAAAAACCCAGGATCCCTAAATCCATGATGCTGGGCAACACGAAACTGGGTGGGCTCGGGGTCCCTGACTTGCAGAAATACCAAATGGCGGCTCACCTGTCTTGTATCCAATCATGGCAAGTCCTTACCAACCGCCCTAGATGGGTAGACCTCGAACAAGCGCAGCTGCCCCTCCCACTATGCTTTCTCCCACATGTCCCCCCTCCAGAACGGCGACAGTGGCGGAATCTCCTGGCATCCACCAAACACACCATTTCAGTGTGGGACAAGGCGTTGAAACAGAAGAAGATCCCGACGGGGCTCAGCCCCCTCTCCCCAGTGTTTATGAACCCGACCTTCTCTCCTGGTCTGTCTCCCCAGAATTTCAAGGCCTGGATTGCAGGAGGCCTAGAGACCCTGGGTCAACTTTTTGAAGAGGGTCAACCCTGCACCTATGGGAGGCGGACTTGGGCCATTCGATTGAAGACCAACAATGGGTCGACATCTGGTCGCGGGCTCACACCTCCTTATCATGCATCACGAATAGAGAGTGCGCCTACAAGATCCTCCTCCGGTGGTACTACCCTCCCCTAAGACTCCACCACATGAACTCCACTATCAACTCGCAATGCTGGAGGCAGTGCGGCCGAATAGGCTCCTTCTTCCACATGTGGTGGTCCTGCCCCAAGGCCCAAGCCTTTTGGAAACAATGCCTAGCCACGATAGCGGACATCACTCAAGTGCGACTGCCCTTGGTCCCCGAGCCTATCCTCCTTGGAGCACCGGTCCCCGGGATCTACCCCAGGTCTGGCCCCAAGGCCAAACTATTGTCACAATGCCTACTTACGGGTAGGAACGTGATAGCCCGCACCTGGAAAACGAAGGAAGGCCCTCTCATGCCTTTCTGGTGGGTGAAGGTCTGGGACATCCTGATTGCCGAGAAGGTGACGGCTGCCGGAGCAGGCACCTTGCATCGCTTTCGCAACATCTGGGGTCCGGTATTGGAGTTTGACCAAAGGTTCCCAGCCCTGACTTTCAAATCCCAACTGGCCAGAAGAACTATTCGGGATGGAGACCCCCTACAGGGAGTTGAAGAAGGAACTTGAGCCCGACGGGTGGGGTGGGAGGAGCGTCAAATGGGATTACTGTATGCTACATGTCGCAGGTGATTAAGCTTTGTATTGCCATAACCTGCCTGTTTAAAATAAACACGTTTAAAAAAAAAAATGTAATGTGTTCTGCCAAGTTCAGTATGAACCAGTCTTCAGCAATCGTCGCTTCTAGATTCTCTTTTGTCATGTGCGCTGGATAGTGTAACTGTTCCAGTGCTATCTTTAATAAGTGTATAGGCATCACCGGTTTACCAGTGCTGTCTTGTCACCACAAGCTCTTGGAGGGGTTTAAAGAAGACCCTCATTGCTTCCATAAATTCTTCTCTTCCTGTGGTGGTGGTACCTCCCCTTGGAGCTCTACAAACTGAGTTCCTGCCAAGTTGCTATAGCCTTCAGGCTCACTTCGTGCAACAGTCATTCTCTCATGCACATCAGTTATTTCCACACTCATGATTATTTCGTCTTTAGCCGCCACAAGCTTGGCTTCAGTGTCTGCTGCTTGATTTCCATGTGAGATCAAATCTGTCCCTTTTGTGTGGGTGGTGCATTTCATGACCGCTATGCCCACTGGGAGCTGTAGTGTCTTAATGGGCCTGTCCAATAAGGCTGTGTGTTGCACTGGTGTGCCGTCCGCTCGGAGGTAGCCCCTCCTTTTCTAGCATGCTAGGCCTGCGTGCACTGTTAACATCACATAGGCTGAGTCACTGTACACTGTCACTTCCTGGTCTGCGTGATTCTCGAGAGCGAATATCAACGCCAATAATTCTGCAGTTTGTGCTGAATAGTTTGAGGGTAATCGTGCACTAAAGAGTACTCGAAATTCTGCATTTGCCATGTGTTTCATCACAGTGGCGCCTGTATACCTCTGTCCATCATTTTGATCGATCCTCAAAGAACCATCAACGAAGACGATTTCTCCTTCTGCCAATGCATTTTCTTTCACTCTGGGAATCTCATCATAGAATTCTTCATAGTTCACGCAATCATGCATTGGCTCTCCTTCAGTGACTGGCTCTGCTATAAACATAGCTGGGATCACTATTTTGCATCACACTATTTTAATTGTTGGATTTGTTATGACCACTTCATAAGCAGAAGCTCTCTGAGATGTCAATGTGCCTTTTGGTTTCTCTAAAATGGCAAATAATGCAAGCTCGATAAACAACGTCATTGGGCATCCCATCACAATGGTTGTGGCCTTCTCTATGGCGAACGCTGCAGCAGCTAAACTTTGTTTGCAAGGGAAGTGACCCCTCATCACTTGGGCCAAATTCCCACTGAAGTATGCAAGGGGCTTGTACCCCAACGTGGTTCTCTGTGTGAGTACTGCTGTCATAAAATTGCAATTCGTGTGTGAAAACAGGTAGAATTCCTCTGCATGATTGAGAATCCCTAAAACTGGTGCCGTGCAAATGGCCTTTTTTAGTTCAACAAACCCTTTTTTCAAGGTCTCGGTCCACACAATTTTTTCCTTCATTGCCTGTGCTTTCTTCAAGGCTTGTAACAAGGGTCTGGTATAGGAACTGTAGTCAAAGACCCATGCCCTGACATAGTTGCATAATCTGAGAAAACTCTGCATTTGTTTTATCGTGTATGGTTTGGCTGTCCTTGAAATGGCATCAGCTCTTTCAGGGGGAATCTTTTTCCCCTCATGTGAGATTAGCTGGCCTATGTACAGCACTTCTTGTTGACAATATTGTAACTTCTCTTTGCCAACTTTATATCCTTTTTCAGCCAGTATAGTCAATAGCTGAATAGAATCGTGTCTGCACTTTTCCTCTGTCGCGCTGCAAATTAGAATGTCATCCACGTATTGTAAGACAACACTCTCTAATGCGATATTGCTCAAGTCCATCTGCAGGACTCTGTTGAAAATCGAAGGAGACTCACAGTACCCTTGACGCAGCCTTATGCTTTTCAGACGAACTTGTCTGAACGTAAACAATGTCAAATCTTATGAGTCTTTGTGCAATTCGATTGAGAAAAATGCATTTTTCAAGTCAATCACTGTGAAATACCTTGCTTCAACGGGTATATTACATAGGATCGTGGACGGGTTAGGGACTAGAGGGAACTCGGCCTCGACTATCTGGTTTATCGGGCGGAAACCTTGCACTAGCCTCCAAGACCCCCCTTTCCCTTTTTTCACTGGGTAAATCAAAGTATTGCATGATGACGCTGACATCACTAAGATGCCCTGCTCCATCATCACAGAAATTGTCTTAAAAATCCCTTCATCTGCCTCCCAAGACATGGGATACTGTCGTGCTTTTGGTAAAATCGCTCCTTGTTTCAATTTAATCTTCACTTCTCTGACTCCTTTCAGTAAGCCTACGTCATAAGGGCCTGTAGTCCATACTGAGACAGGCACCTTTGCCGTGTCGTCATCAAAATATTCAGAACGCTTTTGTGCCAGCATCATTCTCTGAGGCACTTCTCTGTTGATCATTTTCATCAAATAGATGAGATTAACCTCAACTGTCATCTCATTTTCACTTGTTTGGTCTTCAAACAGATCGTCATCAGTGACGTCAGTCAATCTGTAACCTTTCCCAATGGCCATTACTGCACACCATTGTCTGCCTTCATCATCACAACTGTCAAGCAGAGCCATTTCTCTTTGTACTATGGCTGCTTGTTTTGCCAAGGGAAACACTTGTCCCTTTTCCTTATGCATAGGTATTGTTGGTCTGAATAAAAACTCATCTGGGGTTCTCATGGTTTTGTCTGCAAGGCCTGGTAACCATGACATTAATATGCACACTCCATAAGCGAATATTTCTGGTTCCAATGGAATAGCTCTCATTGCCATTTGTCCTGCGTATGCTCTAATCATTTTGCACATGTTCAAATAATGCATTCCTGGAGTTGAACATACTATGCCCTTCTCCGTGAACAAGATTTTCATGTTTAACTTTGTCATTATATCTCGTCCCAATATATTCACCAGGGATTGCCTTGAATATAGCAGTGGCACATTCATGTCACATTCTCCTATGGAGACTGGAAGTTCTGTTGTAAAAGGAACACAACTTGTTGCTCCTGTGAAGCCCTGAGTATTTATGGCATCGCCGGACAAAGAAAACCTGCCTTCACGTATACACGAGCGTGTCGCACCTGTGTCAACCAAGAAAGAATATTCTCTATCCCATATACAGACATCTACTCTCGGTTCCTCGTGAGGGTTTGGTGTCACTGATAGAATAGAACACATCAGGTCTCCCAGTGAGCTGTCCTAGTCTATATATAATCCCGTCCCATTCTGAGTGAACAGATTTTCTGCGTCACTTGTTGCATTTCTAATTCCTGAATTCAGTATCTGTCCCGTACCTGTTGTTTGTGACAGTTACATTGGTGACTGTTGCGACTTTCCCTGTGGAAAATGTGTCACATTCTGGGGTTGCAGGCTTTGCTGTAGTCCCGGCGCTTGCTGCTGCACGTGTAATTCTGCGCAACTCCATTTCCATCCTGCTGTGAGAACGCAGACGGATTTACCATCCCTCCTCTTGTGACTTGGTCGTTTTGCACCATGCCTTGACTTCTGCATGTACATGCTAGATGCCCTGTCATTCCACACGTCCAACATGTTTGCGGTGGTCTGATTATTTGCCCATTTGCATACCCTGGTTTCCATTTTGCATATTTTGAAAACCTCTTTGATTACTCTGTCATCCTCTTCCTCGAAAGCCTCTTCCCCTTGGGTAAAGCCTGTTATTGCTTTGATCAAGCTGTCTTTGGCTGTTGCCCTGCTGCATGTTTGATCCATCTGTATTCATTATCATTGCCCCCTCAATGTCATACTTTAATAATTTTTTCTGCACTAATTTAGCCTCTTCACCTTTTCGTGCAGCATCCTTTTTGCAATTTTTCTCTTGCAGTAGCCTGCAATAGTGCGTGATGGTCAACTGTATTTCAGACCATGGCTTAGCCTCAATCCCTACCAATTTCTTGAGCTGCCTCTGTGCCTTTTCTGGCAGCCATTGGCATAATATATGGTAAAACACGGGTATAGATTTTCCCCAAGATTCACAAGTTTCAAGCACCCAGGTGTCTTGGAAATTCTGAATGTAAAGCAAAGGATCATCTGACTCCTTCATCTTTCGTGTCATTAAAGCTCCCATATCAGAAGTGTTCAGGTATAGCACTCAAATCGCTTTCCATATCACGGTTCTGCAATTGTTAAACGGCGCTCTGTCATGCGCAGTATTAACTGTAGTCACTCCAGGGTAACCTGCTCATGCCCACACATCATTAGCTCTATCACCAAGTATGGCGACTAAAAGACTCTTAATATCCTCTATAGCTAACGTGTTCCCGCCTGTCATTTTTTCTAACTCATGTATCCATTTTCAAGCTTCCAATGTAAGCATTGGGAGCTTATTTTTCAGGTTTTCTCTGTCCATGTGAGGCCAGGGTATATATTGTGGCCTCTCTGCTCCTTTTTGTAGTAACGAGAACTGTGACACATGACACTCCTTTAACTCTCTCATCATTCTTCTGTCTATTGCAGGGTTAATATTACTGCATCGCCGTCTACCTGGCAATGTCCTTAGTCTGCTCACATAGGGTGGTGGAGACACCCCACACTGACCATATGATACTCATTCATGACAATCCGCTGGTGTGGCTGACTCTGATGTCTTAGGTGCAGACCCACTAGAATCTGACCATCTTACTCCCTTTCCCCTAGAGAAGCGTTTTTTGCGTCTTCTCTCGTCATCTCTTTCTTCACATTCTTCTTTTTCTGCGTCCGATATTGTCTGTGCCCAGCTCGTACAACCTCTCTCATCCTCCACAATTCTGATTTGGGTCAGCCTATCTAATGACAGCTCTCTTTCTGCTACTTCATGAGGCGTCCTCAGTATCGTACAACTGAGTGCTCTCCAGATGCTCATCCTCTCCTTCCCTTTGGGGGTCTCTTTCTAGCCCCATCTCATCATCTATTCTATCGATTGTCTCTCCGATGCTTCTGGTGTCGAAGTCATCTTCGATATTTGCCCTGGACCTGCCTGGTACTGAGTCATACTCATGGAAGAATTCTTCTATAGCTTCCCAGTCTACTACTGGATCGGGTTTCTTAACCTCTCTTTCCAGATATTCAAGAGCCTGTGCTCTCTGTCTTCGCTTACGTTCTATGTCATCATGAAACTCTCTACGTTTCTTCGCATCCTTTCTGACCCTATCTTCTTCTTGTCTCCTCGCATCTCTTTGTTCATTTGCCCTTTGCATTTCCTCCTCCCTTTGTCTTTTTATTCTCTTCTCCCGTATCTTTTGTTCTTCTTCTTCTATTCTCCTTTGTTATATTCTATCTTGATAATCAGCCGTTCTCTGCTTATGATTGTGTTTTCTCTGCTCTTCTGCCTTTTCCTGTTTTCTGACCTGTTCATCATGATATAACTGCTCTCGTTTCTGTCTATCCTTTTTCATAGCCCCTTCGTCTCTTCATCGTTTTTCCTTTTCCCTCTTTTCTAATTCGTCCTGCTCTCCTTTTTGTCTCATATCCTCAATGCCTTTACCATCGAGTTTCAATAAAATCTGACCTCCCATCCATTTGTTCTGTGTGAATGCCAACTCATCAGTCCTATCCTCATCTCCTTTCCATCTCTTTCCCTCTCTCCCCGTATCTAGAGATGTACGTACTTGCTTGTGTTTGGTCTCCTTTTTCCTTTTTGCGCCTCTCCTTGTCCTTCAGGACTTTGGAGGTAATATCTCTGTCTCTGCCTTTTTCTTGGCTTTCATCACTACTTTGCGTAGGTGACTCATACGCTGGGTTGCTATATCCCGTGGCTGCTTCAACGGGTATAATCCTTTGTCTTTACTAGTTTCGCTTTTCGCTTCAGACGGGGCGGGTGGCGCAGAAGGCTCTTTACCCCCCTCTGTGCATATATTTAGTGTCCAATCTAACAGTGGCTCCTCCTCCTTTTCTTGTTGGTACATTTTCCAAAGTTCTAAACTAGATAGGCGTTTGTCTAACCTTTTGCCTGTGTATGTGGCGTGCAAATATGTCGTCATGTGCTGTAGGACCATTTTAGATAGCGATCCTCCCTGGGGCCATGGCATAAACATTTTGTCTGTGTCCCCTTTAGCCCATTCTGCACTGTACTGTTTAAGCTTAGGTGGATGTTTTGGCAGCTGTTTGCACATGTGTGCCAATGGGGTAATGTCTTCCATGCTTAACCTGTTTATCTTATCCTTGTATAACACTTTATTATGCTTTATGTTTCACAAACAAGATCAACAATATGAGCGAGCACCAATCGTCGCAAGCTCCAATCCCGTTTTTTCAACAGAAATTTCACTTTTACTTTTGTTACCTTCAACCATAAATCCATGCCATGCAACATCATATCATCACAATCGCGCAATTTTCCTGCTATTTTAAAAGGTTTTTTACCTTCTGAAGTCATAGAAGAAAAAAATCATAAAACATAAAACGGACAAGACAGACTCCGGCCGGCTACACAAATCTCATTCCATCTGCTTCCTCAGATGCATTCTGCCCTAATTGTATTCCAACCTGGAATTTAAGCCCATTTCTTTCAGATCATCTTTAATCGATTCTGGTCTTCTACGTCATCCTATCAATTCAGGACCTTAAATGAAAGCTTCTTCTAGCGCTCTTTAAAACCTAGGAAAAATGAGCGTATTTTCTCTACTTCGGTTACTCCCGTTTTCTCCTTCTATTCCTCGGCCACCCTCGAGTCAATATTTTCCCCTTATATACATTATACTTCTACTCTGATGTTCATTTTGTCCCACCTCCCTCCGTTACCTTCCTTTTTCTTGTTTCAAGGCCTGAAACTTTTTACCAAAGCATTCAGTCTTCTTCACTCACCATTCACATGTTTTTCCTCTCCGGACGCTCGGGATCACCGCCTTCGTTACCGCCTTTCCGTGCTGCTCGTCCAAACGGCTGCTCATAGAAGTGGGAAGGGATTTTTGTGGGAAAGCAAAGGTTCCTTCAGACCTAACCTGCAGGGTTTTTAATTAAACTAACCACTATCTACAGGGAGCTTCTCGTTCTATCAGCCGGATGGCAAAGGACTTGTGATATTGCTGAGGAACCGAAGTTACTTATGTCGACGGTCAATGGGTGTCTTATCTAATCTAACCATCTAATCTCTGCTACCAAGTGAACTGGATGGACCCCAGCCGGCCCATGAGACCGGGGGTCTCGAAACAGCCCTTTAAGATGAGTAGCAGCACCCTCGAGATAGATGGCGATGCAGATTCATACTCTTGCATCAAATAATAATGACAACTCAATAGTTTGGAAAAGGGAGTCCGTTTAATGACAAGTACAAAAAACGGGGAGTTCAATGAACATCAGCAACCGCTCGATTTTCCTTCTCGCTTAAACTCCAATTAATTTCAGAAAAACCACAACATTTATACCAAAAACTCATCATCATTGACGTGTAATCTTAAAAACCTAACATTCAACTTGATTGGTTATAGGAAGGTAACTTTAACATAGGTACTATATCTGTAATGGTAACGGGGAGAGGGGATTGGATAATAATGTCAGGTGGGGCAACTAAGCCCTTCCTTCAAACCAGCCACTGTAAACGTCACTAAAAGTACGACATCCCATTGGCTCTACTCTCTATAGGACCCTAGATTACATGGTCCACTATGATTGGGTTTGCATCGATCCCACACATACTTTTCCACTTGCGCTTAGCAGCATGCAGAATAATTATCCAAGTGCAGGGAGTAAGTCTGCACCCCAGCTTCCCTTCAATTTATGTTACAACCATTCATCACCTCAGTGGCCGTGTGTCAAATACTGCTTTGTAGTTTGGCCTTGAGTCTGCTTCTTGGTCTGAGAAAGTTAAGGAGTATGGGTACAACAAGGCTCCATGCGTAGGTGTGAAAGTCTCATCCCTTTCTGCCTGCCTTGCCACGTGACTAGGACACCGTGAAATTGGCCTCTTCTTCATGCAGTTTTGTGTATTTGATTTAATTCTGGCAGTCGTCTACCATCTGCGGCTTATCTCGACCTTGCTGAACAGGAGACTCTGTTATTTTTCTCTTTAATTGTAGGCATTGCTAGCCTATTCCAGCTTGATACGACCTTGGCTTCTTTCATGCTTACCTTCAGCTGGGTTTCTCTCCGTCTTTAATTCTTGATTTGTTTGCTGCGGCCCTCTCCTCTTGAGACCTTCGGTAACCTCTATTCAATTCTGCTCATGTGCGTAGTGGATTTTCACTCATCTATAAAGTGGTTTTGAGGTAGATATATGTGTAGTTGGCGCTTGCCGTAATCTATTTCACTATTAAGCGTAAGCAAGCTTAATGATTTCTTTGCTTTTTGCGGTTTCTTGTGTATGTACACGTTTAACTGACTTAATGTCTTCATAGGGCATATGGCATAAGTTTCTTCATCTTGAAATCAACTGTTTCACCTTAGGCTCAAGATGTCACTTATCCATGGTATTTCGCCTCTTTATTAGCATTCTTAGGTCATTATATATTCTATGTGTGTGTCAGTCCGATTTCTCATGACGTCACCAGTCGTCTTTTTTTAGTATCTTCTTAGTTTCTTCGAGTATTCCATTCTGACACACGTCCTTTTGTCGTGTCTGTAGATATGGATTTCTCAGTGGGTACCTTACTGTCCAGGTTTGCTTAGGTGTCGGTACTTCAATAGGTGCTGTTATTCCAATAGGCACCGGGCAGAGCCCAACTGTGGCTCTCTGCCGGTTTATCTGTTCTCCATAAGGCACATATTTTGGCGTGAACGTTCCTAACACTTTGAAGGGTTGGCTGGAGTGCCTATGATGCCTGGCACTTCCTCTTCACCATATACTCCACTCTCCAAACTTGGATGGCAGAAAACTGGTTATGCCTGAATGGTGAAAAAAACAACTTCTGCTAGTTGGCTCTCCTGCTACTCTTAGGAAACTAGACAAACAATACAGCTCCTCCACGATTGACAACATACCAATCCCTGTTTCGCACGCTGTTAAGACCCTGGGGGTCAACCTTGACTCTGACCTCTCTATGAACAGGTAGGTCAGTGCCATTGTGTTGACCTCAGCCTACCATTCCAAACTGCTCAATGCAGCCAGCCCCTTTCTGTCGGAACAGAACTGTCTCACGATTGCAAGAGCAATAATTGGATCTTGGCTGGTGTCATGACCACTGTGAGGGGGCACAAGTTGTGCGACAAGCAGGCTCCCACCAGAACCTTGAGGGCCTTAAAACCACTGCAAAAAGACTCCTGGAGCCAGTCCTGACGCCTTTGGCACCAGGCTCATATGTAGGAAGGAAGGGCCGTTCAAACTAGGTCCCATTTATGTACATGGGCCTTTAAAGCCAACATGTATGCACCCACACAGTCTAGTTCTAAGAACCAATCCATGCGGTCTAGTGTTTTGGGTGTGGCAGGCCTGGAACTACTTTCCCTGGTACTACTTTACCTGGGCTATATAAACCACACCCTGACTGCAGAACATGCTTCGTGTTATTCTGCAACCCACAGCATGACGCTCACTGTGTCCAGCTCCTGGTCTTCAGCATCTTCCTGTAATCCTGCAAGAATAAGAACAAGATTATTCTGTCTGACCTGAGAAAACACCATCCAGCACTCAGCATCTCAACTGGGATGCAATCTGTGGAAACCGAGAGAAGAAGAAACATCACTCACTTGTGAGTACTAGCTTAAGGACTTCTGGCAAACCGCTACCAGAGCTGCTGTTCGAACATTGCGACCTGCAATAACGAGAAAGGGAAAAACAATATCAGAATGCATGCTTCCAAAACGTCGAATTCCATCAGTCTTACCTGAATTCCATTGCGCTACACCACGCTTCCATCCGGAGCACCACAGCAACATCAGCAAAGGAAAAGAGACATATTCAGGGTCGCTTTCAATACTAAACAACCGCACAGCGCTGTACTTAGCTTAATGGATTCCGGGGGCCTGTTTTTCATCACTCTCTCATCCACTCGCAGCACCACAGCGGCCTGTGGGGAGAAGAAGAAGAAAACACAGGTTAGCTTTAAAAGACAATAAAGGCGCTGCGCTTCGCGCTTTATCTTACCTAGAATACGTGCCTCTCCATCCGGCATGCCAGCATCAAGACCTTCGCACCTGAAAAGAAGGAGATAAAGACATTAACTAATTCCCACCATAAACAGAACAAAGACTTACAATTAACAAACCTACCTGCCTACCAGCAGATTCGGGGTCACAGCAGGTCTGGGCCCAAGTAAGGCGTACTGCACCAGTGAAGCAACTCGGGCAGCTCGGCAACAAACGTCAAGCACCCCTGCACAAGAAATGCAGGACGGATAGCTCACCTTACAAATAACTAAGATTCATTATTCAGCACTGGGCAACTATGCATCCAGAGTTCCAGATCTCAGAGCCTTCCAGACCCCGCCGGGGATATCAGATGAGCATAACAGCTGGACTATTGCAATGCCCTCTTTGTAGGGACATCCATAAAAAACATTGCCAAACTTCAAATGGTCCAGAATTATGCCTTGAGAACCGCAACTGTTATCTCCAAGAGAGAACATATCTCTGAAGCCAGGAAGAAGGTACATTAGCTCCCCATTAAAGAAAGGATAGTCTTTAAAACCCTTGCATTGACACACAAATGGGTCCATAACTTGGCACCTCTATACCTTGCTCAAAGAATTGTCAAGCCCACTTTAGCCAGACCCATAAGATCTGCCTTCTCTAACAGAATCTCCATTCCTAAAACACAGAGAATGCAGGCTGGAGGGTCCAGTTTCCCTGTCCTGGCAGGAATGCACTAGAACTCACTGCCACGCACATGGGGAGGATTGAGTCACACTTAGCCTTCAGGAAAGCACTAAAAACGATGATGTTTATCTAACAAGCTCTCAGGCATCATCACCCTAGGGAGACAGAACGTTCCTTCCTTGCTAGCCCATAATTTATCTGAAAAATAATCTAAAAACTGTAACTGTCTATGTATGTATGTGCTCTCATGGGATTATCAACATTATCTGCCAGGATTGTTCTACCTGTAAGCTCACTGTAACCATGAGCAATTGACCTGAATGTAACAAAGACGATTTCATGCAAATAACCTGAATGTAACTAAGATGATTTCTTGCAACAGTGCCTCGATGCCCTTGGGCTGTCAGTGTGCTTTACAAATCCAAATAAATAAAATAAATACATTATATTCCGATGAGCAAGGATACTTTCCAAGCCCTTATATTCCCTGGGGCAAGGATACTTTGCAAGGCCGAGTTCAAAGACAATCTGAATAGCAGAAGGCATAAGTGATGAGAGTTGCTGGGCTAATTGGGGATTCAAATCCACCCACTGACACCTGGGGTACCAGCTTACATGCTGCTAGTGAGCCGAATGTTCCAGAAGGGTACGAGCGTGCCAACCAATTGTAGACCAATCGAGGAAGAAGAGGCAATGGAGACCATATTTTAGAGAGAGGCACAGAGGCTTGGGATATGGAGCCACATGTGACACGAAGCATGAGAGCCTTGTGGTGAACCTTTCGAAGTACACCTCAACCCAAGATGAGACAAAGATTCTAGAGGGAGGGATGGGTTTTGTGAATAGCAACGCACACAACTCTTTCCTTTTCCGCCAAGAGTTCTTTAGATTCATGAGAAAAGTACACTTACAGCAATTCTTTGAGGACAAAGAGCAGGAAGATGTGGGCACAGACACTGGTCTCCATAATAAATCTACGTACTGTGTGCCTATAAAGACACAGAGTGCAGAAGCTAGAGTATTTGAGAAAAGAGTCCTCCGCGATATAGAACATTTATAAAAAATGATCTACGGTGACAACCACCTTTAATAATACCAGCAATAAGGAAACGATTGCCATGAAAAATCTCCTGAACAACAGGGACATTGTGATCCACAAAGCCGATAAGGGTGGAGCAATCGTCATACAAGATCGAGAAGCATATGTAAAGGAGTGTGAGGGACAACTATGCAACTTACGCCATGATACCTTAGGGTTTGGGCATGTAATCAAGTTGTCCACCTGGCTGTAGAGACCCAATCACAACCCGTCCCTATATAGAAAGTATGCTTAGATGTTCCCGTTTAGCGAATCACACCCCCATATGTTTTTCTTGTTTGCCACGTAGTATGACATCACGTATGACACATTTTCTGTATGTAAATGTGTTTTTTATACAAAATGATTGAGAGCTCGAGCAACCATCCATTGATTTTCGTTGTAACTGCCTGTTTTAGACAATTGATAATAAAACAGTCGGGAGAGACTTTTTGCCAACTTCCTGTGTCAGTCTTATTATTTGGTGTAAGAGTTATTCTGCATCCCATCCATGCATGATGTGTTACTGATTTAAGGAGCCCCTGGGTTCAAGTGGTAGCAATGTTGATGGTTGAATAAAGACCCATTGACCTGTTGACTCCAGAGCTTCAGATGATCGGCTATCCTCTGCCATCTAGCCAGACGATCACAGGGGTTCCTGTGGAGAGCAGCAGAATAGAAATCTTGCAAGAAAATCGAGACGGTGGGCAGGGTCCCTCTTTGAGAAAATCCCTACCTGGTTTCCACAGGCTCTTTGCGGACGTGAGGTGAAAGTGCTTGATTGGAGGAGGATAAGATACCGAAGGCTTCGAGCTAAACGAGCGAATGGTGAGTAGACTGAGGGGAATGGCAAACTAAGGGGATGGAGTTGTGATCATTTAAAAAGTAACTAAAGTAACGAAAGTAATGAAAGTAACAGAAGATTTTTGTAAAGAGAGTGAGATATAATGCCCAAGAGTCCTAACCCAAGGGGGTTTTAGAAGAAGTTGTCTCACACTCCAATCGGAGTAAACCAGGCTATGTGCAGAACAGGTCCGCATAAAGTGACAATCTAAACTCTGTTATCAGAGTATTAATTAGGGGCAGAGAGTAAGGGTGATCACAGAGGTTTTTATGTAAAGAATCGACTAGTCTGTCTGTTTATGGATTTGTGTTGAATTAAGGTGTCGAGGGGTGACACAAACAGTTGTGTGAGAATTGAGACAAAGTTAAGAAGTTATATTATCTATCTAGGGAAGTGGTTGCTACCAGTCCATAGGTAGACAGAGAAAATTTGGTTTTGAGCGGCGATTGTTGGAACACGCTCATATTTATTGTTTTTAAGAATTAAAAAGTGGCAAAGGCATTTTATAAAACTCTGGTAAGTATTGACAGTCAATTGAGACTCATCACAATGGGAGATATCACTCCTCTGATGCATTTATATAAGACATTACCAAAGCACATGACCAAGCTCAAACAGTATAGTGTGGAATGGGTGAAAGGCACAGCAGATATCTTGTTCAGGCCATGGCCACCATGGGAATCATTGTCAAAAGTAGTACTGCAACACATGACCACATACTTGCACGCTGCGTACACAGGGAAAAAGTTAGAGAAAAGGTTGGCTATTTTAGATCTCTGGATAATGTACCAGGAGGAGAGGGAAGATCTGCCACACGAAGAGTGGAAGCTTAACCAGTGTAAGGAGAAAGGTGTTGAGCCCTGAGCTCCCCTTGCCTCACCAGAAGTAAAAGGCGATAGTATGGAAGAAATAGGATTGTATCCTTTAAAGGAACTGAAAGTGGCAACTGGGTATAGTAATCCTATATACGAACCGCCTGCTTATAGCAGTGACGATAGTCCAGAGGAGAGTAAAAGAAAAGAGGAGATCTTTAAGATCTTGCAGGATAAGAAGGAGAAAAGTGAGCGATCAAATATATCGACAAAGATAGAACGAGAGATTAAGAGATGGAAGGAGAAAAGGATAAAGCTGACGAGGTAATACTCGTACAGAACAAATAGATGGGAGGACAGATATTGCTCAAGCTAGATGGGAGAAGCATTGAGGAAGTAAGACAAAAAGAAGATCAGGATAGAAAAGACAGGGAACAAGAACAATGATTAAAGGAAGATGAGCATAAAAGAAAGAGCAGATAGAGACGAGAACAAATGTATCAAGAGGAGCAACAAAAAAAGAAGAAAGGGCAGAGGAGGGCAGAGGAGCAAAGGAAGTATGACAACAGGCAGAGTGCAATGGAAGAACGGGGTAGGCAAGAAAGAAAAAGGGAAGAGGAGGAGGTGCAGAAATTAAGGGGCAAGAGAATACAGAGACAAAAAGAAGAGGAAGAAAGGAGAGCAGGGGTAAGGAGAGAAGAGATAAGACAAGAAGAGGAGAGATTTAGATGGGAGGTGAAAAAGCAAAGAGAATTAGATGAAGAATTAGAATGAAAGAGAAGACAGCGGGAGCGTGATACTGACCTCATTCAAAAGGAATGAATGGAGCCAAGTACTACAATACGATGGGAGACAGTGGATACGTTCCTCCCGGTAAAGACAGCGACACCAGGACCATCTAGAGTGGCCTTAGAAGAGAACTTTGATATTGGAAGTATCAGAGACAGGATCGATAAAGCCTATCAAGAGTTAAGGGAAGGTAGCAAATCTGGAAGTCGAGGGAAGGGAGATCAAACCCTAGTCTTCCAACAACAAAGCGAAGAGGAAAATCCATTTAGTCTCGAGCATAAAGTCTTATCCTTAAGCAGACTAACTTTAGATAAGAATGAAGGGAACGAGAGTCACACTAGTTGGGGACTAGATATGTCAGACGAGGAGAGAAAGAATCCTTTCGTGGGGACGAGGGAGGAGGTGCATGTGCCCCTAGGGAAGTCTGCAGATGGACAAGGAAGTAAGATGGTCTGATCAAAAGCAACCTAAAGATAGGACGCCAGATCCCATAGCATATCCAGAGTGTCCCAGAGGACGATCGTATTGTGAGAAGGGAGAATCACCACCATATGTTAGCAGGTTAAGATCGTTGTCAGGAATGAGGAGGTCAGGAACCATTGTCCCTACCATGGATAGACAGATGAGGGGAGCCGATTGTGGGTTAGGGTTTATGCAGTTTCCCTTATTGGAAAAAGGGGGAGCAAGACCACAGTATATTCCATGGCCGCAGATGGACAAGGATAATTTAAGATGCAAACTCCAGAGTTTGACATTGGGTGTGGGAAAAGGGATTTATGAAAGGGAAAAAATGACAGGAGGAAATACGCTAATAATAGGGGCCATTAGGGTCTCTTAGCAGCTCTTCTTGTGGAAAGAGCTGATGACATATGGAAGAGAGCAGGCTATTCAAGTGTGACAGCACAGAACACAGCGCACAATGGAGCACACTTTAATAATTGCAAAGCAGATGTCTGGAGGGCTCTCAGGGTGCAGTATCCCGACACATAAAACATGGGTGCAATCATGACACATAAAATGAAAGTAGATGAAGACCTTCTTGCTTATATTCTGGATATTCAAGAGCGTTGGACTCTTGAAACGAGAGAACCGTGGGAAAAAACAGTGGCATTATTTTACCACAGTTTATGACAGGGATTGCCCGAGCAAGTACAGCGCAGATGAAAAAACAAGTGGGAATGGAAGCAAAACAAAGGGGTGGAAATATAGTTGACAATAGTGCATCACTGTCATCTGTTGCAGGAGAAAAATAAGAAGAGCAATGAGGCTAGGAAACTTGAGGAATCTATATTAGTTCAGAATAAATTGTCAAAATCTAGAAGAGGTGGTATTGACAAGCAGAGAAGGGCTGGGAGTAGAGCAAGCAGTGGGTACATCACAGGCAAATAATCAGCGCCCGATGAACCAAGGAGGGAATGAGTTCCTGCCACGAGGTAGAGGCATGGGCTATAGAGGAAGGGGTGGATTTCAAAGCAATCAAGATGGGTTTCAGAATGCGCAGAATGAGAAGCAGAATGTGCAAGGAGGATTTAACCAAGGGGGACTAATTAGAAGGGCTCCTCCTCTATGTTGGACTTGTTTGATGACAGGGTGTATGTGGGAGCCATGGAAATGTACAGAATGGCCAATTCTCAAGAGGGGAAACAGCTTATCCTCCATCACATAGCTCACAAGCTAGGGGCGGGTTTGCCCAAGATCAGACAGTGTATCAAACACAGGCACCGCAAACGCAACAGGCATAACAACCACAGCAAGCACAAATGAATCCACTGCAAGGGCAGTTGCAGCACACCCCCATGCAGACACAGCAGTATTCAAACCCCATGACAATTGCTGACACCTAGAATAGGGGGTGTCACTGTGGTGGGAGGAAATCCTTTCATGGGTACAGGGGTATGCATATATCCAAAATAGGACTGCACAGAGGACGACTTGATGTGTTCAGTATTGTCAGTGACACCAGACCCCCAAGAGGAACCAAGGGTCGATGTGACAGTAGGAGGCAAATCTTTTTCTTTTTTAGTAGACACTCGGGCTACTCGTTCATGTATACGAGAGGGAAAATATCCAATGTCAGGAATTGCCATGAATGCTCAAGGGTTCTCTGAAGCTATGAGTTGAGTTCCTTTTACTGATGAATTACCCGTCTCTATAGGAGAGTGTGATATGTCTGTTCCGTTGTTGTATTCTCGACAAACACCAGTTAACATTTTGGGAAGAGATTTGATGACAAAACTTAACACGACAATTTCTTTCACTGATGAAGGGTTAGTGTGTTCCCCTCCTGGAATACATTACATGAATGTGGGCAAATTTGTATGAGACGTTCTAGTAGAGCCAGAGGTTTTCTTTTATGGGGTGAGCATTCTATTGACATGGCTACCTGGCTTAGTGGGGAAAACTATGAGAATACCTGATGAATTTTTGTTTAGACCACAGATACCCATGAACGAAGAGGGGGGACAGACCATCCCTATTTGAATTAGATGCAGCCCTAGTAATAGGGGAAATGGCAATGCTCAAAGGAACAGATGACGAGAGCAGGCCATGGAGGACAGTGATAGCTACTGAAGAAGAGTACATGATGACTGATATTACTGATGATGACATGTTTAGAGATGACCCAACAGATGATGAAGTAGTGTTTTTTAGGAGCATTACATACTGGATTAGAATAGAGAAAAGGGAGATCCCACAGCGAATGGCGATAATGCGGCAGCGTCCAGCATTTCTTTATGAAGACTTGGAGACGGTGCCAAGTATCTTATAGACTACAGGCCCTTATGATGTCGGACTGTTAAAAGGAATAGGCGAAGTCAGGATAAAGCTAAAACCAGGAGCGGTTTTACATCGAGCAAGATAGTACCCAATGTCTCGAGAGGCGGATGAGGTTATTTTCAAGATGATCTCAGCACTCATGGAACAAGGTATTCTGGTACCATCAGAATCATTGTGTAACACCACGGGGTACCCTGTAAAAAATCAAAGGGAGGGTTGTGGAGATTTATACAAGATATGAGACTGATTAACCAGATTGTAGATGCAGAGTTTCCTTTAGTTCCTAACCCAGCGACGATACTGTGCAGTATCCCAGTGGAAGCTCAATATTTCACGGTGATCGATTGAAAAAATGTGTTTTTCTCAATCCCGTAGCACAAGGACTCACAAGACTTGACTTCATTTACGTTTTGCCAGACCTGCCTGAAATACACTTGTTTGCCCCAAGGGTACTGTGAGTCCCCATCAATCTTTAATAGAGTCCTACAGATGGACTTAGGCAATATTGATTTGAAGAGCGTTGTGATACAGTACGTAGATGATATTTTCATTTATAGCACCACAGAAGATGAGCGCAGGCAGCACTCGATTCAGTTGATGACTATTTTAGCAGACAAGGGATACAAGGTAGACAAGGAAAAATTGCAGTACTGTCAAGAAGAGGTGCAGTACATAGGACAATTGATCTCACATGAAGGAAAGAAGGTGACACCTGAGAGAGCTGAGGCGATTATGAAAACTGCTAAACCGCACACGATCAAATAGATGCAACAGTTTCTGTGACGATGTAATTACATTGGAACCTCGGTGTTTGACTACAGTTCATACGCAAGACCCCTTTTGCAGGATTTGAAGAAAGCACAGGTGAATAGCATTAAAATAGAATGGACTGAGGAAATGAAGGTAGGGTTTGAAGAGTTGAAGAAAGCAATGGGCACAGCTTCTGTTTTAGGAATTCCCAATTATGCTGAGGTGTTTTTCTTATTTTCACACAGGAATGGGACAGCCATGACTGCAGTGTTTGCACAGAGAACTACATTGGGGTACAAGCCTCTAGCGTATTACAGTGGGATTCTAGATCCAGTTATGAAGGGACAGTTTCCTTGTGAACAGTCATTGGCAGCCGCGCATTCGCAATTGAGAAGTCTACAGAAAATGAAGTGCCAGGAGGGGAAATTCTCTTTATTGATGGTTCTTTGAAAGTTTATCAAATTAGTGCAGAAAGACATTCTGGCACAGCTGTAGTGAGGCATAGAGCAAATGGCGAGTTTGAAGTTGTTGCAAGTTCAAGACTACGTCTCACTTTTCAGCACAAGCGGCAGAATTAGTAGCGCGTATTGTCACACTTGAGAATCATGAAGGGCAGGAAGTGATTTTGTACAGTGACTCCGCCTATGTGATGTCAACCGTACATGCAGGGCTAGCACGTTGGAAAAGGAGGGGCTACCTCTGAGCGGACAGCACTTCAGTGCAGCATGCATCCTTATTGGACAGGCTTATTAAGGCACTACAGCTCCCAGTAGTCACAGCAGTCGTTAAATGCACCACATACACTAAGCGTACAGGCTTTATTTCTTGCAGAAATGAAGCCACGGATGCACAAGCCAAACGTTTTGATATTCCAGATGTCAAGCAGAAGGTTGTCACGATTATGGTAGTGAAAGAAGGATTAAATAATTTTCAGAGAACTCAATTAATGGAGATTCAAGGAAATGCACCACAGGAAGAGCAGGAATTAGGGAAACATAGGGGTGTTCTTTATCCCCCACTGAAGCATTATGGCGACAGGGTAGCACTGGAAAGCCGGTGATGTCAGTAGCATTCTTAAAGGTAGCGTTTGAGCAGCTGCACTACCCTGCACAAGTAAGTAGGGAAAGTCTTGCTGCAACAATTGCAGAAGACTGGTTTAGTCCAAATTTGTTAGAACACGTTGCATTTTATGTAGTAAACTGTATCATATGTCAAAAGTTTACCGCTGGGCATACACTGCAAATGATTAGAGGAGTAATTCCTCGACTGAATGGTCCTTTTCAGCATTTACATATTGACTATGTTGATATGCTGCAAGTGTGTAGTGGATACAGGTATCTGATAGTGGTGGTGTATCCTTTCTCACGGTGGATTGAGACAGGTCCATGTACACACCCTGATGCTACTTGTGCAGTGAAGTTTTTAGTACATGAAGTCTTTCCAAGATGGGGAGTGTGTGAAGTGCTGAGATCCGATAATGGGTCACATTTTGTCAATGAAGTGTTTGAACAGATAGGACAAATGTTGAGTATTAAGCACAAGTTTTCTTTTGCTTATCACCCGCAAGCGAACGGAATATGTGAAAGACTCAATGGCCTCCTTAAAGAAAGGATGGCCAAGCTCAAGCTAATGTTGAAAAAGGGATGGCTATATTGCCTGCCCTTAGCTTTATATGCCCTAAGGAATCAGCCTGGTTCAGACAATCACTTCACACCCCATGAACTAGTAACAGGAAGGCAAATTAAAATGCCTTCGTCTCCTTCATCGAGGAGTAGAAGTGATGCCCAGAGTACAGCAAAAATGTTAGGAAATGAGTTACATGAATATTTGAAATGTATGACCGCTAGCACATCTCTCTCATTTCAGATCAACTCAAGCGTCAGGGGGGGTCGGTCTCAGAACACAGATGAAAACCATTCAGCTACTGTATCAAGTGAACTTTTATCAGCAGCAAGACTATTTGCTGTTGACACAGTGCTAATTAAAAACTTCACCAGGAAGTGGCATGATCCAAGATTTGACGGCCCTTTTATTGTTGAAAATGTTACTCCCTCAGAAGAAAAAGTCCAAGGCAGACGAGCGTGGATACACCTGAATGACGTCAAGTTATATGCAGGCGAGACCGCCATTCAAGAATGGGAGAAGGCATGAGCGATAAGAGATGGTGGGCTAATTGGGTGGGAAGACACGGTCAAGTCCACCCACTGACACCTGGGATACCAGCTTTCGTGCTGCTAGTGAGCCAAATGTTCCAGAAGGGCATGAGCGTGCCAACCAATTGTAGAGGGCCATAGAATGAAGGGCCTTATAGTTTGAGAGCCAATGCTATACTGTGTTATTGTTATCGTTATTGTTATTTTGCATTTATATAGCGCCTTATATACCATTGGTATGGTCTGAAGGCACTGGTAGGTTGAACGCCCTTGGGAACCGAAGTTCGAGTCAGTAGAGAGAGAGCAGAGAGAGTCCAATGGTGCGTGTGCGCACCAGGTATGTGTGCAGCTGGTGCGGAGTTTGTGTGGTAGCTGCTTCTTAGCGGTAGGTGTGGTGGTGGAGAGATCAGGAGTATGTGTTCGCTCTGACGGGATTCATTCCTACCGAGAGTGGTTGCATTAGGCCTGAGGAGAAACGCCTAGCTGGGGGTGTGGAGCCAGCAGTGTTTACTTAGAGTGATGGGGGGAGAGCGGGAGATGTTGATATGAGAACAGTTATACCGAATGGTGTCATAGTATCCCTGTGTTCTATTGGAGTGGTGGTGTAAAGAAGAGAGTAAGCGTGGGGTGTGGTATGATATATGCTCGTTCAAATGTTCCCTGCATTCCAAAACATATTATGTACGTCACGCAATTCTATGCGATCAGGTTCGCTCTGTGGATTTTATTCATTTCAGGCGTTCAAGATTGTCCTACACACATCTGTCTGCTTGACATACTTACACTCTCAAGTGCGCCTTGCGTGTACTGGTCTATCTCTCATTCTCCAGTGTGCCGCTGCGCTTGCTCTCATGGATTCCACATGCGTGCGCTATGCATTCTTGTCCTCCCCGCGCGTGCACTCCAGTCTACCACACGCATGTACTCCCGTCTGCCTACGCACTCATCCGCACTGTATACTCATCCGATCTGTATACTCCTCTGTTCTGTACGCTCATCCGCTCTGTACCCTCATCCGGTCTACACACTCATCTGGTATACATATTCATCCTATCCACACACTCATCCGCCCAACATACTCGTCTGCTCTATGTGCTGTTCATCCGTTCAACATACTCATCCGTTCAATGTACTCATCCGCTCTACATATCCATCTACTCCAAACACTCGTTCGTTCCATGCGGAAGTCTTCTGCACACACTTATCTGTACTTAATAACTGATGAAAATGACTTGTACTAGGGGTGGGAATAAGTTGTCCCCCTGACTGTAGAGACCCAATGACAACCCATCCCTATATGGAAAGTATACTTGGATGTTCCGTTTGAGCGAATCACAACCCCTGTAGGTTTTTCTTGTTTCCCACATAGTATGATGTCACGTATGACGAATTGTTAGTATATACATGTGTTTTTTATGTTAAATGATTGCAAGCTCGAGCAAACGTCCATTGATGTCTGTTGTATTTCCCTGTTTTAGCCAACTGATAATAAAACAGTCGGGAGAGACTTTTTGCCAACTTCCTGAGTCGGTCTTATTATTTGGTGTAAGAGTTATTCTGCATCCCATCCATGCATGACATGTTACTGATTTAAGGACCCAACGGTTTCACTTGCATTAGAAGAAACGTTATCATTTTAATAGTCTCATTTCTCTTGAAGAACTTAGGCAGGCCCCTGTATGGCCAGTGTGCGCATTAAATTGATACAGGAATGGTCATTTTGGCTGCACCTATTATGTTAACCCACCTTTACACCCCAGATCTATGTTGGTAATCCCTCCATTACACTTAAAGATCCTAAATCAGCTTTGGTGTCCTGATAGTGCAGTTAGTAGAGAGGTGTTAGGAGCATACATAGAACCAGGAAGATATCTAGTAAGACTATAAAAGTAGTCTCTCCATGGCGCCTAGAGAACCCTACTATCCTAAATCCTATGGTAGCCGCCTAGTAGATATACTAGGTCAGCCAGTCGATTGCACTAAGAAGACTTGAAGATAGCCCCACCATGGTGCCTTCTACGAGGGTAGCCAGTCTTTTTTCCACAGACTTTATGACGACACAGCAACATCAAAGATAAACTCCATTGGTGCTCTTGGCACGTATAAATGCACCACTTCGATGGACATCTGCCACAGGCACGGCTATCTATCCACTCAGAGTAGAATGCAGCTATGACCTATGACACAATTCGGGCTATCTGGACACTTAATATTGTTAAGCCTACTTACACCAGACTGGCCTCATCATGAGTTGGGCCTTAGCCCTTAAATGCGGCGGTAACCCTATTACTGCCACATTTAACGGTTGGCCCAATCATGAGTCAGGTAGTAAGTGGGAGTTTTCGATCCAGCTTTTTGCTGGAGGTAGAAATAGGTCCCCTTACCACCTGTTTTCGGCTGTTTTCAGCACTGTTGCTGCCGGTGCAATTACCGCTGGTGGTAATAGTGCCCCCCAACCCCAGGACCCAATGGTGAATGGGAACTTACCGCTGTACGGCTACTCGCGTTCCGGCACTAATAGCGCTGGACTGAGTAGCAGTAATGCTATTTGCGCTGGCAGTATAACCACCAGGATACCGCAAGACTCCTGATGAGGCCCAATGCCTCAACACCCCTGACATCAGTATGCAGCAAAGACCTATGACAAATTTGGGCTAGCTAGACACATAGTGAGTCTTTAGCACTCACGCCATGTCCTCATCCCTCTAAGTACCTATCCACATGCCTGATCTTCGTAGATTGCTTTTTCCAGAGCCTGGACAGCCCTGCTAAGCCATATTGTGGCCAAATGCACATACACATTCTAATCCTACTCCATGATCTCCAGCACTCTGGTTTTCGGTCCACTGAGGTCCTTCCCACTACCAGCGCTTTGAGACTATAATAATGGTAAACAGTGCTATATAAATGACAACTACAATACAATATAATACAATAACACTACAAATATGCACACCTAAGCTGAAGACTAATGGTGAGCGAAGATTTTCACCCACATAGTGAAAATATGCAGAACCCACACTGGAATCCGTTTCGGCCCGTTCCGCACAATCAGCATTACTGTCGCTGCCACTGAAATTTCACCCGGTTTTGTGCTGTTTCGCACGGAGCGTGGTGTTTCATTCCCATGTTAGTTTCATGTAGCATGACTAGTAACTTTGCACAGGACTTTTTTTCGATCTGTATTAGTTTCATTCAGCGACACAGGAAACTTCAGGCATGTTTTTCGGAACCGTGCTAGTTTCACGAAGTGCCACGAGAAACTTTGTGCAGGTCTCTTTTTGAGCTGTACTAGTTTTGTGCAGCAGCACGAGAAACTTTGTGTGGCTTCCATGATATGTGCTAGTTTTGCACAGCGTCACAAGAAACTTTTTGCATGCTTATTTTAGATATTTACTAGTTTTGCGTTGCGGCATGAGAAACTTCACACATTTTATTTAACCGTGTTAGGTTCGTGCATTGGAATGAGAAACTTTGCACCGCTTTTTGTTAGATTCATGGTAGGTTTGCACAGCGGCACGAGAAGCTTCATGCAGGTCTTTTTTTTATCCGTAAAATAGTTTTGTGTGGTGGCATGAGAAACACTGTGCAGGTCTTTTTGATCCGTGGTAGTTTTGTATAGCGGCACGAGAAACTTTTTGCAGTTTTCCACGATCCAGGCTGGTTTCACACAGCGACATTATAAACTTTAAGGGGGTTTGTACTAATTTCTCATTGCGGCACGAGAAACTTTGCATGTTTTTTTAAACCGTGCTCAGTTCGCGCACTGAACATGAAACTTTGCACAGCTTTTTCTTCGATTGGTGGTAGGTTCGCACAGCGGCATGAGAAACTATGTGCCATTCTTTTCGATTCGTGCTAGGCTTGCAATGCGGCACAAGAATCTTAATGCAGTTTTTGTGTTCAATTCGTGCTAGGTTTGCGCAGCGGCACAAGAAACATCATGCTGCTTTTTTCTATTTGTGTTAGGTTCGCACAGCAGCACGAGAAACTTTGTGAAGCTCCTTTCGATCCATGCTAGGTTTGCGCAGTGGGGCGAGAAACTTTGCACGGCTCGTTTCGGTTGGCGAGACAGCACAAGAAACATTACGCTGCTCTTTACAATACGCAGGGGTGGCAGAACGGAATTTCATAATTTCGTCCAGCCCTACTCAAAACCTGAGGACCCATAACTGCTCTGTTATTTAACTGAGATCATGTGGGAACGTTGCAGGTGATAGAAATCCTGCCTCTGCCTTTCGCAACTGGCACACAGACACTTGGGTTTATGCGCAGGAATTTAAATATAACTTTTTGATATACTTTCACTAACTAAATTATATATTAGTAGTAATATGTAGCAATGCTTTACATTTCTTCTTAAATGTGCTTTAAACATGCATACTTTTATTTTGTTGGAGATTGTTTTGTGTAATGTAAGATATTTCAATGAACGGTTCTGCATATTGTGTTCTCTCTGCTTTATCGACTTTGTTAATGCAATAAAGTTGAACACAGGAAGAAATAACTTAAGCTACCTTTACTTTCGAATTCATGGGGTTTTAAGGTTTGTGATCTTAATGCTGCATTAACAACATGCTGTTTTTTTACATGCAGTTATCTTTTCCTGTTAAACTTTCTCGTGCTCATGTGTTATGCTTAAAGTGTAAAATGATCTTTAAAGTAATGAATGACCCCAGCTCCCTGTGCTGTTCGCAATTCTATGCTAATAATGAAACTGTTTGTACAGCTCAGTGGCAATGCGCTCGTCTTGGAAGCAAGACAACGCAGAGCAACATAGTGCCTATGTTGCTCTAGAATGCTGACTTGGGCATGCATTAGACACAATAGCCTGCCTTGTCTTGGTGGTGCCACTGCACCCAGAAAAGATGCACGCAGAGGCACCTACTAAGGGAATTTCAGGCCTTGGCCCTTCTTGACAGTTGCTGGGTGAATCATGGTGTTACAATTGTACTCCTCTTTCACCCTTACATTTCACATAATACCAAGCCCCTCAAGAGGTGTTGAGGTACATCACCGTGCCTCTTGTGCAGGAATGGAGCTCAGGTATTGAAGCTGCTTTCAAGAGGCGGGGGCGGGAATCTCAACTCCTGCACTAACAATGCATGTGACCAGGATGGCTGCCCCTTTTTAGGAAATGTACATTTCATGGGAAATATGCGTGTTATTGCCCCCATTCTAACCTTGGCTTTCTTTTCCAAAGCAGGCACAGTTATCAAAAGTCTATCTTTTATAAGATGAAAAACAACAATTCAGAAAAACAGTACACATGTGAATTGCTTCCTTTTTTTACAAACAGGCAATCCCTCCTCTTTTCTCGCCTCAGTCAGACGGTGTTTACATTTTCGAAGCTCCAGGGGTCAGGCTGCTAACTTTGGAGCGAATTAACCAAGAAGTCTTTTGTTCACAGCATGGACTGTTAACCCCCTCTGCGAGTCACCTTCTCCAGGGGTTTCAACCCCAGGCCTAACCACAATATTGACCACGGTGTATTCTTCCAGGGACTGTTTCAAAAATGCCAGAGGTATTTCCCCAGCCATAGGTTGAGCCTTCTGACTTGCTAATCAAATTCACAGCGGATTTTCACTCGGCGCTGCCAATCACCCTAATTGAATGTGACTGGCTGAAAGGCAAAGTTACGAGAAAATTGGCGCTTCTGTAATTAGCCTGCCTTTAAAAAAAAACAGTGGGGCCAGAAGCCAGCCTTGCCCCAAGGTCGGGTCAATGGGAGGTTTGCATTGCCCAGGCCCAAACGTTTAATGGTCCCTTGCTGTTACTTTAATGAAAGGGTGAATTAGTACAGCCAGGGCTCTCATGGAAGGAAACACACAGACCTGTCTGTTTAGGGTCTTGTTTGTTTAATTTGGACAGTTTAAACCAGTGTCCAAGCGAAATCCCAAACATCTGCATATATATTAGCCGCCTGTAAACAAATATTCCTGGGAACGGGTTACCATCGCACCTCGGGGGCCTGTCATATTTCTTTGAAGAGCTTGGCATCTTATCTGAGGATTTCTTTGGGTTACTGTTTATACTTTTTGATTGTACCCCGGGAGTGTATTTTTCCTGCTAAAAGTCCGGAAGACCTAAAAAAAAAAAAAAAAACGGACTGCAAATCTGTGCATGGGTTTGCATTGTCTTCTTCAAAATGTGTGGACGGATATCTTATATCTTTGAGAGCTGTCCCCCGTATTGAAACACACCTTGCCTTTGGATTATGACGCCCTTCTGGGCTTCAGCCTGGAATTATTGAAGTTAAAGAGGGGGGCCCTCCACAGCGAGAAGTTACATGCCCACCGCTTCACCTGTGCTAGGATTCTGTGGTGAAACCCCTCGGTATAAGTCTGTAGGGCGGCCACTTGGTCTTCTGGAGAAGGTCATTGGCAACCTGGATTTTCCACCGCTCTTCACCGTGTCCAGACTGCTCTGGTTATTTTCATTTGGCATAGCACGGAAACAGGGACGTAACCAGGATTGTCTCACAAGTGGGGCCTGAAGCTAATGTAACTGCGGTGGCATGAACATCTATAAATGCCCACAAAGCGTTGCAGAGTGGGCATTTACAGATGTTGGGTGGGCCTTGCCCGCTCAGGCCCTACCCTGTCTACATCGCAGTGATCAGATTATTAAAACGGTAGCTCTTGTTCAGGAAGCGTCTGGAAGCCCGCCTTTTCCGGGTTCTCTTTCTGCTACATTTCTATAGTGTGTTATTTTGTGGCCGAGACAGTGTTGTTGCAAGGAAATTAAAATAACAAGGTTTGCAGTCTGAACTTTGGTGCAGAGTCCTCATACATGCTTCAGCTACATCCCATGCACTGGTGATGCTTATGCGTTATGTTGCAAGTCTTTTATACTGAGACCATCCAAGCCTAGTAGCCTCGTGACACTAAGCCTTGTACAGAAAGTGATGCATTGTGCAGCCACCAGAGGTACCACAGACCACGGTTTCTGGGTGAAATAGAAAGGCGAGCAGTTCAGAGGGAAGAAGGAGAAGGAAAGAGGCAAAACAGAGACATATCAGGATACAGGGGGAGTAACAGAAAGACTATGTATTAAAGTAGCCGCACTGGGTGCATGTGTAGTTCACGGTACGTCGATCAAACAAGGTTGATTGAGAGAAGAGTGATAGACAGTGGCCTTAACGGCAAGTCCTTTCTCATGAGGTTGTTTCTAGTACAATGGAGGGGTGGTACTAGAGTCAGTCAGAGCATGGTTGTGTGATGGGCGTGAGATGTGCTCAAGTGGGCCCTGGAGGTCTGGAGGCTTCTTCACCAGATAAGATTATTAAACTTGCCTCTTGATAAATCTGTGGGGTAATCTGGGGAACCCAAACCAGCTGACAGAAGTGCCAGCGCCAAGAGTTGGCAGTGTGCAGATGAATGCAGGGGGACACAAAAGAGAGAGAAGGAAGAGGCAGAAGGGGAAATCTCAATCATTCAGGGGCAAACTCGCTCATAAACTAGGTGGGGGAGACTATCAATCCCGCTCAGTCACTAGATGAGGGATGAGACGCAGTGTCAAACCCACTCATCCACTAGATGAAGGATGAGACTGAGTATCAAACTCGCTCTGCCACTATATGAGGGATGGAACTCAGTGTCAAACCCATTCAT
Source organism: Ambystoma mexicanum (assembly GCF_040938575.1). Lineage (NCBI taxonomy): Eukaryota > Metazoa > Chordata > Amphibia > Caudata > Ambystomatidae > Ambystoma > Ambystoma mexicanum. Next base: position 166,538,133 of record NC_090926.1, on the reverse strand, counting down.
CTACTACAAGCAGGATGAGACAAAGTGTCAAACCCACTTATACTAGATTACGGATGAGACTGAGTGTCAAACCCACTGCGCCACTAGATGAACGATGATACTGAGTGTCAAACCCACTGCACCACTAGATAAAGAATTAGACTGAGTGTCAAAATCGCTCATCCACTAGATTAAGGATGAGACTGTGGGTGCTTTGAAGCAGAATGTATTTGCTGTATAAGCGCCTAACAAGTGAACAATAAATAAAGAAATAAATAAAATGTCCTCTTTTCAAAAAACCCAATCTTGACTCCTGAGACCTCCAACACTATTGCCTGGTTGCTGGTTTCTCCTGACCAGGAAACATCCTGGAGAAAGGAGTTAGTCATCAGCTCATGTTGATAAACACTCCCCACTAGACACCTTCTAGTCTGGATTCTGCCTAAAACATGATACAGAAACAGCACTGGTGGCAGGGATGTCATTTCACCAAAATGTTAGGGGTAGCGGAAGTGACATCACATGACCATTGACTCCCCTAATAACCCAGGAAGTGATGTAATTTCCCCTTACCCCGAAGTGACATGACTGGAGGTGGTGCAATGTCATTCGACCCCACTCCAAAATTACATCACAGGAAGTGATGGTACAGAACCTTTCACCCCTTGACATCTCAGGAGTGGCATCACATAGCATTTTCCCTCAGTGCACTAAGAAAAATATGGTTACGATATCACTGTATGATGACATACATTTCATACAAGAATGATCACCATATGTACCGTTATTATCAGTGCTTCACTACATGGAGTGAACACAGACATAGAAAGTTTGACCAAAAGGCTTTTATTATACTTTGTAGTTTTTTAACAATTGGTGTCTCATCTTTTTATTTCTCACATGTATGGGATTTATAGAAGCATATTTTTGGCTTTGTTAATCTGTCGCCCAACTGGCCCATAGCTCTTTGGTCCTTAGCTCCTCTAGTCAGTCACCCACTTGTCCTTGGCACCCTTGCAGAGCTACTAGATAGCACCATGTCATGTGTGAGAATGTTAGCCAGTCTCTCCATCTCTCGTTGAATGCTGAGCCTGGTATTTGTGTTCTTCCCACTATAAGTAGGGGCCTAAAAGTACCAGCATGCAAAGGGAAAGTCCTAGTCTGGCTCATGGTGTCAGGCGTGACAAAGGCCCACTTGGCAGCTATGCCCTTTTGAGTTGCTCTTCTGATCCGTCAACTCAATAGTCGTTGACTCCCTGGAGAGTCACTCTACTCCGGTCAGTCACCCTTCTGGTCCTTGGTGGGTCACTGTTCTCTTCTCTGCTCATCTGGTTCATCGTCCCTTTGGTGACTGGCTCCCTTGTGAGTTGTTTCTCTGGTGACTGGTCTATCATTTCTCTGATTCTTGGGATGTGGGATATGGTTGGCTTTGACACTTCATAGTTGATAGTTGATGGTGCAAGTCCATCAACATTGTACCATAATCCCATGTAATACTGAGCAGTGCTATGCGTGCCCCATTCAATTCGGAAGATGTTAGTTCAGTGCTGGTTTTAATTTTGTATTCTAGGACTTCAATCCCCAGATTTCACCATTATAAATCTGGGGCTACAAGTACCAGAAATCACAGTTAAAACTAGGACTGGTCTACCATCTCCTTACTGGAGTGAAGCATTAATTAATCTTCAGAAACAGGTGAAAATAAATCCTCTTAGTAACGGAAAGTGACTCTACAGACCCCTAGAGTTGACCCAGGGTCACCTGACCCTCAATCGTACGTACTAACATTTAAACCTTTGTTTTGAAGCTGTGCTACTGCCGACCGCCAACCACTTCACACAATGGCTCTGTGCTGCTGCTGGTTAGGCCTGCTAACAAAATGTAGCCCAAAGCAACTGCCTCGGTCCAGCTGTGCTGTGCATGCCTCGGTTTGAATTTAGCCACACACACCCATTCAGTGTTGCTGTTTGAGGATGTCCAGTGATCACAAGTGATTGTCCAAGGTTTGCAAGATAACAGCCAGGGGTCGAAGCTGCGACCCCCAAATGACGTCCCTGCCATCCAGCAGCATTGAGACCCATACACAGCTCTGACAAGTATGTCTGCAGCACTATTTGCTATTCCAGCATGGAGATAACAGCACAGTTCTGCCAAAGAACCCCAATCTAAACAGATAGCAGCACCCACTTCCATTCCAGTACTAAGGTTGCCTACAGCAAGCTCATTATTATTATTATTGTATTTATTGAGAAACAGTCATCAATTATTGATTACATTTATGTATCTGAAAATTTGAACGGCCAAATAGTCTCCTTTCAAATATGGATGTCACCCTGGAGTGATCATAGCCAACTTAAGCTATCACTTTTGTGCTCAGAGAGAAGTAAGGCGGAAAAATGGGAGCAGAGTGTTGTAGATTAACCTAATCAAAGACGTCTGAAAATTAATCCAAATGAGGTGAAGTCATTTGTTGATGCATACATAAAACACTCAAGAGGTCCCACGGAAAACAAGGTGGAGTATTCCTAAATGCTGACGCAGTATATGTATCAAGAACAAGGCCTAAGAAAAGGCACCTTCAAAGCAAAGCATCAGTATGATAAAGAATGTGTAAAGAGAAGGCAACAATTGCGCAAAGAACTAAGACAACATGCTAGTTTAGAGAGTGACTTAAAACAGCTAGCAGGGGGCGTGGCCTGGAGCGCCACTGATGAGGCTGCTCCGTTGATGGCCTCCGTAGGGACCCGCGGCCTCAACTAAGATTTAGCCGGATCCAGCAATGCCGCTGCTGTTCCTCTGGCGGGAGAGGCTGGCGGAACCACTCCCGCATCCACTGCTCCAATTTTGAAGATAAACGCTGCAGGAACTTCGAAAACGCGGCTGGGGAACTTGGCGCGGGTGCCTCACTACAGCGAGCCAAGATGGCGGCCGTGACCCAGGCCCCTCATCTCCTCCGGCGCCCAGTGGCTAGACGCCTATAGTACCTCCTGCTCCCTCCCTCCGCTCCGGCCCCGAGTCTCGCTGTCGGAGGCTGCTGGGGCGCGGCTGCTCCGGACCCCAAGGCCCTCCTGCCTGGAACCTGGGCGCGGGTCCGGGACCTCTCCACCCACCCTCCCCCCGCTCCCTGCCGGGGTCCGCTGGAGCGGAGACTGGAGTCGGCGTCGTCTCCCTCCTTCCTCCGGAGAGGGCCCCGCCAGCACCTTGAGCCCCAGCGGAGCCACCCCAAGCCTGCCGACTCTCCTGCCTGCCGGACCCGACAAACACACTTCAGAGGGAGGCCCTCATGGAGGAGAGCCTCCGGAGCTCCCCAACCCTCACCCGTTCGGCGGCCCGGCTCCCTGGAGGGATGACCGAGCCCCCGGAGCCCTCCTGCTTTTGGACCGGGTGCGGGGGCGAGGGCTCTTCATCCGCCCCCCCCACCTCCTTCACCTGCAACTATTGGCGCCGGGGGTTGGCGGGACGGCGGCGTCTTCCTCCGAGGGGACCCCGCCTGCAGCCTGAGGCCTCCATCTGCCTCCCGGGACTTCACGTCTATTCCCGGCCCCGTGGCCCAGCGCCCCGGAGGTGGTGTCGGGGGCCTGGCCGGGTGGGTGCCCACCCCCCCCTCTCCATTGAAGGATACACGCTACGTTCTCCACGGTTCCGGATCCTGCCCTGCCTCCCGCCTGCCCTGAAGTGCGGCCTCCCCAGCCCTCTGCGGCGCAGCCCTCCTTGGGTGGACCCCTACTCTCTGCTGGCCAAATTCCCGGGAGCCCCCCCTACAGTCTCCCCGGCACCGGATCCAGAGCCTCCTTCCAGCTTCCTGGGGCGCCCCTGCCCACCAGATACCTCGCCAGCTGAGGAAAGTGGCCACGTATCGCTCCTACCCCCCCCCCCCCCCTGGCTTCACAACATCTCTCCTCGACCTCCTTCTGAAGGCATCCCCACGTCTCCTGCCGCCATAATCTCCTGGGGCGCCCCTGCCCACTCCACCCGCCACACATATCATCCTTGATAGCTGCAGCCCCCTGGTAAGGTGGGCAACTGCCTCAAGCTGAACCAACCCTCCCACAACATCCAAGAGTGGCAATACCTGGATATAACCACTGCAACTCTTACAATAAATAAGGCTGGCAAATCACTCTCTCCCCCGAAAGACATCGCTGGGGGAGGCCTCATCCCTCACCCTCCCAGGAGACCCTGTCGATAGCAGATTCGGCCGAGACTAATCATCCCCCCCAAGCGCCCCCCAGGTGCTCCCGGACAGGGAGCTTGCCGCGTCCCGACCACCCCCGGCGACCCAGCCAGAGGAGGATCCCCGGAGTCTCAGCCCTAGCAAAATGTCGAGACTCACCAAACCAGCCAAAACCGCGGACATTTCCACCATGCTCCTAGCAACAGACAAGACAAGGAAACCGGACCCCCCGCCTAAACTCACCCCGCAGAAGCCCCCAGAAGAGCAAGGTAATCTCGCCACCAGAGATGACTTGATGGCCTTCATGCGGGACATTAAAGCCGAGATCCAGTCCTGCATGACCGAACTCACCACACGACTAGAACAGACGGACCAACGACTCACGGAAGCGGAACAGAGGATAGGAGAGGTCGAAGACTTGACCCAGAACCACGATGCAACAATAATAGAAATGCGACGCGAGATCCAAGCGCTCCAGTCCAGTAACGAGATCCTCGCATTCAAGCAAGAGGACTTAGAAAACAGGGCTCGACGAAATAATCTGCGCATCCGTGGGGTCCCAGCAACGATTCAAGATAAAGAGCTCCCGGAATATATAGGCAACTTCTTCCAGGCTCTCCTCCCGCTTATGGACAAAACCCAACTTGTCCTGGACCGAACTCACAGATTGTGCCCGATACGAGGAGCAGATTCAGACGGCCCTCCGGATGTGATCACTAGAGTCCACTTCTATGCTACCAAAGAGGCCATCTCGGCGATAAGCCGCACCAAACATGAACTGTCATTCATGAGCACCCCCCTGCAGATATACCAAGATCTCTCCCCGATCACCATACAGAAAAGGAGAGCTCTCAAACCCTTGACCCTATTCCTCCAGAGCCAGCAGATCTGCTACTGATGGCTCTTCCCCGCTACTTTACAATTCTCGTACCAGGGAACCCTGCGTAAAATCAGCCATCTGGAGGACGCGAAATCTATTTTACACCCGAGCTCTCCAGAGACCTCACCCACCCCCAGTCCACACCTCCCGCCAGAGGAACTAGATCAATCACCCCAAAGACAGCAACAACCCTGGTCTAAAGCACAGAGACGCCGAAAGATGAAATGATCCAGATGTCTGCTCCCATTGTGCTAAGATCGACCCTGGAGCCAAAAACGAAGCATGGCAACGCCGCGGGCCCCAAACGGCCCAGTCCCCTCTCCAGTCCCCTCTCCAAGGAGTATGTCACCTACCCACCCTTGGAGCCGAGCCGATCTCAATGGTTCGATCCCCGCCCCATTGGCGAGGAAAACTGTTTGGGCCCCGTTGGCCGTGGTGGTGGCTGCGCAGAAAATCCCGGCCCCCCACACAGTCGGGAGTTCTCCCTCTTGTTTAAGTTCGCCCACCCGTTGGTTGGCCCACTCAGATAAAAAGCTACCCTCCCGTTGGAGGATACAGAAAACCCGGCCGCAGGAGGACTTAGCTAACTCTGAGTCACGAAATGAAGACTGAATATCCCCAGCCCCCCCACGAGGAACAGTATCCCACCCCAGAGGGCACCCAGGAGGCCCCCCCCGCCGATCCAGAAACTAAGGTTTCTAACGTTGAACGTTAGAGGCCTCAACGCCCCACAGAAGAGGAAAGTGATTCTAAAACGCATCCAGAATGACAAGGCCTCCATTGTCTTCCTACAAGAGACACACCTGATCCCAGCGGACTTCACAAGGCTCAGAGATCGGCAATTCCCACTGCAGTTCCTGGCATCGAATGGAGCAAAGAAGGGTGGCACAGCTATCTTAATCGCCAAAGATTTGAAGCCGCAAATCCTGGACTCTAAGCGGGGCCCCGATGGCCGCTTAATAGCGGTGAAATGCCGAATTCTCGGCCAACTATATACGTTGATCTCAGTATATGCTCCGAATCAAGAGAAGGAAGCATTCTACTCGGCCCTGGAAAGCACCCTCCTACCATTTGCTGAGGGTCAGACCATCATCGGGGGGGATTTCAACGGAGTCCCCAACCCATTAGTATACAGATCACACCCCCCAGCCCGCGGAGACTTCGGCTTGGCGATTGCTCTGCTTAAATTGTTCCGAACCTTTGAAGTGGTGGATACCTGGAGGATCCTCCACCCAGAGGAGCGCGACTACTCATGCTCCTCTTATGTGCAAGGAACTTACTCACGCATCGACCTCCTGCTGGCATCTCCGCAGATCCTGTCATACACAGACGATGTCCTCATAGGCCCCAGAATCCATTCAGACCACGCACCCATAATGCTAACGCTAAGAGCTTATAATCCGGACCCGTCCCCAAGACGCAGATGGTCTCTTTATGACCCGATCCTAAATGACATGGCCACCAGAGACGTAGTAGCTAAAACAATCAAACAGTTCTTCGAAGACAATAAAAACGAAGATACCTCCCCAGCGAATACATGGGACGCAATGAAGGCCGTGGTGAGAGGGGTTCTGATCTCCCGGGGAGCGGCCTACCATAAACAAAAGCAACGTGTCTGCCGCATCCTAGAAGACAAGGTCCTGGAGGCAGAGACGGCGTGTAAGGCTAGAAACTGGTCCCCGAGAACCTACCGAGCCTTGCAGACGGCCCGGAAGAAACTAGAGGCCCATTACGCGGAGGACACAGCCCAGCTGCTAACCAAAACGAAGCAGAGCTACTACGCCAGAGGAAACAAAGCAAATAAATTCCTGGTGGAAAAACTGGCAAGAATCAAGAGAAGGAACACTATAATAGGCCTCCGAGACCCCCAGGGTGCAGTCCAATTCGCAGATCGGGATAAGCTGAGAATTGCAGAGGCTCACATAACCGAAACCATGTCAGCTACCCAAAAACCCCATGAAGAGCAGCAGTCCTACCTGCGGGAAGCCGCCTTGCCCAAGCTCTCAACTACGAGTAGAGAAGAGTTGGAGGCCCCGATTACCAGCGAGGAGATCGACAAGGCTGTTAAAAGCTTAAGAACTAGAGCCCCGGGCCCGGATGGTTTCTCGTACCGATTCTTCAAACTCTTTCGGCCACAGCTACTAACCCCAATGACGAGCCTCTTCAACTCCTTCGCCACTTCTGGATCAACAACCCCATCAATGAAAGAGTCGATAACAGTATTAGCGCTGAAACCAGGAAAAGACCCCAGCGATATAGCATCTTATCGACCCATCTCCTTATTAAACCTGGATGCGAATATTTATTCGAAGGTCTTGGCAAACCGATTAGCGAAGCTTCTTCCGGACATCATAGACCCAGACCAGACGGGATTTATTCTAAACAGAGCCACCACAGATAATACACGCAGAGTCCTCAACTTGATCGAGATAGCCAGGCAAGGCTCGAAGAAACTCGCCCTGCTAGCCTTGGACGCGACCAAGGCTTTCGACAAAGTGGACTGGTCGTTCCTCCGCCTCACCCTGGAATCGTTCGGCTTTGGGCCCACCTTCTTAAAGCTCACCTTAGCGAACTACCAATCCCCGACCACCCTTCTCTGAGTGAACGGCCTGCTAACTAACCCGATCTCCCTAACATGCGGCACCAGACAGGGCTGCCCCCTCTCCCCCCTACTGTTTGCTATGGTTATGGAATCTTTGGCCCAGCGGATCCGCCTCAACTCCAGAATCAAAGGCCTTCAAGTGGGCCCTACCCAGCACAAGATCGCGCTCTACGCTGATGACGTGATGCTAACCATTACAGACACCTCTCAATCCTTAAGAGCCGCCCTAGCGGAAATCCACAGATTCGGGAAGGTGTCCGGATTTGCCATTAATTTGGTGAAATCGACAGCGTTGGGGATAGGCTTAGATCAGAGAGACAAGGCATCCTTCAGTGCCCAGTGCGCGATCCCACTAAGTGACACATCCATCCCCTACCTCGGGGTGCAGATCCCCGCTAACCCTGGAGACATCTATCGGATAAACTTCCCGCCCCTGATGAAAACTTTGGAAAAAGACCTAGACGCCTGGCTCAAGCAGGAAATATCCCTAATAGGTCGTATCACGGCCTGTAAGATGAATTTGTTGCCACGATTCCTATACGCCTGCTCAGCTCTTCCCATCATAGTCCCTCGCCCCCAACTACAGAGACTTCAGAGGAAGATATTTGGATTCATATGGAGGGGGAAGAAGGCCCGCATTCCACGGAGGACCATGCTATGTGCCCCGGACCAGGGAGGCCTAGGGGTCCCTGACCTCCAAAAATACCAAATGGCGGCGCAGATAGCTCACACCCGGGCTTGGACTATAGCGTCAGGGTGCCCCAAATGGATGGACATAGAGCAATCCTGATTACCCCTCCCACTGCGCTTTCTTTTACACCTGCCAACCTCGCTGTGCCGGGCGTGGCCAGCTATTCTGTCCTCAACCAAGGAAACGTTGAAGGCATGGGATTGGGCCCGCAAATCCAGAGGTATCCCGAGAGCCCTGGGTCCCTCAGCCCCAGTCTTCCACAATCTGGCGTTCTCACCAGGATCTCCCCCCTCGAACTTTAAAAACTGGATCGCCGGAGGCCTCAGCTCCCTAAGCCAACTATTTGAAGGAACCCAGCCGCTGACATTCGCCCAAAGCAAAAGTGCGTTTAACCTCGCAGAGTCAGACAGGTTTTCATACTGCCAAATCAGACACTGGTGCTCACACCCCCAGACGCGAGAGGCGGCCACCCGGACCCTGGATGCCTTGGAATTAACGGTGGCAGACCCTCCAGCCCGAGGGCGGATTTCGACGCTGCATCGATTATTCCAAGTAAACCTACTGTCAAATAGAGCAACATATATGGCGCAGTGGGAAAAGGACCTAGGGCATCCAATCCAGGATCAAGACTGGACCGATATCTGGTCCCGCACGCACTCATCTTCTTTCTGCATCACCAACCGAGAATGCGCACATAAACTGCTCATGAGATGGTATTTCCCACCGCTTCAACTACACCACTTCAATCAGTCGCTGGACCCACAGTGCTGGCGTCGGTGCGGCTCGCCAGGCTCCTATCTACACATGTGGTGGTCATGCCCGGTGGTGAAGGTCTTCTGGGCCCAATGTATAGCTATCATCACAGACATAACCCAGATCTCGCTGCCACTGGAACCGGAGCCACTACTGCTGGGGACCCCGATCCCAGACACCTACCCGAAATCGGGCGCACCCGCGGCCCTCATCACACAATTACTCCTGGCCGCTAAAATCACAATAGCCCGGACATTGCTGAGAAAATTATGGCAGCAAATAGAGGCCGCCTCCATCGTGTCACAAACATTTGGTCGCCGGTGATAGACTATGACCTACGCTTCCCGGCGCTGACATACAAACCGCGCCTAGTGCAACATGCCAAGCGGGCGGCGGACAGGGAACAGACTCAGTCGATGGAGGAGCAGGCCCCGGAGGATAGCCAGATCCAGGATTTGAGGACGTAAGCCTGGAGAGGAGGGAGGAAGGCGAATTGAGGTAGGAGGAGACAGGAGCGAATGAGTCAGGAATCAGACTTAATGGGCAAAGAGACAGTCCACAGAAGACTGCCGGGACTAAGAAGTGGGTTTGGGTGTCTGGGGATAAACAATTGTATATTAATGCTGTGATAAAGTGTTGATCTCATATGCTAATTTGTTCTCCTGTGCGCCAACCAAAAATAAACAAGTTTAAAAAAAAAAAAAAAACAGCTAGCAAAAAAAACAAGCAGGCAAAACTACAAAAACTGGTTGATTTCTCACAATGCTATTCTTAAACAACGAGATGCAGAAATAATGATGGCTAGTCTGGACAACAAAAAATCGCAGGAGTTCTGGAAACTTATAAACCATAATAGTTGCCAACAACAAGCATTACAAACAAGCATGGTTTTGGAATCCCAGTGGGTTCAACACTTTGAAAAAGTGTATGAAAAGTAAGATCTTGTACCAGAACCAAAGTTGCCAGACCTAGCAAAATGGAACCTTCAATTCGATGAAGATGACGTCGCGCAAAGTATTCAGCGGTGTAGTTCTTCTCGGGTGCCTGGTCCTGGCGGATTGACGAACCATACATTAAAATAGAATCCAAAAGAGTGGGCATCAATGTGCCTTACATTATTTACAAACATAGCTCATAAATAAACAACGCCAGTGAGTTGGATGAGTGCGATTGTTGTCCCAATATTTAAAAAGGGCAACCGAGCGGACCCTAAGGACTATAGACCCATAACTCTGTTGGATATTTTAGGTAAGATCTACGCAACTCAGCTTCAAAAACAATTACTGAATTGGGTAACGTCAAGTGGTCAGTTGGACAGTCGACAGACGGGTTTTGTGAGGGGCGTGGGATGTGGCTTAAACCTGCTGACCCTCAATCTCTTAAAAATGGAAGCCATTAAAAACAATAAGAGCATATATCTGGCTTTTATTGATCTGTCGCAGGCACTAAAATGATTGCATGGAATTGCCCTGAAAGTCTCATTTTGGCAATAAAAGAACTCCATATGGATACTGTAGTAAGAGTACGATTGGACCAGACAGGTACACTATCGGAACCTATAAAAACTCATCGAGGTGTCAAACAAGGTTGCCCCTTGCCATCAATAATATTCAACTTGTTTATTTCCAATATTGGTGAGGCCTATGTAGGAACCAAGATCTACCCACCCAAAATCAATGGCAACAAAATTAATTGAATATTACATGCAGACGATCTGGTCCTACTTGATCTAACACCGATTGGCCTGCAGCAGAAATTAAACATTCTACAACAATATATCCTTCATAACGGGCTATGTGTTAACACAAATAAATCTGAAATCCTGTTCCTCCAAAACCGCCAAAAGAATGGAAGATCGAAACTAACCAGAAAGTTTACCTGGAAAATGGGAAAGGAGCCAATTGAACTGGTAACACAAACCATGTATTTAGGCATGTGTGCTAGTGCTGGTATTAATGATGCACCATGGATTCAGAGAATTAGATCTAAATGTAAGGAACTGACTGTGCAAGCCTGCTTATTAAATAAAAAGTTTGGAAAATTCTCTTTAACACCAGTGATGAATTTCTATAAGCAAAAGGCTGTCCCAGCGTTAATACATGGTGCAGAGGCTGCTCTAGGATGTAACCCAGAATTTTGGTCTTTGCTTGAACACTCCTTTTGGTCAAAGGTACTGTGGTTACCCAAAGGTGTTCCAACAGCTTGTATACGATATGAGCTAGGTTTGGTATCAATTAACGCAAGAATATCTTGGAATACTCTTAATGAATATCGTAAAATATCCGGAAACCAGGTAGCGCCTCAATATGTCATAATGAAGGATCTTGGGAATGGCAAAGGTGAGAGCGTCTTAATCATGTGGGCTAAACCTTGTGAAAAAATCCTGCACGACATAAGTTCGGACTGCTTGACATTGGTTAATAACCCTAATAAAGTCAAAACTATGTTGTGGACTCAGGATTGGATTGATAATGGGGACACCGGCAGTAAAACATAGAGCCATGGGTCAGGTGCCGCCGGAAGCAAACAGGTATAATGTAGCTCAGCAATATCTTGAGAAGTTTCCTGGAAGAATGCGTAGACTATTATTCTTAAAATTTCAGTTAAATCAAATACCGACAAGAGAAAATCTGAAGTTTTGGACTATGGACAAGTCCGTGGATATATCATGTCGTTTGTGCGGAGACCCCTGTGAAACACTGAAACATTTAACATTACTGTGTCCAGTATTAACTCAAGATTGAAGGCAGCACTTGGGAACTTACATTGCGCCAAGGTCAACTGTAAGTGTGGATGAATGGTGGCGTGAACTATTTAGCGACTCAAACCGAAAACTGACAATTGAATTAACATTTATTCTAGAAAAAATGATTAAAAAGTTGACAAACATAATGTGAATATGATCTCGCTTACGGTCTGTTAAAAGACCTGCACGCTTAATTTAATTTATCTGCACTTTTGATTGCAAATGTATTATTTTAGTCTAGACACATGTACTGTGCTGGCGTAAAAAGCTGTACAGTGGTTTTGCTATGTGATAGCATATTTTATTTTTTTATCTTTGTTGGCTCCTGTTTTGTTTTTACTTTTTATGCGGCGTGATTCGTTTTAATTTTTTAAAAGGTTTGTAACAAACCAATAAAAATAATTAACAAATAAAATTGTATTTATTGAGCATGTACTTAGCGTCGAGAAGCAACAGAGCACTTTACAGAGGTATATAGCCATACAGATACATAACAGAGCGATTTACAGAGGTACACAACAGTACAATGCATAGTGTAGCTCATTTCAGAGGTAACAACAGAACAGATATACAGTGGGGGTAGGATACAGAGGGGCACAGAGGAGGGGTACAGCTTTACCAGGTGGCGGGGAGGAAAGGGGGCGGTGGTGTCCAGCGAGTCATGTTGCACAATGGGCAACATGATGGCCTAGGTGTTGAGGAAGAGAGGCTCCTTGAAGAGGTGGGTCTTGAATTATTTTCTGAATTGTAGGAGCGTGGAGGGGAATCTGATGCTGATGGGGAGTAGGTTCCATAGTATTGAGGCAGAGGCAGAGAAGGCTTGTTTTCAGGTCCTTTCCCTTTTGCAGCGGCAGATTTCAAGTATGCATGTGTCCTGGCTTCTCATGGTGCACTGGCCGCCAGAGATGCTGAGGTTCTCTGCAAGGTTGTTGGGTGACTTGAGAGCAACTGCCTTATAGATGATGCAGCAAGACATGTGCATGTAGTGGTAGCCAGTGATGGTTGATTGGTGGATGTGGATGTTGCATGTGGCTAGGGGGGCTCCCAGCAGCTCCATGTATTGATTGAAGATCACTGAGGAGAGGATTGAAGGCTGCAGGACTCCACCAATGATGGGTAGCGTTAGCGAGCTAGAGGAATCCATCTGAACAAACTGCTGGCGGTTGGCGAGGTACAACTTGAACCAGCGTAGGACAAGGTCACTGATTCCCATCACCAATGTAGGGTGTCTGTGAGCTCCTGGTGGTTCATGTCGAAAGTGGCCAAAGAGTCGAGTAGAACCAGGAGGCAGGGGTGGCCATCGTCAAGTATGTTGAGGGCATTGTCGACCACCTGTATGCTGCTGTCTCTGTGCTGCATCTGGGTCTGAATCCGATTGATAGGTTTGAAGGAGATTGTTGGTGTCGATGTGTTGCTGCAGTTGTGCGGCTACCACTTTCTCAGTGATCTTACCTAGAAAGGGAAGGTGGGTGATCGAGCGATAGTTACCTAGGTTGTCAGGATCCAGAGTGGGTTTCTTTAGTAGAGGGAGGATTTGTCCTTTTTTTAGGGTCGGTGGGAAGGTGCCTTGAGTTAGAGAGCTCTTAATGATCTACAGGTAGGGAAGGATAGCTCTTCAGGGAGGGTCTTGAGGATGGATGCTGGGAGAATGTCATCTATATACAATGTGGCTTTGGGGATGCACATGGTTTCTACCAGATCCTCTGTCGAGAGTGTCTTGAATGTTGTCCGGGTGTGGAGCTTTCACGTGGAGGGAAGAGATGTCGGTCTGTGGTTACAGAGCTGGTCTCTATGTGCTCACAAATCTTGCTGATCTTGTCAATGAAGAAGGTGTTGATGGCAGTGGATTTTTTGATGGAGTGTGGTATGGCAAGGTCGGGTAGCGGTTTGATGCAGTGCTTGACCACTTTGAAGAGGGCCCTGCTTTTGTTGTCAGCTTCTGCAATGGTATTCTGATAGTAGGAGGCCTTGTCTGTGTTAATTAGTTGTCAGCGGGTATCTCGGAGTTCCTTGAGGAGCATCAGGTTGGATGCAGTCCTGGAGCAGTGCCAGGGCTTCTCATGTTTTCTGGTGACTCTTTTGCTGAGGTTGAGTTCTTCCATGTACCAGGGTACAGACAGTTTTGGTTTGCAGGTGAGTTGTTTCAGAGGCGCGTGTCGGTCGATGGCATCGGAGAGGGTGGCATTGAGTGCTTCCAGTAGAGAGTCGCAGTTCAGTTGGGGGTGTTCGGTCCAAGTGGAGGTTGGGGAGATCTTCCATGAGGGCTTCCACCAGGAAGTTCTTGAAGGGACTGAAGGTTTGTTTGATGGGTTTCTGCTGGGAGTGCTTGACTGGGGTGGTGTACAGGATTTTGAAAGGCATGCCTAAGTGGCCAGACCAGTCAAGCGGGAGGCGAGAGCTGTAGATGAGTGAAGACAGTGCAGTGATGATTAGGCCGAGGATGTTGGGTCTTTCGTGTGCTGGCTGAGGGTATCGAGAAGGCTGAGGAGAGCTTGCTTCATTGGTTTGGTGATCTTTATGCCTGGGAGGTTGTAGTCGCCTAGAAAGATGTGTTTGGCGTGCGTGAGGGACATGGTGGTGACCAGGTCGGTGAAGTCTCAGATGAAGGCGGTGTTGGGTTTGGGTGGTCTTTAGATGGAAGGTGACTGACCGTCAGGGAGAGCAGGAAGTGGCAAGAGAGGAGTTCAAAGGAGCCATGTTTTCAATGGCAAGTCTGGTGCATGGGCATGAGGTTTTATGGATGACTGCAAGGCCTCCGCCTGCCTTGTTCAGCTAAACTCTGTGTTGGATGCTGTAGCCGTCATGGACAGGGACGTCTAGGATGTGTGTGGAGGTGGGTGTCAGAGAAGTCTCAGTGATGAAGATGGTGTGTGTAGTGATGAGGCTGGCGATGTCTGCTGCATGGAAGATCGCTGAGCGGCCATTGGTGATGGTGCTGTGTTGTGGACAGTGAGGGGGTGCTGATGTGCTAGGGGCTGATGTGGGTGTACTCCGGGAGACCCCCGTCCAGCCCATACAGCTGAGGTTTGGCCCGAAGTACTTTAAGACGAGGTAGTAGCAACCTTGAGATGGATGGGGTGCAGATTTGTTACTCCAACACCAATCAATAAGGACAAATCAATGGTTTAGCAAAGGTAGTCCGTTTAATGACAAGTACAAAATACAGGGAGTCATGGAAAGCAGCAGTGATGCGATCGTCCTTCTAGCTTCAACTCCAACGAACTTCATACAAGTTGCAACATTTATACTCAAAACCCTTCACAATTGACGTGTAAGGCTCAAAAGTTAATATGTAATTCTATTGGTTAGGAAAAGGTAACTTTAATATAGGTACTATGTATATGGTAACAGAGTGAGGGGATTGGGTAAAACACTGTCAGGTGGGCATCTAAGCTCTTCTTTCAAAATGACTACTGCAGACGTCACTAAAAGTACAACGTCCTATTGATTCTATTAGCTATAGGACCCTAGATTATTTGGTCTATCGTGATTGGGTTGGCACCAACCCATGCATAATTTTCCACTTTGCTTAGCAGCATGCAGAATGGTCAGCCAGGTGCGAGGTGCCCCTCAGTTACTCGGCCTTCCTCCAATTAAGGTTACAATCACTCATCGCTTCAGCAACTATGTGTCAATTATTTCACTGTGGTTGGCCTCGAAACTGCATCTTCTGTCTGGAAAAGTTCTGATATCTCTACTTGGGAGGGTGCCAAGAGTAGGTGTGAACCCGTGCTTCTTCTTGCTAGGCTGGTCACATGCTTCCCACACCATGAATTTGTCTGGTTTCTCGCAATTTGTGTATTTGATTCTTATTTAGCTTGCCACCTGCCTACGCCTCCTTATCTTGGCCTTTCAGAGACAGGATATTCTGTTCTTAAGTTTCAATTATATGTAGCTACTGTTCATTCCTTCTATTGGTATGACCTTGGCTCTCCTGGCACGAGTTGCATCTGCCGAGTTTCGATTCAGCCGTCTCTTCTCGTTTTGCTAGAATATGAATCTTTTTCTTGTTTGGCTTCTAGTAACTTGAGTTGATTCTGCTTTTCGTGCAAAGCGGAATCGCACTTAAAATACTGTGCTTCATTTTGAGGTACATTATGTATAATGGCGCTTGCCGCACTATTCTTCTACTTAGCATAGCAAGCCGCACTGTTGTCTTAGCTTTCTTGCGGTTCCAAGCATATTTACAGGTGTTAGCTGGTTGAATATCTTCATCTTGCTTACAGCTTGAACTTCTTTAGATTTCAACATCGTTTTTCACTTTAGGTTCACGATATCTTTATTCATGGCATTTCGTCTCTGCGTGTCATTCTCGGGTTGTCATTTGTTCTATCTGAACGTCAGTCCGGGCCCTCGTGACATCACCATTTGTCTTCCATTAAGGCCTTTTTGGTTTCTTCCAGGGCAGTACTTAGGCATTCTTTATTTCGTCTCATTTGCTGGTAGGGTTTTCTTAATGGCTACCTTACTGTCCATGGTTTTCTGGTTATTGGGACTTCAATAGGTGTTGCTCTTCTGAAAGCTACTGGGCAGAGCCCTACTGTGGCTCTCTGCTGGTTTATTTGCTCATCATACGTCACATATTTCAGTGTGAATGTTCCTGGTACTTCAAAATGGGTGACTGGAGTGCAGGCTTTATTTGGGACCTCCTTTACACTCCCCCCTCTAGGCGATTCATCGACCACTTTCATCTCCGTCTTTGGATTCATCTTACTCGATACTTCTGTATTTATCTTCACTCCATCGCCTGGGTTAATTCCTTCTTCCTCTTATGCGTCTATACATGATGGTTTGAAGAAGTGTCTTTTTGGAGTCCATATTTTTATTACTCCTTTCAAGCTTCCTGCTGTTCTTACATGTTCATCTTTATTCCATGCCATTAGTTGACATTGCCAATTTGGGCTGCAGTAAACCCATCTTCCCACATAATTTCTGTGCTTTCAGGGATAGAGAACCTTAGTTCCTTCTGGTGCGTGAATGCTGGCCTTCACAAAGTCTCTTATTTCTTTATCAGTCATCTCTTTGGGCTTCCATCCTGGCTTGACATCAATCATGATCTTCATCCCTATGGCTTTCTTCGCAGTCTTCCGGCACTGAGAGATTATTATCTTGATAACCCAAAACCCTAGCAATATCATCGCTAACAGGGCTCCCAAGAACTTGAATGTGTCTGACACTCATTGCGGGACCCATGAGAACAGTGATCCAAACCAGCTGTCATCATCAACTTTGTCAGTTTCATTGATCATTTGGTTCTGCAGGTTTGAAGCATACTTATGGCTTCTGTTAGGGTTCCATTCTCCTCATCATGAGAAGGTGTGAATGTGCAACATGATTGTCCGATTTTTGCACAAACTCCTCCATCCATAGCTGTGATCATATCAAGGACATATCTGTTCTGGAGAGTCATCAGTCCGATGGCTCTTAACTCTTCCTTGATCACATTGAATCCTTTTATGGTCGTGTTGATGGTCTGCAGTAACTCACATCTGGTTATCTGCAACCATTTAGTATTTATTCCAACTTGGATTCTCCACATGAAAATCGTTGTGAACACTGATGAGGTGAGGCTAAACAGCCTGTGTTCATATGGGATTGCATGAAATGCTTCTTCTGATTTAGCAGAGAAGTAATTATCTCTCTTCATTCAGGTCATCAGTTCCACAGATCTCTTCTTCCTCAGGTGAGCATCTGATTTCAGGAAACTGTCAATATTCAGGTCACTTTTCGGGATCACCGATGCTGGAACGTGGACATTCATTATTGTGCATATGCCTCCCCAGTCTCTTGGCAGTCTGATGTATGCCTTGGATCCACATGCCCAGTAATGATCCATAATTATGGCAGTTCCATGCACCATTCCTGGAACGTCAAAAACTCGTCCACAGTTCTTATTCTCTCCCATCTTTCTAGTGCCATTATTCCTGAAGCAGAACTTTGCGCTCTCCGGTGGCTCTATCTGTAAGGGTCCTCCTCTGTCTTCGACCAATGTCAAAGGTTTTGCAAGTTTTGGCCATAATGGCTTCCAGCCATTCTGCACGATGTCAACAGTTTCTTTGTAGAGTCCAGTGATCACCCAGGCTCTGCATATCACCACTCCTTTCTCCCATCCATCTGGTGAAAATATTGTTCCCCAAATCTGCATCTGGGCTCTGCTCTTCCACTTTCGAGCTTCGTCTGGAGTTTTCCCTTGGACATTTAGTCTCGGGTTCACTTCCCATCTTATTCCTGCTCCTTTAACTCCAGGCTTCTAGTATCTGATCACATGATTCCTAGTGTGAGCTCTGTTTCTTGTTTTAATGTCTTCAACATAATCATCTTCATTGGGATAGGCTGTTTCCATTGCCCATAATAGGGAAGCGTAACTTCCCATGAACTGGTCTCTAGTTTTGCACATGACTACATGTGAAAGACAGTGTGCTGTCTGGACATCAATTTCTACAGCTACGAAGATCTTGGATTTCCCCATGCTGTATGGTAGGAGTGCACAAACAAAGCATTCTCCTTCTGAACTTCGTCTTCCAACTTCCTTCATGTGCTGGTACCAAATGTTTTTTCCCAGATATGCTGTGCTGTCTAGGTAGTCGTTTAGTTCATTGTCATCTCCATGCATGCTCCTCTTGATTATTAGTGTTTTCCTGTAGTTTGCTATAACTACATCCCTAAATGCATCTGTATGGCTCTTTCTTGCTGGAGGATTCTCAGGTATCCTGGTCCATGGTGCAGGCCTCCTCATCTGCGCCATTTGAGTGGACAAAAGTCTGGCAGCTCTTTCCCTCCTGCTGGTTACAAATGCCTATAACAACCATCCTGATGCTGGTCCGGTGTATGGTTGTATCGTAGAACTGGTACTTATCCCTTATGTTGGAACATATATGCTTGGCAATACAGTCCATGTGGTTTTATTCTTCTGTTCCTCTTGTACTTTGGCTATGGACGACCATAATGAGTCTACTATCAGTTGTGTTCGTGTAGAGAGCTTCTCCGAGTTGGCTCTTGTTTTCTTAAGAGTTGCAGACGTGGCTGTTTCTGTGGGCTTTCTTCCCAACTCTCCTTGTCTTTCCACAACATCTGCTGTGGAGTTTCTTACGGCATGCAGTATCTTCCTCTTTACTGTTTTGGATTGCGGTTCTGCACTTATTGACACTAGGCCTGTAGAGTGTGCATTCAGTGTTTGCATGCGTGTGGTTGTCAATAATCTTTCTTCATTCACTCCTTGCTAACCCGGTCTCCAGCTTTTCTTTTTGTTTGTTACCACAAGTGTGTGTGTATCATTGCTAATCACATCCATTTCAAGTCCATTCCCTCCACCATCAGATCTTATAGGTACTGGAATGACTATGTAAGGTCTGGGTGCGTTTGTGGGTTTCGTGCGTGCATTATTAGGTGGGTGCACTGGAATAGGAACGCTTTGTGCACCAATAAAAAATGCAGTTCTGATCCTTAGTGACAGTAAGACAATGATGAATATGATACACGGATACATTATGCCCCTGTATGTCAGGCGGCAGCATTTACTTCCAGGGGAATGTGGTCGTCTCTCCTCCTGCGGGAGGACCATATTGCTGCTCTGGACCCCCATCTCGATCATTCGCCAAATGTCACTTTTTATTGTAATCATTTAACCACTATTGTCTTTCTGTGTTTAAGAGTGTCAGGTGCTCCACAAGTGTTCCCCCTCTTGCGGGTGATGAGTTGTCTCTTATCTCAGGATACAGTTCCTTTGCTAGACTATGGGAAAAATCAAATCAAATAACACCTCAGTAAGTCTTTTTACTGTGCATGTTCAAAGTAAGTAAGCTCCCAGTCCACTCCTCGGATTTGCTTCAGTCCTGAGGACATATTTTATGCTGGTCAATATGGAGAGTAAGGACAAAATAACAACAAATGCAATAAGTGAAGTCCTTGGCACTGCTTCCTCGATCTGTCCCTCAGCGGAAAGCCTTTTAGGATCTCCTCAGATAGTTCTGTTGATGGTTTGAGAGCTCTATTTGTAGCACGGTTCCATGCAAGAGCATGCCCATCTGTGCAACATTAGCTGGATCTCTGATGAATGTGAGGACGTCAACATCGATCAGTCACCCCACTAGCTCTGGAAAATCAGTGACTAGACAAAAAAAGGACATTGTGAGCCAACCTGCTGTCTTCTAGTGACAGGGACATCTGTCCTGTCTTGCTGAGGTTCAGGATTATATACTCTCTTCAATGTAAACAATGTCTGCACTGTCCGTTCGCGTGGAGTGCAACTAAGATTACAATTTTATTTAGGAGTTGGCTTAAGAATTCTGTATTTGCTGGATCTCGAAGAAACTTGAGGGTGTCTGTTGTTCTTCTGACAAGAGTTGGACAGTCTTCGATTATACGAAAGAACAATGCGTTGATAAGCTCATTTATTTCCGTCTGTGTTTGAGACATTTCGTTCTTTCTCACTATACTCAGGAAGTAAGAGAGTAAGAGAAATTGTTCGCCAATAACAGTGAGCAATCTCTTTATTGTCTTTTCGTTTTCAGGATCTTGAAGAAAGTCAGTGAGATTGGTGAGCCTTCCCACCAATGAAGGGTATGATCTTAGAACTAGATTAAAATAAGTTATCACGTCCCTTGTAATGTCACTACTGTGGGACACCATAAGTGATTCCGAATAGTGTCTCGGTGTGGAATGAGTTGGGATACTGTATTTGTTTCCAATGTAGGTGTCCTCGGTCAAAATTTGGCATGTTCTTTTCTCATCAATGCTTACGTGTGCCTCATTTCAAAGTCAACAGACTATGCTGTGCCTTATACGTGCAATTTTCTTCACCCTGCAACTATGATGCACTGAGTGTCCGTTTATATGTCCTTATCCCCTTTTATGCTTAGAGGAAGTGTACAATTAAAGCCACACCTTGCAAAGGTCCTTTGTCTTTGTCTGGCTGGTCATGCGTCCTACTTCCTTGTCATGGATCTTGTCTGCACGTGCTGCAGACCTTCCACGTCACTCATTAACTCCTCTCGTTGGGGTGCAGGCAGGGGCCCTTCTCCGATGTATGGTTTGATATCGCCCAGAAAAATTCAAGCTCTCCCACCTTGTAGTTTCACTGCGGATGGAGTGCAGTCCTCCACTGTGAAGGGACCGTTAAATCTTGGCTCGCCCCACTTTTTCCACATATGATTCCTTACAAGGACGGTGTCTCCAGGGAAAATGGATAGTACACAAAGCCCTTAAGCTTTGTCTGTAGTAGTATCTCCTTCTGTGTTCCGTGCTGCCCTGCACCCCTTTCGTCGTTGCTGCAGCTTGTCTGAAATTACAGTAAGACAAGATGTCATGCAGTTCAGGTAGTTTTGCATTTCAGACCCTAAAATGTCTCCTGTTGACTGGGCATCACATTTAGCTCTATCTCGGGGTGTCAAGGGAGTTCTCATTCTTCTTCCTGTGGCTATCTCGTGTGGCGTAAGATGATGGTCAGAACCGGGTTGGTTCCGGAGTGCATACAGTACCAAAGGAAGGCAGTGCAACCATCCCTTCTTTAGAGTAAGCTTCAACGTGGCTATCCTTTCCTTTAACAAGCCATTGAGCTTCTCACATATCCCGTTACCTTGTGGATGATACGCCGACAAGAACTTGTGCTTTATACCAAGCAGCAAGCTGATCTGTTTGAATATTGCATTAACAAAGTGAGGGTCATTAACTGATCTCATGACCTTTCACACCCCCCATTTACCTTGTGGATGATACGCCGACAAGAACTTGTGCTTTATACCAAGCAGCAAGCTGATCTGTTTGAATATAGCATTAACAAAGTGAGGGCCATTATCTGATCTCATGACCTTGCACACCCCCCATTTGGGGAACACTTCCCTCACTAAAAATTTGGCTGCACAGGTAGAGTCTGGGTGTGTACAGGGACCTGCCTCAATCCATCTAGAGAATGGACACACCACAACAATTAAGTATCTATACCCGTTACATACTTGAATCATGTTGATGTAATCGACATGCAAGTGCTGAAAAGGCCCATTTGGCCTGGGGATGACTCCTCTCATTACTTTTAATGTGTGCCCAGCTGTGAATTGTTGGAAAATTATACAGTTTACTATAAAAAATGCAACGTGCTCTGCTAAATTCGGTATGAACCAGTCTTCTGCAAGTGTTGCTGCTGGGTTTTCTTTGGTCATGTGTGCCGGGTAATGCAACTGCTCGAGGGCTATTTTCAATAGGGCTACAGGAATTACTGGTTTAACAGTGCTGTCTTGTCACCACAAGCTGTCAGAGGGGTTTAAAGAACACCCTCGACGTTTTCAAAGATTCTTTTCCTCCTGTGGTGTCTCCCCTTGGCGTTCCATTCATTAGCTGTGTTTGCCCCTAATTACTGTAACTTTCAGGTGCAATCCGTGCAACCATCATTCGCTCGTTGGCATGGATAACTTCCACTTCCATGATCATTTCATTTTTGGATGCCATACGCTTGGCTTCCGTGTCTGCTGCGTGATTTCTGCGTGAGATAAAATCTGTTCCCTTCATGTGGGCGGTGCATTTTACAACTACTATGCCCACTGGGAGCTGTAGTGCCTTAATGAGCCTGTCCAATAAGGCTGTGTGCTGTACTGGCGTGCCGTCTGCTCAGAGGTAGCCCCTCCTTTTCCAGCACGCTAAGCCTGCGTGCACTGTCGACGTCACATAGGCGGAGTCACTGTACACCGTTACTTCCTGGTCTGCGTGATTCTCAATGGCGAGTATCGGTGCCAATAATTCTGCAGCCTGTGCTGAATAATTAGATGGTATTCGTGCACTAATAAGTACTTGGAAATCTCCATTTGCTGTGTGCTTCATTACAGCAACGCCTGTATATCTTTGTCCGTCACTTTGATCAATTCTCGAAGACCCAGCAATAAAGATGATTTCTCCTTCTGCCAAGGCATTTTTTTTTACTCTGGGAATTTCATCATAGAATTCTTCATAGTTTGCACAGTCATGTATTGGCTCTCCTTCACTGACTGGCTCTGCTATAAATGTAGCTGGGTTCACTATCTTACATCGGACTACCTTAATCGAGGGATTTGATATGATCACTTCATAAGCGGAAGCTATCTGAGATGACAATTTGCCCTTTGGTTTCTCTAGAATGGCAAATAGAGAGTGCTCGACGTATAATGTCATGGAGCATCCCATCACAATGGTTGTAGCCTTCTCTATGGTGAACGCTGCGGCAGCTAAACTTTTTTCGCTCAGGAAATGACCTCTCATTACTGGGTCCAAATTTCCATTATAGTATACCAGGGGCTTGTACCCCAATGTGGTTCTCTGTGTGAGCACTGCCGTCATAACGCTGCCATTCGTGTGTAAAAACAGGTAAAATTCCTCTGAATAATTGGGTATTCCTAGAACTGGTGCTGTGCAAATGGCTTTTTTGAGTTCAGCAAATCCTTTCTCCATGATCTCAGACCATTTAATCTTTTTGTTAGTTACTTGGGCCATCTTTATGGCCTGAAGTAAAGCCTTAGTGTAAGAGCTATAGTCGAAGACCCATGCTCTGACATAGTTGCATAGACTAAAAAGCTTTGCATCTGTTTTATCGTGTGTGGCTTAGCCGTGTTCAGTATGGCTTCCGCCCTTTCTGGGGTCACTCTCTTACCCTCATGTGAGATCAGCTGGCCTATGTACAGCACTTCTTGTTGACAATATTGTAACTTCTCCTTGTCAACCTTATATCCTTTCTCAGCCAGTATGGTCAATAGCTGAACAGAATTGTGCCTGCATTGCTCTTCTGTTGTGCTACAGTTTAAGATGTCATCCACATATTGCAGGATGACACTTCTTAATGCAATATTGCTTAGGTCCATCTGCAGGACTCTGTTCAATATAGATGGAGACTTACAATAGCCGTGGGGTAGCCTCGTACTTTTCAGACGCTTTTGTCTGAATGTAAATGATGTCAGATCTTGTGAGTCCCAGTGCAATGGGATTGAGAAAAATGCATTTTTCAAGTCAATCACTGTGAAATATTTTGCCTCAACAGGTATATTACATAGAATTGTAGCCGGGTTACGGACTAAAGGGAACTCGGCCTCAACAATATAATTTATTGGGTGTAAATCCTGGATTAGTCTCCAAGACTCCCCTTTGATTTCTTCATCGGATAAACTGAAGTATTGCATGATGACTCTGACGTCACTAAGATGCCCTGTTCCATCATAGCCAAAATTGTCTTAAAAATCCCTTCATCTGCCTCTCTGAACATGGGATATTGTCGTGCTCTTGGGAGAATTGCTCCTGGTTTCAGTTTAATTTTCACTTCTCCAGCCACTTCCAAGAGGCCTACATCATAGGGTCCTGTAGTCCATACTGAGACAGGCACCTGGGCCATGTCGCCATCAAAATATTCAGGACGGTTTCGTGCCATCATCATTCTTTGAGGCACTTCCCTGTTGATCATTCTCACCCAAAAGGTGAGACTCACTTCCACCATTGTCTCTCCCGTATCTGCTTGCTCTTCAAACAGATCGTCATCGGTGACGTCAGTCAATCGATATCCTTCTTCAATGGCGATTACTGCACACCATTGTCGGCCCTCGTCATCATAACCATCAATCAAGGCCATTCTCCCTTGTACTGCAGCTGTGTGTATCATCAAGGGAGATACTTGTCCCTTTTCCTTGTGCATCAGTATTCTTGGTCTGAATAGGAACTCATCTGGGGTTCTCATGATTTTGTCTGCAAGGCCTGCCATAAGCACACGCATACCATATGCAAATATTTCTGGCTCTAATGGTATAGCCCTTATGGCTGTGTGTCCCGCGTATGCTCTGGTTATTTCGCATACATTTGAATAGTGCATTCCTGGAGTTGAACATACTATGCCCTCCTCCATGAATGAGATTGTCATGTTTAACTTTGTCATTAAATCTCTACCCAAAATGTTTACTGGGGTCTGGTGTGAATATAGTAAAGGCACATTCATTTCACATTCTCCTATAGAGACTGGAAGTGCATTTGTGAAGGGAACACTCCTTGTAGCTCCTTTAAATCTCTGAGTATCTATGGCCTCACCGGACAAGGAAAACTTGCCTTCATGTATGCATGAGCGTGTTGCACCCGTGTCAACTAGGAAGGAATATTCTTTATCCCCTATAACGACATCCACCCTAGGTTCCCTGTGAGGGTCTGGTGTCACTGAAAGGATAGAACACATCAGGGTTCCTAGAGAGCTGTCCTAGTCCATATACAAATTTGGCCCACTGTGTGCTGGTGGATTTTCCCCATTCCCCTTGTTACTTCCCATTCCAGGGTTCATGGTCTGCCCTGTGCTCATCGTCTGTGACAGTTGCATTGGTGCCTGTTGGGATTGCCCTTGTGGAAAATTCCCCATATTCTGAGGTTGCAAGCCTTGTTGTGCTCCTGGCGCTTGTTGTTGCACCGTGTGATTTTGTGCAACACCCTGCTGTAAAACTGCAGGTGGATTTGCCATACCTGCTCCTGTGCCTTGGCCGTTCTGCATCATGCCTTGGTTTCTGCATGTGCGCGCTAGGTGCCCTGTAATTCCACACAACCAACATACTGGCGGTGGTTGGATCATTTGCCGATTTGACATATCTTGATTGCCATTCTGCACATTCTGGAAACCTCCTTGGTTATTCTGAAAGCCTCCCGGATTACTCTGCCATCCTCTTCCCCTAAATCCTCTTCCACATGGGTAAAACCCTGTATTGCCCTGATTATTCTATTGTGGATTAGTCGCCTGATGAATGCTCGATTCAGCTGCGCTAGTTATCATGGCTCCCTCAAGAGCATATTTGAACAATTTCTTCTGCACCAATTTCGCTTCCTCACCCTTTCGAGCAGCTTCCTTTTTGCGATTCTTTTCTCTCAGTAGTCTGCAATAGTGGGCAATGGTCAGCTGTATTTCTGCCCAAGGTTTAGCCTCAATTCCTACCAATTTCTTAAGTTGGTTCTGTACCGGCAGCCCTTGGCACAATATATGGTAGAACACAGGTATAGATTTTGTCCAAGATTCATGAGTCTCGAGTACCCATGCATCTTGAAAATTCTGTATGTAAATTAACAGATCTTCAGACTCCTTCATATTTTTGTGTCATTATAGCTCCCATATCAGAAGTGTCTGCATACAGCACTTACAGCGCTTTCCATACTGCGGCTCTACAATTGTTAAATGGAGCTCAGTCATGCACAGAATTAATTGTGGTTACACCAGGGTAGCCTGCCTGTGTCCACACATCATCTGCTCTCTCACCAAGTATGGCGATTAGGAGACCCTTAATGTCCCCTATAGCTAATGTGTTTCCTCCTGTCATTTTTTCTAACTCGTGTATCCACTTTCCGGCTCCCAATGTCAGCATTGGAAGCTTGTTTTTCAAGTTTTCTCGATCCATGTATGGCGGAATGGTAATACGAGTCCGGCGGTAACCTGCCGGAATTTCCGGCACGGTTACCGCCTGACTCGTAATGAGGCCCATTGTCTGTGCCTAACTCGTGCAACTTCTTGCATCTTCTTTACTCCTACTTATTTCTAGTCTATCCAGGGATAGTTCTCTATTCCCACTATTTCGGGAGACATCCTCAGTGTCAAAAAGCTGAGTGCTCTCCAGGTGCTCGTCTTCCCCCTCCCCTTGGGGTGTTTGTTCTAATCCCATTTCATCATATATTCTATCGATTGTTTCTCTGATGCTTCTGGTATCGAAGTCATCTTCCATATTTGGCCTAGACGTGCCTGGCACTGAATCGTATGCAGGAAAGAATTCTTCGATGTCTTCCCAATATACTACTGATCTGGTTTTTTAACCTCTCTCCCCAGATATTCAAGATCGCATGCTTTCTGTCTCCACTTACGTTCTACATCGTCATCAAATTCTTTGTGTTTCCTCGCCTCTTCTCTGACTCTATCTTCTTCCTTTTTCTTTTCATTTCTACGTTCATCTGCCCTTCAAATTTCCTCATCTCTTTGTCTCTTTATTCTTTTCTCACGTATCCTTTGCTCTTCCTCTGACCTTTGCTGCTCCTGTCTGTCTTGTCTATTGGCTACTTTTGGTTTGCGATCGAGCTGTCTTTCTTGCTCTTCGCAATATAGCTGTTCTCGCCTTTGTCTGTCTTTCTTTCTCATTCTTTCGTCTCTTAATTCCTTCTCTTTCCATTTTCTCTGTACATCATCTAACTTCTCCTTTTGCTTCGCGTCATCAATCCCTTTGCCATTAAGTTTCAATAAAATTTGCCCTCTCATCCATCCGTTTTTTGTGAATGCTATTTCATCAGTTCTGTCTTCGTTTCCTTTCCATATTTTTCCTTCTCTCTCTTTGTTGAGAGATGCACTTGTCTGTGCCTGATCCCTTCTTTCGTCATCATGTCTCCCCTTGTCCCGTGGGACTGTGGAGGTAATATCCTTAGCCCTATCTTTCCATTGATTTTTGTCACTACTTTGCATAGGTGACTCATATGCAGGGTTGCTATACCCCGTGGCTACTTTAAGTTCTCTCAGCGGGTTTAATCCCTTGTGTTTACTTTCTTCAACTTTCCTTTCGGATGGGCGGGTGGCGCGGTAGGTGTCTCACCCCCCTCTGTGCATACGTTAAGTATCAAATCTATTGGCAGCTCCTCTCCCTTCTCTTGTTCATACATTTTCCAAAGTTCTAAAATAGCTAGGCGTTTAACTTTTTGCCTGTGTATGTGGCATGCAAATATGTCATCATATGTTGCAAGAGAGCTTTAGATAAGGACCCACCTTGTGACCATGGCATAAACATTTTGTGGGCGGTTCCTTTAACCCACTCTGTACTGTATTTCTTCAGCTTGGGTGCATTTTTTGGCAACTGTTTGCGTGAGTGTGTCAATGGAGTCATGTCTTCCATACTTAAATCTGTTCCCTTTCCTCTTATATAACACTTGTCAACATTTTCGCGTGATTCAAACAGTTCCAACAATTTGAGCAAGCACCAAACACCGCAAGATCCGATCCAGATTTTTTATAAAATGTTATACCTTTTAATTTACTCAAAAAACATCAATTCATGTGCGATATTATCTCAGCTATTCAATCGCATAAAATGTAAATCAGTTTTCTCAAGGAAAGTTTTTTGGTTTATGAAATCACAACAAAAAACATGTAAGACAGACGCTTGACAGACTAGACGAACACCAGCTGGTCATAGGAATCTCTGCCTCTAAATATTACCCCGACATGGAGTCTAAACATACCCCTTTCACAATGTCTTTAATCGTGGTGGTGGCCTATTCGTTCCCCTTTCTTTGGGACTATGGGTACGCATTTCTTCTTGCCACTTGTATTAAAAGCGTAGGAATAAGGCGAATCCTCTTACTTCTTGGGTGTCCTCCCCGGTAACATTTATTTACTTAATCATTCTCTAGTCATTATTCCCTTATATATATATACATTCTTCTCTACTTCTAACTATATTTTGTTTTTTCCCACCTCCCTCTGTTACCTTTTCCCTTTACTTTTTCTAAAGCATGCACTTTTGCCAAACCATTCAATCTTTTTTACTCACAGTTCTCATATTTCCTCTCTGGACCTTCAGGATCACTGTCTTCGTTACCACCTTCTTCGGCTTTTCACCCGCTCAGCTGCCCGTAGGAATGAAGGGATAATGTGGAGAACATGGGTCCCTTCAGAGCCTGGTCTGCAGTTTTTTCTTACACTACCACTGTCTACGGGGAGCTTCACTGTCTACTCGGCCGAGTGGCAAATGACTTGTGATATTGCCGAAGACCTAGAGTTACTTTATGTCGACGGTCAATGGGTGTCTTATTCTAATCAATAATCGATAACCATCAATCTCTGATACCAAGTGTACTCCGGAGACTCCCGGCCGGCCCATAGAGGCGAGGTTTGCTCCGAAGTACTTTAAGACGAGAGAGCTGCACGCTTGAGATGGATGGGGGTGCAGATTTGTTACTCCAACACCAATCAATAAGGACAACTCAATGGTTTGGCGAAGGGAGTCAGTTTAATGACAAGTACAAAAAACGGGGAGTCATGGAAATCAGCAGTGATGCGATCATCCTTCACGCTTAAACTCCAACAAACTTCATACAAGTTGCAACATTTATGCTCAAAACCCGTCATAATTGACATGTAATGCTCAAAAGTTAACATGCAATTCTATTGGTTAGGAAAAGGTAACTTTAATATAGGTACTATATCTGTATATGGTAACGGAGTGAGGGGATTGGGTAAAACACTGTCAGGTGGGCATCTAAGCCCTTCCTTCAAAATGACTACTGCAGACGTCACTAAAACTACGACGTCCTAGTGGTTCTATTAGCTATTGGACCCTAGGTTATTTGGTCCATCGTGATTGAGTTGCCACCAACCCCATGCATAATTTTCAGCTTTGCTTAGCAGCACGCAGAATGGTCAGCTAGGTGCGAGGTGCCCCTCAGTTACCCGGCCTTCCTCCAATTAAGGTTACAATCAATCATCGCTTCAGCAACTATGTGTCAATTATTTCACTGTGGTTGGCCTCGAAACTGCATCTTCTGTCTGGAAAAGTTCTGATATCTCTACTTGGGAGGCTGCCAAGCGTAGGTGTGAACCCGTGCTTCTTTTTGCTTGGCTGGTCATGTGCTTCCCACACCGTGAATTTGTCTGGTTTCCCTCAATTTTTGTATTTGATTCTTATTTAGCTTGCCACCTGCCTACGCCTCCTTATCTTGGCCTTTCAGAGACAGGATATTCTGTTCTTAAGTTTCAATTATATGTAGATACTGTTCGTTCCTTCTATTGGTATGACCTTGGCTCTCCTGGCACGAGTTGCATCTGCCGAGTTTCGATTCAGCCGTCTCTTCTCGTTTTGCTAGAATATGAATCTTTTTCTTGTTTGGCTTCTAGTAACCTGAGTTGATTCTGCTTTTCGTGCAAAGCGGAATCGCACTTATAATACTGTGCTTCATTTTGAGGTAGATTATGTATAATGGCGCTTGCCGCACTATTCTTCTACTGAGCATAGCAAGCCGCACTGTTGTCTTAGCTTTCTTGCGGTTCCAAGCATATTTACAGGTGTTAGCTGGTTGAATATCTTCATCTTGCTTACAGCTTGAACTTCTTTAGATTTCAACATCGTTTTTCCACTTTAGGTTCACTATATCTTTATTCATGGCGTTTCGTCTCTGCGTGTCATTCTCGGGTCGTCATTTCTTCTATCTGAATGTCAGTCCGGGCCCTCGTGACGTCACCATTCATCTTCCATTAAGACCTTTTGGTTTCTTCCGGGACAGTACTTAGGCAGTCTTTATTTCGTTTCATTTGCTTGTAGGGTTTTTTTTAATGTAATGTATACCTTACTGTGCATGGTTTTCTGGGTATTGGGACTTCAATAGGTTTTGGTCTTCTGATAGGTACTGGGCAGAGCCCTACTGTGGCTCTCTGATGGTTTATTTGCTCATCATACATCACATATCTCAGTGTGAACATTCCTGGTACTTCAAAATGGGCGACTGGAGTGCAGGCTTTATTTGGAACCTCCTCTACATGGGTGAGGGTGCTGCATTGTGGTGTCTGTGCATTAGAGGAGGGACGATGTCGTTGGCATTGTCTGTGATGGTGGGGATGGCCTCTGGGGACAGAGGGAGAAAACACATGCCAGCGCATGCTTACCTGTTGTCTGAGCAGGGGTTTGGGCCTTGTGTCCTCCCGTTCCGAACAGATCTAAACATAAATTGCCCTTTTGTTCATCTGCCCATCACTTCAGATGTCCGGGTGAGAGATGCCCTTGATCTAAGGGTTAAGAGCAGAAAAGAAGAGGCATGACTAAGAAGGTGGGTGGGGCTTAGGCCAGGCAACCTAGATCCACTTGCACCTGCTAAACAACTGCAAAGGAAAAGAGGCTGGAGGGCTGCTTAAGTAGAGGAAAGGTGTGGCAAAACAGGAAGGCACCAACAGTTTAAAGTGATTGACAGGTGGGTGGGCTAAGGCCATGTGACCTAGATCCACTTGCAGCTGCTCACCAACTGCAAAGGAAAAGAAACTGAAGGACTGCTTATGTAGGGGGAAAAGGGTGGCGAAACAGGAAGGCACCAACAGTTTAAAGTGATTGACAGGTGGACGTGGCTCAGGCCACGTGACCTAGATCCACTTGTATCTGCTCACCAACTGCCAACAGACCCCAATGTCTGGCTTGCAATACTCTGCTATCCAGTAGTGAGACCCATGCAAAGCTCTGCTAATGTACCGCGGTCCATAACTGCAAGACCTGACTGTACAGGCACGAAACATAACAGGGAGTTCAAGCGGTTCCGTGTCATGTCTGAGTAACTCACCCATTCATTTGTTTTCTTTTAATTCTGGTACCCGTAATTTATTTGGCGCACGGTCCAGCTCCTCCCAACCAAGTTCACAGACAGGACTTGACAAGCGCTCCACATTTTACATGGAACAATGGTGAAAACAATACCAATGAAAGCCAAGACTTTGTTGAAAAAGAGGATCTGGTCAATATTTTTAGAAGGGGCGAGAACCTGTGTCTGCCTCTTAAGGAGAAGCTGAGGCTGTTCCAAAGACAATGGGGGTCATTCTGAGGTTGGAGGTAAGGTAAGAACGATGCCGGTAAAGGATTACCGGCATCGCTTACCGCTACGGGCCATTCTGACCAACCAGACCGCTAATTATGGCATCGTACTTAACAATGCCGTAAATAGCGGTCCAAGCATGCGCGCCACACAACATGCCGGCATTGCTGGCATGCCGTAAACAGGACCTGATCACAAGCCATGCGGACATGCAAATAACGGCCTACTGAAGGCCGAAAAGTACCTTATCTGCATGGAGTAAATACTGGCATCTCCGAGAAGGTGTTAAGAACCCTGGGCAGTGTTTCCAAGAGCCACAGGTGCACACAGTCAGCACAGGTGGAGGCAATGGAGTCTGGCACAGCACAAAAGGAGCACACCCACACACCACACCCCCTCCCACACCAAGATGATACCAATAGTAGTAGCATTACTGGAGCTGGAGACCCTGCTTGTAAAACAGCAACAACAACAACAGCAACAACAACCACAACACCCACCACAGAGGATAAACAGGAGGAGAAGGAGGGTGAGACAGGCCCAGCATGCCCCACCGGTGCAGGCACCATTACCATGCCGGCAGGTCCCAATCCCTCACATCAGAACCACCCCCCTTCAACCTAACACCAGAGCAGATCCACACACTGTACCGGCTTGACCGGGACACCATCACCACCATAGTGGACCTGATACATGACGACATAGTGAGCCTCATAGAAATACGCACCGCCATCCCCCCTCTACTGAAGGTAGTGTCTGTGCTCCACTTCCTTGCCACAGGCACCTACCAGCACACAGTGGGGCACATGCATGGCATATCACAACCCTTATTTTCCCGGATACTGACCCAAGTGCTGGATGCCCTCCTCAAGCACACAAGGGACTACATATCACTACCACGGACTCCCCAGGAGATATTCGATACAAAAGTTGCCTTCCATGCACTGGCAGGCATGCCAAATTGCATAGGTGCCCTCAACTGCACCCACGTGGAGTTGGTGGTCCTGCATGCCATGGAGGTGGCGTATTGCAACCGCAAGCAATACCACTCCATCAACGTGCAGATGGTATGTAATGCCAGTAAGATCATCACACATTGCTGTGCCCGATATCCAGGATCAACTCATGACTCCTTGGTCCTGTGGAACTCCACGCTACCACGCTATATGGAGCGACATGCAGGACACCGTGCCTGTCTGCTTGGTGAGTTGCCTGACTGGGCCATGGCAGTGCATCAGGGTTGTGAGGTGGGCGGCTGCATACTCCACCTGGGTGGGAATGGGGGGGGTGCATACTCCACCTGGGTGGGAAGGGGGGGATGCATACTCCACCTGGGTGGGAAGAGGGGGGGAGATGCATACTCTACCTGGGTGGGAAGGGGGGGAGATGCATACTCCACCTGGGTGGGAAGGGGGGGAGATGCATACTCCACCTGGGTGGAAAGGGGGGGAGATGCATACTCCACCTGGGTGGGAAGGGGGGGAGATGCATACTCCACCTGGGTCGGAAGGGGGGGGAGATGCATACTCCACCTGGGTGGGAATGTTGACGCCATTGCACGATGTGCACCTCACCGAACACTGTGCCCCAAAGCAAGTGATACGGCACATGACTACAAAATCACACAGTGATGAAATAAAGCTGACACCTAACACTACATGACTAACAGGTAACCAGGCCACATCCCACAACACATGCACCACTCATCGGCGGCGCTCACACACCGTAAGGGCATCCTGCACTATGCACTTCATATGCACTATGTAACAGCCTCCTGCATATCACCACACAAGACAGTCATCCCTGGGAGTGCATTGAAGTGAGCCTAACAGGGATACCACAGCTTGTCACTGGTTACGCACACCCATAGGAGTGCTGCAAGTCACCATGGTACTGATCAGTGCAGAATGACGAATATGCTACTGACTACAGCCAAAACTCCCTGCCACCAAATCTCACAGAACCCAACACATCAATGAATTTAGTGCAACACTGCTGCATGCATTTACGATGCACATGCACCAAGATGTGAGTGAACACCATCAGCCATCTTGAAGAAGCTACCCCCTCCATAATTCCATTGCACAGGACACATAGAGGGGCCAGAAATGGGGTCAATGCATCTAGGGACATGTGTGTATGGGCAGAAATCACCTGCTACCATGTTAGACTAGTACAATTGTCCACCATGAATGTACAAACACTTACCTTCATTCCCCTCTCATGCAGGTGATGGTGGCTATCCCTTGAAGCTGTGGCTCATGACCCCTGTCCGAAACCCACAGGATAGGCACGAGGAGGGCTACAGTCGTTCCCATACCCGTACACGTGTGGTGATTGAGCAGACGTTTGGCCTGTTGAAAGCACGATTTCGTTGCCTCAGCCACTCGGGTGGGGCGCTCATCTACAGCCATGAGAAGGTGTCCAAGATCACCATGGCATGTGTAATGCTGCACAATATGTGCATCCGTCGGAACGTGCCCCTGCCCCCTGACATGGAACTGCTACCACCTGATGATGGTGAAGGGGAGGAGGAAGAAGTGGCAGGACAGCATCACAGTGCCGATGCACAGGAGGGATGTGCCGTGTGGCAATCATTGATTGGACAACATTTCTGACACACAAGTCAGCATAGGGTGTGAGTATGTCAGGACATCGGGCACTGGGTGTGAGGATACATGTACACTATGCACTGTGCAATATCAAATTACACATGCACAATGATGAATGTCCACTCTGTTTTTTTTAGATGAACAACCGGTGTATTAAAATTGAAGGTTTAAACGTGAAAAATCCCGCCACTCCTCCCTGGCCTGGCCAGCCGATTGTCCTGCATGAAGTCATTGATCAGGCCTGTGAGCTGCTCAGCCCGCTCTGCATCAATGGCTGATGTTGTGGCCCTGCTGGGGATCGGAGTCACATGTGTTTCCGGCGCTTCCAAAAGGGAACTGGCCACAGGACTGGCATGTCCCTGTGTTGCTCCTTGCCCAGTAAGCACAGGTGTGTCACTCTCACCCAAGTCACTATAGGAGACCTGGGGGTTGGTTTGGGCATCAGGGGTGTGGACGACTTCAAATGTGTCCTCCTCAGTCGCAACACCGAGGGAGGCCGTGGCTGCAACCTCCCCAGCCACACTCGACTCCTCAGAGCGTGGTGTAGGGCATGTGTCTGCCACCAGTGCAGGGTGGGGTGGGTGTGGTGCACCCTCCACGGGCCTTGCTGGAGCCGGTGGTGTGCCTCCAGGTGTTCTCATCATCGCAGGGAGACGGCGGCCTCTGCCTTGGCCCCTGGAGGTGCAGGGCTGGTTGCTCTCCTGCTCCATGCTCACTGCCTGTGGGGGTGGAAGAGAGGGACGGCATGAGTGATGATTTGAGAGCCAGCATTTGGACATGGCTACAATATCACAATCAGATATTAGTGGGTTATTGGCATTTGGCTGGAGAACGGCACATTATTCTATACTTGGGTGGTAAATGCATGCATATGTCTGTGTCACTCATGTTGGCCGGGTTCTCTGCTGGCTCACATGCACACTGTTTCCATCGACTGCCCTGTGTGCCTCACGGAATGGGCCACTTTGTGTGGTATGTGTCATATACGTTACGGCCTCGCACTTGGCACTAACCTGGGTCTCACTTGTTTCGGCATGATTTAAAGGGGGGGGTGTGGCCGACCATGCTGTGACTCCTTGGCCAGATCTTAGCAGTGACTTTTGTAACATTGGCGTTGGCAGTATTGATTCTGGACACTCACCTCCATCAGCGGATGACGTTGCCCCGCACTCCATTTCTCCAACCCCTTCGATGGCTTTGGGGCCTATCATGGCCGCACATGTCTCCCCCCACAGCATTAATTTCATGGGCGAACCTGGGCCTCCTCCTGTCTACAGGGCCTGGCTTCTGTTAGCAGAGAGGATGCTCCGCACCCTCACCTTTTTCTGCAATCCTTTGTGGTGCGGGGGGTGTTGCCCACGGCGCTCACCTTCTGCGCCACTAGAGCCCAGATCTCTTTTTTTTTATCAGCGCCCTCCTCCGCATGTCATTGTTGATAACAGTGTCAGCATGCTCGTGGAGGGTATCCACCAGCATTTGGAGTCCGTCAGGGCTGAACCGCTCCTTTCGGAGGCGAACAGCTCCCTTTTTTAGCGCTTTGGGCATTCCTCCTTGATGATGGTATCTTCCCGGTATGTTGAAAGTGTGCCAGGGGTCCTCTCTGGTGAGGATGGCAATGGATTGTGTTTTTAAAGATGGCCGCCGTGCTCCTTCCAGTTCCTGTGCGATGACGCTGTTTCCGGTTCCGCAATTTAACAGTGACCGTAGATAACGGTGACCGCTATTTACAGTCACCGCTAATGCCGCGTTACTCTAAGGCGGTAGTGTTCGCTACGGTGCGGGTCATGCCGGTAGAGGGTTTTCCAGCCATTTTTGCGACATGCCGCTAGGGTCATTACCGTCATGGCGCAAAGCTTGTGCCCGCAAACTCGTAATAGTGCGCTTTTAGCGGTCTATTACCAGCTCGGACACGCTATTTGCGCCATGCCGGTAATGGACGGAACTTACCTCCTATCTCAGAATGAGGGCCAATGAATGCGCAAAAGGCTCAGCCTGCAGAAATAAGCTAAAGTGAATGCTAGTAGCTCCTGCTTGAAATAACATACATCAAGTCAAGGTAGGAAGGGGCGCTCGCTTTGCATTTAAT
Source organism: Ambystoma mexicanum (assembly GCF_040938575.1). NCBI lineage: Eukaryota > Metazoa > Chordata > Amphibia > Caudata > Ambystomatidae > Ambystoma > Ambystoma mexicanum. Next base: position 166,502,098 of record NC_090926.1, on the reverse strand, counting down.
TACACTTCTTGCACAAAACAAAGCAAGCATGCACGCACTACCCACTCCCTCAACTGCACCGCGGGAACCCTGAGTGTCCAGACATAAAATAATGAAAACAAAACATGTATTTATTAGTTATGTTTAAAAAATACATACCAGTTTTTCTCGTGGAAAGCGTCCTTCCACCTTTCTCACTCCCTGAGAGTGCACACAGTCTTTGGGACCAAAGGTATAGGTCATAGGAGGGGTGGGTGGGCTCAGAACACACCTCTATCTTTGAAGACCCTTACAGACAGAGAGGAGCTGTTGCAGAGCCTTGAAGTGCCCGTGCCAGTCTTGGTACTGCCAACATGGTCGGACCCTCACTGGCAGAAGACAATTCATTCTGGTGCAGAGCAGAGCAATGCTGTATATGATGTGTGCAGACACTAGGCGGACTCAGGTCTGTTTAGATATCAAAGATTTTGATGCAAGAATGTCCCACCATCCTGCTAGGCAAGACCAGGCCAGATGCAAGGTAAGGGTCTAAGCACTGCTTGATGACGACCCGCTTCCCTAGAGGAGACCCACCCAAGGTTGCACTTGCACAATACCCACACCCTCCCTCTCAAACGTACATGATTTATTTAAACATTTGATGCTGTACATCGCGCACGTTGATGTTCGGACATTTTCTTCAACGTGACCTGTCGCTCTTGTCCTGCTAGGATAGGAGACAGTCACTGTTCTGTGTGCAGTGCGTGCCTCATTTTGGATTTAGCCTGCCCCCATTCAGCAGCTTTTAGTGTAGGTTGGGAATACCAGGGGTTACCGCGGATTGGCCAGGGGTTGCAAGCTAATGGCCAAGGGTCGCAGCTGTGACCCATAGTGACTCCCAAATGATGTCCCTCACTGGTTGCAGTATGGGACGATCTTCTCGACTGGGCAGATAAGAATGAGCTTTCCCGCCTCGTGATTTTGGACTTCTCGGCAGCCATTGACACGGTTGATCACAATATCTTACTCTCACACCTAAGTTCAACTGCGGGAGTCTCTGAAAAGGCATTGTTATGGTTCAAATACTTTCTGTCCAACCATCATCAACACGTCAAATGCAAGGGGTATTTTTCAGATACTCTGCAATGGAGCTGTGGGGTCACCCACGGCTCTTCTCTTTCACCTCTCCTTTATAATCTGTATATGAAACGCTTATCGAGTATCTTCAGGAAATTCAATTTAAGTTTCAATTCATATGCAGGTGATATTGAGATCTTTCTAAAAGTGGGCAACAGTGGGGATTCCTTTCAGAGACTGGATCACTGATTCAATTAAGTTAACCTCTGGATGTCCTATAACTGGCTGCAGTTGAATGAGAACAAAACAGAAGTGGCCCTGTTCAGACCCAAACATCTGCTAACAGGTGTCTCTAAATTCCTCTCCCCCCTCAGCCTTATGGGATCGAGCCCCACCTATGCATCTGAAATAACAAATGTAGGCTGTATTTGGCAAGCAATCCATGGAATAGAAAACCAAGTGGGCACTAAGGTGCAGTCTGTTTTTAACTCTCTACGTTTGCTGTGTCTGACTCCCCCTTTTATACCGCAACAGATCACGCTATGGTTGTAGGAGCGCTGGTAGCTCACGCTTGGATTACGGGAACAGTCTGCTTGGTGGCAGCCTGGAGAAAGAATTTACCAGACTCCAGAAAGCCAGCCCAGAATGGCGCAGTTCGGCTAGTCTTCAAAGAATCTAAATCAGCAGCCATCTCAGCCCTCTGTAGATCTCTAGACTGGTTTACGGTGAAAGAAAGAATTCATTTTAAGATCTTATGTCTGGTTTTCAAATGCCTTCATCTTGCAGACAAATTGAGCTGGTACCTCCCAAACCGAACTCTTCGGTCATCGGATCAGCTGTTGCTGGTGGTACCACCCTCCCCATGCTCATCCAAAGGAGACCAGCGGTTTTCAGTCTTTGGCCCTAGACTCTGGAATTCCCTTTCCTGGTAAACTATGCAACATGTCAGATCTTACTTGATTTTGAAAATCTCTTAAGACATGTTTTGTTTAAATGATTCTTTAGCTTTCTCTGCAGTGTAACATCTAGAGCATGGAGATGAAGTGATTGTGTTATCATCTGCGCCCAGATGCAGTGCAGTCTGCCAGGTCCCTCAGCGCCTCACAAATTAATCAAAATTCAAAATTCAGGAGATGCCCAACCTTCTGTTTGTGTTCCTTTTTGCATATCTTACTTCTTAGCCTGCCAATGTCATGGTTTCTAGTGTTCCTTTGGCTTCCAGGGACGTGGGGTATGTTATTGGATATGATTTCTTTGTAGGTCATGCAGGTTACCTTGAAGTTGATGAAGGCTTGCAATGAGGCATCTGGAGCAAGGGGATGACTTTGAGATGGGTCAGGGTAGAGGCCGGGACACCTGTGTGAGAGGATGTTGCCACCGCCTAAATGGACCCAGGGCTGGACATTGCTGCAGTTTTTTTTAATTTTTTTTTATTGTGTATGGTTTACAAAAATAAACCTTTGCAAAAGAAATCCTCAAATACAAAAACAACAAGAAAGAAGGGATCATACATTACTGTTACATTGCATATTGATTTCATTTCATTACCGATATGATAAGAAAACACATAAAGATCCACATATCCTTTTTCTATCAGTAAGTAACATAAAAAAATCAGTTAAAAAATTCAGTGCACATTAAAATTTGACACAATTTTTGATAGTTAAAAGGAAAAAAAATCCCTTTACATTAAAAACAAAAATGAATTTAGCAGCAGTATCAATTAAAATTCCAGAGTTTGTATGCATACATGATAGAATTGATAGAATATAAAGATAGAATTCATCAAACAAATTAATCAAATGGGAGGGAGATACAGATCAAGAGAGTTAATAAAACCCGCCACAGTGAGCCCATCTTTAATTTTAGAAATTGAAAGAGACTGGGACCAAATAACATTCTCTGCCCCCAAAAGATCCAGGGTGTTGAATCTACCTAAGTAGATATCTCTAAGACCTTTCAGAGCAGTACATTCTAAAAAGAGATGGCGTGTATATTCAATTACTCCGGGGGTATGACAAAATCGACATAAAAGGTCCAAATCACTAATCTCCTTCCTTCTATAAAAAACTTCTTTAATAGGTAGGAGATTCCATCTGAGTTTGAGAAGAAGTGAACGATAATAGTGGTTAGGAAATTGAGTCAAGATAAAAGACAGGGAGCCTCTTGTGGTCAAATTGCAGATCACCGAGAGATGGGTAACCATGCAATTTTTCCAGCGTATTACTCCAATCGCTAGTGAAAAGACATGCTTTGACTTTGTTGGGGTTAGTTAACAGGGTATCCCTGTCAGTGGAAAGATCTGATAGAGTCTTATCGCAGAGGTCACTAAATCTCGAAAGATATAAGTTTCGGTCCTGTGATCCCCGCGAGAAGAGCATCTTACCAACATCAACATAAAGGGTATCCTGTTTCGGAGAGAGCAAAGCAGAGAAAAGTGTCAGAACTCTCCATAGAATTCTAGCTCGGAGAGAGACTAAACCCAATTTGTACCTTAAGGCAACTATTGGAACACAATTAGGCAGCTTCATAACTTTTCTCCAGTAGATACCCACAATGGTGTCCCAGAAGGTCAAAAGAACAAGATAATGCAGTTCCATTCCGTATATTAGTTTTGGAATCACCTTTCCCTTGAAGAAATCCACTACAGGTTTGAAGGAGAACATGCCATATTTGCTATCCAGCTTAATAGATTGAGAAATAAGCTGAAGTTTTTTGTGTCTGAGGGAACGTCTTAATTCAATGGCCGATGGTTGGGCCAGAATGAGGAATCCCAAATAGACAATTTTGTGGTCTCCAATGATATTTTCACCACCAATTTTCCATACTTTTTTATTGCCCTCTCTCCCTTTAGAGAAGACCATTGTTCGAGGTTTACTTGGGTTAATTTTTAACACATTAATTAAGGCATATTCTTCAAATTTACAGATAAGCCTCTGTAAGCCGACTTTGGTGTGATCAAAAAGAAGAAAATCGTCGGCGTATGCCAGCCTTGAGAGCCTGAGATCCCCCAATTTTGCATTTACCATGCCTGTACTTTCAAGGAATTCCCCTACGTCTGCCAAGTAGAGGATAAAAAGTCATGGAGCTAACGAGCAGCCTTGTCTAACCCCAATACAAGTCCTTATGCTTCTAGAGAGGGTACCTTTAAGATCGATCCTAATATGGACCCCCGAATTCTCATACATTGCCATAATTAAAGTGAGTAGACCTCCCGGAATCCCCCATTTAGTTAGTTTTTAGTTTTAAATCAAAAGCATTTGATAGGTCGATTGAAGCCACATAGAGAGAGCCACCATATTTTCCCTATGTTGAACTTTGAAGGGCAGTTAAAATAAATCCATTAAGATTGGTTGAGTGTCCAACCCTGAAGCCTGTTTGTTGCTTTGGGAGAATATTATTTTCCTTAATCCAAACATTAAGGTGCGAGAGGAGCATAGCAGCGAAAATCTTGCAGTCCGCATCAATGAGAGAGATTGGTCTATAATTCTTGACCAATGTCCGTAGACCTCTCTTAAAAATGGGAACAATATGGGCGGTCTTCCAGCTAGATGGGACATTACCAGAGATAACTACATCTTGGAATAGGAGACAAAGGCGTTTAGCCCAACTTTCAGGTTCCGCTTTAAATGTGTTATTTGTTAAGCCGTTAGGGCCAGGGGCCCTTGATTTCTTAGCTTTGACAATAAAGCCTAGTATTGTCTCATAGTCAATGTCAGGCTTCCAAGTATCATTAAGAGCATACTCCCTCTTTTTGCAGAGCTCTGGGCCCTCTCCCCATATCAAAGAGTTTGGTGTAATGTGCGACCCATTTGGCCTCAGGAATAGCATTCAACTGGTTGGCCACCACCACATCATCCTGGCCAGAAAAAATAGCCCAAAAAGCCCTAAGATCTCTTTTGACAAGGACTCTAAGGATAAACTCCGCGTCATTTTGTAACAGACTAGATTTTCTGGATTTGCAATAATTTTTATATTTTGACGGAAAGCTCTAATTTTTGTTTTTTTGTTATCCCATTCAATATCAAGGAGATGGACCTCTCTAATAAGTTTTCGAGTGTGGGCCTTTTCACTGGCCAACTTCTGATCGAACCTATGGACATGGGATTTCTTAGGAATACCCTTCCTTAGTGAACCAGAGATGCTGCTGTGAAGAGCATTAAGAAAGCTATTAAAGTATAAGGTATTGAATACTGTGTGTTTCCAGGAGAGAGAAGTGTGATTGAATGAGTAAATCAATTTATAGTTAAGTAGATTAATATTGTCAGGAGACCAACGTACCCCTGTCCCTTGTCCCACGGTTTTAAGATGGCATGTCCCCCCTGCGGGCAGATGCTTCATGGGAAAAGGAAATGAGAATGTAGCCAGCAGTGACCCATGGTCACTCCAAGAGTTAAAGGAGACCTTGACCTCAGAAGAGAGGAGGGACAGAGAATGATCTACATAGACATAGTCAATGGTAGACGATGAAAGACCTCTATGCCATGTAGGGCAGAGTGGGAGAGTAGTGTCAAAAGACCTGTTAAGGCAAGTTAGGCCTACCAAGTCCAAAGCGAGATTCCAAAGTCTACCGCAAACATATTTCTGGCCTTGCCGATTGTCATCCTCCAAAGCCAAACCCGTGTCGTCATAGTTGGCCTCGGACGAAATGAACAGTCAGAGTTAAAATCACCAGCCAAGATCAATTTCCCCCTGGCATGTAAGGATCTCCATGAAAGTACCATATCCGTTAAGCATTCTAAAAAAGGCTCAAGGGCAGCCATGCCTTTGTGCTAGTATACATTAATCAAGAGGAGATTAACCAGTTGGTCAAGGAAGGAGGCCTCCATAGCTAAAACACCAAATGGCGTATCCGCGAGAACCTTATTCCTGAAACCAAGAGAAGCCCTGAATCCAATGAGAAGACCCCCAGAGGCCCTCCCTCCTAAAGTAGGTTTAGCATTTTGGGAATAAATATCAAATCCATCAACAACGGGAGGAGAAAGTAACCAGGTTTCTTGTAAGAAAAAGCAATCTGAGACAGTAATCATAAGTACTGTCTCAGTATTTGTGAACAGATGAGAATTTCCCCTAGAATTCCAGGAAAGAAAAATGAATTCATTCGGGACCTTAATATTGATAAGAGTACCAGGGCACTTAAAAGAGTGCTCATTTCCACAAACTTGAGGTGACCTGGGCCCAGTTTCTAGCATTAACATTAAATCTGGGCGTAAATTGCCTCTGTTGAGGTTGTGAGGCTCTTTCCGGGTGATAAACCATAGTAAGGTTTCCCCTATACTCTTCACACCCACCATTATTTTCCAGAATGCTGATTGGGTTGTAGCAAATTTGCTTCAAAACCAAGCTGCATTAAACCTTCCCTTTGACCCATTATTAGTTCTAGTACCACTCTAGATTTCAGAATAATGTCACTCATGTCTACACGTCCTTGAGTAGGAAAGAAAATCCTTTCCATGTTGTAACTAGAGATAAGTGAAAGTGAAGGAAGTTGGTTGAAGATTTTTAAAATATTTCCACGATTAAGACAGATAGGCATATCTTGACCCCATAAACTAGTAAACTGCAAAATTTTGATAGGATCTTTAGCCTTAGTTGATTGAGGTAAAGAGTCAGTAATACTTTTTGTAATTTGACTCAAAGAGTCAGCTTCCAGATCAGTACCCCTAGCGCCCCTTAATATAGTCCTATTTTGGGTAACGTGGGGTCCCACAGGAAATCTTTCATACAGATTGGGAGAATTCCTATTTTGGGAAGGTTCAGGCCCAGTGGAAAGACCTACAGAGCCACTTGAGGGCTTTGTGTGAGCAGAGTTAAGAAAGTTGGGAACATAGAGACCCTCCACTGGTCTAAATCCCATAACACGCTCTCCCATTATAGACTCTGTGCTGGTCAAGTGACCATCAGAATGGCAGGGTGGGTGACCATCTGTGGAGGGAAAAGTTGTTATGGGAACCCTAACCTGAGATAAGCCTGAAGTCAAATTGAAGTCCACCCCAGTAAGTGAGTTTGAGCTCACGAGCTCCTGAAATAGTTGTTTCACCATGTCAAGATTGACAAGATTCGCCGTTACCGGGATGGGAGTGGGCTCAGAGTGGGTAGGGTTTATACCAGTTTGGGAATTACCCATAGTAGTTGAGGGATCTGCAATCAGATCGAGTGGCAATGGGTTACCTGTGATTTGTGTATTCAAAATAACTCAAGCAATGTTATTTAAAGGCTCCGGTTAAGTTAAGATTATCTTTGGATGGCATACATCATGAGTTTCCTCCCCCTGGATTATATTGCCCACCTCCTCAAGGGGAATAATATCCTTTGACATAGAACTCCCTGGCAAAGCTTCGGTCTGACCGGAAACAGCCGGAATAGTAGGAACAGAGGTTGAACCAACGGAGACAGCAACCGCATTAAAGGTAGCGATATCAGTTATCGCTGATTCCCCCAGAGTCTTAACCCCTTTCGGGGGGGAAAGAGTTGTAACACCCAAAGGAGCACATGCCATGAACAGATTTTTAAAGAATTTGTTAGAGAAAGAATACATTTTTTTCAAATTCTTCTGGTTTTTAGATTTCTTTATTTGTTGGATATATTTTTTATTACCTATATGAGCAAAGCCCTTTAAGGATACTGTTTCCTTAGTGAGATCGATACAGTCAAGAAGCTTCTCCAAGGGAAGATCTAATATAGAAACAGGGAGGGGGCAGCAGTGTCTCCTTTGTGTGGTTCAGCCTCTTCCGATGTAATAAATTTACCATAAAGTCCCTGAGAAGTGGAGCCAGGGAGATTAGGAGTCGACCCCTCTTGGGCTTTTTCCACTAAAGAATTAGTAATCACTTTTATAGGAGTGACACAAAGTTTAGCATCCGGGGGAGGATACACTAAAACACCCTCAGGGTTCGAGGGGGGAATCAGAAAAAATGGATCACTGGAACCTCTGTCCGAACAAGGAGGGACAGTATTGACTTGGAGCATATTAAGAGCGACCCTCTGAATACTATCTTTCTCCACATTAGGGACTTTGTTAACCAGAAGCCCTTCCATATAAGGTTGGCTGGGAGGAATAGGGTCTGGGCACTGTTTTGTTATTGAGGGGTTATCTTCCTTAATCATTTTAACCAACTCTTCAAATCTATCTAGACCTTCTAGCCTAGTATAGATTTCAGAGAGGAGGAGAGAGTGAGATCTAACCTCTGACCAAATGTTATCATACAGACTCACAAACTAACTAAGAACCATATTGAGTGCAGATAATGTAGGTTGAGTTAATTTTATTCTGTCATCTGCCTCTTTAAGGGTATGGTGCATGAACGACTCACTTACATGATCCTTTTGTATATCTGGGAGTAGACCCCTTTCACTAAGCCATGTTTGCTTCTCTGTGTACTCATCAATAAAATTAGTGATTCTGAAGGGGAACTCATATCGGAGGCATCACAAGTTTGCTGGGTTACATTATTAGTATTAATGGAATTAGATTCCAAGTGACTCTCAGCTATTGCCTTGTCTGCACATGCTATAATACTAATATCGTTGATATCGTTATCAGCAAGATCTTCAGTCTCCAATTTCTTTGCTACATTCTCAAGATGCGTATGGTCCAAGGAAACTGAATGTGGGGGTTTAATGAGAGTACTAGTGGCAGTCCTTTTACCAAAGAAATTGGAGATTTGTTTCCCTTTAATAGGTTTACCCATACTAGGTTTTGTTTTGGGTGTATGAAGTAAAGATTTTCTAAGTGGAGTTTTGAAAACAATGGGTTTCTCTGTCGAGGTAGGAGCAGCAGGTACAGAGATAGCAGAAAGATTAACATGGATAGAGGAAGTATAATTGGCCTCCCCATTAGAGGAGGGTACCTCCGGTGTTAACTTGACAGAAGGACCACCCTGGTTCCTATAGTCCTCTAGTGGGGGGGGGGTTGTAGAACAATCGCCTCCTTAGATAGTACAGGAGTTTCTATAGAGTTCCCATCAGGGGCATCCAACGTTGGTATAGGCAGGGGCAACCTAGGTTGTAATTGGGCGGGGGTTGGGTGTATATTGTTCACCGTACTATTATTCAGATGATCCATACCCTCCCTTGCCCTAGATTGGGAACCAGCTTCCTCCAAATTCAGAGCTATAGTAGCTGCTAATCGTTCTTCCTGTGCATTTATGGAGCTATCTTGTTTTCAAAAGAAGATGCAGCTATTATTGATTGGGGTACGTGGAATAATACCCATCAAATTGAGTACAGCAGACCTATCATGTGTGTGGATTTGGGCTTGGGCCACACTTTTTTGTAGAGAACAGACCAGGGAGTTCTCTACTAATGTATGTTGTGGCTTACCCAGAGGGGTAGGAATAGGGTTCATAGATGGGGTAGAGTCTAACAGAGCAGGAAAAGGAACCATCTCAGGAGGAAGGGTAGAGTCAAAAGAAGCCTCCATAGTGGCCTGGCTCCTGAGTCCCTTGCGTGTCATCCAGACAATGAGAGTGCCTGAAGGAGTAAGAGGCGGGGAGCTGGAAGGGACACAGCAAAGTGGCTCAGTGAATACTTAGATGCAAGAGGTTATAAATTAATATTAAAATAAATATCACAGGGAGTAGAGATCACAGGTACTGAAAACAGTGAAGCAGCAAACAGTAATTATTAAAATGCACTGAATAAGGGGAGCGGCAAAAAGACACGTAACAGTACCTCAAATACAGATTAAATAGAAAACACTGAATAATATGGATCCTTTGTTAAAATCAAGGAAATGGGTAAGAAATGTATACAAATTAGGCTCCTAGAACATTATGTTCAAGGTCATAGGCTGGGTAATCATTCCAGGAAATCAGGAGACAACTGAGGCTGCACTCAGTATCAGGGTAAGGAACGCCCGAAAGCTTAAGGAGCTGCCAAAGTCTGACTTTCCCCCCCTTACTCTGAATACTGGTTAGAGTTCACACAAGTGGAGTGGCAGCTTATAGCCGCAGTCTACGATACTCACAGGGCTGTTGCACGGACACAGTCACAGGTCACAGCCAAACAGCAAAACAGAAGCTCCAGCCCTTACTGTCTCCAGGACTTAACGCCGCAAGGGTGGTTATGCCTCGATGAAATGCCGTAGAAAATGTCACGTGATGAGTCACGTGATCGGAACAATGCCTACCTCCTCCAGGAAGCGTTATGAAAATGCAGCAAGAGCCCGCACGGCTCGCAGTGCTGCTGAAGTAAATAACAGGCAAGACAGACGTTCCACTGTCCAGGCTGTCCTTTACTTTTCTCAGTCGGCTGAGAGGGATGCAGCTTTTCAGTCGATGGTGTGCTGTTCGCATAATGTATCTTAATGTGCAATAACACGTTATGTTGGACTTTTGTCTAAATGCCACTAACAAAACAGAGATGTTGTATGCCCAGTAAAGTCCCCCCCAGAAGGTCACTCTTTCACTTTGCCCCTTTCCCTAATCACTTATGGGGGTCCCCCTTTCCTACTGCACGGTCCTCATGCCCCCATGCTCGCGTACAAAAATACTTACTTTGTGCTTCCAATCCAAATGAGAACCGTCATAACAAGGGCTAGATGTAAGTGCATGACACTCAGAGCTATTACTGCGACTTGGACAGATTACAATAGTAGGGATGGATCCTGTCTGCTACACTCAGCGTCAACAGAGGCCCAGACACCTTCTTAGTTTGTAGGCCCTGTTTACACTGATATTGGAAAGGTAACTTTAATCCCTATACTAAGAGATACTGTTTTTTATAAAATATCGCCCGGCATTAGTCTATCTATTATGGGCGAAGTCATCAAAAGTGGACTGGACACTTTTTTAAGATACACCTGGCATAAAAGAAAATATTTACTATCACGCTCATGAAGACATTTTTTGCCAATGTTTCTGATGTGATATGATGAACCACTTTTAAATTATTCATTTTGCAACATCTTTTGATTGTCAATTGTAGTTATGTGCCTGGAGAACTCATTGTCTGACTTGTATTGCCTATATAAGTTATTCTACGTCATGGTTATGCTTTGAATCTTTTTATTAACTCATGTGGTGTTCTATAATATAAATTGTAATTCTTTGTTGATTTTATATTATTACTGTGATGTTTTTATGGAAAGGCCATTTGCTTTCCGAACTAAACTTGAAAGTGAAGTTAACTGATAAAGCATTGGCAGGAGGCTTAAAGCCTCCGGGAAGGAACCGAAGAACGCGTCGATGAGCAGCGTGCCGACCCTGCGCGCGGTATGCAGCCAATGTACATGGAGAATTTCGGCGGGTTCTCCTCCTGGACAAGAACAGTAGATCTCCATCGTGACTTTGTTTGTTTGTTTATTTATTTATCAAGCGCGCCGGACCCTTAGGTAACTGGCCGCCACAGCACAAGGTTACTTCAAGCTTGGTTACAGAGTGAGGATAGATCCAAGTATAGAGGAAATACATAATCAACAGATCTAACTAGTGGATATACAAAAAGAGTACATAAATATACATAGGACTTGGGTATGGATAACGCTAGACAAACATCGCCTAAAACTGAACAAAATATTCTATGGAGAATCGAAACCCCCAGATCAGGAAATGTACTGGTATCGCCACAAACCCATTTAACCCGCGACAAATTGCAGCATTGAATTTGTAAACTACCGCATCCCCGCTGCATGGTGATGTAACGCAGACCAAGATGTATTCCTAAACGCGACATAAAACTTCAACCGGCTACATTGGAGTAATGAGGCAAAAGCTTCAGCAACCAAAATCCAGAAGATCTCTGGCAGCGAGAAAGAAGCTAGGGGTGGCAGAGCTGTGCCACACCCAAAGGGGCTCCTGCACTGATTTGGGGGGGCAGGAGTGGTTTAATGGCTGGGAAGGGAGCACCTGCTTCCGAGATTGCATTTCTGTCCGTGTGACACATGGCGCACTTACCCGGGCGCCGTTTTATGAACCAGAGATGGCGGTTTTGTGGTTTATTCAATAAGCTCTTAGGGGGCCCTTGGGAGCACGGAGAAATGCTTCTGTTAGGACGGATTGCCTCGCCGGCGAGAAGGGGACAGTCCACGGTAAGGATGCCGCCTGGGATCAAGATGGCCTCTCCCGCCGCTTCACTATGTTACACCAGTCAGAGCTGCCCTGTTCACAGACACTGTGTGGCCCTTTTTTTCTCATGTCAGCAATGTAAGTGTGGTTACGCCAACCATTTGGGAGTTTTATGCCCACCACGGTCTGCTTCTAACAGCATGCACAGAGTAACGTGTGGCCAACAAACACCCTACTTGAGAGCTTTCACTACCAAAGCATAGGTATTCCTTTTTGAAATCCATGTAAATGGAAAAAGTGGTATGCATGTCTGCTATGTGTACAACGCTACAGCAACAGCCACATATGCATCATGCCAGTGCCCCCCTCCCTCCAACTAATGTTAGCTCGGGACTCTCCCAACTCAATGCATGTATTGAGGACCCGGATTGGGCAGTGAGTCAGGGAACCGGATAGGAGCCTTGCATACATTAAGAGTAACATGTTTCATCTAAAGGACTATGAAACTGCGAAACGAGCTCAGGCAAGCGATATAAGGAAAGGGTTCCATATTCCTCCACCACCTAAGCCTCCTTCCTTCTCGTTCTTTCCCCGCTCTCTGATAGCGCTTTGACAACGAAAGGCGGAAGTATTAAGCGCTATACAAGAATACCGGTTTAAGTACGTACGTACACACATAGATGCATGTCATACTGCGTTATGAGACGACAGTACGCAAGAATATTATGAAACAAATAGAGCACAATTTCTCTTAATTAGGAAATTGCATTTCCTTGTGATTGCATGCGGTTCGTGATTACAAACGAAAACGCACAACACACAAGAGAGACTGGGATCGGTGTACTTGAAAGGAAGCAGAGTGGGGCGGCTGATCGGGAAATAACTCCCAGATAAAAACAGGGAGTAGGTATAAAGCATGTAAATAAATGCAAGTTTGCTGTGCATAATCTCCCAATTCGCAATCGTATACAAATCGTATCAACCTTTCAATTCTAGATACATTTTCCTTCTGTGGGTAATTGTCCTTTGGGCCTACGCCGTAATACAATGACAGCTCCCCACAAAGTTTGAGTTGTGCTGCAAACAATGCATAACTAAATAAAGACAAATAATGTACCTGGGTGTGCAGCTTTGCAACCTTCACCTAGAACTAGAATTAAGGGTCACGTCCGCTAGTAAGAGAAAATGGCCGCCAACGCTGTTTATTACCAGGATCTGCACAAAAGCTTCAAGCTACTAGATTCCTGATGTCATGTTACACTTACAGTGATGGGCACAGAACTGCCTGGCAGGAAACGCACAACATTCTGTGCAGGCTGGAGCCCGAGTGCGCGGACATTCACGGTTTGTACACCAAGCACCACACACTCAGTTGTCACTTTGCACTTAATAACAAATACTCAAGGCCTTTCGTTCCGTAGACCTTGGAAGTTTAAACAGTTGAGTCAACTTGCCAGGACTAGAATCTGCGCGTTACATGCATACAGGGCATGCTCAACCCGACGAGCTATCTTATCAGCAGTTTTGACGTTGAATGTCAGCATTTGCAAGTCGCTTGGATTTTTGGCGGGAACACTGCTCGTTCGGGGCACGCAGAACCAGAACGCCACCCTCCTCGGCTTGTACCATATGTTTTTTTGCGGAGGGGGTGGCGGGGCACTCCACGTGCCTTTCCCGTAACTCATTAAGCCTTTTCCCCGCTGTCAAAACCTCACCCGTGCGAGTTTGGGGTCGGAGCATAAATCTGCCAGCGCGTATGGATCTGGGAGCGCGGCGGAGTGATTGCTTGGAGCTCTTGATAATCAAAAACATTTTGGGACTGGAGAGGGGTGGGGGCGCGGGGAGGGCTTGTTAATACCCAAGAGAACAGGGCCCACAGTCGCAGCCTGGGGTGTTCTTACTCACGGAATTAATGCCATATGCTGGAAATTGGAAATCAGCTATTAAAATGGGAGGAGGCGGGGTGGAGTTGATTTATTTCGTATTGCTGCCCCGCACAGGGCTTTCTCCGCGCCCCGGTGTGAATATTTGCCGCCGTGTTATATGGCCAGGAACGTTTTATGGCATCGCACCAGAAGGTCTCTGCGAAGGTTAGGACTTAATTGCGATTCTTGGAAGGGCGCGATTTCGCGAGCCCACTTTTCCCCTAATGTTTACAGTCCATTAAAAATATGTATTGTTGTAGTATCATTAAAAGCGCCCAGGCGAACAGCGCTGTAAAGCAGAGCAGGTGCAGGAGCGCGTGGCGTGATCTCGTCTTCCCTGCGGAGCAAATGCACCCCAAATTCAACCGGCCCATGTTTCTGTGTATAGTGCAGCGAGGGGGGGTTGCTCGGCTTCTGGGCGCATGGCAGTATTGGCAGGCCAAGGAAACGAGGCACGAGGGGGTGAGAGGATTCTCTCGGGATAGCTTCAAATCGCTGATACTGAGGAGCCTGGGTTTAGAACCTAGGCCCTGCTTCCAGAGTGGGATGGGAGGGGGGGGCAATGACTAACCCCCTCCCTCCCCTATTGTGAGTGTGGGTTTGGGGGTCTATAAAAAAATATACTTTAAAAAACGTTTACATACAGCATTAGCAGTTTTAGAAAGGGAACAAGCCCTGAAATGATTCAGGGCCATGGCTGACACCCAATCACCACAGGACCCCCTGTAAACAGCCCGCCTCCATTTTCTTTCGCGCTCAGAAACAAATTCAATGCCTCTCATTAAAACAGGATCAGGAAAAGGATACCTCCCACCTTCCAGCATGTCGACCATAAAGGGTGTCCAGGAGAGAAAACAGGGTGGACGGGAGTTACTTTTCTCCTGGTCTGGCAACATGTGATGATAATTGATTAGAGCGAACGAGTCTTTAAGCAAGAACTTAACATTCAATGGCCAAACAAGGACATCTTATGGTAGCTCGCAGAAGCGAGAGAGGTCTGATATTAAGTGCTATCCCAAAAACCAAGTCCGTATTCATAATGGATATTGGCAACAGGCAGTATTGAAACAATATACCCACAGTACACAAAAACCGACGCCACCTCAAACCCACCATCACCCGATGACCTTAGGAAGGGAGGACGCTAAAGACCTACCATGATGCAGGGGATATTATTTAAACAAATTCCAAACGTCCCGTGGAGAAAACATTGTTAGTTGAAAGCAAGGCATTGATAAGCGATATGTAATCGCTGTGTGTAAAGGCGGGAAGGTATTGGGAACGAGGAACGCATGATCACAGTCTGGTGCTTGTAGAGAAGAAAGCGTTCTCGCGGGATGGTGATATGATATGATATTTTATTTGTATCGCGCTCGTCCACAGGTGTTTCAGAGCGTGACCACTCCCCTTCCAAAGGTGTACTTTGGAAGGGGAGTGGGGTAATACCCCAAGGGACCCACTGTCAGTAACCATGGCACAGAGGACTGGCAGATCTGTGGTTTGGCTGGGACAAAGGAACCCTTTTTTTGGTGGCAAGCTATGGTCTTTTGAAACCTTACTAGAATTAGGAACAATGTACCTACTTATGACTATGTTAACCCATCAGATCCCAAGCACCTGGACAGGGGATAGCTCAGAGGCAACAACTTGTCTTGGAAAAAGACAACGCTGTGCAGCGAAGGTAGACCACCCGGTCCCGTGTTTAAGATGGAATCCAGCATGCAGGGCATTTCAAATCAACAATTTAATATTTGTACATCTAAATTATAGGGTATATGTCCTTTCCCCTCCTCCGGGGCATATGAAGGGCTAGCATGGATTGTTTGAAGGCACATTCTAGGATGCATAGGAATTCGTAGAGGATTAGCCACGAGCGGACCTGAAGTGTTAAGGCGAAGCACGTCTGAGGGCTACCCGGAGACGGAATGAAGGGGGTGTCAATTAGAAACCAAAATACATAATCAGAGTTTGAATATTTAAAGAGAAGCTACAAAGACAGATACAAGGGCTTTCCGAGTCACATGAGGTCTAATGGAGAACTTGGAAAGGAAACACATTTAATGGACAACCAGTTAATCTCGGAAGTGCACTTGGATAGAGGTGAACCATTTCTCTATGCTGAAATGAATGGAACCCCCTGGAAAAGCCCAAAGTGTAAAGGAAAGAGAGCATTGGTAATGTACATTATACTTGTAGTTCCATGTTACTGGAACTTCGAGGCCTTCGGACAACCTTTAGGAGAGCAAACATTTGTAAAGTAACCAGAGATGCCCAAATCTTGCAAAGCTCTGCTCGGTCTTCATGACAAATGTCCTGGTTGTAAATATGTAGAAAAAGAAAAAAAGAGTTTTCCCTGAAACATTAGTGGGTCTGTTTCACTTAAACTGGCGACGGAAGCTCTATGAATAGAGTGTGAAATGTTCTTCATAGTCTGATCGATCAATCTCACCCCTCGGTAACCTCCGTGTTCTTGCCACTTCATCTGACATGCTCTGTCCTAAGTTCATTACTACTACAAGGAAAGGGATACAATCATTGTGCACATCTCTGTTAAACCCCCGAGGGCAGGGGTGGTGATGGAAGTCCCTTAGAGCATGTTGTATTCATCCTCTAACCCAGTGCAGTATATCGGAAGTGGAGCTAGGAGAGCATGTGGAGGAGAAGGGGGAGACATTTCTTAACATCTTAAGTGTACTTAGTTATGAGATCCTATCCAGCAGGCACAGGCTCCTTGAGATCCGGCCGACTGCCAGTCATGTGTGGGGATCCCATGGTTCCATACTCTCCCCAATCATCTCCAGTCTATGCATAAAACCCTTGGGTACTCTCCTGAATGAACCCAACATAGTCAGGACTTCTCTCACTTCCGTGAATACCTGACTACGATCCAAACATCGATGTCAAATGCCTACCTCAAACTGAACCCCATCAGGACCAAATTATTTCTCATTGGTTCCCTAACCAAACAATAACTTGCGCAACATTGGCTGGACAACATGTACCTAGACTGATTCACCCTCAGCTGTTAAACTCAGACAAATCCAATGGCGTAATTGTTGATAGTAGCCTTTCCTTCCAAAAGCACATAGTCATTGTCTTATGGTCCTTATTCAAAATGTTCAATAAGTATAAAGGTTAAAAAAAAAGTCACAGACCAGGTGGCTACGGATCTTTACACTCCACAAAATCAAAGCCTGTATCCCCCTGTCTGACCTCTGCACAGTGGTCCAAGGCCTCTTGATCTTACACATTGATGGGGGGAAACACCCTCCTTACCGGGCTACTAGCTTTTCACCTGGCTCTGCTGAAGGGGGCCCACAAAGCCACAACTCACCTCCTCAAAGGTGCCCACGAATGCATCCATAACTCCCCAACACTGTGCTGGCCCTGCCAGGATCATATTAAACACGACCTGTATCACCTACAAAGGAGTCTCAACCGGAACACCAACATACTCCACTCCTCAGGAGGTGTTCGACCTTCATGTAGCAAAATGATCTAAAGGGGGGAGCCTAAGCTGGCTCTTAAAGAGAACACTCGCCAGCAGTCCTTCTCTGGCCATGCCCCAACCATCTGGAACTCCTGCCTCTCCCAACCTCCTGGCAGAGCCTCTAAATGCACCCACAATCCTCCAGTTCCACTAAAAATATGCTTCTTTCAACAGTACCTACTGGAGAAATAAAAATCCTTTCTCTCTCTCTGTCTCTCTCTCCCTCTCTCTCTCCCTCTCTCTCCGACTATCCCTGTCTCTCTGTCTCGGTCTCTCTCTCTTTCTCCCTCTCTCTCTCTCTCTATCCCTCCCCACAACCACCACCTCCAAGACCTGGGAGGATCAACTAAGAAAGACTCACCCTACAGACTGCCCAGCACATTTCACATCGCCCGGTCATCAGTAGAATACCTTGGTTCCAGGTGGGACATGGATCAGTGCAGCCTCAACAAAGCAAGGTGGGCATGGCGGCACAGTGTGCCAGGGCCCCTAACACAAAAGGGGTATTCTGGCTTTTCTTGTGCTGCTGGGATACTACCCGAGGTACATTCCCATCTTTTCTGAACTTGATGGATAAACTGATTAAAACTCCTCTTAATCTGGTATGGTGGGATGAAGAAGCCCAATCAGCTTTTGCAGAACTAAAGATAGCACTATGTAAGAGCCAGGTGTTTAAGTTGCTTGATTTATACAAGGAGTTCTTGGGCACACCAGTGCCTCATTAGGGCTGGGGGCAGTCTTGGCGCAGATCCAATACAGGTAGGAGAAGCACATGTTGTATATCAGTCTAAACCTATTTCCCCCAAGAGAAAAACAACCCCTACAGTGTAGCTGGACTGTCTGGCTATAAAATGGGCAATACATAGTCTTCAACACTACCTTACAGGGCGAAAGTTCAAATGAATCACACACCATGCCCTCTTGGTCTGGATGGGCTGATACAAGGACTCACATCTGCGCATTTTGAGATAGTTCTTGGCCTTCACGCTTTATTCATTCTCTGTAGAGCACAGGGCCGGCCTGAAGAAATCCAACGTCCACATCGTATACCAATATCCCCAGGCGGCCAGACATTCTAAGCTTGTGGGCTTAGAGAAAAGGGTGGAGGTGTGTGACAGGGTAAAAGATCGTTCTCAGCCTGGGTCATGAGGCCTACTACAGGGTTACCCAGAGCTAGTCCTGCCCAAGAGGCCGGCTATGGGATTTAGGACTGGCCCAGTTTATGTGCCTGGATACATTTTTAGTACCACTGACTCCTGCTCCAAACCTGTTGCACACAATGCTCGCCAGCATTCTTTGTCTTCTTTCCTATAACTGTGGGTCCTGGGATGCCTACTGGTGGAAACCCGAACCTGCAGCTCACCAGTGAGAGAGACGGCAGCCACCGAAGCGGCAAAGAAACACTGTGAACATCCCAACGGCAATACAGAACTCTAAAATGAACTTTGTTTCAGTGGGCCGCCATCCCCAAACGCCGGAGGACTCACCTTTGGAAAGCGGGCTAGGCTTTAGGCCTGTTATATGGATTCTGCTTATTGTAATCTGTCCTGTGGGGAAAAGGAAACCCGTGGTTGGCCCGGGAGAAAAAACAATTTGGTAACATTTGCACAAGGGGGGTGAGCATGGGGCAATTGGAGTAAATGAAGGGGAACTATTATATATGCCCAACTTCTGAAGTCGTAGGAACAAACTGCCATATGGGAACCAAGCCAGAGCAAGAGTTCTTTGGAAAGGCACCTTTGAGGTAAATCAGGATTCATCTAGGAAAAGACAATGAAGCCTTGGCCCCAGTGGAAAAAGCAAAACATATAATGCCAGTTCGCAGAAGACCTCACTAGGGAGAACACCCTGAGCGTCAGTGTCCATGTGACCTAATATCAATGGCATTGGGAGCTGGACCAAGGAGGTCCACTAATGATGGTATCCAGTGGTCCAACATCAATACAGAAGACATGAATGGCCGGGTGAGCAGACGATGTTCATGCAAACCAAACATAGAAGTGTGGTAACAAGAAATGTCTTTTTGCGGTTGACATTCTTAACAACATAATATAATGTATTTAATCGGAGTTGAAGTCACTAGAGTAGCATTGTGATTGAATGCCATCTGTGGGGGTGGAGCAGCCTGAGCTTTTTTAGTAATAAAACGATGCAGGTTGATCGGTCTCTGAAAGTGAGGTCTGCTAATCAGACCCCCCTCTCTTAATCTTCCATGCTGAAGGGCATAATGCACACTTGTAACACTGCTTGGCATGTCCACTGACCCCACACAGTAACTGTCTTAACGATTGGCAACATGGCAGTATGAAGTAAAGTGCATTCCTGCCAGCAGACTGATGGAGGGAAAAGCTCCAGAAGACAGGATCTGCCTTTAACCGTAGGCAATCCTGAACCTACATTAAATTATATAGTTGTGTGCTCTATAACCCTGGTGGCAGTTGATTGATAACTACATATAAAAGCCATGTCTGGTTATGATGTGGTGGTCTCTGGGAATCCACAATTATACTGGCCAAAACCCTTTGGTGTAATTTAATTGTGAGCTTGGCTTCTAGTGACACTCCTGTCAGAGCCTCCTGTTTAAACACCGGCTGGGACTGAGTTTCAGCCAAAACAGACCATTTGGGCTCGGCTCCAGCAAAAGTCTCTGTCTACCCTGGGAATTGGTTGTCATCTTCCAGGAAGACATTAACTGCCTCCAGTGTGCAGGGAGAGGCCCAGTACCTCAAAGGACATGCTCTGCCAGGCCAAACAAACTCATAGCAGGATGGTAATTAACAGAGGCTCTTTGATGAAGGTAGACAGGAGGCAGGGTCAGAATTAGAGTAGCCAAGAGAGAAGCATCAGTACACAGAGGGCCACACCATCTTGGATTTTCCCGGGGCTCTCAAAATTCCAGCAACACCTCCCACTTCCTGGGGAAAGAGAACTCAGTGTATACCATCACCAAGCAGAAGATTCCAAAACAGCAGCCAGGATGGGTCCCCTAATAGAAAGATAGAAGGGAGCCAATTTGAAATAGGAAATGGCCTCTTTTAGGTTTTGAGACCACCCACATGGTTGAATCATCTTTGGACTACTGAAGAAGAAGGATTTCACATGGAGTTGTGTTGTCGTACAACAGTCTCCTCCAAAGTCCCCTTCCATGGCGGTGAAGACAAAGATTTCCAAGAAAAGAGCAAGCCTTTTGCCACTTCTATACCAGAAGAACATTTTAGGTTATTTGCTTGCTGGACAAGGCCTACTGCATACTGAGACAGGTGGTACCCAGGACCTTCTCACTTAATGTGATAGCCCTTCGAAGTGCTAGCTGGAAATCTTCCCGGCTCTTAATGCAGATCAACAACTTACCTTGCCCATAGAAACCCTGGAGAGGGTTTCCCCCCAGCAATCAATGAACCAAAGAAGTTACCCCTGGATCTCCCTGTATCCTCAATCTGCTTCCATACCAGCTTGGATACTTTCAACACTGTCCAAGCTGCTGCAAAGGAACCACTGGAGCCATTTTTTGACCTTAATGCTGGACCGGCTCATACATATCTGAGAGTCGCTCTATGCCGACCTTCTGCTGTCTTGGCATTCAGTGAGTTTTCTAGCATCCCCTAGGGTTTGTGTGATTGCCGCTGCAGAACGACAATGCTGTATTGAGCTAGTGGAGTCTATTCACCACCCAATCAAGTCTTCGCTTGTCCATATCTGAGGCCACTGAGTCTTCCCGTTCCACCAACAGCGCCTGCCATTTCTGAGCGACTTCAACCCGCAACCCATTGCCAAACTGCACCGTGTCACTGGATCCTGTCGACACCACTTCCCGGCTTGGCGTCAAAAGCGCCCAGACACTATGTTCAATTCCAAAAAGTCTGCAAAGCAAGAATAAAGGTACTGATAGTGGTTCTGTCTCCCTGCCCTTCTTTAAAGGGCCAAAGTGACATTTAAGACACGACTCTTTATCCTTTTAAAACAATACCTTGAACAAGAATATTTGCTGCACACCCCGTTTGTCTGGCTTCCCCAGTCTTCAAACCCAGCGTCTTTCTTTGTTTCAAAGTCTGCATTCTCTTTGTTTTCCCTGACAGTGGTGGGTTATAGTATTTAATGAAAGTATCCTATTCTTATCCCACCTTTGCTGGACATTCTTTTATTTTGGTACAACAGTACTATTGTTGTTTGCTTTGCTTCTGTGCTAGCTCACAACCTCCCTGGAGAGTGGAGCCTGAATTCGTCGGCCCTGGCTACCTTAAACAGAGGAAGGAGGTATAACTCTTGGGCTGTGTCTGTTTCATGTTTATGTCTGGGATCACTGCTGGTTCAACAGTGTGAATACTGAGTGTGAGGCTGAGTAGGAGATGTATCCATTACTCATCCATGTACTCCTGTAGGGCAGTAGTCATTTCGTCACAAGCTCCCTGCATTATTACACTCCCTCTGTGAGCACAGATGAGACTGCATCACAAGATGGTTCTAATTTAAATGAGCTGAGACTGGGAATGCAAGTGGAACACACCGTCGCAATCTACCACGTGGGAAGGAAGAATGAGGGAAAGCGGAATACTACTGAGTAGCTCCTTGACCACTTGTCTGCCATTGGGAACAATGATTGCGGGTCTGGAAAGTCACCTTGACGTCACTAAATGGGGTTCATTTGAACTGGAGTAAATGTGGAGAACGCCAATTCATTACATCTGATTGTTTAATGAATATTTTAAGCATGAGACATTGCCATAAGATAGGGAGGTCAGAGTAGAAAAAAGGTACTGTTGATGTTGATCAGAAAAAAATGAAATCATAGCTCTAAAAGAACGATTGCCCTTTTATTCCAGCCTCAACCCTGGCAAATGAGGATATGGGCCTTTATAACCAAGAGCATGAGGAGTTGTCATAAACCATGACCTTAAATTAATAGCAATGAAATTAATACATATATTCAGATGGGTGCACTCAAGCAGAGTGTCCTTCCTGGGTTGGGTCCTGTCAACCATACAAATTCCTTTCGACCAAAGCAACTGTCAAGGTGCAAACGCAAGCGAAAAGGGTACAACTGAAGAAATAATCAGTCGAAAAATGGTTACTGTCTCTTTAAAGCAATGCTAGAAAAAACAATCAGGGGTAAGCTAGAAGGAAGAGTTGTTAAACTTAAAATACAAATAACAGGAGGAGCCATCTCTTCTTTCACAGCACAAGGAAACAAGCATTTTACATTTAGCATGAGGGAAGGATTGAGGAATGACAGCACATAGTGGAAGATATCACAGCATGGGAGGGAATAAAGGACAGCATGGGGGGGAGGTGAGAGAAGCACTTTGGGGGAGGAATACGAAATAAATTTTAACACAAGGATGAATGAAAAATCCATTAGATGAAAGGTAGGCCAGCAGCAGTACACAGGCGCATTGTACAACATTTGAAGGAAAGAGTGACAGCAGAAAGGGGAGGGGTGAAACAACAGCACAAGGGGGGGGGGGTTGATTGACAGTGCAAAGATGGGTGGAGTGACAGTGCCAGAGGGGGATGGAGCGACAGCGCAAGTGGAGAGGAGCGAAAGCACAGTGGAGAGGAGGGACAGTGCTAAGGGTAGGGCTTTAAGTGGGCCGGGGCTTGCTGGGGCTGGGCCCCGACAGGCTCTGAAATTTCGTTTTGAGGCGGGGCCCTGCCGGGGCCCACTAAGCTCCTCTGGCAGCCTCGGCCACTACACGAAAAGGCATTTTTTTCTACAGCCTGAAGCTCTCGCTCGTGAGCGAGAGCTTCAGGCTTCAGATGCACGTGGGCCGGCACCACCATTTTGGAGAAAACGTGAGGCCACTGGAAGCAGAGGCCTTGCTTTCTAAATACTGAAGCTCCCGCGGATTCGCAGGAGTTTCAGTCTTTAGGAAAAAGGCCTCTGCTTCCAGTGGCCACACCCTTTCAACCTGAATGGTGACGCTGCCCCTCCCCAGCTGGCGAGGGGCAGCATCACCATTAAGACTGAATAGGCGAGGCGCTGTCCCCTGCCAGGCAAGTCTATACAAAATAAATGCAGAGATCAGCACCGGTGCTAATCTCTACAAAAGACTGCCTGGCAGGGGTGCCAGTAGCCCATTGAGCCGGGGCTCGTCAAGGGGCGTGGCCTAATGGGCCATGAAGACCCCCATTGTTAGGCCACGCCCCCTCAATGAGCCCCGGCTCGATTTGTAGTGCCACTTAAGGCACTGGCTAAGGGGGAGGTGTGACAGCACTAGAGGGAGGAGCGGCAGTGCAAGGAGGAAGGAGTGACAGCACAAGGGGGAAGGAGGTACAGCACAAGGGTGAAGGAGTGACAGTGCAAGGGGGGCAGGAAGGACAGCACCAGGGGGGCAGGATGGACAGTGCAAGGGGGAGGAATGACAGTGTAAGGGTAGAGGAACAGAGCAAGGGGAAGGAGAGAAGTGCAAAGGGGAGGGAAAGCACACAGGGGACAGCAAAATGGGGAAGGAGGGCCAGCGCAAGGGGGTGAGGAGGGACCGTGTGAGGGAGAAAGGACAGTGCAACAGGGAGGAGAGACAGCACAAGAGCAAAGGAGCAATAACGCAAGAAGGAAGAATCTAAAGCGCAAGGGGGAAAGCAACAGCACAAAGGGAAGGAGTGACATCGCAAGTCTGAAGGAATGACAGCACAAGGGGTGGGGAGGAACATCACAAGGTGGGAGGAAGGACAGTGCCAGAGGGGTATTGAGCAACACTGCAAGGGGGAAGGAGCGGCAGTGCAAGGTAGAAGGAATGACGGCACAAGGGGTGAGGAGGAGGGACATTACGAGGGAAGGAAGAGGGACAGCACAAGATGGGAGGAGTGACAGTGCAAGGGGGAAGAGGCGACAGCACAAGGGGGTAGTGATGGCACAGGGGGATGCATGGCAGCACAAAGGGGAGGAGCAACAGCGCAAGGGGGTAAGAAGCAACAGCGCTTGGGGAAGAGGGACAGCACAAGAGGGAAGGAGGGACAGAGCAAGGGGGAAGGAGGGACAGCGCAAGGGGGAGTAAATACAGCGCAAAGGGTGTGAGTGACAGTGCAGGGGGATGTGTGGCAATGCAAGGGAGAGGAGCAACAGCGCAGGGAGATAAGAAGCAACAGCGCAAGGGGGAAGGAGTGACATTAGAAGGAAAAGGAACGAGAGTACAAAATGGTAGAAGGAATGACAGCACATTGGGTGGGGAGGAGGGACAGTGCGAGGGAAGGAGGAGGAGCACGGAAAGGGAGCGAGGAGGCACAGCACAAGAGAGGGAGGACGGGCAGTGCAAGGGAGGGAGGAGGCACAGTGAAAGGGAGGGAAGAGGGACAGTGTGAGGGAGGAGGTACAGCGCGAGGGAGGAGGAACAGTGCAAGGGAGGGAGGAGCAATTGTGCACTAGCACCGTGAAGCATCTCATGTACTCGATGAAATTACCAATAATTATCTCAAACCCAAATACACGGAGAGACTCAAAGAATATGGAATGTACTACTTTATTATCAGCTCAATAAAGTAGGGCAATCTGGCTAATCACAAAATGTAGTTCACGCACTCACACTTAAGTTTTGTTTATACAAATGCTTTATACTCAAAATGCATCATCCATGACATCATCCTACGTGATAAACTGTAAAACCTATTGAAGGGAGGGATTGATTAAGGGAACATATTTACCTATATATCATATAAGTATTAGTAATATCACTGGATGCACCTTATCTGGTAGCCATGCCTTGATCCACCTCTAAATACATACAATACAGATTATAGCAGAAGAAGAGTGGGTTGGCCTGTGCAACATTGTATAGCATGTTGCTACATAGACCCTATGATTGGTTGGCCTTCTCTCCAAACCTTGGAGTTTCGGCTTGTTAGCAGCACGTAAGCTAAACAAAACTCAAGTGCAAATAACAACGTCAGACTACTACCCACTTGCCCAATTAGTCCATCACCTCTCATCTGTCAGGGCCCAATCCAACACTTCTCCTTTGTAGTTGACCTTGCAGACTGTTCTCTGTTCTGTAACTTTCAAGGGAGTGTAGGTACACCAGCATCTTCATCTGGAGCTTAAAAAACAGCCCTTGTTTTTTACTATTGAATCACGTGTGAGTAGACAACGGTTTATCATTCCGACCTATTATTTAGTGCTATTTAATTCAATTAAGCTGGGTATCATTACTCCCTTGACCCCTGGAGACTTGGTTGCTTTACCTCACAAAAGCTTTCTACATCCTTGACTGTCCAGTACTTGGCCCTTACAGATGTTTTCTTCTTTGCTTAATCTAAGAGAAATATGTACATGGCTTATCCTCTTGACTCCGTTTGTGCCTTGCAATTATTCCTTGACCTGGCATCCTTGATCACAGGCAAATAGACTCTTTTATATGCCTCACACGAAGCTGTTTTTCCACCGTCTCCTGACTCTGCAGCCCTGATCTGTCTCTGTGGTAGCTCGATTAGTTTCAACACAAGTCCGGCGTCCATCTTTTTTTTCATGGCCGCTTCAGTCACGTTACATTTATTTCTACAGCTAGCCTATACATGTCTTATCTACCTTGCGTTTCTGTGTATGTATATTCACTTCATCTCTACTCACATTTCTTTAATGCACACGATTTCTTTATATTCAATTTCATGTTTCTTGTGTTACTTCAGTTACGTTTTCATTGTATAAGTATTTGCATATCGTTTCGATGTGTTTTCGTGCCTTTCCTTTACAACGTCACTGTGCCCTCATCCGATTTCACTTATAGCTCTTCGATGTCCAATGGTATGTGCAGACACCCGTTCACCCTTTCAGTGTGAGAGTACGTTTGATGCGGTAGTCTGAGTGCATATCGTCTCTCATACACTTGATGCAGTATTGAGAGAATACCTGGTGTCACACATAGGGCTCTTCTACTTCTGTTCCAGTATGATAGAGTTGAGGGAGCAGGAGGTACAGCTGATGTGTACATCTGCTCTTCTACATTAGCCCGTCTGGTTCAGTCCTCAACCACCTCCTCTTCTTCAATCTTCTTCATCTTTTCTCCATATCTTGGTTCCTTCAGGATACATACTTTTCTCACCCCCCCTCAGGTCACCTGCATTCTTTATATGCTCATCCACATTCCAGGTCATGTGACAGCATTCTCCAGTCAGTTGACAGAAAACCCAACGTCCAATATAGTTTTTATGATCCTTTGGGTAATACAACTTCATCCCTAGATGTGCCATCAGTCTGTGGTGTACAGTCACCGTTCACATTGATCATTATCAACATCCCGATAGCTTTGTTAGCTATCTTCTTACATTGTCCTATAATGATCCTTACAAGACAGAATCCAAGCAATACCAACACTAATATTGCTCCTAGTACTTTGAAGTCATTTGCTAATCTAGTTGGAATCCATGAAAACACAGACGAAAACCAGTCATATTCCTCTGTATCATTGACTTCATCCTCCATCTTGGTATGCAGGGTTGTCAGCATAGTTATTGCTTCTGCCAGGGTTAAGTTTTCTCCATCATGGGTAGTATGAATGTACAGCAAGAAGGCTTGATCTTGGCGCACACACCTCCTTCAATTGCTGTAATTAAGTCCAGGACATACCTGTTCTGGAGGGTCATGAGCCTGATTTCCCTCAGTTCTTCTTTGATCACATTAAATACTTTTTTTGTTGTGTTGATCATTTTTAGCAGCTCCCACCTAGTGATCTGTAACCACTTGGCGTTTACTGCAGTCTGTATTCCTGGCATGAATATGGCTGTAAATACCATGTCCGTTTGGTGAATCATTTATGCTAATTCATGCTCTCAGGAGGATAGCTCAGGGGCAATGTGCTCACCTTGGAAGCAAGACGACACAGAGCAACACAGGTTCGATCCCCGGGTCCGAGCTTAGAAACCTCTGGGTATTAAGCAAGTTATAAATAACCCATCATATCCGCTGGAATATCATCATAGGCTGCTTTTGGTTTTGCTGAGAAATAGTCCTCCCTCTTCAGCCGACTCAGGTTGAGCAAACTGTTCTTTCTCTGGAGTACATCCATTTTTGGGAACTCTTCAATATGAAGGTCACTTTGGGGGATCACCAATGAAGGAACATGTATGACCTCAATAGAACATATTCCTCCCCAATAGCATTCCTTTAGCACAGCAGTTCCTCCATTCATACTTGGTACTTCGAGAATCTTTTTGGATCCTTTATTTCCTCCAACTAGAACCAGGCCTTTGTTCCTGAAGCATGTTGTCACATTATTTATTGGTATTATGGACACCGGTCCTGCTTCATTGTCAGCCCATGTTTGTAATTTAGAGTACTTGGGCCATGACTTTAGGCATCCATCGTTTACAATTTGTTCTATGCCCACTGATTCTTTCATTATTAAATGTGCGTTGCAGGATAGCATTCCTTCTTACCATCCTGTACTGTTAGGGGGACCCCCAGGCAGGCAGAGCCCAGCTAGGAGTCCATGGACACCCAGCTCACGGAAGGCCCTAACTCCTTCCTTTGTCCCAAAGAGGTCGAGGTCCACACAAGTAGGAAAATGTCACTGCGGTTTTATTATAGACAGCAAAACACACAGGGGTCATATGCATGGAGGGAAGTCCAAGCACATTTTGCTGCATTCAGGCTCACAGGCCAGTTTTCTTACATCGTGATGTCACAATAGGTGTCACTATTTGGGTGCTTCCCTAAAACCTATTGCCACTCAGGATAGGTCACTGAGTGGTAGTCCTCGCATGGGACACTATAGAGAAGTGATGTGAGTGGATGAGGCTGTGTCAGGTTGTACGCTTGGATCATCCCTAAAAACTGTTCCATGGAATTTGTTGCAGTGAGCGGACCCAGTGATTGGTCAGTGACCCCCGCCATCTGCCCCTAGACCCAGGGGTTCTGATTGGCCAGACCATGGGCCCCCAAGCCTGGGACAAACTCCATTCCCAGCCCACAAGACACCTGTTTGTAATACATGTATACTATATGTCAACAAGGTGCAGCTATGTGTCAGCGTTTACAATAGTGTGTAGAAGACTAATGCTATGAGAGCATTCCATTTCCATCGTGCAAGAGTATCTGGAGAGTTGCGAGTTTGTTGCAACCCGCTGTCTGGTTGTGGGACGGGTGCTCCTTCCCAGCCTCCGAGTGCTGGCCCAGTATCAGCTTGGCCGGGTCACGTGTTTGTAGACCACTCTTGCGAGCTCTATTGCTTTGAATTATTCTGTATTTTGCAGGGAATATTCCTTTCTGCAGCTGGTGTCACCTTAGCTCTGCATGCGGAAGTTTATTCACAACATTGTGGCCTTGGCAGTGCCGTCGCCCCTGCTGTGGCTGTTCTGCTTGCACAGCATCTTGTGAGGCTTCAGATTTCTCAGAGACGATCATGGTCTGCTGAATTTCCTAAGGCCTAGTCTGGCTTCTAATACATGTTATCCATCGTGTCCATAGGTAAGTGCCTCGTGGCTGCCAGATCCCAGATCCCTTGAGTGCTCCTGTCACGCCATAGGGTTAGTTGCATGTAAGTATCTGCAAGCATGTACACAAGCTCTTCTTGCTTCTTGCGTTTCTGCATTGCTGTAGTAAGACTAAGTGGCAAAAATAATAAACGTGCAGACAGTATGTACATGTCACTGTCCTCTAACTCATGGAGCTGTACGTGTGTGTTCTTCGTGTAGGTTAGATGTGTGAGTGTCCCGAATGTGCGCACTGCACATGTGCTTCCTGTCTAACGTGGCTGTGTCATTGTGAAGTCTCTAACGACTTGAAGCATGGCTTCTTGGTGCTTTTAGTCAATTCTGTCCATGTAGCCGTTTCTAGCTCTGTCTTGTGTGTCCTTGTCCACTCTGGGTAGAGTTCGTATTGCTGCATGATTGTAAGGTCTGATGGCAGTGTATCTTTTGTGGTAGTTGTCCAGCATGGGAACAGTGGGAATTGCTGTGAGCTTGTATGATCGACATCCATATTGTCGTTGGTGCTTCTTCCGGTTGGGGTGTCTGATTTTCCCTCTTCAGTACTAGTGGCAACTTGTCCATGTACCAATAGCTGAGGTTTCTCCCAGCATCCTGGCAATCCTGATGTTTCCTTTACATCTGCACATCCCAATATCTTCAGTTCAGCAACCCTTCTCTGTTCTTCAGTCATGGATGAATATATGAGCATTCTGCTCAACCAACGTATGTCTTTTTCCATCTTCTGTGTTTTAACGTAAGCATCTTCATATGGAAATTATTTCTTCGATTGTCATGGTAGGGTTGCCCATCTTATTTTGAAATTGTCTTCTTGTTACGCACGCTCCTAGATGGCTAAGACACTTCGCATTTTGTGCAGGTATTTCTCTTGCAATTAATGTTCTGGCGGCGTTCATGGCATAAGGGATGAAAGAACATACGCAGCAGCTTTCATCTGACATTCTCTTCCCCGCCTCTCTCAACTGCTGATTCCACATGTTATTTTCTAAATGAGCTGAATTATCAAGATATGCAAACCTGTAACCATCTTCTTAAGTCTCAGCGCCTTGTTGCCTTTGGGCTTTGTGCGCTTTACAAATGTAGAAATAAATAAATAAATACATAAATGTATTTATATTTTCATGATCTTCACCAGCATCCCTTTTAAGTCGAACAATTTTTTAGCAAAATCAGGGAAAACACTTCTCTTGCTTTTGCTAGGGATGATAAGAAATGTTTCCTTGTCAACCACTGTATCTGCATTTTGTAATCATTATGTGTCTGAATGTCACCAGGTATGCTCCAGGGACCATACCTTGTGCATTAGCATCTAAAATGTGCTTCTGGGCAAGCTAAAAACACTTCAAATTAAAATCCAATCCAAGAAAGACAAACTCACTACATCAGAACTGCTGCTACCACAACTTCAAGTGTCACCACTCTGTACTACTCCACCATTTAACTTTACCCAGATTTCTATTCTTGAAGTGAAGAAAATTATCTGTGACTTAAAACCACCCAGATGCCAAGGGAACCTATGTCCAGAATCAGTCATCAAAGACTGTGCTGCCGAACTAGCCCCATTGATCACAGCCATTGTTAACTCTTCCTTCTCCATCAGTACGGACCCTATCATTCTCAAAGAAGCCTGTGTCCTGCCTCTTCTAAAAACAACAACGCAGGATCCCAGCACACCAACCAACTATCGACCAATCACAACCGTCCTCTTTGTACTGAAAATCCTGGATAGAGTAGCTTACGTACAGATCCAACAGCACCTAGAATCCAACAACCTCCTTGGCCTGCGCCAATCTGGCTTCCGCCCGGTAATGGAACTGAATCAGCCCTCCTATATTTAAAGCTACAAATGGATGAATGCATGGATAATGGTAAACTTGCCCGTCTCCTCCTTCTTGACCTCTCGGCTGCCTTTGACCTGGTGGACCACAACGCATTATGCCATCACCTGGCCACAGCAGCACACTTCTAACCTGAAGTGATCACCTGGAGCAAATCTTTTTTGTCCAACAGAATCATGAGAGTCTTTTCATCATCAGCTGTAGCAGACTCAGCCCCAGTCACCGCCGGTGTCCCCCAAGGCTCATGTGTCTCTCCCACACTTTACAATATTTTTACCAACCTCCTTTTTGACTGACTTGACCCCATGGGTATCTTCTACACCAACTATGCAGACGATACCTAAATCCTCATCCCCATCATTGGCAACTGTGCCACAGACTCATGCGCCCTGAATGCTGTTTATCAAAACATCCAGGCCTGGATGGCCACACACTCTTTATGCTTTAACAACGAAAAAAACAAGCTCCTGCTCATTGGTTTACATAACCGCCAAAACAAACTCGACAAATCCTATGCATCCTTTGAGATAGACAGAAACACCATCCCAATCTCCAAATCAGTAAAAACTCTAGGAGTTTATCTGATTGCCACCCTCACCCAAACCAAATAGGTCAATGCTATATCCGCCTCTTCAGCCTACACAACAAAATTAATTAATGCCAGCAGACGCTTCCTGTCCACCGATAGCTGCCTTACCCTAGTCGGAGTCTTCACTGCTTCATGACTCTACTACTGTGATGCCCTCTTTGCAGGAACATCCACCAGTAATGTCAAAAAACACCAAGACATCCAAAATAACACTCTCAGAGCAGCCTTGAGCATCCAGAAATATTACCACATCTCCGCGGCCAGAAGGAACGCCCAATGGCTTCCTATCCGTGAGAGAATCCACTTCAAAAGCCTTACCATTACACATAAATGCCTAGCCGACATTGCCCCCAAATACCTCACCACAAAATCCAAGAAAACCCAAGCAAACAAACCAAACAGGGCATCCCTGTCGAACATGCTCCTTACACCAAAATTCAAACTGCAAAAATCTGGAGGACACAGCTTTCCTCTAGTCACATCGAAACATTGGAATGCCCTCCCAATACATCTGAGAGCCAACACCTCCTATTGTTCATTCCGCAAAAAACTCAAAACTCTACTGTTCTCGATAGATAACTAACACCCTTAGCATACCCGCTGAAAGCCTGTTTGCTAAAAGATGACTTACTGCCAAGAAATGTTAACTTGCTATCTGTAACTGAACTATGTTTTGCACTGTACTATTCCTAATGTAACCAAAGATTGCCTATAAATGTCTGTAACAGCGCCCTGATGCCTACGGGTTTGGTGCACTACACAAATATACAAATAAATGAATAATAAAAAGGAAGAAAAGACAAATCATAATGCAGAAGAAATCACAATTACTATTCCAGAAAAACATATCTGTTTTCCTGATGGTAGTGAGTCTCTTATATTTTGGAACCTTCCCATTTTCTTTTAATTCAATATGTAATTTTGTTATTTTTTGTAAATCACACTTTTATATCAAACACTGCAGAGTAATCACAGCTCTAATTCGGAAAATAATATGACTGTTTTTAGGAGTGCAAAAAGATTTCACAATGTCCTCATGTCGTCTTATCAGAGCTGGGTAAGTCTACAATATATAGGTAAAAACAGCATACAAGAATGAGTGCAATGTTATTGTGATTGACAGCATAGAATATGAAGTGTGCTCTTTTTCTTTGGATCAGTATGTTAATACCTTGTCTCTTGCTCCTATCTAAAATAATTCTGGAACAGCTGCAAGTCCTTTAATTCCTTATTTGATTTAAGAAATGTCAATTTTGTTCCAGAATATTTTTGTAATCCATGGATTCTTTATCCTTGCTCTTGGTAGCTGAACTGGTCTGCATGCAAGGAACCTCTTCTCTTGCTTCTCTGTCAGCAGATGCAGGAGGGGCCAATGTTTCTACTTTATATGGTTTAATGTCGTGCAGGTGTAGCCATGCTCGTCTTCCTTCTAGCTTGACAGCTGTGGGAGTAACCTCTTCTACTTTGTATGGTCCTTCCAAACAGGGTTTATTACAAGTGCGAACAAACTTTTGTACCAGCACCTGGTCCCCTGGATATAAACTAGGTTGTTCCAATGGATTGTCGGGACCAATTGGTTGGCTGTTTTTTTCAATCCTCTTTGACCCCTGCCTCCGGTTCTTGATCTGTTGAGAAAAAAGGAGACACTAGCAGTCATAGTTGCCAAATAATTATGCATCTCATCACCTAATGTTTTCGCTACACTGTGTGCATGAGTTTCTATCCTAGTAGGAGGAGCAAGAGGTATTCTTATGCGGCGTCCAGTCACCAACTCATGAGGAGTTAGGTGGGGATCTGAGCCAGGCTGATTTCGCAGTGCATATAAGGAAAGGGGTAGGCAATGTAATCATCCCTTCTTTAAAGTAATCTTGATTTTAGCTATCCTCTCTTTAAGGAGTCTGTTTAAATGTTCATAAATCCTATTTGCCCGTGGGTGATAGGCAGAAGAGAACGTATGCTTTATACCTAATAATGAGTAACATGCTCAAATAGTTCATTTACAAAATGCAGTTCATTGTCAGACCGCAGAACCTCGCAGACGCCCCATCTTCGAAACACCTCACGCACGAGAAACTTGGCAGTGCATGTTGCATCAGGGTGCGTATATATGGATCTGCCTCAATCCATCTAGAAAAGGGACATACTGCTACCAGCCTATTGCCATTGCATGTTTGTATCATATCCATATAATCTATATGTAGGTATGGAAATGGTTCTTATGTAGGCACTGAAATGGATCTATGTTGGAAAACCGAATCCCTAAAGCTTGAGTTACAAAATTTCAAACACCACTTGTTTGCATTTTGTAACTCAAGCATTTGGGATTTTGGTTGTTTGCCCCCTGCTGTGCATTTAATGTATGCGGGGGACACCCCTGTAACTGCAGCAAGCCCATAATACTGAACTAGGGGAGCGGGGACACCCCTGCACCTCTCTTCCCCATGTTCGGTATTAATGGCTTCAGTTTTTTTACTATGCTGAATGCACACCAAATGTGCATTTGTCTTTTTTTGCGACCTTTTCAGCCGAAACAGCTGAAACGAGCCATTGGGTCTAGCGATTGCTCCTCTCACTGTCCGCAAAGTGTGACCTGCTGTAAACCCCTGGAACACGATGCAATTTACAATCAACTGCAGCACATGTTCTATGAAATTTGGTGAAAACCAATCTTCTGCAATCATAGCAGCAAGACTCTCTCAAATTGCATGCGCGGGGTAGTGAAGCTGCTCCAGCACCATCCTAACTAATGCTAGAGGTATAACTGGCTTTCCAGTGCTATCCTGTCTCCACATAGCCTCAGTGGGGGACAAGGAACACTGGCTCTTTCTCCACAGCTCTTGCTCTTATTGCACTCTCAAGTTGTACATTTCCTAAAACTATCTGGAGAACCCTATTAAAGATTGAGGGGGACTCAGAACACCCCTGAGGAAGACGAGTGTGTTTTAGGCGCTGATTTCTATATGAAAATGAAGTCAAGTCTTGTGCGTCTTCAGGGAGGGGAATTGAAAAGAATGTGTTCTTTAAATCTATTACTGCAAAATAATATTGTAGCCGGACTAGGAACTTAAGGAAACTCTGCTTCAACAATATTGTTTAGGAGGCATGGCCTGCAAACGAGGTATGCACACTTAGTTCCTCGGAGCTCCCGCTCCACCAGCTGAAATCCTGCCAAAATCTGATGGTGAAAACGGTGCAGAAAGACTGGTACTGTGAGCGAAGTAGGAAAGGAAAAGAAGGAAAGTAACGAGGACTGCATCCACGGAAAATTGGGACCAAAGTCTGGTGGCAGGGAGACACACCACACAACCAAGATGGATGCCGGAGCCACCCAGTGAGATACAATGGGAGCCTGCAGATACAATCAAAAACTCAGAGCAGAGACCGGCCCCCTTGGGGGCTCTTGTGGATCAAGTCCAGTGAGGGACAATTTGGCTCTGGTGTAGGCAAAAGGAAAGGCGAGTGGCTCCTGAGGTTGAAGGGGGCCATATAAGCCTGATGGAATATTCCCATCCATCGCACTGCCCCGGGAGGTGGTGGAACCACCCCCGCCAGGGCCTCGGGGGGTGGAAGATTAAGCCGGGAAACGGCCGTGCATGGCACCAAAGTCCCTCAATGTCGCGGAGGAGGTAAACAGCAGTCAGGCACAGCACAAGAAGGGACAAGCAGATAAACCCGGTGAAAGGAACGAGGACTAGTCAGCAGCCCCAGGCCGGCAATTCTGCAAAGAAATGCACAGCTAGTGCTATGCCAGAATGGATACGGGTGGACTGGAAGGTTGGAGGGACACATGCTGTGATCCAGATCAGGAAACAGAGAAAAGACCAGACAGCACAGAGATTATGGGCATACGTGATCCGGGAGGAAAAAGAGGTGAGAGACAGGGGAGCAGATAATACCCCTGAAGCCCTGGGCCCTACTGATAGATTTCACCCTGTCCCCCGGTCATCGGACAGAGCGAGGGGGAGAATAAGGTGGGGTACAGGACCAGAGGCTGAGGTCAAGACAAAGAAGGAAAGCTGGGACAGACAGTTCACTGCTGGCACAGGAGGGACAATGTCAGATGGATTGAACTGTTGGTCTGAATCAGCCCTTGGGTCCAGGTGGGGTGATTCCCCACAATATCCCTCAGGACACCAAGTAATAGACTAAGGTGCCACATCTAGGTGGAGGTGACAGGCCGGAATAGAGGGGGCAACGACACAGCTGAGGAAGGCCCTCTGCGACTAAAAGAGGTGGTGGCAGCATAAATTCGAGAGCAGGCCTGGGGTGGAATGCAGCTACCATGGCCAAAGGACAGCAGAAGATGGAGAAATACATGGAGGCAAAGGGCAAGTTACAGAAACAGGAGGGGCTGGACGGGGCCATGGAGGAAGGGGCAAGAGGAGGAGGAGGTGGGGTGACCCTGGACACATTGATGGAAGCGTTCCAAGCCACCAGGTCGTCTCTGGAAGGGAGCATCAAGGAGGTGGGGTGGATGTGTCCCTAGTATGGGCTGACCTTTGCAAGGTTTGCGAACAGATGGCAGAAGTGGAACAAAGAGTTAGCACGGTGGAAGACGATATCCAACACATGAAAAATCAAGTGGCGAGCCTGGTGGGGGCGACCAGGACCTTGGAGGTGAGAGTGGAGGACGCGGAGAGCCGCTTTAGACGATGTTACATTCGGCTGATCGGGGTAGCAGAGAGGGAAGAAGGGCCCAGTGCGGAGCTGTTTGTGGAAAACCTTGTCCTGAAGGTGGTAGGGATAAAGGGATTGTCCAAATTGTTCACAATTGAAAGGGCCTGCAGGGTGCCGGGTAGGGCCCCGCCACCGGGCGGCCCACCAAGAGTAATAGTGGCAAAGATCGTGTAGAGACCGAGACGCTATACTACAGGAAGCCCGCAAGGTGGGATGCTATGAAGTTGAGAACATGAAACTACGCATCTTCCCAGATTTTACCTAGGAAGTGCAGCGCCAGAGAAGAACGTGTGATGCAGTGAGGCGGCAACTTCGAGAACTGAACATAAAATATATGATGTTTTTCCCGGCTAAAATTTAAGTCATATCAGGGGGGGAAGTCATGGCTGTTTATTTCCCCAAAAGAGGTGTGGGATTGGTTAGATGCTTCACCACATGGAGGGGAGTCACAAAACAAAAGAGGGTCAGGAGGAGCACAAACTTGAGTAGGGGACAGAAGAGGGTCTAGCAGTGGCCATGATTACATGTTGGGGATTTAAGACTGGTGAGAAAATGTTGTGGAAACAAGGGAGAAGGGGAGATCTGGAGCTGGCAGGTGGGAGCGGGGGCAATGTAGAACCACCTCCCTCCCCCCGATGACGCCACTGGTCGCTAGCCCATGAGGAGAGGGCAAAAGGTGGGCAATACCAGTGAAGGGGTCCAGTGCATTGGGAATGGGGGTCCGTACCCGGGTAGGGGACGCCCAAGGGATAAAGTTTGGGGATTGGGTGGGGCAAGGGGGAATGGAGGGGTGGGAAAAGGGAGGTGGGGAGATGGGGGCAATGGGGGGCAGGGAGTTGGGGTCATCCAAGTTGGGTACGGTTAGTGTATTGGGTAAAGTTAAAAGGCAGGGAGGGAGTAGGGAAATTGGGGGGAGACCGAGCAATGAGATATATGAGACTGAAGAGGAGACTGGGAGAGGGGAACGTCAGCACAAAAAGGGATGGTGGGATTGTCATAGGAAGGATGTGTGGGGATAGGAAGAGGACCCTGGTCGGAGGGGGACAGGATATAAGATTCAACCGGTAGCAAAGATGGAGGTCAGAGGTTTGAAAATCGGGACATGGAATGTTCGGGGGCTGGGTAAGAGACCAAAGAAACAAAAAGTGGGAGAGTTCCTGAAAAGACAGGGGATACAGGTTGCTCTGATACAGGAAACACACCTGGTTAGGGCAGACCTAGTAGCATTGGGGAGAAAATGGGGAGGACAGGTGGTGGGTACGTCTTACTCATCACAGGTGAGGGGGGTATTGATCTGGGTGGTGGCAGGGGTGCCACTGCAGGTGGAAAGGGTACTGAAGGATGAGGTGGGGAGGAAGGACGGTAGTCATGCTGGGGAAGTGGGAGGAGCACTCAATATGCATAGTGAACTCGTACGCACTGAATATTGATGATAAGGAAAGGCATGGGGAAGAGAGAGGGTTCTCATGTTACTTGGGAGCACATGGATCGTACTCGCGCTTAGACTACCTATTGACAGGGAGGGAACATTGCCAGCAATTTGAAAAGCCAGAATATCTGTGGCGTACTCTCTCGGATCACTCTCCCCTGGTGGCTAAGCTGTTGGGAAAGGGGCAGGGAACCCCCACCAACGGTGTGGCGTATGCAGAGAGAGGTGCTGGGAGATGGGCCCTTCAAGAACGAGATATGAAAGGGGATTGAAAGCTACTTCGAGCTAAACGCAGGGTCAGTGACATCAGTCACTTTGATAGCAGTAGGCGGGACATTCGACTATACAAAGAGGGAGTTAAGGTGATGGAGGCTTTTGGCCTGGTTGATAAATAGGGAGAGCCAAAGGCGTATTATAACGCAAATTAGGACCAAGTCGGAGGAAATAGTGGGTACTCAGGACTGGATTAATAGGGCATTCATGGAATTCTATAGGGAATTGTACATAAGCTGTTGGACACAATTCGGTTACCAAAACCAGGGGTGGATATGAGGAAACAATTGGGGCTCCGATTGAGGAGGGGGATATCCGATGGGAGGTGCGCTCCATGAGGAAGGGCATGGCGCCCGGTAGCGATGGGTTACCTATAGAATTTTATTCTGAATATATAGAGCTTCTAGCCCCTGGGCTCAAGAAGGTGTATGACGAAACCTTTGAGAATGAGGACCTCTCAGAGTCAATGACGGAAGCCAACATAACAATAATATTGAAGGAAGGGAAAGACTCATTGGATTGCATGTCGTACCGTCCTATTTCCTTGTTGAACATTGACAGGAAAATCCTGGCAAACAGGATAGTGAGTGTAGCTCCGGAATCAGATCAATATGGTTTTATTGGAGGGAGGAATACAACAGGTAACATTAGTCGTCTCCATCATCTGATGGACCATATTAATTCCTAGAAGGGGAACTTATCGATTTCCTCCTTTAATGCCATGAACCCGTATGATTAGCTGGAATGGAACTGGCTATTCCGGTTACTGAAGGTGTTCAGGTTTGGGGAAAACATCTGTAAATGGCTGGGTCTGCTCTATAATAAGCCGGTAGCGATGGTGAGGACTAACGATTGGGTCTCTGAGAGATGTGAATGGAGTAGAAGGACAAGGCAGGGATGGCTATGGAGCAGTTGGCAGGGTTTCTATAACAGGAGATGGGATAGGCGGGGATTGCAGAATGAGGGGTGAGACATGTAGTATCACTGTATGCCAATGACTTATTGCTGTATGTGAATATCCCACGGTAGAATCTTCCAATGCTGTTGGAGGTGTTAAATAATTTTAGGCAGCTGTCAGGCTTTCAAATCAATTAGGAGAAGTTGCTGCTATTCCCCCTGGGAGGGTTATGTGGGGAATCTAACGGAGGAGGGGATAAAATGGGAAACAGAGTCATTCAAATATTTGGGCATATGGATATTTCACGATATGGAAGAAACGTCTGTACACAATACAGGGAGGGCGCTATCGAAAATAGGAGACTTGGTGCAGTTTTGGAAAGGCCTACCCCTTTTCCTGATGGGATGAGTGGCGTTATGTAAAATAGTGATCCTCCCAAGATTGCTCTATTTCAACACCAATATGCCGTATGTAGTGAAGATCTTTTTTTAAAATGCTGGATGGAAAGGTGGGGGAGTTATTGTGGAACACAGGGAGGAGGATGGTATCCCTAGCGATACTACAGAGGCCAAGGTCGGAAGGTGGACTGAGCATGCCAGACTATGAGAAATACTTTATAGAGGCTCAATTGCAGTGGAGTGGAGGCAGTCAGGTGGGGAAGTCCTGAAAGGGCTGATGGGGAGTCTACCACCTTATCAAAGACGGGTTGAATTTTTATGGAACCTTATGGGGATAAGGGGACTACAATTGTGTTTGAGGCAGTCAGAGAGGAATGGAGGAAATAACTTCGGAAGAAGGGACCCGGGCTCTATGAGGGGAACCTTCCGTGGGGGGTGGACCGGAAGCTGAGGCAGGCGATAGGGAGGGCAGGGATACAGAGGCTCCACGAAAAGGGCTGTGGAATGATGGAGGACCTGTTTGATGGAGGGAAGCTGTTGACGTTCTCAGAATGGTGTGTGAAGTTTGAACTACCGAAGGGATTATTCTTGGCATATGGGGCAGTAGAAAGTGGAATTATGGGACGGAATACCGGTGTAACCGGAAACAAGCCCACTACTGGAGGTACTGCTAGAGCAGACAGGGAGAAGGCGAGGGTTTTGTGCATTTACAAGGCCCTACAGGAGGAGGAACCTAGAGGGGAACTGAAGGAAAAGGGGAAGTGGGAGGCGGATGTTGGGTACCAGATATCGGAGAAGGAATGGACAAAGATTTGGGAGCAAGTCCAGAGGTGTCATGGAATGCCAGATTCCAACTGGCCCAATTTAACATCCTACATAGGACATATGTGACCCCAACAAGATTACGGGCAATGAAGAGCACCGTAAGTGTTGAGTGCCGAAGGTGTGGTAGGGGCCCAGCAGGATTTTGGCATATGATCTGGGATTGTGGAGTCATAGCAAACTATTGGGATAAGGTGATTAAAGGGGTGAATGGGTCATTGGGGACAAAACTGGAATGTAACTTGAGAATATGCATATGGGGGATCCTTTCAGGGGGAAAGAGGCATAAGTCATAGAACGGGATGGTGAGATTCTTACCAGTATTAGCTAAACGCAGCATGGCAATTGCATCATGGCAGGTGGATGCCCGTAGATGGGGAGTAGCCAAACTAGAGATATTGCGTGGGGCGAAGAATGAGAAAGCGGGATAATGGCAGACTGGGGCCAGTTGCTGAATGAATTGGCTATACCCAACAATCTGAAACCACCATGAGGTAAGGGGAAAGGGGGAGGCAAGATGATAGGGAGGAGGGAAGGAGAGGTGTGAGGATGGGTTTGGAGGGGTTCCACAGGGGGGTATTGATACACAGTGCCTGCTAATTATAAGAAACGGGGGAGGCTAACGAGAGAAAGAGGAGTAGGTATAGGTTTGGAGGTCTTACGGGAATCGGTCGAGATATGGGAAATTGGGGAGGTGGGGGGGCGGGGATGTTGGAATTATTTTCTGTTTTCCTTATTTACAAAATGCAAATAAAGAGTGTTTAAAAAAATATATGTATATTGTTTAGGAGACAGAATTCCTGAATATATCTCCATGAACCCCTAGTTGATTTCTTCACTGAGCACACAGTCATGTTACATGGGGACTCAGATGGCACCACTATTCTCTGCTTCATTAAAGCGGAAATAGTCTCAAATATACCTTCATCCGCTTCTCTGGACATGGGACATTATTTTGCTCATGGCAAGATTGCTCCTGGTTTGAGCTTGATTTTAACTGCTCCTGCTCCTTTCAATAGACCCACGTCACATGGACTTTTAGTCCATAAAATGTTTGACACTTTCTCTAAATCTAACTGAAAAACGTACGGTTTCTTTGTTACCATTGCCATTCTCTGCAGTGTTTCTCTATTCTCCACTTTAATCCAATAAATGAGACTTATGAAAAATACTAACTCATCATCTGAATAATCATCCTTGAAAAGCTCCTCGTCTGTCAAGTCTGTCAACCTATATCCTTCACAGAGGGCTATCACTGCTCTCCATCCTTTCCCCTCATCATCTGTCCCATGGACAACCACCCTTTCTTCTCTTACCACTGCTGCTTCTAACTCTAAAGGAATAACCTGTCCTTCATCATCATCCATAAGTATTTCTGGTCTAAAGAAAAACTCTTCATGTATTCTTAATATTTTACTTACCAACCTGGGTTACCACGTTAATAAAAAAAAAATCACTCCATACAAAAATACTTCTGGATCTGAAGGGACTCCTCGTAATGTCTCCTGGCTGCAAAGGCTAACATAAACTCTTTCGCATTCATGTAATGTATCCTTGGAGTGGAACGCATTATTCCTCCGTCAGTAAAAGATATCGTCATGTTAAATTTTGTCATTAAGTCATGCCCTAATATGTTAACTGGTGCCTGCCGAGAATACAATAATGGCATAGACACGTTGTGTTCTCCTGTAGAGATTGGTAATTCGTCTGTAAAAGGTACTAAGCTCATCGCCCCAGAGTATCTCTGCGCATTCATGGCAATGCCTGATATTGGATAGTTTCCCTCACAAACACAGGAATAAGTTGCTCTAGTGTCTACAAGAAACGAAAATGTCTTGCCTCCTATCGTTACCTTGACCCTTTATTCCTGTTGGGGATCTGGTGTCACTGATAGTACTGAACACATCAGGTCGCTCTGTGGGCTGTCCTATTGTGGATATAAATTCATCCCTGTACCCATGAAAGGATTTTCTCCTACTATGGTCACACTCCCTTTTCTACTTGTGGGTGTTTGTGGGTCTCATGCATTTGTATTCCATTGTGGTACCATGCCTTGCTGTGTCTGCACTTGCTGAGTTTGTATGTGTTGTGCTTGCACTTGCTGTGGTTGCCCTTGTGGCGGTTGTATTTGTAATGGCGTTTAATGTGTTTGCGGCACACATGCCTGATTCTGCGTGTGATCTTCGGCATAATACTCCTGTGGATCTGTATTGTATTGTGGAACATAGTCCATGCCCCGTCTCAGAGTTGGACAATTTTGCTCCATACAACCTATGCCTATGCATGTTCTGGCTATATGTCCCATCCTTCCACAATTCCAGCATTGTTGCAGTTGTCCACCATTCAATCCCTCTCCTCCCTGAGGGTTTTGAAATCCACCTTGTCCTCCTTCAAGTCTGTTCCCTCTCTCTAGTGGCCAAGGATTGTACCCACTCTGATCTGTAGGTGGTTCTCCTTTTGGTGGGAATCCAGATTTGTCCATACATTGATGAAAGGCTGACCAGAACCTCAACCAGGGAGCAACTGCAGGAACATGTCAAAGTGACCTAAAAAACCTTACGTTGTGTGGATTCCTACTGAAGAAGACATCTCGTCTTGTGCTCTTGCAACACCTCTAGGGCTTGGTTTTGGATGGCTAGAGGCCTGGCGATGATACCAGAAGACAGGGCCCGTAAGCTTCAAGTGGTAATAAGGAAGCTGCTATCACAGGACTCTGCCCCAGCCAGGGAAATGAATGGTTTCTTTGGCATCATTAGTGAGAGGTAGCTTGGGACCCTATGCATATCAACCCGGGGACCCATGAATG
Organism: Ambystoma mexicanum; assembly: GCF_040938575.1. Lineage (NCBI taxonomy): Eukaryota > Metazoa > Chordata > Amphibia > Caudata > Ambystomatidae > Ambystoma > Ambystoma mexicanum. The sequence continues at coordinate 166,459,500 of NC_090926.1, read as the reverse complement.
GTGTCGGAGGAACATCTCATTCTACAGGGAATTGACCGCCACAACCAAACCCACTCTCCAGGTCTCCCACCTTTATAGGTTACTGGTCAGGTGACCAATTCCAAACCAAACTTTCTGAACATTACAGAATCACACTCCAGGCCTTCCAGTGAAGTGGAGCCTCCCACCCTACACAAACACATTATAAAAATTCATAGACATGAGTTTGTCATTGATGGTACCATCCGTATGAGGTGTCATGTGACAGGCTTATTCCTTGTTCTTCCAGCCGAGGAGCTCTTCCACCACTCCCATCGAGGCAACTTCCACTGTCCATTAAACAATCCCTTTGTATCACCTGGGCCTAGCCAGTTCCATCAGTCACATGGTCCCAACAACCTGTAGACATCAGTTTAGCAGACAGTGTTCTGGCCATGACCAAATGTGAGTGTAAGAGAGAACATGCATGGCCTAGAACAAAGACGTCTCCAACAAAGGGTTGGCATGGCGAACATCAGAGAAAGGCATCTGTTAGTTGTTAGCCATAGAAAGCAATACTCTTTCCCGCACTGAGAATATTGATAGTATGGTTTCAATGAATCATAAGCACTGGAAATTACCCTAAGACGCTTTCCATCCTATCACATTTCAGCCACTGTGCCATTATAGAAAGGGAAGAAAACATTTAAAAATAATTACTGGTCTTACCTCAAATGGGGCATTGCAGCCTGTATTGATAAGTCATATGCCAGTCCAATGCCAGTGGTTCCGATTAATAGTTTTTTTGTTTGTCTCATACTCAGACAGGGGACTTGCTCACACCCCTTCCATGGGAATCAAGGTACATCCGACGGATGAGGTCCAAAAAGGCTAACACTTTTCTAGAGTTGCTTGTGCTCCCCTGCAGAGGGGAGATGACTGAGTAGTTCAGACTGGACTGTTCGCTTTAGGTACAAGATGGGAAGAAGAATAATGTGCTTGGCCAGATGGATAGCACACACACACAGTGCGTTCACCCCGGGAACGGGAAGACATAGTTGCCAACATGACCCGTTCCAATCTGTAGGTTCTTATCCAGTGCTGGTATTTTCTTTGCATTCTGGGACTTTTATAATGGGGAAAGTTGTACTACAAGTCCCAGAATGCAAAGGAAAAAAACAGGACTGGATAAGCAACTACAGATTGGAATTGGTCATGTTGGCAAGAGTGGGAAGATGTTGTATAACACGCGTTCAAAACCCCAATCACGACTAATGGGCCCTTCTGGGGTTGAACAATTAAGAACCACAAGAACACTGTTTCTGATGGCACTTAATAACTGACCCATCTGCAAGAAGTGCTACTTAAATCACCAAATTCTTCTTCACATTTTGATGGCTTGTCCCCTTCTGCAATGGCAAACACAGGCTAAACAATAAGGTGAAAGCACAGGTGAAACTATTCACACCGAAGGATTCCCCAAGCAATTCCAGTGAATATGATAAGTCCTACATCCATCATTTTGTGCATGATAAAATAGAAGTCACAGACTCTCGGATTGCTTCCAGCCAGCAATCATGCACGAAAAGGTGAAACCATAAAAAGCTCCAAAATCCTTGATGAGGAGACAATCTAAATGACACGCACTTGAGAGCTTAGCCTGCTGCACATCTCCACAACCTAAATGCAGTTTTTAGTACGTTCTTAACATGCGGAAGACTACACGGTTGCCTTTTACCAGTGTAATGTGGGAGGACGCTTCTCAGTCCTTCACTGCTGTTACCTCACAAGCGCTTTTGCCTGGCACAGTCTTCCGCACATATTGTTGGATACACGGTTTCTTCAGCTCCAAAATGTCACCAGGAGCAGCTTGGGTGTGCAAACCCATTGCAACATGGCATGCTAAACCCTCCCAATTTTAGATCCAGTTGTCTTGAGCGGTGTAACTGTTTTCTCAGAATATGTGGAGCGACCGAGCACAGCAAAGAAGGCTGAACCAACCAAGAGGAATTAGGGGTGGTGCTCTCACCCTCGGCCCCACCTGAGAAAATTAGAAAAAATTGGGTTAATATCGTGTATTTCCAGCATACTTTCAGTGAAAATTTGGGTAAAAAGCCACAGTTTGAAATGGGTTTTGCAGGCTAAAACATGCAAAAATCAATTAGATGACACAACTCACCAAAATTACACAGGAGCATTTTCCAACCCCTTTTCACAATGTGTTTGCCCAAAATATATGCCAGTATAAAAGACCTGTTCATGATGGCTGTGCCCATATGTATCCATGGGGGCTGCACCAATATTTGCCAGTATTACAATATAAAACAACCTACTTCTGCTGGCTTTATTCGTACAAACTTTCATGCCACAGTAAAGAAGTATGTCCAGACTGGACTCACCAATGCGGCCCAGTACCATTTGGGAACACTCATCATGCTGTCTTCACCCTTGGTGACCAGTAAAACATACCATGCCAAAGTAAAGATACATGTCCAAACTGAACCCACCAATAATGGCCAGTAGCATGTATGGACACTCATCCTGCTGCTTCATACTTGATGCCCAGTAAAAAATGCCATGTCACAGTGAAAGTTTGTCCAGACTGAACCCATCAATATGGGCCAGTTGCAAGTAGGAACACTCATCATGCTGCCTTCACCGCTGATGACAATTAAAAATGCAATGCCACTGTGAAGATTTGTCCAACCCAGCAATGTGGTCCATTACCAAGTAGAAACACTCATCATGCTGCCTTCACCGTTGATACCTAGTGAAAAATACTGTACCAAAGTAAACAAATGCCTAGACTGGACCCACTTTTGTGGACTATTGCCAATTAGAAACACTGGTAATGCTGCCTTCACCCTTGATGCCCAGTAAAAAAATGCTATGGCATAGTAAAGAAACATGTCCAAACTAGAACCACCAATGTGGTCCAATATCACTCGTTATGCTGCCTCCACTCTTGACGTCCAGTAACAAATGGCATATCACAGGCAAGAAATTTCCAGAGTGGACCCACCAATTCGAGCGAGTACCACATAGGTACACTCATTATACTTCCTTCACCTCTGCATGGAATAATTTAGTGGGCATCAACTTGTTGCCCAGTAAACAGTGACATGGCATAGTAAGATCTTCCACCCCCTCTGCCCCTATCCACTCCCTCTACTCGATGCCTGCTCCCGGGGTCTGGCACACATGCATCTGCAATCACACAGCATCATCCATTCTTCATTCACTCTCACATGATTGACACGCACAAGAGCATTTATACGGCATTCAATCTTCATTCACTCAGTCTCTCATGCTCACAAACGGTATCCCGTCATATTGTCGGGAAAAAAAAAATTGAATGCCATTTCATCGGAAAAAGATTTGCGGAAAAAAAATGTCGAATGCATGTTATATGTTTTTTTTGGGTTTAGCTAGTAAAAAAACAGTGTAAATAAAAAAAAACAGGGGGTAGGGGGAACGCCCCATTAAAAAAAAAGTTTTTTGGCATTTTTCGTTCGACAAAATGACATTCGAAAAAGTGACATTCGACATAGTCACTATAAACCTCACAAACGCGCATCCGCATTCACATGCCATTCATTCTTCATTCACTCTCACATTCACAAACACTCATCACCATTCATACAGCACTCATTCATTCTCACATGATTGACACGCACAATAGAATTCATAGAGCATTCAATCTTCATTCACTCAGTCTCTCATGCTCACAAACACTCATCACCATTCATACAGCACTCATTCATTCTTCACTCGCTTCACATTCACCCATGCTGCGCCCTCGTACAGGATTCCCGTGCTCTCTCACTCACACACACCCAAACAACATGCACTCGCTCATTCACGCACCCAGGTAAAAATGCAAACACTTGCATAAATGCTCACACAAATAGATTTTGAGCAACAATGAGATAACCCTGCAAGAGTGGTATTCATATTTTAGTTCCCTATATAAAAAGATAATAGAGACAATGTATTGTTAAGTACACATATTTGATCATTAACTCCGCCTGGAATCATGTTGACCCCATTCTCACCCTCCGAGCTTGAGGTAGCTTTGCTATAACAAAAAGCAGACAAGGCCCCGGAGCCTGACTGTACCTGCTGATATTTTGAAGGAACAGCCCAACCTTTGGCTACCCTTTCTTGCAAAGTTTAACAACGAAGTCCTTCAGATTGGCATAATCCCACAAAGATGGCAGAGAGCTATTTTGGGTCCTATCTATAAGAAGGGGTTACAGCAATCTGCCACAAAACTATCGCCCAATTGCTTTACTCGATTCTTTGGGCAAGATTTTTGGCAAATAGTCACGACAAAGTTAGAAGACTGGTGTGCTGTACAGAAGGCATTATCACTGCTGCAAGCCAGTTTTCGGAAAGGGCTATCCACAACTGACAAGGCATTTCGATTATTACAGGCACTGTATACATCTGTTGTCCTTAAAAAGCAGCCAATGTTTCTTACCTTTGTTGACCTGGAAGCTTTTGGCAGATTTTCCCGCCCCAGACCATGGAGTGTCCTGGAGCAATCAGCAGTCCCAGCACCCCTCCTATCTGCTATACTTTTATTATACACTGACAACCAGGCAAGGGTGAGAGGAAATGCAAACATGGGGTCCAGCGCACAATTCAATATTGACAATAGGGTACATCAGAGGTGTGCATTGGTTGGCATCCCTGCTCCTCTCATTGTTTATAATTGATTTGATAATTTTGTTTCTGTTTTTTTCAATTGACTTACAGTTTGAACAAAAAAACTTTTCACAAACCAATTCCTACTACTTACACTTGATTTAGATACCGTGTTTCCTTCCTAAAATCCATTAACATGATGAAACCACAAATCAAAGTACATGATCCAATAAAAACAGTGAGGTTGCTTGGCCAACCGGCTTCAGTTTAACATTTCGCAAACACAGGTCATTTCTCTCCAGAGCAGTGTGAAAAAGACAATGTGCCACCTGATTATAGTCCTGCATAAATTCCTCCCATATCAATTCGGGGGGTAAGGTCCCCACTCACTCCCACCGATCCTAGGGCTCCAGCCCTTAACGTGGTAAGAGATCCACATTGACACAGGAGAAGTTTTACCGATTCCACCTCATACTCCCCACACAGAGGACAATCCCTGCCCACTCCTGTTGTTTGGCGCCAGATCCCCTCTAGGTCACCTGTTTTGACAGCATAAAATTAAAATTTTAGATGTTCCCATATCAAGCAATTGCCTGCAAATTGCTGGATATAGGACGCTGTGACTTGCCGCTTCAGCATGTAGGCCACACAATCTTTTCGTGCTGAGGTTAACCAATGATCGTTCGGACCCTTATCCGGCTAAGATGCCTTTCATAGTTTTCTTGAAGCTTTCCAACGGAAGAGCCAATGGAAGCTAGGTGCTAAGTTCCGCCATTTTTCTGCTATGCCACATGCCTTTGCAATGGTACTCCGAGGCATGTGACTCGCTCTAGCTGTGTGTGCCACCAGAATTAAACCCAGCACAGAATCCCCTGGGACATTGACTAATTTCCAGTAAAGTGTTAGGCAGCTAGAGTATATTTGGCAGTCAATGGGGCGAATTTCAAATTCCAGCATCACCATTTCCATCGATGTATATTTTGGAAGTCGTAAAAGGCTTTTTATTAAAAGAGCCGTTGAGCTTACTTATCTCCCCGAATTGAGTGAGTGCCCAAATCTCAACCCCATACCTTAGGATAGAGGCAGCCTTAGCTTGATATAGCTGTAGCAGCGTGTCTGTTGAGAATCCACTTCCATTTTGAGCAAAGGTGCAAATTCCACCTAAGATGGAGTGAGTTCTCAAACGGACCTGGTATAAGTGTAGGTTGCCTTGTAATCTCTGATCTAACTTCATCCCCAAATATTTATATGTGGTGACCACCTCCAGTTTCACCCCCTCAATTTCCCAGCCAGCCCTTTTTTCTTAGATCTCCCTCGGTTGAATATCATTATTTTAGATTTGAAAGTGTTAATGGTTAAAGAGTTGATGTTAAGATACTCTGTCAACCTGTCTAGGGAAGCCTGCAGTCATCCCGGTGTTAAGTCCAATATGGCCAGGTTATCTGCATAACCCAGACATTCGATTAGGAAGTCACATAGTTTTGTGGGAATGGCAACATGAATTATGTAAAGCCCCTCCCAGGTCCGCTGTGTAAAGATTGAACAATATGGGAGCTAGAATTCAGCCTTGTTTCAGGCCTTTGCTCGTTGGTATCCAGGACGGCATTCCCCCGCCCTGGTCTAATCTGACCTTGGCTCTGGTGCACAGTAAAGTGATCCTCTTTAGTAGGCCAGGGGGAATCTTCAGTTCGGACAACTTCGCCCAGAGCCTATTGCGGTCCACCGTGTCAAATGCGGCACTTAGATCAATAAATGCCACATATGCGGCCGCTTCATAATCTGGCCTGCCTGTTGTATGATGGTAGATAGGGCGAGCACATTGATCGGGGTGCTAGACTGCTTGCGGAATCCCGTCTGATTAATGGGGATAATGTCCAGGGCTTCCAACCATTCCTCCAGCTCTTTCAGGAGCACTCGGGCAAACAATTTTGCGGGCACATGCAGCACCACTAATAAGTGGTAATTTCTTTGGTCGCAGTGTTTGCCTTTCTTTAGGATGGGTACAACTGTGCTATCCTGCCATGATGATGGAATACTCTGCAGTACCTCGATAATACGGAAGACTATATGCAGGGCACCCGCCCACAGCGTGGGGTCCGCCTTCACCTTTTCTTAATCTCTTCATCATAGAGGTGCTGCTGAGAGTCCCTAAGGCCCACCCCCTTCTTCCCACAGGGAAAACAGTGACAAGTGAACAATTCTGGATGGTTTCAAGATGTGTAGCGAATTGTGGAGGACCATATCGGCCTCCTCTGTCCATAAGAACGACACAATGGGGGAGGTATGAGTACAACAAAAGCCTAAGGAGACCTGTGCAGCTTCCTCTGCCCTTATTAAATTACTATCTTTCCAAGAAATGCGATTTAGGCCTGCATTCACCCTCAGAGTGTCAGCTGACCTTACACTGCGCAGTGGCACTTTGATGTTCAAAGTGCCATGATCGGGAAGTGGTCCCTTTCTAGGCAGTGGTAAACACACATGTCCTTTGCAACCAATGTGGGTTTAGCAATAAACAGATAATCCAAAATGCTGCTCCCTTTCTTACCTACCATGGTGAAGTTAGGTGGAGTGTCTGATTCACGTGCACCATTCATCATAGAAAACCCATATTTATAAAGCAGACATGCCCACTTCAGTCCCCAACAGTTAGCCCTGGAGGACTCACCATCCTGCATGTGCTCGCTGGAGGCCGACCACTCAGCTGCCTGACAAGAGGTGAGCAGCGAGATTCTCGCATTGAAATCCCTGCACAGTAGAATCGGACACCCCAAAATGTAGTTCCTCTAGAATATTTTCAACTTCCTTAAGTAGTAAATTGGCCTGCCCCAGATACGGCAGGATATATATCTCAATTAGTACCTCCTGCCATGGAGTATAGCCCATTTTTGGGTCAGAGGTCATCCTGCCCATGACAATGTTCACAGATGGGGACACTACTTCTACCAGCCCCGTGGGTTTTCTTACACCCAGGGCCAAGCCACCCCTCGGGCGACCCTTGGCCTCTTGCGCTGCTTCTTTTAAGAAGCTCCAACCATCAACCATCAGGGGGTCTGTTAACCATGTCTCCTGCAATAAAATAACTCCAAACCCATGGAAAGACTGCAAGAGGCTGTCCGGCTGAAATAAGTGAGAGTGTCCCCGTGTGTTCCAAGCAAAGAGCAGGAAGGGGTCATTAGACCTGGTTAAGGGTGGGCAGCCCCCCTCCTTTCCATGAGGGTGGCTAACCATGCCCAGTGAGAGTGTACTCCCCAACCCCCACAGCACCATTATTTTCAATTTGTCCATGTTTGAACTGGTATTAGGGCCAACATATTGATCTCCCTTGTTGGGCACTTCCTTGCCCTTGGGCTTGTGCATCCAGGGAGGGTTTTTATGTCCATTGAAGTCATGCACCTCTTATACCAAGCATTAGTACCCAGCACGCGCTGCGCACCGGGTAAACAACGTGTGGATTGGCTCTTTTCCGAGCCATACCACACGGTATTCCCGTGTATGCCGTGCGTGCCTGGTACTCTGTTCCTGGTGAGGGGCGTGGCAGCCCCTTAGCCAATGAGGAGGCTCGAAACGGGGCAATCCTCGCTCCAAGCCTCCCCATGACTGGAGGCTGCCTTTGTCCCCCGCCTGGGACTCAGGTACGTTTTTATTTTCCTCCATCCTCCCCCTCGCAAACTATCCACTCCCCACCCTCCCAACCCCACTTACCTTCTTTTTTTTCTTTTGGAGCGAACGCGCTGGAAACACTTCTGTTCTCAGCGCGTCCGCTCCCGATGGCCGCCATGGAAAGGGAAAATGGATTACGTTTTCCCTTTCCTGGCAGCCATTTTTGTTCAACTTTTCTTTTTTTTGTTTCGAAACGCGGGGTACTAATGTCTATAAGACCCTCGCCGGCGGGCCAATACTGCCCATGGTAATGCCCCCGGGGCTTCGTGAAGGCCCCTGCACTACGGCCCCGGGGGCATTACCTGGAGCGGTATTGGCCCGCCGCCTCGGGTCTTATTGCCACAGTCATATCCCAGTTTATGTAAGGCCTCACGGTGGTCCAGGATATAATGGAGGACATCTTCAGAAAAGAAGTATATAGCGAGGTGGCATATTCAGAATTCTCGTTTATGTCCACAATTTTAATGTCATCTGAGCTGATAAAGCGCAGAGGGACTAACGCATCTAAGAGGTTTAGGAAGCATGAGCAGTTCAAGTGGAGGTCCATACCCCCACAGAATAAGCTTGTCACCTGCAATGCCTTGGTTCTCGTCGAGCACAAGGTTCGAGCTTTCTTTACTGAGTCATACGAGGAAGTGCCACCCCACTGGCCCAAGTTGACTTGAATCATGGCGTTGGTCACAGGCCGGAGGGTCACCCCTCGAACTGCATCAGGGGCAGGAAAGAATAGTGCCTCCAGGTTGATCACTAAGTCTTGATCTGGGTCTGTGTTACCATCCACTGAGGCACTCTGCTGCGCTCCGCTTAGCCCAAGGATTATATGGGCTGTGCGAGTAGCGATGGTAAAGAGTGTGGAAAGACTCCTTCAAAGCACCTTTCCCCTGCAGAAAGCAGTAAACAACGTTTCTCGCCGACCTCGCAAAGACACTCAGGCATTCTGCTGAGCTTTGCTTAGCCCAAGGATTACATGGGTGGTGTGAGTAGGGATGGTAGAAAGTGTGGAAAGACTCCTTCAGAGCACCTTTACGCTACATAAAGAGGTAAACAAAGTCCCTAGCCGACATTACCAAGACACTTAGGGACTCTGCTGCGCTCCGCTCCATGTGATTGTGAACAAAATAATATAAAGTGCTGCATTGGTGTTCTGTACCGAGCGGTATATATTCTGAGAATACCATTTATACATGTAGTCAAGTATTTTTCATAGGTTACATCTTGAGACGTTGTTGTCCACCATCATCAATGTCCATATGTTCCCTTTATACCAAGCAGTAAGGACTGGTAAGCAAAACAACAAAAGCGAACAAATATATACTGCTCAGTACAGTACAACAATGGAACACTTAAATTATTTTGTTCACAATCACAGGTCCTCTTGCATGAATCCATCACATGTAGAGACTTGTCCTCTGCAAAACCACTGTTTACCCGTTGTGAACCACAACAACATAAGTCTATTTTAATGATATAATTAGGAACTTGTCAATTAAGTTCACATAAGTCAGAAATTGTGATTCAGATTCTGTAAGAAGAGATAAATTACTGATTGTATGTTTACGTTTTAGGGCTCCCTAGGATGTAAAATACCTCACCACAGAAGCTTAAGGGGAGATCATTCCAATTTCTTTGCCAGTACCTGACTTGCCCTGGCAAAGTGAAGTGATTGTATTAAATGTCTGGCTAACTTTGAAAAGTCATTTATTTTGAGTAAAACTCAATTAAGACTGTCCTGAAGAAGGTGGTATCACATAGTTAACCACCAAAACCGGTAGACACACAGTTAGTGAAGGCCTTCGAACAACTGCCATACACTACGACCACCAGACAGTTTGACTAGCTTTTATGCCACTCAACTGACTGGCTTAGTCTTCTAATACACTAATCAATGTTTTTAGAACAGTTTTTAATTTGGTTTAAACCCCTAAGGTACTGGCTAATAAGGGGTTATATTGCGTACCTTTCCCTCCCTTTAAGGTTAAAGAAGGCCCCAGATAACTACTTTCTATTGGAAAACAGTACTGTGAGAAAAAGAAAAAATGTAGACAATATGCCTAGTGTTTAGAATAGCAAAAATATCACTTTGTTTTCTGTATTCTATCCACTAATATACAGGCGGCCCACCAGCATTCTCTAGGGCTAGTATGTGGGATAGGAAGGGTGAGTTAGAAAACGCTCTCTGTCCCCCTTCTTTTTCCTTCTTATTCATTTACTGCTCCAGTTGTGATAACAACAGAATCAACTAACTTTATATTGAACAACCTGACTGAAGGATGTATTGTGCCAGAAATGTCTTTTTCTCTTGGTACATAGGAAGTTTGTCTCCTCTAGAAATTGTCTTTACTGCAATTATTTTTGCAGGGTGCACTGGTCGCAGCCAGCTAAACACTAGGTTTGCCTGCTCCTCCTTCGTGTTACAAAGTGCAGCTCAGGCATAACTTATATAGGTTTATCATGAGCAATTGCCCCCCCCCACCTTTTGGTTTGTGAGCCATTTTAAATAGACAGATGTATTTGATAATTATTGATTGTTCATGTAATTGGTGAATCTGTATTGCATCAGTTTGTTTTATACCTATGCCGAAATAAACAATACAACAATGATTCCGGTCCTCTCTGTCTCGTGCAACCTGCTGCAATTAAGCCCCCCTGGCACCTACACAAATAAAATACAACAGGAACCAGCAAGCAGACAGTGGGCCTCATTTCAGCTCTTAGCGGTCTTTTAAAAAAGAGCTGGTATTCGTGGATACCAGCACTTTACCGGACCACCTGACTACAGATTTGCTGGTGGGGCACCTGGGTTACCTCCAGCTAACAGCTGGATCTAAGCCAGGCGCCCTACTGGCAAAAAATCCCTCATTACCGGCACCGGCATTGCCGGTGCCGGTAATGATGACAAATCTCCTCATGGAGTCCTATGGGACTCAATTAATGGGTATTTACACCATCATTCCGGCACTCAGAATCCAGCGGCAATGCCGCCGGACCTAGTGCCAGAAATTGAATCTCTATTTGCCGGTTTCCTGGCAGCTCTACTGCCAGGATACTGGCAATCGCAGAATGAGGCTCAGTGTTTCCTGCCTCCTGCATTTATGCAATGAAGCCGCAGCACCTCCATCTCACCACCTCTCAGTCCCTGGATATATGGGGAGGCAGAAGAGCACCCCCTGGCAAATTCAGACCGGCAGAACCCCAGCCTGCATCCCCAATGGGACACACATGGCTGGAGAAGCAAAACATCCCCAGCCTGGCATGGCTCATTGGGTATGCGTGCTTCGCTTTGACAGTTAAAGCAGCCTAGGAGCACTCCCCTAGCTACTGAAAGCAGCTGAGCAAGAGTTCTTGTGTTTTCACTGGGCTTGCTTGGCTCCTCCATAATGAGCGTGGGTACTGACGGGTCGTCACCCCATGCCTATTATGGATGAGCCGCCACTGTTAAGGTCTCCAGCAGCCATAGCAATATGAGTGCCAGCCTCTTATTGACTGCCCTGCCATTTACATGTGTTACACTGGCTTTCTATTTTCCCTACCTAGTTTGCGCCCAAATTTCCCAACATTAACAGTGCCCCCTTCAATCCCTTTTCTCGTTCATTGCTCATTGGTTTTGGGTCCTCCTTGCTTACTTCCAGTTCCTCTCTGGAGATTTTTTCTCTGCAGTCACTTGTTTGATACCTTAGATCCAGCACCAGGTGCATGTAATCATTGGGGATGCCCATGGATACATGATGGCAATGGTGTTTTTACTATTAATTCATTGTTGTAGTTTTGACTTTCTGCATTACAGTTTCTCTACCTATACTAATTACTCCAGCTTGTGTTGCTCTTCACTCTCTGCCCTCTGAAGGAGCACTTAGACCTGGGGTGAAACCCCAATCAGTCTACACATGGTGCTAGGCCTTTTTCCCCTTCATGTCTAACTTCCTGACTGACAGAACACAAAGGATGATATTTTTTTATCATTTAGATTTTTATTGAAGCATAAGGCATGTAGTACCACAAACATTAACTGCTGCATGCATCTTCTGCGTACAGTAAACCCGTACAACATTATTTATCAATTTATAGGGTTCTCCATATTGCAGTTGGTACATAAATCGAGGTAGAAGGCTTACAGGAACAGAATATAAAACCAAAACAAATTAAATATAATCTAACATAAAATACAGTGTGGGGATCAGTGGAGCTCAGATTGTCTAGAATAGGTGTTAGGTTAAAGCAGTGAAAAGGACGCTATCTCATGGAGCTTATGGTGAAGGCCAGGGTTATCACAACAATTCACAATGTCGCCATTTCCCCAGTCAGTGCTGCATCTGCATCAATTTTTTATCATAGCAGCACAAAGCACACCGTCACCCACCCATCCTTCATGTTTGACACCTCTGAGGACTTCCGGTTCTTGCCACGACCAATCGTGCTGCAACCAGAAAGTGGGTTATCAACCTGGAGATCTTGGCCCCCAACTTGTAGTACCCCTACGGGTCTACGTCACCCAACAAAACGACCTCGGGATCTAGCAACAGGTCTACTCCACAGATTACCCTTATCTGGGCCAGGATCTCCTCCCAAAACACACGGACAAGGAGACATGTCCACCATATATGGAAAAAGGTGCCAGGAGGGGAAAGGTAGGGTTCATTTTGTGCAAGCGCTCTGGGGTAAGGTACCATTGACACATCACCTTAAAGCTATTCTCTTTAAGCTGGTCCGATTTGGAGGATGTACTAGCTCTTGTTCAAATGCTATACCAAGCCAGATCGCCTAGAGGCTTCCCTAAATCCTCCTCCCACTGAACCATATATGCATGAGGGGGTTTAAACCTGTTGGAGCCTAACACTCTATATAAGGAGGAGACCTTACGATCCGGGCGGTCACCAATAAACAAAACTTCAAATTGGGAAGATTCTCTCTTTGCCTAGGGCGACACTTTCAATTTAGCTATCCAATGTCTAAGCTGTATATAGCTGTACCTACCGGTATCGTCTACCATAAAAGTTTGTTTGCATTGCTCGAAAGTAAGGGGGAACTGATCAACAAACAACTGGCCCAATCTGCATAATCCACCCTCTATGCAGTGAATAAATCGCTCTGCAGCCAGCTCCGGAGGGAATTCCAGGTTATTCCATATACTTGTCATGGGGGACGGGAAGGTGGCAATGGCATTCTACGGGCTGCCTTGTCCAAATAATCGAGCGTAGTTCTAGTTGTTGGAAGTACATGTCCCATTTGTTTCCTTGCCACCAGGGAGTGCCAGCACCACTGATGTAAGGGGCCCCCAGGCTGTCCTGGTCAATATCTACCCAGTATTTGTGATTTTGCGTGGTTACCTGGCTTTCAAATAATGGTGCAAGTTGAGCAGCATACTGGAACCTCTCAATGCCCAGTACAGCTAATCCCCCACTGGCCTTTGCAGCCATGAGTGTATGCCTAGCTACCCTGGGAAATTATTTAGCCCAGATAAATCTAAAAATATGAGATTGAAGGTCCTTGAGTACCGTCCATGGAATCCAAATGGGCAGCGCCTGGAGTGTGTATTACAGCATAGGTTGTAAAGTCATCTTGACCGCAGTTACTCTCCAGCGCTTTGCTTAGCTGAAGCAAAGAGAGCCAGAACATTGGCTGCATACAAATTAGCGTATTGTGTAGTTAGGTGAACGCCCAAATACTTCAAGGCATCGGATGCCCAGGAGAATGGGAAGGTGGCCTTCAATTGAGCAATCATCTATGGCATTTTTGAGACATTAAAAATGGTAGACATTGTATAATTGATCTTAAATCGCGAGACCATGTGCAATATTTCTAACTAAGACACTATGTGGGGCAAGGAGACCCAGGAATCACACAAGTAGACAAGGAGATTATCTGCATATAGCGCTATTTTATGCTCATGTCCGGCAATGTTCAGTCCATGAATATCTACTGACGCGTCAGGGGATCCATGGATAGGGCGAACAAAAGCGGGGACAGCGGACACCCCTGTCAGGTTCCTCTCCACAAGCACATTGGGTCTGATAGAAAACTGTTCACTTTAATTTGAGTAGATGGAAGCACACAGTTGGGCAGTATCCATTTGAGAAAAGTTGGTCCGATCCCTTTCAAGATAGATATTTCCAATCTACTCAGTCAAACGCTTTTTCGGCATCAATAGAAAGGAGGGCCATTTCCCTCTTGTACTTCTGTGCCCAGTCAAGGACATTGACAGTGCGATGGATATTGTCAAATGTTTGGCATCCCGGGACAAACCCCTTTTGGTCTCCACCAACCCCTTCAGCAAGGAATGTAGCTAGGCGTGCGGCCAAGGTTTTGGAATAGATGCAGTGATCATAATTGAGGACCGCAATAGTCTGTAAAAAGAGCATAGGTTGAGATCCTTACCCAGCTTACCTATTAATGGGAGTGCCGATTCGCCGATACAGGGTGTGAAAGTCCCCATCTCTACAAAGGAGTTAAATAGCACCGCCAAATCAGGTGAAAGTATATTGGAATAGTTTTTATAAAAAAGGGCTTTAAACCCATCTGGGCCCAGAGCCTTATTCGCAGGGACGGTGTGAATAGCCTGGGTAACCTCTTTGAGCGTTATGGCAGAATCCAACTTTAGTTTATTATCCTCAGAGATCTGAGGGAGTTGTGTATTCTTTGTCTAAGAGGGAAGTGCTACTTTATACATAGCTTAATCAACCCAAGACAGACATTTGCAAGCATGCTAGGACAACGACATGTCTGTCTTGGGTTAATTAAACTGTATATAAAGTAGCACTGCCCCCTTGGACAAAGACAATTTGCTGGAGAAAAAAGGTTTGCATTTGAGCCAATTTGCATAACCACAATGCCTTGCTTTTTTGGCTCAGAACTGGAAGTGAACTTCCAGCGATGGCTACCAGGTGGCGCTATGGAATGTGTGACTTGGCTCAAATGGACTTTCCACCTTTCACATTTCAGGTGAATCTTTTTTCTCCAAACCTTTTTAATCCCACCATAACTTTCTTGGAGTTGTGAAAGCATGGCCAAATGCTACAACCACAAAGCTGTCCGGACTATACTGGTTCGAAAGATCCTGCGTCTGGCAGAGTGGGTATGGCATATTATCTGGAAAGCACTGGGGAGTATAAAGTGGGGTGACTGACGAATGATGTGTCTATTTGTATGGCTGAGTTGGTGGCGATTGCATTGGCGATTGATAGGGTGTGCGAGTTGGGGTATGTGAAAGTGGTGGTGTTCTCAGATTCATTGAGTGGGTTGCAGGCGATTGTGGCAGGGGATGGTGATAGGAAGGATGTGATTTTGGACATCAGGAGGAAGATTGATTGGTGTGTGCGTGGGGGAATGGATTTGGAGTTGGCGTGGGTCCCCAGTCACAGTGGCATTTTGGGTAATGAGTTGGTGGATCTGGCGGCGGTTGAAGGTATGAGGAGGGGAGCGGTTGATGTGAGGTTGCCTTTCAGTGTGGATGAGGTGAAGGCTGTGGTGGTGAGACGGGTCATGGATGAGTGGCAGGAGAGGTGGGGGAGTGGGGTGAAGGGCAGGTGGATGTTTGGTGTGCGTGGGAAAGTGTCAGTGAAGGTGGATGCGCGGAGTCTGGAATGGAGGAGGGGGGAGGAGGTGATGCTGAGTCGGTTGAGAATAGCACATGTGGGGCTGAATGACTGTCTATATCGAGTGGGGAAGCGTGAGTCGAGGGACTGTGCAGTATGTGGGGTGCCTGAGACTGTGGGACATTTTCTGCTTAGGTGTGAGAGACATGTTGAGGAGAGAGAATTGATGAGAGTTTGGATGTCTGCGCTGGGTGTGGCTGAGCTGAGTGGGAAGGCTTTGCTGGGAGGTGACGGGGTGAGAGGCAGGAGGAGGAGCAGTGTGTTGTTGGATTTTGTGAGGCAGACAGGGCGGTGGGAGGAGTTATGAGATTGTGAGGGCAATGTGTATGAATGGTGGGGGTAGGTGCACATCATCCTATTGGATGGGGAAGCGCCTGCGTGGGTCCGCCCACGCATTCAGTAATTTTGAAGAAAAAGAACTATACTGCACTAATGATCCTTAATAAGGGTGAAACCAGTTATGTAGTGGTCTTGGCATCCTTGCACATGTTTGTCTTCGGTTGATTAAGCTGTGTATAAAGTATCTCTGCCCTCTTAGACAAAGACAATTTCCTGGAGATGCCTTGTTGTTGTGGCTTAGAACTGCACTCAAATGGACTTTTCTATATATTGTGCATTCGGTTTTACACGATGCATTTTTTAAATCCTTTTGTAAACATTAAAGACACCAGTATTCTTTCTACTGTGTCCGTTGTGTTTTGTCCGACTTTTTTCTGAACCTGGCACTAGTTTTTGTGCCTGCGGGAGTGCGGTTCGCCTCTTCCTCCTTGTTTTGCAATATATATATATATATATTGGCTTATATATATATATATATACATATATATATATATATATAAGCCAATAGAATAAGTGAGCGCATGACCAATTTGGAAGGTGATAAGGAGACCTGGCCTGAGTGGTGGACCGCCAAATACAGATAGCTGCATTAGTGGGGGACTATGGACTCTTTTGGATAGCATGTGGCGTCTTGTTGCGTTTATCACTTATACTCCACCACGAGACTCGGCCCTGCTCAACACACTCTATTGGGGCATTGCTTGAGTTCTATAAAGCTGGACATTGTTTCATGAAACAGGTAGGACAGGTGAGATGAGCGCGAGGATTTGCAGTCTGCAGGATATGCTGGTTAGGCAAGAAGGAGGACATGTAGAAAGCAGGAATCGCGAGCTGGTTTTAAGAGGAAATCAACAGGTTTTGTAAGATTGAATGTGCGGGAGGTAAGTGCTTGCACTGATTTAATGCTTCCAAGTGCGGGGTTGGGTAAATATTGCACTATCAATCTCAATTTATAAGTCTTTAGTCTTTTTAGTAAACGCATTTTCTGCTAATGTTTCTGCATGTGGGATGCCAAAGTTGGTAAAAACTTCTTTCGGTTAACACAGTAACTTACCATGAATTGCACTCTGTCCATTACTGAAGAAAATAATATAAACAGTTTTTGTATTCCTTTGAAACACAAGCTTTATGGAAAGTTGCGTGATGGATAGAACTTAAATCGGAATGTGTGCATCTTGCGTGAGTCCCCACCCCTGCACACTTCATACCAGGAAGCCATTGAGTCCAAATGACGCTGCACACATTCTGCGATGTTCAGCTGTGTGCACAGAGGGTTGCTTTCAGATGTAAACATGTAAATTACCCCACAGGATCATCTGCGCCATTTCACCAAAATGGCGTAGCAGAAATGCCATTACATGACCGTTGACCTCACCCGCATCACAGGAAGGGCTATCACATGACGTTTGACCTTGATGATATTATAGGTTGTGGTGTCACCGTTATAAAAGGCCTTCAATAAGCATAATTCAGAAAAAATACATTGCTTCTAAAAAAGGAAAAAGTGTGTTACCAACCATATATCAAAATGCGTGTAGTGAACGCGCACCACACTCTCTTGCTAGATAATCCTTATAGTTTGATTACCATTCAATGGAATTCAAAGAGGGGTGCAAACCCGCTGGAAAGGTGCCTCCGTGGAATGGCACACAATGAAAACAGGGGTATGGACCAAGGGCGTTAAGCCAGCGGTGCGGGCTGCACTCCCAAACACCACAGCGTGGTGTGTACATTCAATGTAGTTCGGGCAAAAAAAGTAACAAACTTCTGTTAACTTGTTGCAAAGTGCAACTGTTTAATTTTTATCTTTATATTCAACAACTGTACATCTTAGTAAAAGCAGATGTGCAGGGCGAGCTCAAAAAATGGGCAATGCATTTCGGAACAGAGTTCCTTTGTCAGGGCCAGCTTCTTCTCAAATTAATTGGATCCGAATGTCAAAAAGTTGAACAAACAAATCTATTAGATAACACACAACAAGTAAACAACAGTAGTTGGTTACAAATACAACATTCATAAAGTGAATCCACATAAATCATGACAGAACAAGTAAACAAAGCCATCAGCATGTACATTATCATGATTCAAATGTTATGAAATCTTTCAGTATGCCGGGTATGGGTGCACCATATTCAAAAATGGGGGTATGAATACCCAAATCCAATCACACAAATCGTAATAAACCATAAGGATTTCAACACATACCAGTAATCAGAAAATAAAATAAAGAGTACATACTTGTAATACCGTAACATGTGTAAAGTAGCAAATCGTAGGATCACAGCAATTTGGGGACGCCAATGAAAATAGAAGAAGGAAGAAAAAAGAAAAGAGTAGAGAAAATGTCAACGGGAATATAATTGGCTATTTTTTCTCTTTAGTACAAAGAAATCTCGTGAATATAGCTGCACTGACCTTGCCATGGATACAGCATGAGCTTAAATCTTTGACAATCTCATCAGAATAACGATTCCTGAGAGGCGTTTCTAACCGCGTGCAGACTCTATAAGCATTCTGTTGAAAGGCAATTCTTTGTAACAGTTCAAGTAACTTTAGCCAATACTTTTCAGAATCAGTCAAGCTGGTGACTACCCTTTAGATATGCACAATACACTTCTCCTACACCCTGAAGTGACTTCAATTACAAGAATAGTATTTGCATTTAGATATCACACCAATATACTTTGTATACTCTTGAGTTGCAGAAAGGAGAGTTAAGAAAAATAAACAGGTTAGAACAGTTTCTTAAAAAGGTGAGGAGAACTGAATCCTCCAATGAAGTCTAGGTAAGCCTTTCCCAGCAGTAACAGTATTCTACAAGCTACAGCCCATGGAGGGACAATCAAGACCAAAATCAATGGATTTAGAAGAGTGCTTTTAGAGAGCTGGTACAGCCAAAGTCATTTGGACAAAGTCTATAGTGCTGATGCACTTCTTCGATACAAGTCTTTCACAAAGTCAGAATGTTCAAAGGAAATCACTGAAGATACACAAGCTGTTAGACCTGCGCAAAGGGGAGTTGAAATCAACTCAGAAAGTTAAGCAGGTGCAAATCTCAAGCGAGAGAGCACATCTTAAGGCAAGAAGGTAAGTACCCACAAGCCCAAACAGTACCTCTGGTTAGAAGAAGAGTGGTCTACCTGGATTCTGTCTTGTTACAGCTATTCACACTCTGGTTCCTGAGACTCAGTCGTGGGGACAAGAGGGAGGGCATCTGGAGGGCTCCTGCTGCGGTACTCGGGAAGGTCGGCGCCAGCTACGGGCTCTTTTCAATTCAGCGGCACTTCGTGGTTTTGCACTAGGCAAACAGCACTGATGCAGAACAAATCTCCAGTTGGACTTTCCTTGCTCCCTCGGTCCTGGACTCTGGTGAGGGGACTCTGCATCAGGATTTCCTGCTTCTGAAGTGTCCGTAGGAGGCTCCTGGAGCTTGTGGCCGGATTTGATCCGCGGCACAAATTGCACTCGACTATGGACACTCGACCCCTGGCATTGGGCTTCAGCAGCAACAGAGAGGCACATGAAGTCAGTGATTGTGCCAAAGTGAAGTTCGTCTCAGGGTTAGTAGGTCCCACTAACCCAAAGGGAGAAGTAGTTTCGTCTGAGATTCTCTGTCGAGGTGAAAAAGGAGCACAGCAGCAGGGCTTCACCGGCAATTCAAGGTCCAGGAGGATGCAGCGGGCTTCTCTTGTGGTTTCTTCGTCGGATGTTTCTTCCAGTGGTCGACTCTGACTCTAGTCCCAAAACCCTCGCCTTTTAAGCAAGTTTTCCCATTCATGCACATCCTAGGCTGTCAATCACGCAGCAGGGTACCAGCTGACAAATCAGGACTGGATTTGATCAGGCGCACTTAGAGGCAAAGGACAGGGGAGTTTCCGGACCCTCCCTTACATCCTGTCCTTCCAGACACACTGGAGCCAGGGGCGGCTTCAGGGCTGAAGCCTGCCAAAGGCAAGACAAACAAAGGGCTCAAACCTGTCTCAACACACAGAGTAAAAGCCAAGAAAGACCTTACAAACAGAAATGGTGAAAAAATAAAGACAGGGGCCCTTTTGACACAAAGGTCACCCATGGGTGCTGTACTGCCGCTGAGGGTTCATCCTGCAGTAGAAAAGCACAACTGTAGGAAAAAGTAAACCGCTGCCACCAGCCATTTAAAGTAGGGAGGGTAACAAAAGAATGTTACATGAGAAAGTAGGAAAGGGGGCTACTAAGTATCTCCCCAGCATGGCACATAAGATTGTGTGTGCTGGACCTACAAAAAGAAAAGGTAAGTAAAGTCAGTACTTTTCTTGGGAACTGTAGTTCACCCAAGAAAGGGTATTTAAACTTTGAGAGAAATCCAAAGGACTTCTCAGTGACACTGCACTGAAAGTGTTGTGTCACCATACAAAAAGCAGACAGATGCCATTGGAGTTTGTCAGACTCCAAAAACAGTGAAAACATAAAATCCAAATCAGGGAAAAACACAAGAGGGAATGAGAAAAAGGTCCTATTCACTCAGGAGTTAAAATTAAAAAGTCCCAAGCCCACCTAAAGAGCTGGGGGTCTCTAAGGTCGGAGGACTTTAGCACCGAAATGAAAATTCTCCCTAACACGCGGCAAGAGTCTCTTTTTGCCAACACAGTGCACAATAAATGAAGAATTTAATCTAAGAAAATGTAAAATGAATAAAGGATCATACATTTCCAAAATTGTTCAAATGCTCAGGTATTCCTTTCCTTATTTCCCCAACAGTGTTATCATGCAGGGTATAACCAAATCCTCTGATCATTTGGTTTTCACTTGTTATGTTCCTCTATATGTCCATTGTTATTTATAGCAAAAACTCAATGTTGGAACAAATCATTCAACCATTGTATATTCAATTCAATTCATATATCTCTTGGCATCACCTAGGATGTCATTTAAATGCTCAGTTTTACATTACTGGAGTGTTTTTCCTATATCGGATCTGCCACAACATGTTAAAACAAAAACGATGCTCTGTCTAAAATTCACCCTCTGAGAGTACCAGTCTGCTTCACATTCAAGAAGTTTAGGAGTACAGATTCTTTGAAAATCATACACATTTTGATGAAAGCAGCATGCTATAGCATTTTGCATTTCACACAATGTATGTGGTATTTTTTAAACAATCTAGAGTGTCTATTCTTTCTGCATTGAACTAGAGGCCTCTGACAAAGCCGCAATTCTAACTACCACTGGCAGTGCCTCTTTGACCGGGGTAGCAGAGGCACTACCAGTTATAGCAAGGAGAATGCCAGGGGCAGCATCTGCCTCCTGTGACTATACAGCCACAACATCCAGTGCATGGATGTAATTTGGATGTAAAGTCAGGCTAGGTTCAGGCTGCTTCCTGGCGATAGTGTAGCTAAGACCTGGGTCAAAAGAGGCAGGTGTGCATATTATGTCTCCGTTGTGAGCAGAAAATCAACATTTCATAGAAAAAAATAGATTGATTATAAGGCTTCTCAGTTTTCAATTTTTACCAGTGATAGCTAGTGAAATTTTAAATGGAAGGACGTAGATATTTCCCCAAATTATGCCATGTAATAACACTTGACATGATGGTTTTATCATAGGTGACCAATAAAAAAAGTCATGCCACAGTAAGAAGTCACTAGACTGGCTGCACCAGAATGCCAGTCTAGCCATGTGATAACACTTATCATGTTTGCTTTATCATAGATGCCCAGTATAAAATGTCATGACACAGTAAGCAATGGCTAGACTGGCTGCACCAAAATGCAAGACTAGCCACATACCACTTATCATGCTTGCTTTATCATAGATGCACAGTACAAACATGTCATCTCATAGTCAGAAATGGCTAGACGAGCTACCAAGTGCCAGTTTAGCCACGTAATAACACATTCATACTTGAATTAAAATAGATGTCCAGTGGAAAAGTGTGATGCCACAGTAAGAAGTGGCTGGACTGGCTGCACCAAAATGCCCTGCTAGCCATGTCATAACACTTATGCTTGCTTCGTCATAGATGCCCAATAGAAAATGATATATCCTCCGCACCTCCTAATTCACACATGCACACATAACAGCAACATACACATTCATACATACAAAATAAAATTCTGCTCCTACTTCCAGGCCCAAGCTGTCTGAATATGTGGGGTGTCGCAGATGCACCCCTCTACACATTCAGAATTGCAGTTCCCTAGCTTGCATGTCCAAGGAAGACTGAGGAAACAAAACGCCCCAGGCCTTGAATGGCTCATTGAGATACAGAGGTCAATTAGTCTATTTCCTGTCTTTTTAATTTTTAATAAATGCAAGAAAACTTGAAAGCAACTCGCTCTTCTTGGTTTCTGTGACCTGTCTTTGCCGGGAAGTGAAGGATGGGTTTTTCATGGAGGCCTGCTGCCATTATGCTGGATCCATAGGAGGTAGTTGGGTGGTTCCCTTGATCCATCCCAAGAGCTTCTCCCCAGGTTCATGGCAAAATAATGTCACTATGATTCCACTCCACGCTGATTTACTCAATGTTCCCCCATACCCGCATGTAATTTCAAAGAGGGCTGGTGCAGGTAGATCTTTAACATGTAATACAGGCAGAACCAACCAGCTGTGTACCGTGTGCTGTGGAGGCTGAGGCGGGATGACACAGAACTGCGCGGAGGGCAGTCCCGTCTTCGGTGTCCTTAATGGACATCTTTTACTAGATGTCTGTAGCGTCCTTACTGTAGGGATGGAAAACAATATGGCGGCTGAGTCTTAAAAGAGTACGGTACACAGTGCTGTACTTAATGGCTTCTAGAAAATACAATCAAGGTGGAACAGAACCTCAAACTCCCTTGCACCAATTCCTGTGCACTATCATTAAGGGCCACGGGTGCAAACTCTGCCATTTCGGATAACCCAGTGGTTTGTCCTGGGCCTAATAAAACAGCGCAAAAGGTTGAATCCTCAATCCATTAAAACAATTACATAAACAGAGAAAATACGACCAGAATTTTTTTTGTTGTTGATATATATACATGCTCAAAGCTCTTTAATTATATTGTGTATTATATCATGTGTATAGAAAACTAAAAACAGCATGATCAATTATCCACAAGCAAACACACCCGAATTACAAGATGTGAACAAGCTTATTATTTTTTTAAACTAAAGTGCAGTTTAAGCCTAACCAGCAGTTCACCACAGCAGAGACCCCTAAGACGTACGAAAACATCAATTCAGCCACATACACATACAAATCCTTTCTTAAGCCCTACAAGTCATCTTATGTATCAATGTTTACAATTTGAGTGCAAAGCAGACACATAAAGTACACCCCTTCTAAAAAGATTTAGAAATATAGAAAGCATTGGTGCCAATTATTAGGCAACTCGAGTTTCGGCTGAAGAGGCCTAATTAGTCCTTAGCCCAGCAGAAGAACTTTCCCACTCTTGGTGCAGAACCAAACTCCTATGAACACCAGGTCCTGGGAAGGGGTAAACTGAGACTTACCCAGTTGATAATGAATCCCCACTCCTGGAGCGACTGACAGACAACAAGAAGGTGAGATTTTACAGTGCAGTGGAGATCTGCCTTTACCAGCCAGTCATCCATGGAAGGCGAAAGCTGGATGCTCTTCAGATGCAAATGAGCCACAAACAGAGCCACCATCTTCGTAAAGACTCAAACCAATGAGAAAGACCCGGATCTGATAATGGGCCCCCCCCAAAGAACCAGTGAAACTGCAGGTGCGACAGGTTCATGGGCACATGATAATAGTCATCCTGCAGATCCAAGGAGACAGTCCAGTTCCCCGCTTGACCAGGGGAATCATTTTCTGTAAAGATGCCATCCGAAAATGAACACCACTGACAAAGGCGTTTTCAAATCCAGGATCAGTCAAAACTTCCCCAGAGTTTTTGGGACCAAGAACACCCGAGAGTAGAACCCCAGACCCCACTGGAGCCAGCGCACGGTCACAATGGTCCCTTTGGTCAGAAGCTAGGCCACTGCGGAAGGCATGGCCGCTTTCTTGGCAGGGTGCTTGAGCAGCGTAGTCATGATCCAGGACTGCTGAAGAGGAGGAGACAGAAAGTCTATCCAGTAACCTTCCCGGACAATCTGTAGGACTCAAGCATCAGAGGACCACTGCTCCCACACAAGAAATGTAATGCTGGAGACGGTGTCCCCACTGGCCCACAGTAATTGTCAGGGCTTTTTATGGCCTTCCGCCGGCTTTGTACCCCCAGGACTGGGACGGAAGCCCCTGGAGCGATGAAGCAGGGCATGACTGTCCCCAGACCCCGACTCTGAGGCACAGCTCCCGAAGACCGCCAAACCTGAGGAGCAGGCTTACGCTGTAACCTGTCAGCGAGCTTATCAGCCTGGGACACCTGATGAAACCTTGTCTTCCAAATAGTCCCCGAAAAGCTTACCACCCATAAACGGAAGCCTAAGAGTGGCAGCTTTCTGGGAGTTGTCAGATTTCCAATCCCTCAGATGAAGCTTACGACAAGCAGATATGCATGCACCCATGGCCATGGCTGTACCCCTGATGCCATCATAAGAAAGATCAGAAAAGAGTTGGACTTGGTGCAGAATATCATCAAGCACAGGAACGCAGTCCGACCATTCTTCCATAACCTTATGGAGAAGCCGGAAGCCCCCCAGAACCATCTCTGCTTTATATGGACCATAGACATTGGCCCTTAGTGCAAGATGAGAACCAACATGAGCCTTCTTCAGAGTGGCATTTGCTTTACGGTCCACCGGGTCTCAAAGGGCAGCTTCCTCTGACGGCCTGGAAGAAAGGCAACCAAACCTGAAAGAATATCATCAACAGCCACTGTGTCCGGGAGAAAATCCTCAGCGCCTTTCAAAGGATATAGAAGAAGAAAGATGTTCCCAAAATGGGGAACTCCCGTCCCCTGCACAATGTCAAATATCTGAGAAAATCAGATCAATAATTTAGAAGTGTTGTGTAATTGACAACCTATTACCTATTGCATTGGACCACTTGTTTTAGGGAAATTCATATCCAATTTTGAGATGACAATAAAGTATAGATTAAATAGAGAAAACAGTAATTTTTCAAATGACAGTCTTCAAAGTTATCACAAAAACTTGAAATGTATTGTGTTGTTGGCCCAACACGTTTCGAGATATCACTCTTCATCAGGGGCAAAATCATAATTTCTTGTATTCTAAAAAAAACAGAATACATAAATCTTAATATAGTGACTTATCACAATTTTTCATGAATCAATATCTGTTACATGTAGCATTTTTCAACAATCAATACATTTGACTTGTTATCCATTGCTTTGTGCAAAATCATTTCTTTAATTTAAAAAATGCTGACCTTGTGATTGCTTTTTGGATCGAGATTCATGTGGTTATGAGGATAACCATTTTACATTTCTATCTGGGTTATGTCTGCCTATCGTCCAGGTAGATTCCTGCAAAATATTGTTGGTAACATTAATTAGGCTTAGAAAAACTTAAACAATTGTCTATTTGAGAAAGTAGGCAGGAGGTAGCGTAAATTACCAACTGAGATTTGAATAACCCCAAAAGAATAGTTTTTTTTTTGGTGTTATGGTGTTAAGGTCTCCAGATCAATCTTGATCACTTCAGGGGAGTATATCAAGAAGTGTCTTGGAATAATCACAGAATAGCTCCCATGCCTGAGGAAACAAGAAGGGTTTTCCAAACAGGCTCCAGATTAATTTAAGTTTGGGAGAAGAGAAAGATAGAAGAAAAATCTGCCAGAAAACTTACTTGTAATATGTAGAAAAATGCTGGACAGTTGAGAAGTCCCTCTCTGTGGCTACCGCTGCTGCGAAAGGTAGTAGTAGATGTGGTGGCTTGTTTATATAGAATCATCGCGATGACGTCACTCCGATATAGACGTGCCATGAAGCGCGGCATGGAGACGTGTTCCGGGTCATTCCATTTACAGAGCACCTTTGTTTTTCTATCAGATATCAGGGGGAGCCCCAGTTTCGGAGTGTGTTTATATTGCCTTATCTTGTGGTCAGAGGAGCACACCCCCTCCACCAGGACAGCAAACCCCATGGAGTCCCAAACCTGGGAAATCACACTCTCAACCACATTGCGGGAGAGATATTTGCCTTCGGCCTCATCATCAGGATCGGGACCCATCAAAGAATAGATAGAATCAGTGGAGGGTAAGGAGTATTGCGAGGAGTAGGAAGAGGAAGAAGAAGCTGAAGAGGAGGGGCTAGCCCTATTCCTGTGCTAGCCCCCAGAACCTTCATTCTCTTCAATGGCCTGTTTCATAAGTACTTTGATCTCCTTCTGTGATAAGGAAAACTTCAAAGCCAAGGGCTTCTTGTGTTTCTTTTTAGCATGTCAACGTTCAGGACTCCTAGAACCAGCAGGAGAGTCCACATGTTGCCTTTGTCAGAAAGTTTGCCCATTTGGGCCCACACGGAACTCTAAATGCCAAACGCCAAAACAGAATGCAGCGCGGCGATGCAGAAGCCATTACCCAGCAACAGCAGGAAGCAGAAACACTGAAATGTTGCAATCTGCACATATAAACAGAGCAGCCCCGCCCCCAGTCAAGCCATCCGGGCCTCCCAGACCAGCATGAAAAATCGAGAGGAACCCCGCACGCTGCCAGGCACCCGGCGGAAGAGGCGAGGGGGCTAGGTACCACAATGCACGGCGACTGGCAAAGCCGTAGGAAAAGCAACTGAAGCTTGCACTTTATATAAATCAAATATGCAAAAGGACCCCAAACCCCCGCAGGAGGTCACCGCCAGCCAGAACTGCTCAACCGGGCCCCAAACCCCGCAGGGAGTCCATAACCTACCGTGAGACCACCCCACAGGAGACGCCAACACAGAGGAAGCAGAAACGATGCCTCCCGGAGCCCCGCACAAGGAGAATCCAGTCCCTGTCAGAGACGGGATGAAAATAACTGGTGTATTGTGGCTAAGTAGAAGGTTTATACCTCTGAAATAAATTAAGTTTGTGTAGGGAAGGCAGAGCCTCAATGGTGAGTACTGGGACGAGGAAGCAGGACGCGGAGGTAATGATATTTGTTGAAAATGTAATATAAACTTTTTTTTAAAGTACAAGTAGTGGCAAAAAGTTTGATGACCCCCTCAGCGCGTGTAAGACTCCATGTGCACATACCAACATATGTGTGATCCAGTAAGTTAAGTCCATTCCATTATAGTTTTGGAAATTGTAATGGCTACCATTTGTGTAAAGCACAACTTGAGCTTTCTTGGAAGACCTAAGAAACCTGTGTTTTGTTCACACATGGTACAATGTACTGAACGCTCTAAGTACAAGAGACATTGCATGAATGAAGCATCCCATTATGTTCAATAAAGACTGAAGATTTCATTTTAGGATGCATTTGCCAATTATTGAACATCATATGTTGAACAGTGAAACAGAAAAAACATACATTTTCACATATACATTAGACCACCATGAAACAGTAAAGGCGCCACAGTTTTACAGGCCTTTTGTGGAGCATACTGCAAGTGCACATGCAAATATCTGAAAGGCTCTTTAACAGCTCATATGTCCATTCGGCAGTGCTATACATCCAAATGTGTGCGGCACTGCACCGTGCTTCAGCGGGATCATCTAGATGTAGGAGGCATGCAAGGAGTGCACACTTCAGTGGCTATGCACTGCCACCTGGTAGCATGTAAATGAGCATTTTCAGTACAGTACAACAACAGTAGGCATGTCTACATATGTAGACATGTGTATGTTACTTATCACCCTGCATGAGGATGTCCCTCTCACTTATCAAGCAACCAGTCCCTTTCCCGCGTGAGATTAGTAATCACATCTGGTGTACTAGTGCTTCTCATGATAAAAGTGCACATGTGCGCATCTTCCTGTTGCTGAACATTTGCACCCTGGCCTGTTGCAATACTAGTTGCATGTGTGTTCCATCTCTAACCCCTTCTACCTTAGGAAAGCGGCTATCACAGGGAATGCACTTTTCCCAACAGAAGCATCAGCTGCTGTACTAGGGAAACAAATGATTGTACACATGCTCCTCAACACGGACCTCATGACCTCAAAGTACATATTGGAAAATGCGGATTGTGTGATATCGGTTGCCATTGCAATCTCTTAGTACCAGTAGCAGACATATGTAATACTGGGATCTATATTATTCACTTTCTTTCATTAAGACAGTTCAAGTTGGTTAACTTCTGTTCCAAGCTTTTTTCACTTCTACTAAGACGAGTTTCTAGTGGTTTTCCAATTCTCTTAATCTCCCTCTCGGGGACAGTTATTATTCTCTTTCTTACATTAAGGCAGTTCAAGTTTATCAATTTTTGTCCCACATTTTTCTCACTTCTACCGATGCGAGTGTCTCAGAGCATATAGGGAGTTCCTTTTCACCTCCCGTTCCTCCTGTGTTCCGTTACCTTCTGTTCTGTTTGGGAACATCTGCGGGATTTTAACGAGCCTGGGTTCTTCTCCTGTTCTCCACCTCATGTTTGACTCCTTCTTGCCAGCATCCTTGCTGTGCGGCTCTCGCTCTTTCTCTCGGCTTCTCTGCACATCTATGGTGAGCCGGGCCCTTTGCTGTGGCTCCCCCGTGGTGGTATTAGCATCATCGCATGGGTAGCCTGCCCACCACGGCGATCTTATGGTCCAGTCGCCTCTGCTTTCCGTTTCTCGCACACGCGGGTTTCCAGCATTTGTTTTGCTGTTCAGAGAAACTCTGAACCTCACAGGCTCTGCGTCCCCCTGCGTCTCCACATCCTGCTGGTGTTACACAACCAGGGGACCTCCCCTGCTTCTGTATGCTTTCCTCTCTCCATTTGACGAGTACTCCTTCTTTAACCTAATCATCACAGTGGATTTGACGAGTACTCCTTCTTTAACCTAATCATCACAGTGGATTGGTGATTTTCATGTAAAGAGACAACTTCTCTTTCTTCCTGATGATAGCACATTTTAACTTTCTCTTCAGCCAAGTCTCGGTACTTGGAAGTATTTGATATGTTAGACAGTCCCATGTATGCCATCATGTGAATTGGCTTAGGGAGTTCTTCACAGGAACAAGAGTATTTGTCCCTTGAGGGGGAGTCTCTTACGGTGAGGTCCCACTTGCCTCGACCTCTAGGGAGGGTGTTGCGGAGCGTTCTCACCTCCCTAGCCTCACTGGGGCGGTTCACCCTTGGGGAGAAGGTACGAATTCCCTCAATTCGTCAAAATTGTAATACTCACATTCATAACAATACAGACATTAATTGCAGTATATACATTCATACATTAAAATACATACATTCTTCACCATACACACATTTGTTACAATACATGTAGTTTCCCATTTCTATGCGTGAGACTGATAGCCGGCCTGTTTTTTTTTTTATTTTTATTGTAGGATTTGTAGTCCC
Source organism: Ambystoma mexicanum (assembly GCF_040938575.1). NCBI lineage: Eukaryota > Metazoa > Chordata > Amphibia > Caudata > Ambystomatidae > Ambystoma > Ambystoma mexicanum. The sequence continues at coordinate 166,429,931 of NC_090926.1, read as the reverse complement.
AAATTTAAAATGGAAAAGTCAAAGCTATCTGTCGAGAAATTCCAAGTAAAAAACGTACTGGTTGACCTTCCACACATGGAACTGGATACATTGAGAAATGTTATTGACATTCAGAGCTCGCACGTTTCCTGTGGCCACTGGCCAGACTTGAGAAGGCCATCCAGTACTGTTTTTGCTTGGAATTAACAACTCCAAGTTTAAAGATCTAAACGGAAAAAACAGCACTGGGAGGCCTCCTCGCGCATTGCCACGGGAAACCCGAGAGCTCTGTGATATCATATTTGTAGGTGGGCCCTCCAGAGAGAAAAATGAGGGACCAACAAAGGCAGATAGTGTCATTAAAGGTTTCTACCAGCACACCAGTCAGCAGCAGCCCCTCCTCTGTGAGTCGGCGAATGGCAGTTACCAGCTCCATTAATCTTCTACTTTTATTGGGCATTAAATTCACAAACGAATAGGAAAAAAAAATCAGAACACCAAAGAGAAGCTAATCCCAGAAAATGAATCACGTGGCCCATCGTTGTTCCCCCTCTGCAACGCCTCGCGCTCGGGCCCAGCTTGTTGGCCCAAGAGCAGCTGGGCGGCTGCTGCGGTGTAATGTGCGGCTCTTCCTGCTAAAAGCGGCGTGTACAGTATTTACGACATCCATTAAAAGTCCATAACGGGAAGTAAAAGAATGCCTCCCGAAATTTTATGAGTTTTATTCCCATCAAATTAGCCGCGCCAGGCTCTTAACGGATGTCCTACTCTGACATGGTTATTAATGGCGATATTATACTAATGAAAATCAGGCCAGGCTTCGACCTATCAAATGGCGGCACAATCACAGACTGATTAGCGGCTGTAGTGCTGGCAGAACCTCTGGGTGAACCCTTGGCTCCGCCTGCCTTCCATTGGACCCCGACTGTAGGCCCGGCTGTGGTCTCTGGAAGCACTAAAACATCAAAGGCCGCCGTGTAGGTCCTAAAAAGACGTCACTTACTCCGCGAACCGGCGGTGCCCCCCACCTTTGGGGCTGTTGTGTGGTAAAACAAAAACTGGCGAACTGTGCGGATTTACCGTTATCTCTTGGTTGGGTGATACCAGGGTATTTGGAGTGTTAGGAAATGTGAGCCAAAAGGAAGGTTATAAACAAATGCGAAACAAAACAACCTTATTTATACTCCCCTAAATTGGGCCCGCTTTATGGACAAGGCTGCCAACTGATCCAAGGCTGACAGTGTCCTCCGTTCAGTGCTGGAAATAGCACTTTAAAGGCCTCATTATGAGTTTGGGGGTGCGGCCAAAAAACGGTGGAGTTGCAGTGCCACTGGATTATCACTGCATTACTGCCCTGCCCAACTATAGGTTTGGCGGTAAGGTGGAGGAAAAACCTCCAGCAAAATGCTGCAGGTAATTCCGCCACCGAACCACCCTCAGCTGCCATTTCGGTGGAATTACCACCTTCAGTGATTCTGCCGAAATCCCCATACTCCATAAATGGGGACTAACAATGCCATGCCACCACTTGTAATCCGACGGTAATTCCGCAGCACCAAGTGGCGGTAATGGTAAATCTGGTGGCATCTAAGCGGATTTACCAGCGAACTACCACCAAACCTGTAATGAGGAGACACTTGAAGTTCTGATCTTTCAGTGAAAGTATGGTCCCACACGCCGCAGTATGCAGACTGTTGCTGGCAAAATAGTTGTGGCAGGATGGCGGTTCTTCTCATATCATGGGTCTACTCCCCAGCGAGATTGTCGGGAGTACCCAACTTCTCAGGGGGGCAAGTGCAATGTTATGGCGGAAACCCACAATGCAACAGCCGCAACGTCCAGAACAACTAAACCCAGTACCAACCTCTCCTCCGCCCACCCATTCTCAAGTATATACAGTAGAAACTATTCATATCTCTCTCCTTTTATGTGACATATATGCAACAGCTATGTTTGTGGTTTCTTCAAAACCAGGGCTGCAAGTGTAGTCAATTTATTTGACCAGGATAACATTTGATGACATTCGAAAGCTGGCATTAGAGCACAATTTCTCTTGTGTTCAAGTTTTCAATTCGACAGCAGGCTACACTGCCTCCCTTCCTTCCCATCTTTATTTTTAGACCATTGTAGGCGGGAAGCTAGATAATTCATTGGTAGATCCAAGCCATAGCTGAGCCAGGGAGTCTGGCTTCCCTTAAAGAGCCAAACAGGAGCTGGCATGGCAAAAAGACCCATACTTGGCTTCCTGCCTACCCACAACACAAAACCCATACCTGGCACTCTGTCTACCCACCTCTATGCCTCCACAACATAAGACTGCTTGCTTGCCATCCTCCCTCTACACCAGTACATGTTACATAAATGGTTAACATTATAGGTGCAAGCAGATATACCTGGCTATTGCCCTGGCTACAAAGCAACCACACGACAAATGGTTTTCCACTGCTGCCCTGACTGTCCCTTTGCGCTAAGCATCAGAAGACTGCATCAGTCTGTTGTTTGGCTTGCCTCTGTTCTGGGTGGTCTTGCTCACTCTGTGTGGCCTGTATGCTTGCTTGTGCTTGAAGTCTTTGATGGGACTGTTCAACTGTCTCTCCTGCCCTGAATACCTGTCTGTGCAAGCATCAGACGACTTTACAAAAGTAGATAGTCTCTTGCGTGGCATGATGAGTGAATTACTGATTGTCCCAGGGAATGTGTACTTCTTGAGTGTTGTTAAGACTCATTTCCAGGATTTGTTTTATCAATTTTCCCAAACTTTTCACATGGTTTTTCACTGCTGCCCTGGCTCCCTCTTTATGCCGCGCATGAGATGACTGCATCAGCCCGTTGATTGGCTTGTCTCTGTTCTGGTGTGTCTTGTCTCAATGTTGCCTGTCTGCATGCTTGTGCTTGGAGTATTTGGTGTTGTTGTGGTTGTTGTTCAGCTGTCTATGCTGCCCAGGCTGCTTCTCTACGCCGAGCACCAGGCGACTTCCCAAAAGTATCAAATCTCTTGGGTGGCATGATGATCGAATTACAGGTTTCTGGTCACAGGGGATGTGCACTTCTAGAGTGACGACAAGACACATTTCCCATACCTTCTGTGAGCGTCCCCCAAAAAGGCATTAAAACTCCACAATGAGAGTCAATAATGGACACACCCCATACGGGAATGAGACCAAGACCAAGTGCAGGTGAAGTTAAAAAGCTTTATCCAGACCAATATAGGGCAAGCAGAAAACTCTGCAAACTCCGAGAGCGCTCTGCCAAACATCAGTAAGACATTCACATTTATTACAAAATCGCGGCATCAATGATGTAAGCTATAGGGGGCACATAAGTCGCAGGGATTGGGTGGCGAAGACTAGATGCTATGTAATATGTAGGTCCGGTGCTCCATGATTGGCGGAGTTCCACGTGGTGCTAGCTCGGGGTGCACGGGTCAGCTGGGCTCTTCGGGGTGGAGAATCAGGTCAGGAGCTGTTCTTGTTGATATGTCTTGGCTGCACTAACATTTTGCCCTTGTGGCCACACATACACATTCATTGTTAATCTTCTGCTTCAAAATGTCTTATAAATCCTACAAGTTGTTAATCTAACATCACAAGAGACATGGCACATAACTCTACATGCTCTTAATTCATCATCATAAACCACATTATTCAAAAAGGGGAGGCTTCATGAGTTCAGGTGCCTTATCAGGGGGCGTGTGTCAGGATACCTTTATCATTCTGCTTTGTTAGATTTAGTAGGAGACATCTTTATAGTATGTTAGTAAAAGAGTGAATAAACTGCCACCACGGTCAGTCGAGGTTGGGGTGAACTAGAATATTATCGGGTCAGGGGCACATGGCTGGTACATCAAAAGGCAGTGGGATGTGGGGGCTTGCTGCCCATAATTCTGTCAACCGAAGCATGGAGGTACAAAGTGGATTTATGGTGGCATTGTGTGTCGGGGGCATGGGGGAAGGTAAATACTTTGTGTGGGTTCAGCAGAAAGGCGAGGAGGTATATCTGTATTATTCAAACATCTGTAAAACAAGGGCCTTCAGTTGTTAGCCCAGCCGGAGGAGGGAGGAGGGCAGGGGGCTGAGTACACGGCTCTGCAGGGGAAGAGAGAGATGTCCCTGTGGCTTCTCGCGCGTCTACGTTATAGGGTTGCGTGCACATCATTATATATGAGAGACGGGATCATGCCAGTATGATTACAAATATGTATATATTGAAGATCATGCAAGCTTATGGACATTATGTGTGTTACACGTTTTCGTCTTCCATGAGTACCATGTTAGCAGAATAACTTCAATCAACGAAAGTCTTGTTAACATCACATCATTCACAAGGCTAAGTTTTTACATCTGGGTGCGAGACACACAAGAAAAGCTATCATTAAAAAATGAGGTAGACACAGGTTGGCGTGTATATTAGATAGGGAAGAGTCTGCAACATTCTGTTTATAATCTGGTTTGTATAACATAATGCTCAAAGAATAAACAAATACTTCAAAAGACACTCAATTAATACATTCAACACTAATTTCCTCAAAAAACCCGTACATATTGCAACACTTACTGGTCTACTTATAAACCTGTATATGTGTAAGAAATCATAGAGGTCATATGGATACCACACATTGCTTTAAAATATTGTGCAGCAACAATAATCCTTGATTAGTAATGGCAGGTCCGAATACATATATATATTTTATAACTGCACATGTGGGTGATCTGGGATGGAAGAGGGCCGCCTTATTTCAATGTGGACAATCAATCTCATGGACCTGAGGCTAATTTATCATCCGTACAGATGGCTTAGCAGCATGGGTGAAACTGGGTGGCACACAGGCTTAGCATACATGTCTGGCACTTCAAACGGGTAATACGATTGGGAGTTATTCACAATGTATATCATAGATGCGAGGATCTGCGAGAGGACAGGACAAGTTTTATAGAGGCAGCTTTGCTTTTCTCAGACCCCAGCTTTTGCCTGGTCATCGTCAGGTCAATGATATACTGCGGAAGGTGAAACATACAGTGTTTGTAATGTAGCTTGTTCGCGCCCTGTCTCCCTTGAGAACAGGCCTTCAGCTGAGCCGCCAAGTGGAGGAGGGTGAGGGAAGTGCTGGGCTCGTTCTGCACGGTCAGGGGGGAGAGCTGCAGCCCTGCAGACTGCTTTTGCCACTGAGACCTAGATTATTATGTTCAAAATGGAGTCTGGGTGTATCACAAAATGGAGTCTGTATCATGCTATGGGATGAACCGTGCAGCCCCATGCGTCCACCCGCAGCCATCCTGCATCCCGGGCCCAGGTGCATAGATGGCTGCCGGCGAGTCATAGGCCTCACACAGGAGAGGAATGTAGGGGGAGGGTGGTTGTAGAGCCCTTTCCTCCCATACATTCCCCCCTTTCATTACTTAAGTAACGAATATTGCATCTCACCCAACCTCCTTCGTTCCTTCTCATCAGCTACTGCTTCATCCGAGGCCGGTGTTCCCTCTATTGGTATCAAGGCCCTACATACTCCCCGTATGCTCTGTCCTGCTCTAGCATACTCATCAGGGGTGCAGGTCATCAGGTTCTTTGCCCCAAGACAGTATGATTGTGCATTTTTTAGATTGGGCACCCCCAACCCAGGCCATCCTTGAACATCTTCCAGGCCCCAGGCCTCTCTGTCCTCCTCCTGCCTCCCCATTCCCTCCATGCACCCTCTTCCTGATTCCCCTCCCTCCCGCCTCCCCACTCTGATTGGTCCCTGGGATCTTGTGTGCCATGCCTAACAACGCAGTAGCAGCTCAGCGCTGTTCTTTGCCCCAAGACTCTGGTGAGTGTGATTGTGCATTTTTTTTAGATTGTGCGCCCCCAATCCAGGCCATCCTTGAACATCTTCCAGGCCCCTCTGTCCTCCTCTTGCCTCCCCGTTCCCTCCCCGCACCCTCTTCCTGATTCCCCTGCCTCCCGGCTCCCGACCCGCCTCCCCGCTCTGATTGGTCCTTACAAGAACATCCCCAGTCATTGCCAGTCCTCCCAGGGCAGCCTTCTGCCCGACAGCCCATCGGCTAAGGATCCAAGGCAAAGGACGACTCCATTTCGACAGCTCCGTATCGTATCTGCAGGTATCCGCAGGAGAATCAAGAAGCCAACAATAAGTAAGTGTGGCAAGGGCAGGGAAAGAAGCAATTACTTCACGCAAAACCACCCTACCACTCAACCCTACAAGCTAAAACTATTGCAAAAAATCTCCATACTATGATAGCATTGCATTGAGAAGTTCTCCTCTACAGCATGTCTGTGATATAGTGGTATAGTTGCATTTATAAAGGGGGAATTCATCGCTGAGTTTAGAAGTGTGCCTAAAATCCTCTCTGTGCCCTGGTTGAATTTAGAAGTGTGCCTAATATCCTCTCTGTGCAAGGTTGCATTTAGAAGTGTGCCTGATATCCTCTCTGTGCCCTGGTTGAATTTAGAAGTGTGCCTAATATCCTCTCTGTGCCATGGTTGAATTTAAAAGTGTGCATAATATCCTCTCTGTGCTAGGTTGCATTTAAAAGTGTACCTAATAGCGTGCCCTGGTTGAATTTATAAGTGTGCATAATATCCTCTCTGTGCTAGGTTGCATTTAGAAGTGTGCCTAATAGCGTGCTCAGGTTGAAGTTAGAAGTGTTCCTAATATCCTCTCTGTGTAAAGTTGAATTTAGAAGTCGGCCTAATATCCTCTCTGTGCAAAGTTGAACTTAGAAGTGTGCCTAATATCCTCTCTGTGCAAGGTTGAATTTAGAAGTGTGCCTAACATCCGCTCTGTGCCCTGGTTGAATTTAGAAGTGTGCCTTATATCCTCTCTGTACAAAGTTTGCATTTTAGAAGTGTGCCTAATATCCTCTCTGTGCAAAGTTGAACTTAGAAGTGTGCCTAACATCCTCTCTGTGTAAAATTGATTTTTAGAAGTGTGCCTAATATCCTCTCTGTGTAAGGTTGAATTTAGAAGTGTGCCTAATATCCTCTCTGTGCCCTGGTTGAATTTAGAAGTGTGCCTAATATCCTTTCCGTGCCCCGGTTGAGTTTAGAAGTGTGCCTAATATCCTCTCTGTGAAAGGTTGCATTTAAAAGTGTACCTAATAGCGTGCCGTGGTTGAATTTATAAGTGGGACAAAGACTGATGTGCAAATGGATATTTCCCCTCTGTGAAAGGTACAGTGAGCAAAAAGCGTGTGCTGCAAACTCTCATCTCAGAACAGGTTATCATGCCATGTTCTTTCTGGAGAGGAGCGCCTGCTACCTTTTTTTAAATGCATTTTGAAGTGTGCCTGATATCCTCTCTGTGCTCTTGTTGAATTTAGAAGAGTGCCTAATATCCTCTCTGTGCCCTGGTTGAGTTTAGAAGTGCGCCTAATATCCTCTCTGTGCAAGGTTGCAATTAGAAGTGTGCCTAATATCCTCTCTGTGCCCTGGTTGAATTTAGAAGTGTGCTTAACCATCTCTCTGTGCAAGGTTGCATTTAGAAGTGTGCCTGATATCCCCTCTGTGCCCTTGTTGAATTTAGAAGTGTGCCTAATGTCCTCTGTGTGCTAGGTTGCATTCAGAAGTTTGCCTAATTGCGCACCCTGGTTGAATTTAGAAGTGTAGCTAATAGTGTGCCCTGGTTGAATTTAGAGGTGTGCCTAATATCCTCTCTGTGCAAGGTTGCATTTAGAAGTGTGCCTAATAGCATGCTCAGGTTGAAGTTAGAAGTGTTCCTCTCTGTGCAAAGTTGAATTTAGAAGTTGGCCTAATATCCTCTCTGGGCAAAGTTGAACTTAGAAGTGTGCCTAACATCCTCTCTGTACAAAGTTGATTTTTAGAAGTGTGCCTAATATCCTCTCTGTGCAAAGTTGAACTTAGAAGTGTGCCTAACATCCTCTCTGTGCAACATTGATTTTTAGAAGTGTGCCTAGTATCCTCTCTGTGCAAGGTTGAATTTAGAAGTGTGCCTAACATCCTCTCAGTGACCTGGTTAAATTTAGAAGTGCGCCTAATAACCTCTCTGTGCCCTGGTTGAATTTAGAAGTGTGCCTAATATCCTCTCAGTGCAAGGTTGCATTTAGAAGTGTGCCTGATATCCTCCCTGTGCCCTGGTTGAGTTTAGAAGTGTGCCTAATATCCTCTCTGTGCAAGGTTGCATTTAGAAGTGTGCCTAATATCCCCACTGTGTCGTGGTTGAATTTAGAAGTGTGCCTAATATCCTCTCTGTGCCCTGGTTGAATTTAGAAGTGTGCCTAATATCCTCTCTGTGCTAGGTTGCATTTAGAAGTGTACCTAATAGCGTGCCCAGGTTGAATTTAGAAGTGTTCCTAATATCCTCTCTGTGCAAAGTTGAATTTAGAAGTCTGCCTAATATCCTCTTTGTGCAAAGTTGAACTTGGAAGTGCGCCTAATAACCTCTCTGTGCCCTGGTTGAATTTAGAAGTGTGCCTAATATCCTCTCAGTGCAAGGTTGCATTTAGAAGTGTGCCTGATATCCTCTCTGTGCCCTGCTTGAATTTAGAAGTGTGCCTAATATCCTCCCTGTGCCCTGGTTGAGTTTAGAAGTGTGCCTAATATCTTCTCCGTGCAAGGTTGCATTTAGAAGTGTGCCTAATATCCCCACTGTGCCGTGGTTGAATTTAGAAGTGTGCCTAATATCCTCTCCCTGGTTGAAGTTAGAAGTGTGCCTAATATCCTCTCTGTGCAAAGCTGATTTTTAGAAGTGTGCCTAATATCCTCTCTGTGCAAAGCTGATTTTTAGAAGTGTGCCTTATATCCTCTATGTGCAAATTGTAATTTAGAAGTATACCTAATAATCTCTCAGTGCAAAATCAAATATAGTTGCCTAATATCCTCTTGGTGCAAAGTTGAATTTAGAAGCAGACCTATTAGCGTGCCCTGGCTGACTTTGAAGTGTACCTCTGTGCAAAAAACTGATTCTAGAAGTGTGCCTAATAGCGTGCCCTGGTTGACTTCGAAGTATTTTTAGTTGAATTTAGAAGTGTGCCTAATAGCACGCCCTGGTTGACTTTGAAGTGTACCTCTGTACGAAACTGAATTTAGAAATGTGCCTAATAGCGTGCCCTAGCTGACTTTAAAGTGTGCCCAATATCCTCTCTGTGCAAAATTGAATTTGGTTGCCCTGGTTGACTTTGAAGAAGGTTTAGTTGAATTTAGAAGTGTGCCTAATAGCGCGCCCTGGTTGACTTTGAAGTGTACCTCTGTACAAAGCTGAATTTAGAAGTGTGCCTAATAGTGTGCTCTGGCTGACTTTAACGTGTGCCAAATATCCTCTCTGTGCAAAATTTGAATTTGGTTGCCTAAATATCCTCACTAGGCAAAGCTGAATTTAGAAGTGTGCCTACTAGCGTGCCCTGGTCGACTTTGAAGTGTGCCTAATATCCTCTCTGTGCAAAATTGAATTGTGTTGCTTAATATCATCTCTATGCAAAGTTGAATTTAGAAGTGTGCCTAATATCGTCCCTGTGCAAATTTGAATTTAGAAGTGTGCCTAATAGCGTGCCCTGGTTGAATTCAGAAGGGTGCCTAATATCCTCTCTGTGCAAGGTTGCATTTAGAAGTGTGCCTAATTACGTGCCCTGGTTGAATTTAGAAGTGTACCTAATAGCGTGCCGTGGTTGAATTTAGAAGTGTGCCTAATATCCTCTCTGTTCAAGGTTGCCTTTAGAAATGTGCCTGATATCCTCTCTGTACAAAGTTTAATTTATAAGTATACCTAATATCCTCTCTGTGCAAAACCAAATATGGTTGCCTAATATCCCCTCGGTGCAAAGTTGACTTTAGAAGTGTACCTACTAGTGTGTCTTGGTGAAATTTAGAATGTGTGCCTAATATTCTCTCTGGCAAAGTTAAATTTAGATGCTTGCCTAATCACGTGCCTTGCCGGAACTTAGAAGTGTCCCCAATATCATCTCAATCCAAAATTGAATTTAAAAGTGTATATAACATCACCACTATGGCATAGCAGAATTTAGACAGTGTCCCTAATAGCGTCACTATACCAAAATCTAGAAAGTCTGCCCTATAGCTTATCTGTGTCATAATTTAATTTACAAAGTCTGCCTTTGGCTTATCTATGTCATAATTGCAATCAGAAACTCTGCCCATAACATATCTGTGTCATAACTGCAGCAGTTGAAAGTTGAATTTAGAAAATTTACCGTATAGCATATCTCTATCATAACTGCATTTAGAAATTCGTCCTAAACTCCTCTTAAAAGTCCACCTAAAACCAATATCTGTGGTGCTGTTACACTCGAAACTCCGCCTAATAACATATCTGTATGCCAACTTGCTAGAAGAAAGTCCACCTAACAGCATAACTGGACTGTAGTTGCAACTAGATAGCCAGACTAATAACATATTCTATGGTCTAGCTACATTTCAAACTGCCTAAAGGCATATCTGCAGCCTAGTTTGAAATTAGAACATTAAAACTCAGTGTACGTGAACAATATCACCCTGCTTAGTTGAAACAATAAACCTTGAATAATCTCACCCAGTGATATCACAGTCACTAACCATGAGTACACCCAATCCCCTAAGGCCTACTGGAAGCGACCGCCCTGCACCGCCCCCCTCCTCTGAGCCCTACCTCCCGCCCCCCTCCCCAAATCATCCCACCCACCACCTCATCCCCTACCCTTCCCCTTTCCAAACACCAAGTCAGAGGGGCACGATGGCGAGCCAACCACCCCAAGACCACTGCTCCTCCCAACCCCTCCACAGATCAGCCTACTAAGACCATAACCTCTGATCAGCCTTTTAAGAACATAACCGCTCCCTGAACTAGCCTCCCTGGCACACCCTGTCCAGCGATCATGCACCCCGCGCTTTTCCCATCAACCCCCACCAACATCCCCCGCTGACCACACTCCTTCCCCTCCCTAAAAACTGCACGCCTAGCCCTTGCAAGAACAGAAGCCTCATACCTCTCCCCCTCTGACCTCCCTACCCTCTTGCACACACCAATCGCAACAAAGACACTAAAAAGGACACTAAAAAGGAAACGTACCAGGTCCCCCTCAATCTCTCAGCACTCATCGCCCCCCCTGTCTCGACCCACCACCGCACACCCCATTCACCTCCTTCCCCGCACGCCTCTCCCTGCCTGAAACCCCTATCCCTTGATTTCTCACCGACCACAACGGAAACCCCTAACCCCGCACACCCCACCTTCAATTCCACCATGCCAAACCCAATCAACCATCATCCAACCCACCCCTCTCGCTCTCCAGTTTCCACACTCTTCCCCCACCCCTCACCTCTGCAACTCCAACAGCAACCTCTTCTACCGAAGTGAATTGCATCCTATTAAATGCCCGATCCGTAGCAAAAAACAGACACAGCATCTTTGACCTCCTCGCCTCTGACAAACCAGACCTGGTCTTCATCACCAAAACCTGGTTCTCTGACGACTTTGCCCCTATCGCCAATGAAACTTTCCCCTCCTACTACTCCCTCATCCTACTCAACCGTCCCTCTAGAGGAGGAGGAATAGCATTCGCCTTCAAGTCTCACTTCCACGCCACAATCATCGACAACCAACCTTCCATTCCTTCCTGCGATTCACTCCTCGTTAAACTATCCCTTTCCCCTTCGTTCTCCCTTAGCTTCCTAATAATCTACAGACCCCCTGGCTATGATAGACATTTCTCAAACAACCTTTGCGACTCCATTGCCACCCTCCAACTAAACCATCCCAACCTCACCCTTCTAGGAGATTTCAACACATGGCTCGACACTCCCACCAACCCCATGACACACTCTCTGGTTGATGGCCTAGACGCAATTAACCTCCAACCCTACATAAATGGCCCGACTCACTATAAAGGACACACTCTTGATGCCATCTTCAGCTCCCACAACCGGATACATCTAAATCCCCCTACGCCTATCATCTGGTCCGAACCCTTCATTGTCTGTTTCGCTATTCGCTCACCCAACCCGCTTTCCGTACCGGAAACTGAACTGCCGAATCTACGCAAATGCTGGAAGAAACTAATAATCCTTCCTGACCTAGCCGACGCACTCCTCCAGTCTCCCCCGCCTACCTGCCTACTCAATAATCAACTAACCCCGACGCCTTTGACTCATGGCTCAACACCTCACTAATGCGGCTCACACCCTCCTGCAAACCATCAGCCCACCGTGGACTTTTCCCCAGATGGTTCACACCTGAATTGATGACCTGTAAACAACTATATAAATACCTAGAACGCAAATGGCGGAAAGACAAAACTCCCCTGAGCAGATCCACCTTGGCCAGGCACCTTCATCAGTACAAGGCCGAAATCCGGAAAGCAAAAAAAGCCCACTACAATTCCCGAATCCTAAACTGTAAAAACCCCAGCAAAAAACTTCACAAAATCATCACCGAATTCACCAAACCATCATGCATCACCACCGTCCCGACCCCCTCACAATCGCTGTGCGACTCACTCTCTCCACTTTTACACCACAGCGCTCGAAAGAACAAACGCTCTAACCAAGAAACTAGCTCTCTTGCTCCCACCAGGCAACCCACCCTCCATACCGGCCAACCCACCGCTTGCGACCACTACCCAACCAACGTTCGACTCCTTTAGTCCAATATCAGCTGACCAATTTCTGAAACTTCTCTCTGCCCGCAAACTATTTGGCTCTCCGCTGGACCCTTGCCCAGCCACAACCCTCAAAGAAATGTTCACATCTACCTGCGCAGGAGAACACGCAAGAACCATCATAAACGACTCTCTTGCCTCAGGAATCTTTCCAGATGCATTCAAAATGGTTCACGTCAAACCATTAATAAAAAAACCTTCCCTCGACCCTCTCGAGCCTAAAAACTACCGCCTCATCTCAAACACAAGATTCCTTGCCAAACTCATCGATCGAACTGCATACTCCCAATTAAATATGCCTTTGTTGAAGCCAACAATTTCCTAGACCCCGCTCAATCAGGTTTCAGAGCCCGACACGGAACGGAAACCACCCTAACCTCAATCTGGGATGACCTTAAAAACACAGCAGACTCTGCGGGATGCGCCGCATTAATCCTTCTTGACCCATCTGCCGCCTTTGACACAATCAACCACTCAATCCTCCTTGGCCGCCTCCACTCCCTAGGAATCCGTGGAACCGCTCTCAAATGGATAGCATCCTTCCTCAAAAATAGGAACCAAATAACCCTACTGTCCACCTATACCTCCCAAGCCCGGCCAGTCGACACAGGAGTTCCACAAGGAGCAGGCCTATCAGCCCTCCTGTTTAATCTCTACATGGCCACCCTCCCATGAATAATTCAATCACACAACATCCTGTGCTACAACTACACTGATGACACTCAACTAATTCTAAAACTCTTGAACTCAAAACCCAACTGTAGACCTGACCTTGCTTCCTGCCTCCTCGACATAGAGCTCTGGATGACCACAAACCACCTCTTGCTAAACCCCTCCAAAACCGAAATCATGGTATGTGGCAACATCAAACTTCTTCCACACCCTCTACCCTGGCCACCTGCCATGGGCAATTCACAGACCCCCTCTAATTCAGTAAAAAATCATGGATGCACCCTAGACTCCGACCTAACACTCTCGCGCCAAGTCAACAACGTCTCAAAGTCCTGCCACTACCACCTTAAAACTCTTAGATGCATTTTTCCGTACCTCTCCTTTCCCAACAGACTCTCCGCGGTCCAATCAATTGTTATATCAAGATTGGACTACGCCAACCCCCTCTACCTCGGAATCCATGCATACCAACTGACTAAACTACAAAGAGCACAAAACGCTGCAGCCAAACTGCTACTAGCGCTTGGCCCGAGAGACCACATCTCCCCAGCCCTCAAAACTCTGCACTTGCTTCCGGTTGCCCGAAGGGTGAGCTTCAAAACTTTATGCTTTTCTCACCAAGCACAGCATAAAACCGGACCTCAATATCTTCAAGACAAATTAAAACCCTACCAGCCAGCACGTACTCTAAGATCAAGCTCAGCCGGGCTCCTAGTCATACCAAAAACAAACTCAGTCAGGTTAGGCGGATCGTCCTTCTCAGCCTTGGCCCCCACGCTGTGGAACGCACTCCCACCCCACATCCGACTCACTGAAGACCTCATGTCTTTCCGCAAATTACTAAAAACTTGGCTCTTCCCCTAAAACCGACCCTGGACTCAAACCAACTCAAACTGGATAATGCCAAGTCTAAATTAATAATAGCAATGTACCGTCATGATCCGAGCGAGAGATCGAAATCTAATAATCTCTATTGGTAAACTAAAAAGGACAAACGAATAAGAATGAGAAATGAAAAAACAAAAAAAAATGTAGCATCATGATCCGAGCGAGAGATCAGAAACTAATAAACACTATTAGTTAACTAAAAAGGACAAACGTATTAGAATGAGAAATGGGAAAAAAAAACATTTTTTAATAAGGGTGAACGTACTAAGTGGAGCTGATGAAATCGGTGAAGCGGATGAAGCGCGTAGAGCGGATGACTGCACAGAGAGGATGACTGCACAGAGCGGATGAGTGCATACAGCGTATGAAACGCATAGAGTGGATGAAACGCATAGAGTGGATGAAACGCGTAGAGTGGATGAAACACGTAGAGTAGATGAAACGCGTAGAGTGGATGAGTGCGTTGAGCGGAGGAGTGCGCAGAGCAGTTGAACGGGTGAAGCGCGTGGAGTCGATGAGTGCATAGAGCCGATGAGTGTGTGGAGCTGATGAATCGCGTAGAGCGGATGAATTGTGTACTGGGGATGAAGCGCGTAGAGCAGATGGAGCACGTAGAGCGGATGAATGCGCTGAGCGGATGAGGACGCAGAGCGGATGAGGACGCAGAGCGGATCAGTGCAAAGGGCGGATGAATGCGTAGTTGATGGTGCGGATAGAGACTATGGTGCGGATGAAGGGTGTGAGTGGATAACTGAATGGAGCGGATGTAGGATGTTGAACAGATTTAGGGTGTGGTGCGGATATAGAGCCTGATGTTGTGAAACAGATGTAGAGTGTTGAGCGGACCTAGGGTATTGAGCAGATGTAAAGGCGCGGTGGTGTTGAGCCGATGTGAAGCGTTGAGCGGAAATAGGATATGGTGCGGCTGCAGAGCGGATGTAGAGTGCAGAGCGAGTATAGAGTGTGGAGCGGGTGTAGTATGCGGAGCAAGATGCGGGCATAAAATGCGGGGAGTGGGTGTAGAGTGGGTGTTGAATGCTTAGCGGGTGTTGAGTGCGGAGCGGATGTCAGGTGCGGTTCAAACGGGTGATGTATGTAGATGGAAGTGGGTGGTAGGAACGGAGGATGTAGCTGGAAGAACGGATGACGTTTTTGGATGAAACAGTCGAAGTGGATGGATAAAATGAAAATATGGTCAAAACGGAGGAAGTATGAAATTCGAACTGGTGAAGTATGTGAGTGGGAAGGATGAACTGGATGGAACAAATGAATCTGGGTCGTATGGGTAAACTGGGTCGAACGGATAGAAATATGTGGATAGAACGAGTGAAGTATGCAGATGGATCGGGTTAACTGATGTAGAATAGGTGAAGTGGGTGAAACCAGTTAAGTGGACGGAACGTGTGAAGATGACGTATGTGGATCAATGATGCATGGAGAAAGGATAGCATTGAGATAGAACCAATAAAATCAGCAGTGCATAAATGGTTCGAGTGCATAAAATAATTGAAATCCTTCTAACAGATTGGAGTGCTTGGAACGAACTGGAGTGGTTGGAAAGAAGTGGAATGCATGAAACGGATGCGAGAACATGGAGCAGACGCGAATGCATTGAATGGACTGGAATGCATGGAATGGATTGGAGTACATGAAACGGATTGAGTGCATGGAACGGATTCGCCGTGCATGGAACGGATTGGAATGCATAGAATAGCATGACTTAAATAGAACGGTTTGAAAGAACATTGAAACTCACTGTTCTGAGTACTTGACCTGGTTGTAATGCGTGGACATTCGGAGTACATGCAACGGATGGAGTACATAGAACGGATGGAGCACATGGAACTACTGGAGTTGGAGTGGTCTCAAGCAGCTAAGGTAAACCACCATATCCACATCTCCACGCTTACTCTCTTCTTTACACCACCACTCAAATAGAACACAGCGATACTATGACACCATTCGGTATAGCTGTTCTCATACCATCATTTGACTCATACTCCCCATCACCCTAACTAAACACTGCTGGTTACACACCCTCCAGCCTAGGCGTTTCTGCTCAGGCCTAACGCAGCCAAATCGGTCTGGATAACAACCTGCCAGAACGATCACATAATCCTGATCTCTCAGCCTCCACACCTACAGCTAAGAAGCAGCTATCACATGATTGCCACACCAGCTGCACACATATCCGGTGCTCACATGCACCTTTTGACTCTCTCAACTCTCTCTACTGACCTGAACTTCTGTTCCCGAGGGCGTTCAACCTACCAGCGCCTTCAGACCATACCAATGGTACATAAGGCGCTATATAAATGCAAAGTAACATAACATAACATAACATATACACCCCCCATCTCCCTCCAGGTACACCCATACCTCCTTATACCATTCCAGTGTACGGGGCTCCTTTATCGTTGTGTGGTATAATCTGTCCACTATGTCTCCATCATAGTATAATGCTACAATTCTATATTTGGACCCAGAGTCCTCACCTGTTTGCACTTGTGCTTCTTGTGTCATCTGTGCCACTCCTCTAGAGTTTCCCATTGTCACCATCATCATTGCACCATTAGGGCCTGCGTTTGCGCAGCACCGAAGACCCAACTGGCACACACAAAAAATCAAGAGCAAAAAGACGATGATGGGTACCAATAGTTTAACAGTCATTCCGAGCCAGGACGGTACCCATGAAAAAATTGCGTCGAACCATGAGCTCGGCTCCACTCCTCCTTCTTTCTTCATCCTCTCGCCCAAGTTGTGCATAGCTGTGATAACGTGGGACAGTGTTCCATTGTCCGCGTCTGCAGAAGGTGCGAAAGTGCAGCATGCGCTCCCAATTTTTCAGCAAACACCTCCATCCATGGCCGTCAACAGGTCTAGGACATACCTGTTCTGCATTGTCATTAGCTGCAGGGCCCTTAGCTCCACCTTAATCACGTTGAATCCTTCTTCTGTGTCGTTGGCCAGTTGGATCAGCTCCCACCGCGTAATTTGCAGCCACTTTGCGTTGGCTCGCGCTTGGATACTTGGGATAAGGGAGGCGAAAAATGTTTCAGCGGAATAGAACAGCCGGAACCTGTCTGGAATTTGCACCAAAAGTTCTGTGGATGCCTTGGATATGTAACTGGACGACCTTCGTTTTCTGGATACTGGGCTTTGCATGTTGTCTGCGGATAGGGCATACACTGACATCTCTTCCGTTGGTTGTGTGTCCTCTGGTTCCCGGACGGCTTGCAGCCCCTTCCCCCCTTCCATAGGACTCTCCAGAACTACCATCAGGGCAGAGTGCAGCGTTGCCAGAGAACAGGTGCCCCTCCATGACTGTGGGAGGTGCCATTATGCCTGTTTACCGCAAACCCAGTATGTGTCCATCAAGGCAGCTGTCCCTTTCTTCATATCTGGGATGATGAGCGTTTTGTTACAGTCTTTATTTATGCCCATGTTAGTTTTCCCTATGCCGAGGAAGCACAGTTCGTAGGTAATTTCTTTTTGCAGTTTGAAGGGTTTTTCCAGGGCTGTGACCCAAGTGAGCTTTGTGATATGTTGGGCCCATACCGAGCACACGTTTTCTCAATCCATTGCAACTTTTCCGCGGCCAACCCTCGTAGCGCTTCTGCTTTGCATGTAACATGTTCCTCTTGCCATTTGTTGTCCGAATACAATGTCCCTTTAATCACTAGGAATGGTCCCTTCAAGCACACAACTCCTTAAGTTCTCGAATAGCACGTTTTTTCATTTTGCAGCATTTCAAAAGAAACTGTGTGTGCCTGGAAGGTGTTCTTTATTCTGCATAAGGTGAGATGAAGGTGACACTGGGCATCTGTTATAGGTAATTCTTGTGGCAGGAGCACCTTGGGGGTACTAAAGGCGTGGGGTATTAAAGAGCACACATAACAGCTCTCGTTAGTGGTTTGTTTGGCTGTAGAACTCATGTCTGCATACCACTTGTTGGACTGGTGTGGGTGTCGGGGATCTTCTATTGTTTCTAACCCTAGTCCGGAATATTCATCATACTTCTTCCTCCCAGCCTCCCATCTTCTTCTTCTACTATTGCTCCTGGGGTTCACTTTCCCTTTTTCTACATCATGCTGCATTAAAGGCGTTCCCCCGCTCCCACCTTTTCCCATTCGTTATACAAGGCAATAAACCTCTCGACTGTTTCCGATGGTGTCATCATATAACCAAGGTAACTCAGAGGGATTTGGATCGTTAAGTTCATAAATGTTGTATTCAGAGGCATTGTATGGGGCAATAGGACGTGGAGCTACATGTTCATCGCTTGCACCATTTGGGTGCCGTATGCCATCATGGTGGGGACCATGTCCCCATAAATGTTTAAAGCCATCCCATATGAGGTGGGTCCCTTGTTTTATCATGCTCGTCCCATTCCTTCCCCCTCATTTATATCAATAGATATAAATGCTATCGATCAATATAGTACTAGTCCAAACATCATTGAGAAAAATATTACAGCACATAGAAACAAACCACACTCATAGGAGTATTTACGCAAGTCAAAATTAGTATTTCCATTGCTATCTACTCTAATGTTGTTTGCAGCGGGGGCCCCCTCCATTGCCATGGTTTCTCTGACATAATGAGACATAAAAGTGCATTAAGCAACTCATAACATTCATCTTTATACATTTCATTTTCTTCTTTAACACTATTTATAATTATTCTATTATTAGCAAGTTTATTCTTTAAATCGAGAGAGGGAAGGAGAAGGAGAGAAAGAGAGATGAAGAGACAGAGAAAGAGAAAAAAGAAATAACATCTCTTCATTTCTTTACCATTATTATGTACATCACGATATTTATTCATTTAATCTTCCCTCTGATTGTTACATGTGTATTGTTCAATCTACACCTTTCTCCTATCAAGTTTGTGTTTCTCCTTCATTCATTCCAATTTCTGTTTCCTGTGTTACACTTTCGTATGTTTTTCATAACTCCTCACATACACCATCTCCCCTGGCATTAGTTGGCTTGTTAGACTGTCTGTCGCTGATGTTACTGTGTCACTTGTTGCTTATTGTGTGAAGGGGGGTGCTAACTGCCTGGCAATCATGTGCGCTGCTTTTGTAAGTTTAGTAAGATATTCAATGAATTCTTCCCCTAATACTGTAGCACTTCTGTGCGCATCTGAATGCCTGCGGAGTGGGGAGTGCACAGTATGCATGCGTCTTCCTGTCACTATTTCATGCAGGACAAATGGTGGTCCTTGCTGGATTGATTTCTCAGTTCAAACAAGGCCAGGGGTAAACAGTACACCCAGTTCTTCTTTAGTGTGAAACACAATTTCGACATTCTCCCTTTCAGGAGGCCATTTATATTCTCAACCATGCCATTCGTTTGCGGGTGATAAATAGTACATAGTTTATGTGTTATCCCCAACATTGCGGTTACTTCTTTAAACAGATCGTTAACAAAATGTGTGCCGTTGTCCGAGCGAATTACGTCACAAATTCCCCAGCGCGGAAACACAGTCCCGCACTAAGAATTTTGCAGCATACTTCACATCCGGGTGGGCGCACAGCCCTGCCTCCACCGATCTAGAAAAGGGGCAAACCACCACTATCATATAGCTGACCCATTGCATCTTTCTCCCATGTCGGCATAATCAATATGCAGCTCTCTCAAGGGGCCTGTTGGTTGGGGCAATGTCCCTCGAAGTGTTCTTAGTGTCGTACTTGAATTATATATCTGACATGTTGTACATTCCATGGCCATCCTTGATATTTGCTTCTGTAGCCCTGGTGCAAACCAATTTACTTGTATTTCTGCGGCAATGTGTTGTTTGGCATTGTGAGCTGGAAAGTGAAGCTGTTGGAACGCTATTTCTAGTAATTTATGGGGCATTACTACTTTACCTGTGTTGTTTTGGTGCCAAAGGAGGTCAGTAGCCGACTGGATGCACCCTCTTTTTTTTACCATACTTCCTTTTCCTCACCTGACACCCCTTCTTGTAACTCTAATATTTGGGAAATAGGCATTGAATTATACCCATCAGGGCAATCCTCTTCCACATGTTTCTGCCTAGGTACTCACCTGTTTTTCCTTTTGTTAAGTACGATGCTTCTTTCGTGGCAGCGTCTGCTGCCGTGTTTCCTAATGAGATGACGTCATTGTTTGTATGGGCCTGGCATTTCACTATCGCTACAACTGTAGGTTTTTTTAGTGCCTCTACCAACTCTTTTTTTTAGTAGCTCAGCGTGCTGTACTGGGGATCCGTCTGCTCTATGGAATCCTCTTCTTCCCCACCTAGCCAATCCCCCATGTACTGTTGTGCTCATGTATGAACAGTCGGTGTAGATTGTTACTGCGCATCCCTTAGCTGCATGTAATGCTTCAATGAGTGCTACTAACTCTGCTGCTTGTGCTGAGTAATGGGCTGGTATCCTCTGTTGGATGAGTACTTCATATTCACCTTCCTCCAGTCTCACAACAGCCACCCGCACATGTTTTTCTCCTGTTAATGAATTTATTGATGCTGACCCATCTATAAAATGTACTTCTCCTTCAGATAAGGCATTTTCACTCACTGTGGGTGTGTCTCCATCTTCCCCTCTATATGTAGCACAGTCACGTTTTTGCATATCTTCCACTGTGCATGCTTCTGTAATTAATGTTGCAGGGTTGACTGTTTTACACTTCACTATGTGTTTGTTAGCGCTGGATAGAATAATTTCATAGGCTGTGGCTCTTTGTGTTGCCAATGTGCTTTTTGCTCTTTCTAATATTGCGAATAGTGAATGTTCCACAAACAGTGTCACAGAACACCCCATCATAATTGTTGCGCTCTTCTCTATGGCGAACGCTGCGGCTGCGAGAGACTGTTCACAAGCGAAGTGTCCTTGCATCACTGCATCTAGTGTGCCACTATAGTAAGCCAGGGGCTTGTGTCCAAAAGATGTTTTTTGTGTTAATAATGCTGTCATGAGTGTCCCATTGCAATTTGAAAATAAGTAGAACTTGCGTTCGTAATCTGGGTTCGCAAGTACTGGTGCCATTGAGATCAGTTCTTTAAGCGTGCTGAATGCCTTGTGCATTACTGCTGTCCATTGTATTTCTATGCTTTCTCTTTGTGCTTCTTTGAGTCCCTGCAGTTATGGCCTTGTGTACTTTGCATATTCTGATATCCAAGCGCAGCAGTAGTTGCACATGGCAAGGAATTTCTGCATTTCTTTCACTGCTTTTGGTTCACTTACTGCCTTAATTGCAGCTGCCCTGTCTGGTATGATTCTTTTACCATCTTTTGATATCAATTGTCCCACATACAATACATCCTTCTGACTATATTGTAACTTCTCCTTGTCCACTTTGTAAACTTTATGGGCCAATAATGTCAAAAGTGTAATGGAATCTCTTCTGCACTCCTCTTCAGTTTTTCCACAGATCAGGAGATCATCCACATATTGAATGATCGTGCTCTGTGACAATATTTCCTAGATCTGCATGTAAAATTCTGTTGAATATGCTTGGGCTTTCACAGTATTCCTGGGGTAGTCTACAATGTTCATATCTCTTTCCTCCCAATGTGAATGCTGTCAAGTATCGAGATTCTGGATCTAGTGGCACTGAGAAGAATGCGTTCTTCAAGTCCACCACTGCGAAACATGATGCATCTTTTGGTATACAACACACAATTGATGCAGGATTGGGAACTAATAGAAATTCCTTCTTTATGACATCATTAAGGGGGGCGTAGGTCCTGGATCATCCTCCACGCCCCACCCCTTTGCTTTCTTGATGGGGTAGATACAAGTATTACATGGTGAGTTTGAGGGCACTACTATTCCCTGCACTGACAGTGCGTGTATTGTCTTTTTTATCCTTTCTTCTGCTTCTCGGGACAGGGGGTACTGTTTTACTCGGGGCAGCAGTGCTCCTGGTTTGAGTTTTATTTTTACTGGTGTCACCTCATGCAGCAGCCCTACATTGTATGGGCCGGTGGTCCACAGTTCGTGTGGTACCAGCTGCATGTCATCGTTGAAAAAAGAAGGGGGTGCTCCCATCACTGCCATTAGCTGTACTGGCACCTGTCTTGTTTGTATCATAATATCGCAGGGAATTGCTATCTCCATTATTATTTCTCCATCGCTATCTGAATCTGTGAAAAGGTCCTCATCTGACAAATCTTGCGATGTTAGCGTTAATGCATAACACTGTTTGCCACTGACATTCATGCATGTCCATTCTGAT
Organism: Ambystoma mexicanum; assembly: GCF_040938575.1. Taxonomy (NCBI): domain Eukaryota; kingdom Metazoa; phylum Chordata; class Amphibia; order Caudata; family Ambystomatidae; genus Ambystoma; species Ambystoma mexicanum. The sequence continues at coordinate 166,407,583 of NC_090926.1, read as the reverse complement.
AACTGCTATTCTTTGCGCTGACACCTGCACTGCATGCAAGTCTAAAGATATCACTGTTCCTGGCATTATTTCTGGGCGTGCTACAGGGCGAAAAACAAATTCTGCAGGTACCTTCGACTCTTGGCGTTTTAACTCTGGGACCACTCGTGCTAGTGTTTTCAACCCCTGAATGAACATGTCTGGATCAACTGGTATGCCGCGTACCTCCGGTGCTGTGGCTCGTGTGTGTACTACCAACATCACTCTCAATGGACAGATCCCCGGGGTCGAGCACACTATCCCTCTTTCAGTGAATGAGATGGTCATATTGAGCTTGCTGAGGAGGTCCCTGCCCAGCAAGTTAATTGGCGATTCTTCATAGTACAATAAGGGTGCCCGTACTGTCTTCCCCCCTACTGTTACATCCAAATCTTCTGTGTAAGGAACTTCAACCACCGCCCCAGAGAACACCTGCGTTTCCAATTTACGATTAGATAGCGGAAACCTGCCTTCTCGTAACTTTCAGCGTTGACAGTACTGGACACGCAAGCGCTCTCTGTGGGCTGTCCTATGCTGGATGCCTTATTGTTCCCCCATTGTCAAAAACATTTCCTGATACCACAGCCACTCCACCAAAGGGTGCAGGCGCACCATTTGCCGTCGTGATGAAAGGGTTGCACTGTGCGTGTGCCATGTGCTCGTGGCCTTGTGGGTGTTGCTGAACATTATGCTGCTGTGCCCTGCGTTCATCTGTGTACCTCTGATCCTATTGTTCTCCTCTCCCTCCACCGCCCACTGGCAGCCCATGTGGGCTTCCTGGGTGAGGGTGACCATACTGCTGTCCATTTGGATAAGTATTCATGGGTCTGCTTCTACACTCTCTTGAAAAATGTCCCCACCTTCCGCAATTCCAGCAATTCCCCTGTCCTGCCCGTGGACCTGGACCTCCGTACCCGCCATGCTCTCAGTACCCTGGACCACCACCTCTTTGCCCTCTGTACCCACCTCTTCCTCCAGGGGCGCTCCACCCTTACCACTGTGGCCCTCTGTACTGCTCCTCACCATTACACTGCTCCTGTCAGTTTCCTGCCCAATTAGCTGCCATTCTAGCTTGTATTGCCGCTGACCCCTCCTCTTCCTCTCGCTCTCTATCTGTGGGGAGTGCAGCTACAGCTGCTGTGACCTTAACCAGTTTTGTCTGTATTCATTTTGCCTCATCTGCCAACCTTCTCTGTGCTATCTCCTTCTCCCTTTCTTTGATCCTTTTGCAGTGGTGTACTATAATGCTTTGTATCTCGGGCCATCCTTTGGCTTCAATCCCAGCTATTTTATCGAGCGCTTTCTGAACTTCCTTCGGGAGACCTCTTTTTATTATAAAGTAAAGCAGGGAGGTTGACTGATCCCAGGCCGTGCCCGACTCCGCTCTCCACATCTCCTGCACGCGTAAAATGAAAGCCATTGCATCTTCCTCATCATTCATCGTACACTGCATTACTGACTGTAAATCTGGTGTATCTGGGAAGGTGTCTCTCAATGCGTCCCAAATTCTTGCTCTTACTGTGTTAAAAGAAGCACCATCATGTCGGTCACAATCCAATGTAATACCTGGGAAACCTTCTTTCACCCAAACTCGGTCAGCTTGATCACCCACGGCGGACACCAACAAGCTTTTAACGTCACCTACTGCTAATGGGACCCCTGCCGTGTGTTTCTCAAAGGCATATATCTATTTACTCGCACCCCCTGACAGCGGGGGCAGTAGTTACAACAAATTGGCCTTATCCATCTGTGCCCACGGTATATAATTTGGCCTCCATCCACCCCGATGTATCAGGGGTAGCTGTAACCTTCCTTTTGTTCCTTTCCCCGTACTCACCTTTGTTCCTTGTTTTCCCAATACCGCCATTCTCCCCACTCTGCTTCTTAGTCTTCCATTCCTCTTCTATTGCCCCCCCCCAGAGGTGTTTCATCTAACCTCACTGGCGCCCCTCCTGCTGTGAACCCTATTCTTCTTCCTTCCAGCTCATCTTCCTCTATGTCACACCATAACACTTCCGCCCCTCCCGAGGTCATGCCTTCTCCCCCTGTGTCTCCCCCTTTTTCCATCCTTCTTCTATGGACCTGTCGGGTGTCTGTCCTCTCTGTGTCTGATCAATCCTAGAAGTACTTGATCCACTTTGTTCACACATATCTCTTGATCTGGACAGCTCGTTTCGGGCCATTGATAACCTGGAGTCTATCTCTTCAGTGAATTTTTCTATATCTATTGCTGTGGTACTCACCTGTCCAACTGTTCTTGGACACTCATATGGTGGGGATGCTGTTGCTCGTGGTGCGGTTGGGGGGTGGGTTTTGACACATACACTGGGTCACTGTATCCCTCAGCAGGCACTGGTTTATTCAAAAGGGGATATAGTCGTGTTACCTCCACTGGCCCTGCTTTTCCTTCGCTCTCTTTTTCGCTGTTTTCTATTGCCTGGGGAGATGCAATCTGTTCCTTTGTTTGCTCTTTTCTTTTTATTGGAGGCACCTCTTCAAACAACCTCCATAGATCTAATATATCTCTTCTATTTTGCAATTGTTTTCCTTTATATTTCATAAATAAGTATGTGGCTACCATGTCCAACACGCTATTGTCGAATGATCCTCCCTGGGGCCATATCTGTAGTAGCCTTTCCCCTTTTAATTCCGTGACCCATTGGTCATGGTATTTCGTGATATGCTCTGCACAACATGGCAAGTTCTGGCAAATATGGGCCAGTGGTGTTTCTGCCCCCATGTTACTCTCCCGTCCACCCCTTCTGATACCCTGTTATAGTGGGTGGGTGTTATGTACTTAAAGTGCTGACAATGGCAATATTCTACCGCTAATATACCACTTTTGTGTACCGCATGTGCCCACTCTTTGAAAGGTCACACTTACAATGACCACTTTCCATAAAACCATTACCAAAACATTGTGATCACAGAAAAAACATAACCGGTTCAATACATAACATTGATTGACAGAACACTTTACATACAACATGTAACATATACCTCCCTTTCTTTTCTACACTACTCTTAATCAAAAAAAGATCTCTTTTACTTTAACCCGTTGCACCCCTTAACGCTTAGATTGTCTGAATGTCTTCCCACAGATTTTTAGAAAGAGGAAAAATAATAAAGTGTTTTTAAATTCTACTCCGAGTCTTCTCCTTATATGAGACTCCTACTAATGTCTTCTGTTTTTCACTTATTCCCAGTACTAGTCAAGATAGCACTATGCAGCGCCGCCTTCCACCCCATTTCGGAGCTAGGTTCCCATCTTCCCTTTTCACCTTGTAATCTCCTTAACTCATCCTAATGGCCATATGCAAAAGATAAAAGAAAGAATAAGAATAATACCTATTTTACCCCCAAGTACCCCTTTAACTTACATCGACCTCATATATTATTGTCTTGAACCAGCTCCTTTTAATGTCGCTCGCACTTGATACTCACGTGTCCGTATTGATTCGAGACCCTTCCGGACCCGGTCCGTCCAGGCGGCGCTGCCCCACGCTCAATGGCCGCCCCCAGCTGCGGCGAGCGGTACTATGGGTTTTGTGAAGTGGGACCCGTACCCTCTCGCCCTACTGCGTGCGCACATATAAGCGTAACGGTTGCCGTAGGTGGGCAGCTCTCTTGAGGGGGCGCGCAGTGCGTCTCCACTGTAGCGGGGGATGTCTCGTGCCAAAAGGAACAAAAAGAACGCTATCGCGTCGGGGTCACCACTTGAAAGTGAGCATCACCCAAAAAGGCATTAAAACTCCACAATGAGAGTCCATAATGGACACACCCCAGATGGGAATGAGACCAAGACCAAGTGCGGGTGAAGTTAAAAAGCTTTATCCAAACCAATATAGGGCAAGCAGAGAACTCTGCAAACTCCGAGAGCGCTCTGCCAAACATCAGTAAGACATTCACATTTATTACAAAATCGCGTCATCAATGATGTAAGCTATAGGGGGCACATAAATCGTGGGGATTGGGTGGCGAAGACTAGATACTATGTAATATGTAGGTCCGGTGCTCTGGGATTGGCAGAGTTCCACGTGGTGCCAGCGCGGGGTGCACGGGTCAGCTGGGCTCTTCGGAGTGGAGCACCAGGTCAGGAGCTGTTCGAGTTGATATGTCTTGGGTGCACTAACATTTTGCCCTTGTGGCCACACATACACATTCATTGATAATCTTCTGCTTCAAAATGTCTTATAAATCCTACAAGTTGTTAATCTAACATCACAAGAGAAATGACACATTACTCTACATGCTCTTAATTCATCATCATAAACAACATTATTCAAAAAGGGGAGGCTTCATGAGTTCAGGTGCCTTATCAGGGGGCGTGTGTCAGGATACCTTTATCATTCTGCTTTGTTAGATTTAGTAGGAGACATCTTTATAGTATGTTAGTACAAGAGTGAATAAACTGCCACCAGGCTCAGTCGGGGTTGGGGTGAATTAGAATATTATTGGGTCAGGGGGCACATGACTGGAGAATCAATCTCATGGACCGGAGGCTAATTTATCATCCGTACAGATGGCTTAGCAGCATGGGTGAAACTGGGTGGCACACGGGCTTAGCATGCATGTCTGGCACTTCAAACGGGGAACACGATTGGGGGTTATTCTGCGAGAGGACAGGACAGGTTTTATAGAGGCAGCTTTGCTTTTCTCAGTCCCCAGCTTTTGCCCGGTCATCATCAGGTCAATGATGTACTGTGGAAGGTGAAAGATACAGTGTTTGTAATGTAGCTTGTTCGCGCCCAGTCTCCTGTAAGAACAGGCCTTCAGCTGAGCCGCCAAGGGGAGGAGGGTGAGGGAAGTGCTGGGCTCGCTGTGCGTGATCAGGGGTGAGAGCTGCAGCCCTGCAGACCGCTTGTGCCATTGAGGCCTAGATTATTATGTTCAAAATGGAGTCTTGGTGTATCACAGAATGGAGTCTGTATCATGCTATGGGATGAGCCATGCATCCCCATGCGTCGACCCGCAGCCATCCCGCATCCCGGGCCCATGTGCCTAGATGGCTGTCAGCGAGTCATAGGCCTCACATAGGAGAGGAATGTAGGGGGAGGAGGGGTCGTCGATACCTTTCCTCCCATACAGTTCTTAGATTAATTGTCCCGGATTACTTGTAGCAATGTTTGGTGCATTCTTAGCTTTTATGGTTGTTTGTTAAGCAAAATAGCTATGGTTGTTAAGTAAGCAAAATAATAATTAGTTCCAATTTCATCCACCAGGGGAGCCCCTTTAACAACTTTAAATTGAGCAAAATAATAATTTGTCTTGATTTTATTCACCATGGGAGCCACTTTGGTAACTTTAAATTGAACAAAATAATAACGAGTCTTGATTTTATCCACCCTGGGTGCCAATTTGGCAACCTTAAAACACACCATTAGATTCCTTGTGAAAAGTTACTCCTGTTAGACCGCAATGGAGCCCACTAGACAGTCCATAGCAGACAAAGGGCCTCATTACGAGGTTGGAGATAACCATGGTGCTATTAGCGCCATGGCTGACTCCAAAACCTTACCGACTCCGCCCTAGTGAATGGAGCTATTACCGGCCCATTCCAAGGTTGGCGGGACCGGTAATTCCCCATTCACCAGGGCCCTTCCCCATTCCCATTTGAGCCCCCATAGGGCTCAATGGGAATGGGGAAGGCGCTAATAACGGTACCGCAGATTGCGGTACCATTATTAGCTCCAGAGTCCCTTTGCGGGTCCTGTCCTTAACGCCTGGAAAAACCAGACGTTAAGGGAGGACCCGCAAAGGGAACTTACCGCCCACCTCGTAATGAGGCCCAAACAATCAAGCACTTTTTTTTTTTTTTGTCTATGGTTCAATTACAAGTGTAGAACCTTTACAAAATAATATACTAAAAAACAAAATAAAAAATTACATTCACATTTGTTGTCATTTTACAATAAAAATAAATGTTTACTATCCTTAAAATTTTTGACATCTATGTCTCATGATTAAGAAGTTCGTTTTCAATAGACTTGCACAGTCTGACCAATTCAAAAACAAGAGGTTTGTGCACACCCTGCATCATCCGTGCCCAAAGAAATTGCAGCCAGTCCTCGAAGTGGATGTTAACAAATTTCATCAAGCGATTGGAACGTATAGATTTAAAATGAGGCCATTCGAGAATTAGATGTTTCAAAGTTTCCAGGGGCTCATTACATCCAGGGAAGCGACAGTTAGTCCGTGGAGGGCTATTACTATTCCAATGCACAGTTCTTTCTCTGGTATGGTACAAATTCATTCTAAACCACATACAGGCTTTCCTGGAATGATTACATGGAAACAGGGTAAAATGATCGAATCTCGGTAAGCGAGGTTTGAGAAACATTCCATACTCTCTGTGCAATTTGTAAAACGATATCCTTTCTATTGTCAATCGCCAATCTTGTTCAAAGAGTTTTTTTTTGGCGTAAGCCGAACGCTGATGGCCATCTTCAATGGAAATACTCAATGAATTCAATTAGTATTCCATGGTGGATTGATATCGAGCAAAGGATGCCAAATTAGTGGAGTCTATCAATTCATGAAGATCTACGTATAGAGAATTTTTTGGCGGGAAATGAATTTTTTCATATCTACACAATTGGCGCCATTTCCAGCGTCCGGATAGTGCCACAAGTCCAAACTCATGTCTGATTATTGCATTGGGAACTGACATTGGTAATTGCATCACACATTTAATCATCGAACCCTGAATGCTATCTAATATATTACTCATGTCACAAAGACAGATGTCAAGGCAGTAAAGGATAACACTTTCTATTTTCAACATCAGAAAGTCCAACATTGGCATAAGTGAAAATTTACAAAATTTTCGATAGATCATTTTTAGCTGAGATGTTAGGGGGCGGATCTTGTTTTTAATTAGTTCCGTCCACACCTTTTTGGAGTTCTGAGCTTGAATATTATATCCTAAATAAATCGCGCTAGTAACGCACGATATTTTAGTTTTCATGATCTCCCATTGATATCCTTTACTGTTTTGTTTGGTACCAAATTTTAGAATCGCAGTTTTTGCAGGGTTCGGAGACAAGTTGTGGGCCACAGCAAATTTTTCAAACAAAGAGAGTTTCTTTTGCAGTCCCGCAGGTGTAGGATCGAAAATAACAATATCGTCTGCAAATGCCATCCATTTAAGGCGTAATGAGCCAACCTTTACTGCAAATAAATTGTTACATTCCCATTCTTTCAAGCACTTTCAAAAATATATATTAAGAAGATTTATGGAGTAATACTATAGATCATAAAGGCATATTAGTGAGACGTTCGCTACAGATAGTTAAGGAAAATAAGGACCAGTAATCAAAAGTGATTTGCTCAGGATCACTTAGTGTGTAAAGTGGGACAGGTAAGGATTTGAGCTCTAGCCTCCTGGTTCCACAGTTTCAAATTTAGACAGCAGGGGAGACATCATCTTCTACTATTTAATTTTCAATATTAGAACCAGCAAACCACTTTCTGCAAAGTTGTTACTTAACAGCTAAACTACCACACTTTCCAATAAATCTCGTAATATGGCACCAAGTCACGTGATAAAGCAACCTGACAAAATATGAGTCGCCTTAATTGAAACGAATGTTCATAAAGCAAGAATGCATCAGTACATTAGAACAAGAAGGTTGATCGAGCCAGTACCGCAATTGGGTGCATTGGCTTGCAGGTGAGGCACAGATCTGAGGTACAATCATTCAATCTGCTGAACTACCTTTCTAGTTGTGCACCTTTGTCCCATTCACCCAATTATCCTTCCACATCACATTCCGGTGTCCTTCCCTTGCACCACATCCTCTATGCCCATTCACCCTGGCCGTTTCCCTTTTGGACCATCCCTTAACTCAATTCCCTTCCCTTACCTGCACCTCCTTCCCTTGAACACATTGCTCAGACACACATTTCTTGTTGCTCAGCCCCTTCCATTGCTCTGGCTCATATGTAGATGGTAGATCACCTTGATTTTCCCTTCAGTCTCTGCAAGACACAACAAGAAGTTGTAGTCGGGGTCTTGCTGGTAATTGTAGCAGTGGGGTCTGCACTTGGACAATGAAGAGTAAAAGATGCCAAGTGAACTTGGTTTTTATTGTGCTCTCAAGTTGCACCTTTTTGGACGGTTGGCTGCATATTTCAATTCATGGTAGCCGAGAGAAAAGCGAGAGATGTCAGCCTAGGAGCTGGAGCTGGAGAGGGAGTAAGTGTGACTTTTTATATTCATTTGTGGTTTCAAAAAAGCACAGGCTATTCACAATAGTTAAAAAAATGTCACAAAGGGCCTTCTCTGATGCCCCTGTTATCACCACATTTCCCATTTAATGCCTAAACGGGAAACAATGGACCCTTTTGTGCATACAAAATGAACCGTAGTGGTGTGGACCACTACTGTAGATAAACAATTTCCACCTGCATAGTGAAGTGGAAATGGTTTACATTTTCTTTTTTTAAAACACCTTTTTCATGTTACCACCAGCAGAGGTGGGATTTCTTAAAAATCTTCAGAGGTATTCCAAAAATGCTAGTGGTAAACTCTGAATTGGGTGGATTTTCAGAAATACCACTGGTGAAGTTGGGAACATTTTCCAGTGGTATTTCATAAAAAAACTGCCTAACTTTGAAAGACCCGCTTAGTTTGTATTCTACTAATAAGTAATGCCTGTTAAATTTTCTGTGCATGTTTTTCAACTGTGCCCAAAAGTATGTGCCACAACGAATCCAAGAGCCATTTCCATAATCCCAATAGTAATATCCATGGGTGTTATTCAGGATGCTTTTAAACTCATTTTGTAATGAACTCAAAAGTCATCAAGAAATTCACCAGAACATAGGGGAAGCAGTTTTACACAATCAAATTGAGAACAAACTTTAATAAGATAAGGACCTCACTTGCTTGGCAAGTAGGAGTAGTAGTAAGCTGCTGAGGATTGCAACAGACCAAAGGTACATGGGCTGTAGTGGTGATTCACACCCAGGTCACAAAATCTGTCATTTTAATGCGTCCATTTCAGCTAGCGTGTTCATGAACATGCGCATGTGGCCTAGTCTTTCTTGCCTCTGGAGGCCCACATGTGTAGGCCACCCAGGCACACCTTAAACATTGCTGAAATCAAGACGATTGGCTCCCTCCATATATAGAAAAGCTGATCAGGTCTTTCAGCTCTCAGCTCTTTCCTAGAATTTAAAGCATTTTCCACCTCGGGCCCAAGTAGCAACATTTCAGCCAGCCTGGGGGCCAACTGCCCCATTGACCCTCTTCCTAGTTCGCCCCTGTCAGTGCTGCACTGTTTCTCTGGGTTTGGTGGTTATCCTAAGGTGGGAGCCCAAGATCTGATAGGCTAAAGAGCTTTGGGTCTGGGTTAGCCACTGATATGGGGGAGAGGGTTTGTAATCTGTCTAACGAGAAGAGCTTAGTCTTAACTCAATTAATGGTGATGACGAAGCTGTGTGAAGGGGAGCTGTAGGTGTAGTGTAAGGAGATTTCACAGAAGCTTTTGTAGTGGCGCAATCCCATTGGAAAACGCTTGGTGAATCAGGCCCTTAGAGAGGAGTCAGATAGTCGTGGACAAAAGAGGGTAGAGAGATGGGGGCTACATGTGGGTTGGGAGTGAATATGGGGTGCCATCCATTGTGATAGTATTGCCACATAGGAGTGTGGGTTTATTGGGGTTTTGAAGATGGCCATGTGCTAGTGTCTGCTATGCCGATTATAGTGTTCATCTCATGCCAACCTCTAAGCACCTCCATGTTATGCTACATTTTTTGTCACGTTTGTTATGCTAAGCTAGGTTATACGTTGTTACATATGTTGATCATACACAGGCTTATGCTTTGTGTGACGGATTGCCACCTGCAAGGGAGTGAAGCCCTGGATATTTGTTTTTTTTAAATTAATTAAATGATGCAGGTAATTACATCTCGGAAAGGGTAATCTGCTGATCACATTCTCCTTTCACAAGCTCCATGCCAAAAGCATAGTGTGTATCTGTGTGCTGCTGCATTAGTATCCCAATTTTCAGCGCCTGCTCTATCAGTGGCACAGAGCAGGTTCAGAGGTCACAGTGGCCCAATTGACAGCTGCAGTGAAAGCCAAATCTCTGTAGCGCAGGAGCTGCATTTAAGATATGCACCCCTGCACCAAAACTACGATGATCATGAGTAGACATGATGGTGGCAGGGTAAACTCTAACATAAAGCTATGCCCTAGTTAAGGCCTGGTGCATGGCACTACTTACGATCATTGCAGAAACATCCAAATTGGTTTCACATAGGAGTCAGACCTGTGGGCCCAGTTCAGCAGTGGAAGGGTTATATGTATTTGTTCCAGACAAGGCTCCACAGCCCACTGGCAGGATTGTAGCCTTGGCAATTTTATTTTATTTATTGGATATTTGTAAGGCGCCTTTACAACAAATGAGGTTTCAAGGTGCCACAAGACGAAAAAAGCAGGGGGATGGGTGAGACAAGCGAGAAAGTTAACAACAACGGTCCTACAAGGTCTTGTGATATTCGGATCGTACAAGTGCAGTAACAAGAAGTGCGAGGGAGAGAGAAGGGGAGTGCCGGTTTGCATGAAATGCAAAGTGCTAGGGTGGGAAGGGAAGTGCAGGGTAAAGAGGAGGGAGTGCAAATGAACGGAGGGGGGAGAGGGCCACAGGGGTTAGGGGAGTGCTAAGGGGAGGCCAGGAGGCCAAGTGCCATGGATAGCATGGGGAGAAGGGGGTGAGGGTCCACATGCTAAGTGCGAGGAGGGGGGTGGGTTGGATGGGGGGGGCCTGGTGCACTGTAGAAATCAGAGGGAGCCAGGCAGCCAGTCACTGTGGCAGACAGGGGTGTTAGCAGTGGAGGGGGCGAGGGAAGGAAGAAGAGAAAAGGTGGGTCTTGAGGATCTTCCAGAACTTAAGGAGACCCGGCTCAAGCCTAAATTAGGCAGAGAGACTATTCCAGAGGGAGGCTCCTGCGGAGGAGAGAGATCCACCCCACACTCTCTGCTTATAGAAGCGCCTGACCTGCAGAGAGTTGGAGCTAGAAGTCCGAAGGGCTCTAATAGGAAGGTATTTAGGGAGAGAGAACTCGATGTAGCGGGTCCCAGGGCCCAGAAACCCTTGTGGATGATGCAGAGGGTCTTGAACCTGATCCTAGCGCCAACCGAGAGCCAGTGGAGAGGTTTTAGGGCTGGAGAGATGCGGTTCATGGGCTTGAGGCCAAGGATAAGTCTTGCAGTCCTATTCTGGATTAGTTGAAGGGGCAAAGGGAGGATATAGGAAGAATGAGGGGGAGGCTGTTGGAGTCGTCCAGCACAGAGAGGACCAGTGCTCTGGAGAAAATGAGTTTCTGGGGGAAGGTGAGGAAAGGGAGAATGCCTCTGAGGAGGTTCAGCTTATTGTGGGTCTTCTTGAAAAGGTTTGCAATGTGAGGAGAGGAGAGAAAGCAGTCAAAGATGACACCAAGATTTTTTGCCTCACAAGAGGGTTAGGGGAGGGGACCCTTAGAGGGCGGTGAGGGGGTAGGAGGGAAAGAGGGAGCGAGCTGGGGTCCCAATGAGAAGGATCTCAGTTTTACTGGCATAAAGGCAGAACATTGGCAGCGCACCATGCCTGAATAGCAGTCAGACATTCAGGGATGAGAGAGGTGGAAGAGGAGGCAGTAGAAGGAAGCTTGAAGGAGAGCTGTGTGTCGTCTGCATAACACTGGAAGTGAGGCGAGAAGGAGGAGATCAAGTGGGCCAGAGGGGCAAGGTAGATTCCGAAGAGCCACAGTGAGAGGATAGAACCTTGAGGAATGTCGCTGGTGGAGAGTGTGATAGGGGAGAGAAAAGGTCCCAGCTGAACCTGATAAGGTCAGTCAAAGAGGAATGAGGTCAACCAGTCCAGAGCAAGTCCCGTGATGCCAAGGGTGTCAGAGAGCCGATTTGTCAGGGTGTCATGATTGACCGTGTCAAAGGCAGAGGAAAGATCCAGAAGGATAAGAACCGATGGAGAGTTGGAATCGAAATTTGAGAGCAAGTCTTCACGGGTGTTCACTAGAGCAGTTTCTGTGCCTCTGGCTGCTCTGAAGCCAGATTGTTGGTCGTGGAGACAAGCAACAGATTCAGTGTGTTGGATCAGTTGGGAGATGACCAGCTTCTCCAGGGGTTTGCCCAAGAAGGGGGGTTATGGAGATAGGGAAGTAGTTAGCCGGGCAGGAGGGGTCGGAAGAGGGCTTTTTGAGGAGAGGATGCACAAGGGAGTGCTGCTAAAGGCCTCATCTGGTGCAATGGGCGAGAAAGAGGAGTAGGAAGAAATAGGAGAGGGGGGCCACAGAGGCCTGAGAGCTGGGGAGGGAGGAGGAAAGGGAGTAGAGGAGAGGATGTCCTGAGTTTTGGATAAGAAGTGGTATGCCAGTGAAGTACAGAGCTTCAGGGATGGCAGGCTTGAAGTGGAGACTGCTGTAGGATTGGAGAGTTTGTTGCAGATTTTAAACAGTTCACCAGTATTGTTAATGGCCACAGAGATGGAGGCTTGGATATTGGCCCTCCTCTTCGAGCGGCTGGAGAGTCTGTATTGCCTTTGGAGAAGGCGGCAGGTAAGTCTGTCAGAGAATGTGCCTTATGCCTGCTACTTCCGCTCAGCAACTCTTCACTTGCATTGCAGAGAGGCTAGGTTGGAGTGGTATTAGCATAATAGTTTTTGTTTATTAGATCGAATGTTACATTTGACCGAATTTGGCCAGTGATATTCGATCGAATAAAAACAATGAAGGCTAATACATACCGAACATGTGTAGTGGGGTTGCAGGGGTGCCCCCCGCTCCCTATGATAAGTATGTATTAGCCTTGGGTGGTGGCAGGGTATCCCCCGCCTCCACAATATTGGAGGCGGGGCGCCAAAAAAAAAGAAGAAAAAGGGACCCTGCGTAGTCGGATCCGACCTGCGTTAGAGGGATGGATCTGACGCTGCAGGGCTGAAGTGGACCAGGCAGCGAGCAAAGAGATAAGTAGGGAAGGGGGATGGTGGGTGGGTTGGTGTGAGCGCTTTTGATCATCTGATAATTGATTATATGCAGGCTGGTTTTTTTCAAACAGTTTGCTGCAAACAATTCTCAGACGATCAAACACCACCAAACCATGGCGTCATATCAGGTGTTGCGCTTGAAGGCAGGCTTCATGAGGATCCTCATAACAGGGGAAAGGATGTTGTAAAGAACTCATGGTGGCAACAGTAAAGACAAACACAAGTGATCACAGTTCAACAGTGTTTATTAAACAGCAAAGTGGGTGAGATAACTGCCTAATCTAAACCTAAATCTGAGATGGGAGCATGCTACAACCATCAAATCATAATAATACAGTCCTAGTGGATTCTAGTCAAATAAAAGGGCCTATACGAAAAAACAACTATTGCCAATCCTTACCGTTAAGTTATAAAACACGTGTGGGATAGTGTTCATAAGAAAAGAAAGAATTGTTCACCAAACGATAAGTCAGGATGTTATCGCTGGGGTCTCCCTTCCTCACATTTTCTTCACACCGGACAAAGGCGGGAGTCTGAAGCACAGTACACTCCTGGGCTTCTATGATACAAGGTTACAGTTCCTTTTCTTCACAGCAGGGCCTTCTGTGTCCCATTCTCTTTTCCTGCAAAGTCTCTTGCTTTCGAGGGCGGATGTGCAAAACAATAAAACAAAAAGGTCCTTCTCTCGTGATTCACAAGAAAGTCAGTGTAGACCCCTTAGGTTCTTCCCTTCCTAAATCCGGGTCTCAGCCCTCAGACAGGCTTTTGCTAAAGCTCCCAGTCAGGCATTTGCTAATTTCATTCAAACTAATGTTCTCACGGCGTTCCCCTCGTCCGGGTGCAAACGCCAGTTTCACAATTTCCTGTTTGTCAAAGGCTTTCGACTGTATGAGGATTTTACTTCTGCTTCTTACCTTCATATGACCACTTTGACTTTAAATAACAGTTACACCAGCCTTTCCCAGGGGGCCCTGGTAATTGTAGTTCACAGCACTTGTTATTGTTATTCCCCCAGTGTCTCTTGGTTTTGGTAGTTCAGTACCATAAACTCAAAAGTTCAAAATAAATCTTTCTCTTCAAGCATTCACCTTTTCACTTCCCCTTTTTGCCAGGGTTAATCTTGACCATTTTGCATTTTAGAGTACATTCACTTTGTCACTTTATAACCAAACATTTCACATTTCGCAGAGACTTTCGAGTGGGCTACTTCCTTTCGCTGGACGACTCCTCTACTCTGTATCACTGGCTTCACAGTTATCAGCCACTTAAATGTTCATCACTGGTTAGCTTTCTCTCGAATCTCATCAGCATGTGCGCAACCTTCCCTTGTGAGATGCACTGTTGGGGCTTCAATCTTTCCGTGACACAAACCAGCCTTTCATGTCTTTCACCAACTCACTGGTTGTGAGTGTCTCTTTCTTGTTTTTGCGGCTTTCATTCACAAGTCAAGGTTAATACCAGAGGCTTGGCTTTGCCACCTCAACTCTGTCGTTCACCCGGGACAGTCGCTGGTGCCCTTGAAACACAATGCAGGTTTCTTCTGGTCTGCGATTTGGTTTTCTCTGCATCTCCTTCACGGCTTCATGGAGGCAACAACCTCCTGCAGGGAACTTACGGTTTCTTTACCCTTTGCTCTAGTCCCTCCATCGCTCGCCCTGCTCGAGTAGGTTTGCCGTCACCCTGGAAGTTCTGCTCCTTCTGGTGTTCCACCTTGCTCAGAGTGTGTCTCTATGTTCCGACTTTTATCTGTGTGGGGAGAGCTAATGGGTATCAGATTTAGGTGATTAAGTCAAGTGCCTGACTTTGCTTGACCCGATTAGCGGGACATGTCCAATGTGATGCTTGGGTGTGAGTCTGTCTTTCCCCAAAACGCACTGTCTGTGTGAAAGTGTTTGTGTAGGGAAGGTGGGAGGGGGAGTTGAAGTCTCAAGATATCCTACCTGGTAGGATGGGTTAAAGGTGTTAAAGGGGGGATACTGCGTCTGGACAGCAGGTGTCCCAACCCCACTCCCCAAGGGCCCCCAACCCAAGTGATCCTCCGGCACTTTTCCACCCCCAGAAACTGGATCCAAAAGCAATGGGCGTGTCCTGGCCACCTGGATTACAAGTCCCCAGGGACTAGCTAGTGAGACACCCTCTGGTTTCTCACAGAAAAGAAAAGAGAAAGGGGGTGGGGGAAAGGGGTATTTTCTGGGGGTTTTACAGGGGGCAGGTGCTCGAAGTGCCAGTTAGGGAGGCAACAGGTATGTGCAAGGGCAGAAACGTCCCAAGCGCAGGGGAGGCCTACCACCCAACCGGAAAGTGTAGGCCTGTGACAAACCACCCGACAGGCAGGTGTGGGCCCAGGGGCCAATGCTGGGGGGCTGATGCTGGTGGCGATTGGGCAGATGGCCGGGGCCCTATAGGACTCTTGAGGGACCAGGCCGCCAATCTCAGTGGCTTTGGGGATGGTTAGCATGGGAGGGAGCGAGGGATGGAGGAGAAGGGGAAAGTCTTGAGTTGCTTGCAGAACCTGAGGAGATCCGTTCAAGATGGAGAGAGAGAGGGAGACTGTTCCAGAGGAGTGAACCAGCTGAGGAGAGAAATTTGCCCCCAGCTCCCTGCTTTGAGAAGTATTTAGCCATCAGAACGTTGGAGCAAGAAGATTGAAGGGACTTAGAAGGAGAGTATTTGGTATGAGAGAGCTGCAGGTAGTGTGGCCCCAGGCACCAGACTGCCTTATGGATGATGCAAAGGATCTTGAATTTGATCCTTGCAGCAACTGGAAGCCAGTGAAGAGATTTTAGGGCTGGAGAGATACGGTCCCTGGGCATGAAGCCAAGGATATATATTTCAGCCCTGTTCTGGATTATTTGAAAGAGACAGGTTAAGGATGAGGCTGTTGCAGTAATCCAGCCTGGAGGGGACCAGAGCTCTAGAGATATTGAGCTTCTGGGGGAAAGTGAGGAAAGGGAGAATGCCTCTAAAGAGGTGAAGTTGAAAGTGGGTCTTCTTGGCAGGGTTCAGGGAATGAGGGGTGAAGGGGAGAGAGGAGTCAAAGATGACCCCACGATTTTTGGCTTCAGTGGAAGGAGAAGGAGGAGAGCCCATAGAAGGTGGCCAGAGTGCAAGAGGGAAGCAGGAACAGGTGTCCTGATAGGAAGAATCTCAGTCTCACTGGCATTGAGTCAGGGATCATTGGAGGGCAGTCCAGGATGAAAGAGGAGGAAGAGAAGGAGGAGGAGGGGAGTTTGAAAAAGAGTTGTATGTCATCTGCGTAACACTGGAAGTGAGGAGAGAAGGTGGAAATCAGGTGAGCAAGAGGAACAAGTTAGATGTAGAAGTGCCAAGTTGAGAGGATAGAGCCCTGGGGAACACCACATGTGGAGAGAGAGGTGTTGGAGGAGAAAGTGCCCAGAATCACCTAGGAGTGGCAGTCAATGAGGAAGGAGGACATCCAATCCAGTGCCCGATCTGAGATACCCAGGGTATCTTGAAGCCGATTTATGGTTGACCATGTCGAAGGTGGAAGACAGGTCAAGGAGAATGAGAACAGCAGGAGAGTTAGTCAAGGTTTGCAAGCAATACTTCACAGCTTTTCAGAAGACCAGTTTCCATGCCTCTGGATGCTCAGAATCCAGATTGATGATCATGTAAACAACCAATGAGCACAGTGAGTTGGGTCAGTTGGGGGAAGACCAACTTCTCCAGGAGTTTCCCAAGGAAGGTTGTAGTAGAGATAGGGCGGCAGTTGACTGTACACCAGGGGTCGGCAAAGGGCGTTTTTAGAAGGGGGTGCACAAGGGAGTGCTTGAGAGAATAAGGAAAAGGGCCAGAGGCTGGGGAGTGGTTGCGGAAGTCAGCAAGAGCCAGTGCGAGGGAGGAGATATTGTCCTTAATGGTTATAGGAGAACTGGTAGACAACGGTTTGGATGATACCTTCATAGAGCAGACTACTCTAGTGAATTCATAAGCTTTGATAGGTGAGAAGGAGGAGAGAGTGGATGGGAGTGTGGGACAGGCAAGGGAAGCAGACGGACAGGGAAGGGAGTGGAGGAGGGGGAAGAATATAGTGAGGTCAGAATATCAAATTTGAGACGTAAAGTGGTTGGCCAGTGCAGTGCAGAGGGCCTGAGAAGGAAGAGGTGAAGTAGAGACTGCAGCCAGATTGGCTAGTTCCTTTCAGATTTTGAAGAGTTCAGCCGTGTTGTTAGTGGCTCCAGTAATGCATGTCTGGATGTGGGCCCTCTTTTTGGAGCGGATGGATAGACAGTATGGCCTTCAGAGCAGGAGACAGGCCAGTTTGTCAGAGGATAAGCCCGAGGCCCGCCACTTCCATTCAGCAACTCTACACATGCGTTTCAGAGCGGCTAGATCAGAGTTGCACTAATTGTTCCACTTGGAGGTAGGTTTCAAGTGCATCTTCATTACAGGGGCAAGAATGTCAAGGGTGTTAGTGATGGCAAGATGAAGATTATCAAGGACAGAGTCAGTGGGAGAGTCAATAGGGGGAGATTGATGGAGGATGAAGGTAGATTGATAAATACATTGCCCAGAACTGCCCATAGGGGTTCAAAGTGTTTATTGTTCCAGCTATAAACCAGAATCAGGCAGGCGTATAATCTGGTGATCCATAATCTGGTGATCTTGTTTTGTACAGACAAAGGCTCTACAGACATTTGGATCAAGATATCCAAACATTTACTGCAAATGCAATCAGATATCTAATCTGCCCTGGATACTAAGTCTGTTTCGGCCCAGCCTATAATATTAGGATTCAGACTCAAATTATTTGTTTGAAACACTGGGAAAATTAATCTTTTTTCAAACTTAGTTGCTTTTCATCTTATCAGAAATGTGAGTAAATTGTTTGACATGAAATGCATATTTCCCTCAACTCAGTCCTCCAACCACAAGTAAAATAATTAGAGCATGTTAACAACAGGCCAACAACATCCTAAAAGAAAAGTCCACACTTCATGCCTAAAACACACTTACATATGCCAAAAGGGAAACCCCTCAGAATGGAGAGATGTGAAGACAATTGTAGCTACACACTAGGCAAAGATCTTCATTGCAAAACTGTGGGCAGTACACCCTAAAGCCTCACCTCGCACAAGTAAGAAAGAGTTGTACGCATAGAGCATATCGAGCACAGCAGGAGGGGGAGAGGATGTTGAGGGCAGTGGGACAAACAACTTGCAAAACTTCTGGACCATTATCAGAGCATGGGAATCTCCAAACAAGGCAGTACAGGGCGGAATAATTCAGCAACAAGGGTGGATTGAGCACTTTAATGGGCAGTTTAATGCCTCAATGAAGACAAGAAGAAGAGACACTCAAAGTGTACAGTGGGCATTAGAGTTCTCAAGAGATGACATAAAAACACAAGAGCTCTGCCTCTAGGTCTCCAGGACCGAACGGTCTGAGTAATGAGATATTGAGATATTGAAATCAGACCCAGACCTATGGGTGAGGGTATTAGAGGTATTATTTAGGGGCATCATAACTAATAGACAGATACCTAGCTCATGAAGAAAAGCAATAGTTGTCCCTATTTTTAAGAAGGGGGATCGGACAGATCCTTTAAATTACTGTCCGATCTCCCTTCTGGATGAAGATGGTAAGATCTTTGCTGGCCTTGTTCTGAGAGAGCTGGAGCATGAGCCAAAACACACAGCATTATTTCAAAATACCAGACAGGCTTCAGGAAGGGCATGGCAACTTTTCTGAATGAGTTAGTCTTAAATATGGTCAGTAGTGAGTCTGTCTCAAAGGGAGGACAACCATTATATGAAGCCTGGATAGATTTGACCAGAGCTTTCAATGCTGTTGATCGAGAGCGTTTGTGGGTTAAGCTGAAGAAATTGGCACTACCAGAACATCTATTGATCATATTGATAGAATTATATAGGGACACGGAACTGCAGGTTACATTATAAAAGTCGAGTCTCCTATCTAAGGCTATTATCATAACAAGTGGGGTTAGGCAAGGATGTTTGTTGGCACCATTCTTGTTTAATTTGCATCTGTCCGACCTGGTCATTTTGATGATGGAATCAAGGCTAGCCAGTCCAAAATTGAGAATGGCTAAAATTGGATGGCTGGCCTATGCCGACGACATTGATTTCCTTGATTTTACGCAGATCGGCTTGCAGAGGCAACTGACAGCATTTCAGAAATATGCAGAACTAAATGGATTAAAAACCATTCCGGAAAAATCTAAAATACTGATTTTCAGAAATCCGATGAAGATCACTAAACCCGTCACCTGGTTTATGAATAACCAGATGGTTCCAGTAGTGAAGGAAATTGTTTACTTAGGCTCGGTTGTAAGATCATATCTGTCGAAGGGGGCTGTGACGACCCACTCTAGATAAAAAAAAGTTTTCGGCTAGGATCACAAATGAAGAAAATAAATTGCAAATAAATGCTTCAGATTTTCACTCTTGCCACTTATTAGGTATTACATAGATAAGGTAATACCAGCCCTATTGTTCGGCTTTGATACAAACCCTCTCTCCTTCTCAGTGGACTGGGAAAGAATAGAGGGGATTTTATGGAGATGAGTCGTAAATCTCCCGAACGTGGTGCCAATCACTAGTGTAAGGTACGAACTAGGACTACCGTCAGTGAGATCATGTGTAGAATGGAAGCTTTTGACTGTGCATAGGCTGATCCTCTCCCCCCTCCACTTTCCCTGTTTGAAGACGTTCTAATTTCCCTCAGGTGCATGGATACTGGCCTTCACAAAGTCTCTGATTTCTTCATCTATCAGGTCTCTGCCCATTCATCCTGATTCAACATCGATCATGATCTTCATCTCTTTGGCTTTCTTTGAAGTCTTCTTGCATTGTGAGATTATTATCATAATCACACAGAATCCAAGCAACACCATCATGATCAGGGCTCCAAGGGACTTGAAAATGTCTGCCATCCATTGTGGAACCCAAGAAAAGAGCGCCCAAACCAGCTATCATCAGCAATGTCTTTCTTCCACTTCATCCACCATTTGTACTTGCAACTTCGCAAGCATCTCTATGGCCTCTGTCAAGGTGCCATTTTCGTCGTCGTGCAAAGGTATGAACGTGCAACATGATTCCCCGTTTTTTGCACACACACCTCCATCCATAGCTGTAATCATGGCCAGGACGTATCTATTCTGAAGCATCATCAGTCTTATGGCTCTCATCTTTTCTCCGATAGCATTGAATCCCTTTATGGTAGTGTTGATTGTCTGCAATAACTCCCATCTGGTGATCTGCAGCCATTAAGTATTTGCTAAAACCTGGATACTCGGCATAAAGATCAACATGACTACCGATGAAGCCTGGCTGAACAATCTGTACTCATATGGGATAGAGTCAAAGCTTCTATTGACTTGGCTGAGAAATAGTTCTCTGTCTTCATTCGATTTATCATCTCCACAGATCTCTTCTTCCTCAGGTGAACATCTGCTTTTGGAAAGCTGTCATGGTTTAAGTCACTTTTCGGAATCACCAACATCGGAACATTTACTAATGAACATCGTCCTCCTCAATCCTTGGGCAGCTTCCTATAAGCTCTGGATCCACATGCCCAGTAATGATCCATAATTACTGCTGTTCCAGGTTTCATTCCTGGTACATTAAAGATTCGACCACAGTTCTGGTTCTCTCTCACGTTTCTTGTGCATTGTTTCTGAAGCACAGCTTTGCACTTTCCAGAGGCACTGACTGCAAAGGTCCTCCTCTATCTTCGACCCAGGTCAGTAGCTTAGCAAGTCTTGGCCATAGAGGCTTGCATCTATTCTGCAATATGTCAATGGCTGGCTGATAACAACCAATGATTACCCAGGCTCTGCAGATGACCACTTCTTCTTCCCATCCATCTGGTGATAACACTGGCCTCTGTTCTTCCATCTCTGAATTTCTTCTGCAGAGTTTCCTGGACTCTCAAGTCTTTTGTTTACTTCCCATCTGATTTCAGCTCCTTTTACTCCAGGCTTTTCGTATCTTATCACGTGATTCTTGGTATGCGCCTGTTTCTTGCCTTCGTGTCTTGGATATAATCATCTTCATCTGGATCTGTCCATTCAGTTGCCTATTTGAGATAGGCAGCTCGACCCATGAACTGTCCTCTTGTAAGGCAGAGTGCTATTTGTGATAGACAATGTGCTGTCCTGACATCTATTTCAATAGCTATGAAGATTTTAGACTTCCACATGCGATAAAGTAAGAGTGCACATACAAAGCATTCCTCCTTCAAGGACCTTCTTCATACTTCTTTCATATGCTGATACCATATGTTGTTCCCCAAGTGTGCTGTACTATCCAGGTAATCATGTAACTCATGATCATCCTCCTTACCACTTCTTTTAGGCCTCATTAGTTTCCATGGAGCTTCTATAATCATCTTCTTACTGGACCAATCATAGAGACATTTGTCAGTGGACTTGGTGTTTTTACATGTGCTACCTGTGAAGGAGAAAGGTCCTGGAGTCTCTTCCTATCCTGATGCCTTCTCTTAGCAGCAGAGAGTGACGGCCATAGAGAATCTGCTATAATCTCCATACGTGACCTTCCCCCAAAAGGAAGCACTGCTTTATCTATTTCAGGACTAGGTGTATTTGAATGTACCTCTAGAGTAGGGATAATGACATATGGTCCCGGATGACTTGTAGTTGCCACATCTATACCCTCCTTCTGCATAGGAAGAAACATAGGATTTTTTGCTCCATTTGGATCAAAATAGTAAGTACTGTGCACTGTAAGTGAAAGAAGCATCACTATGAACACAATGCATGTGTAAATGATGTACAGGTAAGCCCATCTCTTACAACAATAGCTTCTTGAACATTGTGGACGTCTCTCGTCATCTGCCATCACGTTGTTGTCATTGACGTTGTCCATTCTCTTTTTTAAGGAAGGAAAAAACTATTTTTTAATCGGAAATATCATGCAATACTCCGGTAATATCTTAATCTCTCTCAATTAGTTCTTCAAACAGCTGGCTGATCTCAGGACGAATAACAAGGTTCCCAATAAAGAAAACAGTCGTCCTTTCATCAGACAAAATGCGGATGCCTCTCCAGCAAGAAGTAAAAGACTACAGCAAGTAGGCTCTGGATCTCCTGCTTCAAAAAGTCTCATTCAGGATTTCCTCAGTGTTCTCTCAGAATACAGGTTAACTTGTTCAATGATATCTCGTAACAATTCATTAAGCGCCACGTTATTCCTCGGGTCTCTCAAGAACGTGCAATCATCCGTTTGTCTTCCAACAAGATGTGGGCATTTCTCAATTAAGTAATAAAAGACCATGCCAACCAGTCTATGTGCATTGTCAACCAATAGGGGCATTTGTATTTTCCCCATTGTATTCAGGAAGTCAAAGAACTTGCTCTGTTATGGCTGCGAGCAATCTCTGCACGATTGGGCCAGACTTAGTATTTTGCAGGAAATGATGAATGTCAAATGTTCTCCCCACCAACGCAGGGCATGAACAAAGAATGTAGATAAAAACAGCAAGGATGATCCGATGAACATTGTCATTAGGCACCACCATAGGCAACTCTGAAAAGACACTCAGTGAGAAAGGAATCGGGGAACTGTTCCTGCTTCCAGTCATCGAAAAGGAACTCCAAATCTGGCATGCTTTCCTTCTCGATCAAGACTTAAACATGGCTCAGTCCAATGTCACCAAACTCCTGTGGCTCAAGAACAAATAGCTTCTCTTAACTCCTTTTTTAGTAGCTTAAAAGAGTGTCCCGAAACAAGCCACAATCCAATATACTCTTTATTTGTTAACTCCAGCTTCAGCGTCCTTCTTCCTCGTCATGGACCTAGTGTGCACGTGCTGAGGTTCTTCCCCGATGCTTGCTTCCGATAGGGGTGCGGGTGAAGGGGGTTCTTCCACATAGATCTTCACATCTCCAAGAAATATCCATGCACGTCTGCCTTGCACTTTCACTGTGGACGGCGTGACATCTTCCATGATGAATGGGCCATTCAAGCGTGGCTCGTTAATCTCCTCGTGAAATTCCTGATCAAGATTTGATCACCAGGAAAAAGTTTGGGAAGGCATAATTTTTCAACTCTGCTTATTGTAGCATCTCCTTCTGTGTTCTGTGCCCACACCCCTCTCGTTTGAACTGATCTGAAATGACAGAGATACTTGAAGTCATGCTTGTTAAGTAATTATGTAACTCCTTTCCTAACAATTCTCTTGTTGATTGGGCATCCCTTTTAGTTCTAGATGGAGTTGTAAGGGGTGTCCTCATCCGCCTCCCTGTCACTATTTCATGGGGGTGTAAGATGGTGGTTGGAACCTGGCTGATTTCTCAATGCATACAATGCCAGAGGTAGGCAATGCAACCATCCTTTCTTCAAGGTAAGCTTCAATTTGGCTATCCTTTCTTTAAGCAGGCCATTGAGTCTCTCACAGATTCCGTTCGCGTGCAGGTGATAAGCCGATGAAAACTTGTGCTTTACACTAAGCAACAAGCTTATTTGTTCAAAACTTCATTATCAAAATGAGGGCCATTATCTGATCTCAATACTTCACATATTCCCTATCTAGGAAACAGTTCTCGTACTAGAAATGTCACTGCTCAGGTGGAGTCTGAATGTGTACATGGACCAGCATCAATCCTCCTTGAAAAGGGACATACCACTACAATCATATATCTCTATCCATTACAGAATTGCAGCATGTCGACATAGTTGATATATAAATACTAAAAAGGACCATTTGATCTCGGGATAACTCCTCTAACTGTACGCAGTGTGTGCCCAGTAGTAAACTTTTGACATACAATACAATTTACTACATAAAATGCAATGTGTTCTACTAAATTTGGAACAAACCATTCCTCGCCAATTGTTGCAGCGAGGCTCTCTCTAGTAACATGCGCAGGGTAGTGTAGCTATTCTAATGCCGACCTTAATAAGGCTACAGGCATCACCGGTTTACCAGTGCTGTCTTGTCACCACAATGCTTTGGACGGGCTTAAAGAACATACCCTCCGTATCCACAGGTCTTTCTCATCCTGAGGTGCTTCCCCTTGAATTTCTACTAGCTGAGTCTTGGAAAGATTGTTATAACAATCAGACACACTCATCATCACCACCATGCTTTCA
The DNA here is from genome assembly GCF_040938575.1 of Ambystoma mexicanum. Lineage (NCBI taxonomy): Eukaryota > Metazoa > Chordata > Amphibia > Caudata > Ambystomatidae > Ambystoma > Ambystoma mexicanum. The sequence continues at coordinate 166,383,480 of NC_090926.1, read as the reverse complement.
TTCACATCAGACGTATCAAATTTCATAACGTTCTCTGAATATGCAACACGTTTCGCTTCCTGTCTGCTGCTTGATTTCCACGTGAGAAAAAATCAGACCTTTTAGTGTGTGCTTGATGGCTACCGGGAGTTGTAGTGCTTTAATAAGTCTGTCCAATAAAGCGGCATGCTGCACTGGAGTGCCGTCCACTCGGAGGTAGCCCCTCCTTTTCCAACATGCTAGCCCTGCGTGTACCGTCGATGTCACATAGGTGGAGCCACTGTACACTGTTACTTCCTGGTCTGCATGATTTTTGAGCGCAACTATCAGCGCCACTAGCTCTGCAGCTTATGCTGAAAAGTGAGATGGTAGTCGTGCACTTATTAACACTTCAAAATCCCCATTGGCCCTGTGCTTTACCACAGCGGTACCTGTATATCGTTGTCCATCATTTTGATTGATTCTAGACGAGCCGTCAATAAAGAGAATCTCCCCAGGTGCCAACACATTTTCCTTTAACCTCGGGAGTTCATCATAGAACTCCTCATAGTTCGAGCAATCATGTGCATGTTCACCTTCTGCCAGTGGTTCTGCTACAAACATGGCAGGATTCACTATTCTGCCTTGAACGATTTTAATCGCTAGGTTTGATATAACCACCTTGTAAGCAGAAGCCCTTTGAGAAGTTAACGTGCTTTTAGTTTTTTCCAAAATGGCAAATAATGCATGTTCAACAAATAACGTCATGGAACACGCGATTACTATGCTTGCAGCCTTCTCAATGGCGAACGCTGCGGCTGCCAAAGATTGTTCACAAGGAAAGTGACCCGTCATTACTGGGTCTGAAATCCCACTGTAATATGCCAGGGGCTTGTACCCCAACGTGGTCCTCTGTGTGAGTGCTGCTGTCATAACAGTGCCATTCGTGTGCGAAAAACAAAAATAATTCCTCAGCATAATTGGGAATCCCTAAAACTGGAGCTGTGTAGATTGCTTTTTTCAATTCATCAAACCCTTCCTCCATTTTCTTACTCCAAACATTTTTTTCCTGAGCTGCCTGTGCTTTCTTCAGAGCTTGCAACAAGGGCCATATATATATAAACTATAATCAAAGACCCATGCTCTCACATAATTACATAGTCCCAAAAATCTTTGCATGTGCTTTATCGTGTGTGGCTTTACTGTTTTTAAAATAGCCTCAGCTCTCTCTGGAGTAACCTTTTTCCCCGTCATGCGAAATTAACTGACCTATGTATAACACTTCTTATTGACAATACTGCAATGTCTCCTTGTCTACTTTATATCCTTTCTCTACAAGAACAATCATCAGTCAAACTGAATCGCATCTGCACTCTTCTTCCGAGGTGCTGCAGACCAATATGTCATCTATTTATTGCAACACAACACTTTCCAAATCAATATCGCTTAAGTCCATCTGCAAGACTCTATTGAAAATCGATGGGGAATCAAAGTACCCTTGAGGTAATCTCGTGCTTTTTAACTTAGTCTGACGAAACGTAAATGACGTTAGATCTTGAGAATCCTTATGTAACGGAATTGAGAGAAGCACATTTTTCAAGTTGATCACCATGAAATATCGTGCATCAACAGGGATACTACATAAAATTGTCGCAGGATTAGGAACTAGCGGGAACTCGCCCTCTTCCATCTGATTAATTGGACGAAGGTCTTGCACTAGACTCCACAACCCTTTTTTTAATCGGATACACTGACGTATTAGACGGTGACTCTGACGTCACTAAGATACCCTGAGCAACAAAAAATTGGGCTCCTGGTATGGAACCTATTCTACCCAGGAGGGTGAACTAGAACAAAATATACAAATGAATAGGTCCAGGGACACTATGCTCATAACCAACACTCCCAGAAAAACTGTCAACATCTGCATGTGCAGGGAAAGAATCACTCTTCAGTATTTGTATTGTAGAGATAAATCTCACTTATTTTTATATTGGCACTGTGAACCTGGAGGGTTCAAAAAGGACATCAACACTGTTTGTTAATCCAAATCAACAGATAACAGAATACATATACCACACACCGAACCAAAACATATTCGGAACAGATTCCTAAAAATGTGTGTGTAACAAGGAACAAAAAAAAATTAGGATTCGTCAAGACATTCACATACTGTTGTGTATAGATTCAGAAAAGACATTATAAAAGCCTATAGAACAATTGTAAGGACACAAAAAGTCATTTTGCTTGTGTATGCAGCATCGATGTGCTGTAGGGTTAAGGGAGTAGTGCGTCTACACCAGGTGTTTCGGTGGGCTAGATGTGCCTCATCTTTAACACAGCCTTTATCAGGACGGAATTCTGTGTTGGATGACGTCTAAAGCTGTAGAATAATAAATATCACAGGCAGGTGCTAGGGATGGGTGTGCCACATGGGCTTGTCTCTGTGTACTCCTCGCATTGGAGGTATCTAGGTCAAAGGCAGCCAGATCCAGCGTCGTGGTCTCTAGGCGTACAACCACAGCTTTAGCGGCTCTGCGTAACACGTGCTCTGTCATCACGTGTTATGAGGGAAACACCCGCGCGCGCGTCACGTCACAGACGCGCTTACGCGCTAAGGGCCTTTGGTCCAATGAAATCGCATATGCGTGCTGACGTGCATACGCGCTAAGGGCCTTTCCTCGATTTACACGCAGACGTGCAGGGTTTTCATGTGCAAAATCACTCAGTATCAAGCTGGCCACGCGTAAGCACACGGAAGACCACGCTCCTGCCCAGAAGGCCGAATTACTGCCCCCCAGAGCCCCGAGCACGCTCCCACCTGCCATCTGCTGCTGCCTGACTGCCTGCTGCCCACGTGCCCTGCCATTTGCTGCCTGCACATCAGCCAGGGGTGCTGTTGCTGTGACCACCCCTGCTGGAACCGAAGACTCCCGACTGGGATTCCATCGCTCCACAGCCCAGCCCCAGGACCCAGTTGCCCACCCATTCCTGCCTCTGGGGTTGTCATGTCGGGCACTGCAACATCTGGCACCACTGACAACCCCCGGCCAGAGAGGCAGAGGGGCACCAGCTTGAGTGCCAGGGAAGTTGGTGTCCAGGTGGAGCAAGTCCTGGGGCAGTATGATGCCCTCTACGGAAGTGTGCGCGCCGACAAGGAAGGACAGACTCGGATCTGGACGGACATCGTGACTGCCATCAACGCGGAGGGGGTGGCAGTCCGTGACTTCCAACATGTCAAGAAGCGCTGGGAGGACTTCAGGTCCAGGACCCTGAACAAGGCCCGGCGCCTCTTGAAGGCAGCGGATGCGAAGGGGCGCCGGAGCCACTTGTCGGAAGATCAGATGAGGGTCCTGGAACGCATATCCCCAGTGCTCCACGTCCAGGTCCTTGAGAGGCAGACCCGTCTGGAGTCGAGCGGTAAGTGTACATGCATCATGATTGTAAGCTGTGCGTGTGGTGATGTGCCAGTAGTGTGCCGGTTGCACATCTGTTTGTATGGGGCCGAGTATGGGTGGGGGTGTACAGGACCGTGAGGCTAACACATGCGAGGGCTGTCATGTGTTAGACATGGATGGTGCTTGTGTGTGTAGGCTTGCATGCTAAATGCAGTTGTGTGGGCACACATGTTTGGATGAATGTGTATGTAAGTGGGCATGTTCGTGATGTCACGCATGTATGTTGTTTTCAGCTGCATGTATCAGCACTGTGTACATGTGCATGTGTGTGTATTTGACAAGGGTGCAACAGTGATGCAACATGGATGCATGTGACAGCGGGATGTGGAAGCCTGATTGGCAGATGTGACATGGATGCCCATCGAAACACTGCGACAGTTGGCTGAGGTGTACACATGCATGCAAGTGTGGTGGTGTGTGTGCATGTGTAGTGCACTCCCTGTATTGCATGTAATGTCTGGCTCACCTTTGCCTGCTCATGCTGTTGTATGTGTATGGATGGTGCTGGCAGTTGCGATGTGGCTGTGGTATGGCCCATGTGTGCAAGTTGAAATGACATGTGTGTTGCCGATTGTGATGCCATGTCTGAGGTTTGCCAGTGCCACTCATGTGCAACTGTCATGTGTGTATGTGTCCATTGTACAGTGCCCTGATGCCTGTGTTTTATTTCTCCCTGTCTGCAGCGTCAACTGATGAAGAGGGCGGAGAAGGTGCTGTGGAGCACAGAGGCGGGGATCGCACCGCCAGCCGGAGACGCAAGGCCCGGCTCCCCTCCCAGGTTGTGATCTCGTCGGGGAGTGAGGAGTCCAGTGCCGCATCCCGGGCCGCAGCTGCCGGGGGAGGTCCAAGAGGCAGAGGTCAGAGTTGGACTCCTCGGCAGCAGAAGGGGCAGCTGGGACCCCACAGGGCCCAACGGGGGAAGATGGCACGGAGTCATCCAGGTTGGTGGGGGGTTTGGTGGAGGAGGAGGCCATGCAAGCAACAGAGACGGGGTCTGGAGGTGGGGATTCCACTGGTGCTAGTGGTGCAGTGCAGGACCAGGGACAGGAGACAGCACAGGTCGCCGCAGAGGGGCCTGTGTGCAATCCTGTCCCTGATCCTGTCACTGCATCATTTTGCACCAGCAGGGATGCCTACGTCCAGACCCGTTTTCAGGCAGGGGATGAGCTCACGACAACTGGCCTTCCTCTGCCTGCGGACGTGGCTATCTGGGTCCGGGTTGAGCCTGTCCTGACTGGTGTGGCGTTGCGTCAACGGGCCATGCGAGGTGACCTGCAGTCTTTTCATGAGGAGACTGCACGTCATCTCGAATGGCTTGTTGACCGCGTTGGCCTACTGGGACAGGTCACCCAGGCCGGATTCCTCCGTTTGATGGGGCTTGCTACGACCCCCTCCTCAACTGAGCCCCCTATGCGCCAGTCGTCCTCCGTGCCATCTTCCCACCCATCAGTCACCTGGGTGCCATGTGGAGCTGCCTCTGACGGTGCGGCCAGGCTGGTGGAGGAGGCATCCCTGCCACAGTCGGGAGTCGGACGTCCAGCAGGGGTGGCCACATCAACGACTGCACCCCAGCCAGTGGAGGATGTGCAGGCAGCAGGAGGCAGTGCACGGGCAGAGGCGCAGCAGCAGCAGCAGCAAGGTGGTGGGAGCCATGATGGCTCGGGGCCTTCCACATCGGAGGGGGAGGCATCGGCCGGAGGGCAGGAGGACCCAGGACGGGAAGTGTCTTCCGTGTGGCAGCGGTTGGGCCACGCCATAGATGCAGAGCGGCAGCGGGCGGAAGAGGCACGGCTCACGATGGTCAGGGTGGAGAACTCCATGCGGAGGGCCCTGAGGCGGGCCGAGTGCCTCGAGGCAATCCGCAGGGAGTTTGGGGTGAACATGTGGACGGCCCTGCGGACCCTCGGGTCATGGAGGAGGACCGCCGCCGGGACATTGAGCAGGAGTTCGATGATGCCCTGGCCCGGAACATCCCGAAGTGAGCCGTCGGACTAGCCCGCTGCCCTTGTAAATAGTTCTGTAGTTAGTGTTAGGTTTCCTTTGGTTTAGCATTTTTTTGGGACCTTTTGGACAATGGGCCACATTTTTGTATATAGTTTTTTTTTTTAGATAGTGTTATTAGATAGGTTTCATTTCTTCGGTTGGGATCATGGACCCTGGATTGTTTATCTGTATATAGTTGACTTTTGGATTTTCAATTTTTTTTATGATTTCCCCATGGAGCAATGGTTTTCGATTTTAATTTTCCATTGGATTTACTTTTGTGGACTGTGACTTTGGACACCTTTCCTTTGCATTATGATTTGTGGTTTTGCATTATTTCACGGACCTGCTGTTTTTTTTAAAATTTTTATTATTGTTTGTTTATTTTTTATTCAATTTATGTGGCTTTTAATACATATTTTTTCTTCAAAGTTCAATGTGTAGTATCATCTCATTGGTTTCATGCATATCATGATATGGGTTTTGACATTCACTGACACCCATTGGGTGTATGTGCAGGACATGTGTTCATTTCCAAACTTGCAATTGGGGTTCTATCATGTTTTTGCCATTTCTAAGTGGGTGGATGCAATACTCGGGTCGGTCTTTGGCATTTGGAGGCTGACCATAAGGGCCAGGGATCTACATTGTGGTGACATGTTGGCTGGGGGACAGGAGTGGGGGCCTGGTGGAGGCTGCCCCTGCACTGCTGGGGGGTGGGGTGGTGGTAGACATGAGTGGGGGCCTGGTGGAGGCTGCCCCTGGATGCTGGGGGGTGGGGGTGATAGGGGACATGAGTGGGGGCCTGGTGGAGGCTGCCCCTGCACTGCTGGGGGGTGGGGGTGATAGGGGACATGAGTGGGGGCCTGGTGGAGGGTGCCCCTGGATGCTGGGGGGTGGGGGTGGTGGGAGACATGAGTGGGGGCCTGGTGGAGGCTGCCCCTGCACTGCTGGGGGGTGGGGGTGGTGGGAGACATGAGTGGGGGCCTGGTGGAGGCTGCCCCTGGATGCTGGGGGGTGGGGGTGATAGGGGACATGAGTGGGGGCCTGGTGGAGGGTGCCCCTGGATGCTGGGGGGTGGGGGTGGTGGGAGACATGAGTGGGGGCCTGGTGGAGGCTGCCCCTGCACTGCTGGGGGGTGGGGGTGGTGGGAGACATGAGTGGGGGCCTGGTGGAGGGTGCCCCTGGATGCTGGGGGGTGGGGTGGTGGTAGACATGAGTGGGGCCTGGTGGAGGGTGCCCCTGGATGCTGGGGGTGGGGGTGCAGGGGGACATGAGTGGGGGCCTGGTGGAGGCTGCCCCTGCACTGCTGGGGGGTGGGAGTGCAGGGGGACATGAGTGGGGGCCTGGTGGAGGCTGCCCGTGCACTGCTGGGGGGTGGGGGTGCAGGGGGACATGAATGGGGGCCTGGTGGAGGGTGCCCCTGGATGCTGGGGGGTGGGGGTGGTGGGAGACATGAGTGGGGGCCTGCTGGAGGCTGCCCCTGGAGGCGGGGGGTGGGGGTGATAGGGGACATGAGTGGGGGCCTGGTGGAGGGTGCCCCTGGATGCTGGGGGGTGGGGGTGATGGGAGACATGAGTGGGGGCCTAGTGGAGGCTGCACCTGCACTGCTGGGGGTGGGGGTGATGGTAGACATGAGTGGGGGCCTGGTGGAGGGTGCCCCTGGTGGCTGGGGGGTGGGGGTGGTGGGAGACATGAGTGGGGGCCTGGTGGAGGCTGCCCCTGCACTGCTGGGGGGTGGGGGTGGTGGGAGACATGAGTGGGGGCCTGGTGGAGGGTGCCCCTGGATGCTGGGGGGTGGGGGTGGTGGTAGACATGAGTGGGGGCCTGGTGGAGGGTGCTGGGGGTGCAGGGGGACATGAGTGGGGGCCTGGTGGAGGCTGCCCCTGCACTGCTGGGGGGTGGGGGTGGTGGGAGACATGAGTGGGGGCCTGGTGGAGGCTGCCCCTGCACTGCTGGGGGGAGGGGGTGGTGGGAGACATGAGTGGGGGCCTGGTGGAGGGTGCCCCTGGATGCTGGGGGGTGGGGGTGCAGGGGGACATGAGTGGGGGCCTGGTGGAGGCTGCCCCTGCACTGCTGGGGGGTGGGGGTGGTGGGAGACATGAGTGGGGGCCTGGTGGAGGCTGCCCCTGCACTGCTGGGGGGTGGGGGTGATGGGAGACATGAGTGGGGGCCTGGTGGAGGCTGCCCCTGAATGCTGGGGGGTGGGGGTGCAGGGGGACATGAGTGGGGGCCTGGTGGAGGCTGCCCCTGCACTGCTGGGGGGTGGGGGTGGTGGGTCGACATGAGTGGGGGCCTGGTGGAGGCTGCCCCTTCACTGCTGGGGGGTGGGGGTGATGGGAGACATGAGTGGGGGCCTGGTGGAGGCTGCCCCTGGTGGCTGGGGGGTGGGGGTGATGGGAGACATGAGTGGGGGCCTGGTGGAGGCTGCCCCTGGATGCTGGGGGGTGATGGGAGACATGAGTGGGGGCCTGGTGGAGGCTGCCCCTGCACTGCTGGGTGGTGGGGGTGGTGGGAGACATGAGTGGGGGACTGGTGGAGGGTGCCCCTGGTGGCTGGGGGGTGGGGGTGGTGGGAGACATGAGTGGGGGCCTGGTGGAGGCTGCCCCTGCACTGCTGGGGGGTGGGGGTGGTGGGAGACATGAGTGGCGGCCTGGTGGAGGGTGCCCCTGGTGGCTGGGGGGTGGGGGTGGTGGTAGACATGAGTGGGGGCCTGGTGGAGGCCGCCCCTGCACTGCTGGGGGGTGGGGGTGATGGGAGACATGAGTGGAGGCCTGGTGGAGGCTGCACCTGCACTGCTGGGGGGTGGGGGTGATGGTAGACATGAGTGGGGGCCTGGTGGAGGGTGCCCCTGGTGGCTGGGGTCGGGGGTGGTGGGAGACATGAGTGGGGGCCTGGTGGAGACTGCCCCTGCACTGCTGGGGGGTGGGGGTGGTGGGAGACATGAGTGGGGGCCGAGTGGAGGGTGCCCCTGGATGCTGGGGGGTGGGGGTGGTGGTAGACATGAGTGGGGGCCTGGTGGAGGGTGCCCCTGGATGCTGGGGGGTGGGGGTGCAGGGGGACATGAGTGGGGGCCTGGTGGAGGCTGCCCCTGCACTGCTGGGGGTTGGGGGTGCAGGGGGACATGAGTGGGGGCCTGGTGGAGGCTGTCCCTGCACTGCTGGGGGGTGGGGGTGCAGGGGGACATTAGTGGGGGCCTGGTGGAGGGTGCCCCTGGATGCTGAGGGGTGGGGGTGGTGGGAGACAAGAGTGGGGGCTGGTGGAGGCTGCCCCTGGATGCTGGGTGGTGGGGGTGATAGGGGACATGAGTGGGGGCCTGGTGGAGGCTGCCCCTCCACTGCTGGGGGGTGGGGGTGGTAGTAGACATGAGTGGGGGCCTGGTGGAGGCTGCCCCTGGATGCTGAGGGTGGGGGTGATAGGGGACATGAGTGGGGGCCTGCTGGAGGCTGCCCCTGCACTGCTGGGGGGTGGGGGTGGTGGGAGACATGAGTGGGGGCCTGGTGGAGGCTGCCCCTGCACTGCTGGAGAGTGGGGGTGGTGGGAGACATGAGTGGGGGCCTGGTGGAGGCTGCACCTGCACTGCTGGGGGGTGGGGGTGCAGGGAGACATGAGTTGGACATGAGTGGGGGCCTGGTGGAGGCTGCCCCTGCACTGCTGGGGGGTGGGGGTGATGGTAGACATGAGTGGGGGCCTGGTGGAGGGTGCCCCTGGATGCTGGGGTGTGGGGGTGCAGGGGGACATGAGTGGGGGCCTGGTGGAGGTTGCCCCTGCACTGCTGGGGGGTGGGGGTGGTGGGAGACATGAGTGGGGGCCTGGTGGAGGGTGCCCCTGGTGGCTCGGGGGTGGGGGTGGGGGTGGTGATAGACATGAGTGGGGGCCTGGTGGAGGGTGCACCTGCACTGCTGGGGGGTGGGGGTGGTGGTAGACATGAGTGGGGGCCTGGTGGAGGCTGCACCTGCACTGCTGGGGGGTGGGGGTGATGGTAGACATGAGTGGGGGCCTGGTGGAGGCTGCCCCTGGATGCTGGGGGGTGGGGGTGCAGGGGGACATGAGTGGGGGCCTGGTGGAGGCTGCCCCTGGTGGCTGGGGGGTGGGGGTGGTGGTAGACATGAGTGGGGGCCTGGTGGAGGGTGCCCCTGGATGCTGGGGGGTGGGGGTGCAGGGGGACATGAGTGGGGGCCTGGTGGAGGCTGCCCCTGCACTGCTGGGGGTGGGGGTGGTGGGAGACATGAGTGGGGGCCTGGTGGAGGCTGCCCCTGGTGGCTGGGGGGTGGGGGTGGTGGTAGACATGAGTGGGGGCCTAGTGGAGGGTGCCCCGGGATGCTGGGGTGTGGGGGTACAGGGGGACATGAGTGGGGGCCTGGTGGAGGCTGCCCCTGGTGGCTGGGGGGTGGGGGTGGTGGTAGACATGAGTGGGGGCCTGGTGGAGGCTGCCCCTGCACTGCTGGGGGGTGGGGTTGATGGTAGACATGAGTGGGGACCTCGTGGAGGGTGCCCCTGGTGGCTGGGGGGTGGGGGTGGTGGGAGACATGAGTGGGGGCCTGGTGGAGGGTGCCCCTGGATGCTGGGGGGTGGGGGTGGTGGGAGACATGAGTGGGGGCCTGGTGGAGGGTGCCCCTGGATGCTGGGTGGGGGTGGTGGGAGACATGAGTGGGGGCCTGGTGGAGGGTGCCCCTGGATGCTGGGGGGTGGGTGTGCTGGGAGACATGTGTTTGTGATCAGTAGTGCAAGGTGACATGTGGGTTGGCTGGGGGGCATGGCCATGGTGGATGGGTTGCCTGTGGGACATGAGCAGGGGTGCAGGGTAGTCCCCTGTGGTGTGGGCTGCCTGCAGGGGCCGTGGAGGGTGTAGAGGGAACACCTGGGAGGACCCACACGGCCAAATCACGTGTAGCATTCCCCGGCACCACCGAAATACACGTACCCTGCTGAAATCGCGTGTGAATCTTCCCGGGCACCTTGGAATACACGTACCCAGGCCAATCGCGTGTGGAACTTCCTGCGCATCCCGAAGTACACGTACCCAGGCGAATCGCATGTAGAACTTCCCGCGCACCCCGAAACACACGTACCCAGGCTAATCGCGTGTGGGACTTCCCGCGCACCCTGAAGTACACGTACCCAGGCCAATCGCGTGTGGAACTTCCCGCGCACCCCGAAGTACACGTACCCAGGCCAATCGCGTGCGGAATTTCCCACGCACCCTGAAACACACGCACCCAGGCTAATCACCTGTGGAACTTCCTGCGCACCCCGTAGTGCACGTACCCAGGCTAATCGCGTGTGGGACTTCCCGCGCACCCCGTAGTACACGTACCCAGGCTAATCGCGTGTGGGACTTCCCACGCACCCCGAAGTACACGTACCCAAGCCAATTGCGTGTGGAACTTCCCGCGCATCCCGAAGTAAACGTACCCAGGCCAATCGCGTGTGGAACTTCCCGCGCACCCCGAAGTACACGTACCCAGGCCAATCGCGTGTGGAACTTCCCGCGCACCCCAAACACACGTACCCAGGCTAATCGCGTGTGGAACTTCCCGCGCACCCCGTAATACACGTACCCAGGCTAATCGCGTGTGGGACTTCCCGCGCACCCCGAAGTACACGTACCCAGGCCAATCGCGTGTGGGACTTCCCGCGCACCCCGAAGTACACGTACCCAGGCCAATTGCGTGTGGAACTTCCCGCGCATTCGGAAGTATGCATATCCGGGCCAATCGCGTGTGGAACTTCCCGCGCACCCAGGAACACACGCACACGCTATTTTTCACAAGGCAGGTGTCCGTGTTTGTCGGTACCCCTTTGCACCTCATTTGTCCTAGAGGGCAACTGTATGGACCATTCATCATGGCTGTATATGGGTGCTTTTTGTTATCGCACATTTTGGCAGACATTTCTTTCAGGCGCAGGGACGCTACTGCCTGCTTTCTTGTGGCGTACTTGTTTGGCCCTGTGCGCGTCTTTGACCGTGCGCTGGTTTGCCCTATTCGATTCCATGAATACGGGTTGTAGGCGAGCGTGTGGGCGTTCCGCGCACTTGCCTCCTGTACTTCCCCCGTGACGCCCATATTTTCACGCGTTGTTCCCCATTCCGAGTGTTACGCCCCATGTTCCGCCTACTTTTGTGATGTGCGCCGCGCTATGTGCGATTTCGCAGTGGCCGTGGCGCACGCTGTTGGATGGCCTGTGCGTCGGCGTGCGCGGCGCACATTTTCAGCACACATCCAATGTTTTTCTCGCGCACGGACTTCCATGAATCAATGTGCGCTGGTTTCCCTGCGATTTTCGCACTTGCACTGCGATTTTCGCACTTTTACTGCGAATCGCACGTTTTGGCACCTCTGCGCAGGAATTTTCGGCGCACATTAATTCCATGAATCGACCCCTATATGTAGATACCTATAGGCAAGTAAAAAACTACCTTTCATGCAATATGTTTTTAATTAATTACTCCATGAATGGTCCTCATCAAATAGGGACCTTATGTCTCAGACGCATATTAGAGAGGTCATCTGTTTGTATACTCATAAACCTACGAATACACTGCTGCGTTGCACCTAGTCCTACATATTTAATTAGTTTTGCTCCAATCATACGTTAAAATAAATCCTGCCATATAATATATGCTGCGAGTGGTGCTTGCTAGGAAATCCCATCAGCGCTGCAAAACTATATCTTAATAGTGTCAGCTACATAGTAATGCAATGGGATGTGAACCGTTCTCTTTGGAATGTCTTTAAACAAGTCTGTAGCCTACGTCACCCATAAATGGGCTTTAGCTACGGTTCATTCTGTTACGTGCTTATGACGCAGGACACTGGGCTTACTCTACTGTGAGAATCCTCATCTCACAGTTTCTCAATGCTTGGCTCTTCTCCTCAAATTACTTAATAACTCGGCGCTCATTGTCTCGAGTTGCTTTTACCCGAACCTCCCTCCATTACTCATTTTCCCTTATCACTCTCTCCACTTACTGCGCATCCACAATTTTGCCACCTCACTCAGTTTTTACTCACCATTCGCCTTTTCGACTTCGGGCTCTCAGGATCATCGTCTCTTTATCAGCCGCTCCAACTTTCCGTTCGTTCAGCTTCCTGTAGAAGTCGGGAGGGGATTTTGCCTGAAAACAAGGGACCCGTCTAACCTCTGCTTGCAATGCTTATTCTTAAAAACTGGTTCCGCTATCTACAGGGAGCTTAACGTCCCTTCAGTTAAATGGCAGAGGACGCTCGATATTGCTGGGACCCCAAAGCTTACTATCTCGATGGAATTTTAACCATTATTACTCAGCTACTACGTGAACTTGGGGAGTCGCCCCAGCCCTTTAAGACGAGGTAGCAATACTATGAGATGAATGGGGATGCAGAAGTAACTCAAACATAAATAATCAAAACGACTCAGGTAGTTGGCAAAAAGGTTAAAACTGTTTTAATATCAATTATCTAAAACAGGGAGTACAACGGACATCAACAGACATCTCACTGCAAGATCTCTCAATTTGCTTCAGAATAAACATGAGTTATATAGCAAAAACTTGTCATAGATGACGTGAATCTACGTATTTACTAACATCATCCTACGTGGCAAACTACTAAAATATATTGATGAGAGTGCTTGGTTCTAAGGGTACATCTAGGTATACGTTCCATACTAGTCTAAGAAAGCGATAGGCTCCTTAACATCAGGTGGGGCAACTAAGCCCTCCCCTCAAACAAGTCACTATGAATGTCACTAAATACACGCGTCCCATTGGCTACCCAAACTACAGGGCCCTTAATTAAATGGTTGGCACGCTTACATTCGTCCATACTTTTCCACCTATGTTAGCTGCACGCAGGCTAGACTTCCAGGTGCTGGTGAGCTGGTCATAACCATAGCTTCCCACCAATTAGCATATCATCTATCATCACCTCAGTGGTCTGCTGTCAATTAAGGCTTTGAACTTGGCCTTGGAAATGTTCTTTGCTCTGGAGAATTCAAGGGAGTAAAGGCACACTCGGCCTTCATGCGTAGGTGCGGTCCGTCATGTTTGTCCAACTTCATCCTTCCACGTGACTGAAGACCACAAATTCGAGTTCTGGTGCATTTAAAATACTATTTTTTTAATAGACCTCTGACGTCTTTCTTGTTTTTGTCCATGCCTTCTGAACTGGAGTTTTGTTCTTTCACATGATTTGTAACTACTTTCTACTCATCCCAGTCTGATGAGACCTTGGCTTCTTGGGGCTCATCCAACCTCGCCTTTCTGAGCTGCACTTCTGTAACTCCGTTGATTTTTCAACTGTGACACACTGGAAAAAGTGGCCTTCCTTCTTTGGTCTAGCTCTGCTATAACACGTAGTAGAATCATCCATTTCTTACTTGTTCCTATATATGTATACATTGATGCATGTCGCAATCTATTCACTACATAGCTAGCCTCAAGAATACATTGTCTGCTTGCGTTTCATTGCATATGTACATGTGTAAAATGACTCAATATCTTCATCGTTTCTGTAGCATAAGTTCCTTCATCTTGAGCCCAAGATGTCACTTATCTTTGATACGTTCTTGATGCGTTCTAGAATATCTTCATTCTCTTGTGTCTGCATCTCTTCTATGTACATCCGTATTACTTTGTGTGTGACGTCACCAATCTGCTCTTTCATTCATTGGTCCCACTTCTTCTGGGATTTCATTCAAATTGCCATCATACTGTCATGTATGCAGGTATGGCTTTCTCAATGGGAACCTTGCTTCCAGGAGTCTCCACAGTATTGGTATTTTCACTGGTACTGCATGTGTCTCACACTTTGGTTCCCAACATAAAGGTAATATGGGTGAGATGGTTGAGGTGGGGGTACTTGGCTCCTTCTCTACACCACGCTTGCTGAGCAAAGGTTTTTGCACTCTGAAGCACCTCATACTTGGCACACTCAATGCACCATTCATTCTTCGTCACAATGTTAACACACGTCATAAATAATTGTGTGTACCATTATACAGTGTCATTCACATCCTCCACAGGAAAATGGGAAAGTAAACAGCAAAGGTTTTTCACTTCTCGGGTATGCACTCTATCTAACAATCATGTCACTGCACACTGGAAACCCAATTGGCAATAGCTTTTTAATGCCATTGAACCCCTTGATGTCAACTATTTTCTGAAGAGGTTTTTGATGAGTAAGCACCATAAACCTGAATCCCACAGAAATGTTAAAAACGTGTATATGCCACAGTAGCAGGGAAAAGCTTCATGCTCCAAAGCAAAGCATCTACATTCTGGACCTTTCAGCGTCTGGGAGGGGTGGACTATGATGACTGCCTTACTGCCTTGCACTTCCTCCAAACCCTACCCCATTTGTGTCTGTCATTACTATAGAAGTTGTCCTTGGGTCAAGTGGACCTAAAAGGTTCACTAAATCTGTATCTTTCTTTATGTTCTCAACTCTTTCAAGCACTGCTCACACTACAAAAATGTTCCTCTCCATTTCACTAACTGCCTAAACCATGCAACATTTTCAGCAAAATATGGAACAAATATCTGGTAGTATTCCACCATTCCCAAGAACAATGCCAACTGCTCCTTATTCTGGGGTACTTGCTCAGTGTTTATGGCATTCACAATCTCTCCCTTAGGATGTACTCCTCCTGAGTTATGATAATCCAGGTAATCTATTTCCTTCACCCTGAACATGCAATTCTCCCTTTTTATGGTTAATCTGTGTTGCTTGAGGACCCCCAATTCCTTTTGCAAGTTCCTGTCATGCTACTTCTCGTCAACACCTTGCACAGGAATGTCATCCTGGAAGCACTGTACACTACTGCATTTCCCAAATAGATAATGCATTGTTTTTTGGATCACTGAAAAAGCAGATGCATGTGCCAAAACAGTATCACCCCTTCCTGGATTATAACAGCTGTCAAGCTTGGTGAGTCTGGGTGCAACCACACCTGATGGCAAGTAGAATGTAAGTCCTGTTTGGAAAAGCATTACTTATATATATATATATATATATATATATTATGTCTGTCAGTAGAGTAGGATGTTATTATAGGGACTGTTTATACCTATTTGAACATACTACATATAGAGGCTCCTGGTGGTCTCGTAGGTTGTTAATATAAAAGTATTGTACGACACTGAGACAATTCAGTACAGTATCCAGAACCACATTATGGCGACGGCCGCAGACAAGTGTTTGGCGTACAGTGAGGATCACATTAAGAAACTGCTAGACTCACTTTCTGTTCTAGCAGGGACAGGTGAAAATGAGATTAATGTTAATAACAACGACCAATGAGACGAATCAGTCCAATTAAGGAAACGCCTTATACGTACTCAATTACATGGAGCTATTATGCTTGAGTACTTGAAGAACCAGGCCCTTCCTCAAGGCCTCATAGTAAGAAATGAGCCACGTCTATTTTTAGACAACAAGGAGTTTAAATTGAAATGGAGTTATATATCTAATAAGTGTGGGAGAGATTGGCTAGTTCTTATTATTGATACTGCGACAGAGGTTTCTAAACAAATAGAAATAGACATTACTAAACTTGAAGAAGAAATTAAAAAAGAGCTTGATTTAGACTCTTTCAAAGTAAAACTTGAACAACATTTAAAAGGACTAGTTGACTTTAAAAATGATACCACTTTAGAAAGGGTAAAAAGATTGAAGAAAGATCTTACCAATTTCTCTCACGAGAAATCTTTTCCATTTGTTACAGAGGGTTACAAATTTGGCAATACATCTCAAACTCCGAGAAATAATAGACGGGTACACTTTCGAGATACTTCCTACAGTTCGAGTGAAGAAAGCATGACAGGAGATAATGATCCTGGAGCACAGGCAAGTGTGAGTAGAGGAAGAGGAAAGGGTCCCAGAGGGGGCAATAGACAAAGACAAAGGATGCCTTTTTTAGGACAAGGCCCGAATCGGGGAGACTGGGACAACCAGGTCAGGACAAGGAGTCGTACAAGGAATCAATGGTGATAAATTTGTCTTCTCATGTCCTCTCCTCGGAAGAGGAAAGTACCCTTAATAAGGGTCTGAGCTTTGTCATTACTAAATCACATGATCCTTTTGAATTTAGAACGGAGTTTTTTGCGTTTATGCGCAAAGTACGTCTGAACGAATACTTCAGTGAACATGAAGGATATGTCAGCAACAATTTCAGTGGGTTGCGTAATGCATCTACGTTCTGTGCTCCTAGTCATTCCCATACCGCCGAATCCATTGTCTTTGAAAGACAGGTTTTGGCAGAGGTTCTCAAGTTAGAATCCAGTCTCGCAACTCTAACTTTAGTAGGCTACAAAAAGCATCGGCACTAAAGTTAGCAAAAGACAAGCGGATAAGGGAGGAGCTATTGTGTTGATGAATCGTAGTGATTATGTAAGAGAATGTGAAAGACTACTATCAGATAATGTGAGCTATTTGAGACTTGCTAATGACCCCTCTGCTAAACTTATGAATATTATCAAAGAAAAGGTGACTTCAGCGTTTGACGCTGAAATGATCAGTAAGCAGGAATGTGAATTTCTAATTAGGGATCACGGAAGGGTACCTGTTTTTTACATCTTGCCCAAAGTACATAAGAGACTTGTTGATCCCCCTGGCAGACCCATAGTATCTGGTGTTAATTCAATTTTGGAACCCTTGTCCAAATTTGCAGACTTTTATCTAAGACCATCTGTTTTGAAAATGAAAAGTTATTTGAGAGACACCACTGATGCTATTAACAAAATAGAAAGCATAGAGTTTATTCCGGGCCATTCTCTACTGATAGGCTTGGATATTCAATCTTTGTACACTGTGATACCCCAAAGAGCCACACTAGAGGTGGTTGAAGAAGTGTTGATGAATAGAGAGGATGGTCATCCTGTGAGCAATGCATTTATTTTTTGGTGTACGGAGTTTGCCTTGACCCAAAATGTTTTTCATTTTCAAGGTACTTTTTTTCAACAGATTGAGGGTACTGCTATGGGTGCTGCCATGGCTCCCAATTTAGCTAATCTCTACGTCGAGTATTTTGAAAAAGCAGTGATATACCCAGCCACCAACCCCTTTATCCATCATTTGAGGAAGTGGCTGAGGTATATAGATGATATACTGATTGTATGGGATGGCTCAAGAGAAGAGGCTGATAGTTTTGTGACATGGCTCAACCAACAAAACCGGTTTTTGAAATTTACTGGGTCTATATGTGATTTGGAGACCCATTTTTTAGACATTACCATTTTTCATCACAATGGTTTTTTGAAAGTGAAGCCCTACAATAAGACCACTGATAGGAACTCTTTATTACACTTCAACAGCCATCATGCCAAACATTTAAAGAATAATTTGCCATTCGGACAATTTTTGAGGCTGAAGCGTAACAGTAGTCTAAAAGATGATTTTGCTCAAAGTGCGGATGTATTGACCAACAAACTGTTGGCCAAGGGTTATCCGTCTAGAGTAATAAGAAATGCTTCAAAAAGAGCCTACAATAACAATCGCGAGGCATTGCTGGAGAAAAGTAACAAGACTACTAAAAAGATTGGCACTGTTTTTGTTAACACTTTTTCGAATTTGTCCTATAAAATCAAAACCATTGTGATGAAAACTTGGAAGAAAGTCTATTGTGGTAAAGAAGTGTTGCCTCCTTTAGTGGCGTTTAGAAAAAGTCAGAATCTACGGAATATTCTAATCAGAAATGATGTGACAGAAATGCGAACTCCACAGGTTAGACAAACTAGACTGTGGGGTATGCCTGAAGTGAAAGGACATTTTCCATGTGGGAATTGCAGCATGTGTGGACAAACAAAAGAAACTAGAGTATTGCAAATTCTACCTGATGTAAAGTGGGTCTTCAGTGAAATGACAAATTGTAACACAGCCAATGTTGTATATTTAATCACTTGCCCGTGTGGCCTACATTATGTGGGAAAAACGAATAGGCAATGTAAAGTTCGAATGGTGGAACATCGCAGCTGTCTCAAAAACCAGGTGATTACTGCTCCCCTTGTCAAACACTTTATTGAAAAGAAACATGGTTTTAATGATTTCACATGGCTGATTTTGAAAAAGGTGCATGGACATACCAAAATTGAAACGGATCGAAAATTATTGAAT
Organism: Ambystoma mexicanum; assembly: GCF_040938575.1. Lineage (NCBI taxonomy): Eukaryota > Metazoa > Chordata > Amphibia > Caudata > Ambystomatidae > Ambystoma > Ambystoma mexicanum. The sequence goes on along the minus strand of NC_090926.1, from coordinate 166,364,987 downwards.
GTAGAGCAAAAAATTATTTTTAAATTACAGAGTAATGTGCTAGGTCTCAACGAAAGCATTGATTGGCATTTGGTCAGCCAAGTATGATTTTTGACAGTGTGAGATGCATATACCATATTGTGTTGGTGCCAGCATATCATTGTTTTAAAAAACACCTGTTTAGTGCTCGTGGTGTCCACTAATCTGTTCTACACCAGTAGGCTTCAGGTCCGTTCCAATATGGCCCTTCCCTTTGATGGACTTTTTTTTCCAACACTGAGTAGTGTAGTCCTTTTTCTATGTTGCCGGGTCCGTTCCAACATGGCCCTTCCTTTTGATGGACTTTCCTTCCTACACTGAGTAGTGTAGTCCTTTCTTTGTGTTGCCGCACGACCATAGACGTACTGTTAGTGTGCAGCAGTTTTTGGTTTCACTGAATTCAGTGTTGGCTGTGTGCGTTTGGAAGCTGCCATTAGAGTGATTTAATCCCTCTGAGTGTACAGGTGAGTCATTAGCATTGTGGTTCTGTGTGTGATAATTTTCCCACTGCCGGTACATTCCCTTCCTGTACGCGTGGGGTAGTTTGGTTATCTTTTGCCATGGGTTTCCCACGTTGTGTAGGATGGACAGCATGGAAGTTTTTTCTGCATTCTATATATTGTACGGGCACTTAGTCTTAATCACGAGGGTGAAATAAAAGCACTCCCATCGGTACATGTTGAAGGGTGATGCCAGACATATGGTGTTCATTGCCATGCATCCATTGTTTTCCAGATTGATACTTTACGGCTTGACTGTGTGGATTTCTCCTTTGCAAACACGTTGATTGCTGCTTTGCTTGTTACAGTCTTGATCCCTACATCTGTGAAGGTAATTTATTTTATGATATTTGGAGCCCTGTTTTCATGTGTAATTGCATTTTGAAGCCCCTTTCTGGATATAACAGAGCATGTGGTCTCTGTGTATTGGTTCTGTCTCATTTAGGTGTGGCGATACTTTAGCGGACTATGACGCTTTTGTGAAGTAGTGGTCTCTCATTTGGCGAGAAACCAGCGAATTTGTCATCCTGTGACGCGCTTTGAAGTTTCACCATTTAAAGGTAAATTTGTGGGTGCCCTGTTGGGACCCGTGTGAGTGTGGCATAACCTCTATGCCATGTTCTTTTTCTACATTTTGTAGTACTTCCTTTCCCTCTTTTTGGAACTCATTAGTTTTTCCTTTTACTCTTACAGGCTCGGAGGTTCTTTCCTTCCTTTGCCTGTATAGAAGTTTGAATCTACCCTTTCAGCACGGTGTTGAAGAGATTAGTGGATGCTTTTTTTAAAAAAATTTCCCCTGAAGAATGTTCGCCCGAACTGGGCAGTGAAGAACAGAAACATGTTGGGATGGTTGTTGTTTTAGAGACACATTGAGATTTTTTTGTGTTATGTTATGTGATATCTTTTGTGTCATGCAAATAAGTGAACTTTGTATTTCATGTTTTAGTAACTGTTTTTTAGTGTTTAGTACACTGTGTTAGGTGAGGGTAGTGTTTTATGTTTAAATTCAGTTCGAATTATTTGAATAAAAATTTGTTATACACATTTTTTAATCAATCATAGCAGATGGTCCATTTTTTCAGGACTAGTGATGCCGGAAAACCTTATAGAGTTCCTGTGTAAAGGGGGTTGGATGTAAGTAAAACAAGACGTGTTATCTTACTCTTTATTGTATTATACATATTGATATCCCTGTCAGTAGAGTAGGATGTTATTATAGGGACTGTTTATACCTATTTGAACATACTGGAAAAGCATTACCACATATTCATCATGGACACCAAATCACTTACACTGGGTAATGGGTGCAACTCCACAATAACATTTGTATTAAGCTTCCACAGGTCCACACACATTCTCACATCTCCATGAATCTTCTTGGCCACAACAGTAGGAGAAAATGACTACACCCCATTAACCCTTTCGCTAATCCTTTCATCACACAATCTATGGCACTCTTTCTTTATTGTAAAAACGTAACATCTAAATGAGCAATGTAGCCATTGACAACAGATTGATGTTTTGTTTTTTGGTAGAAGATCGGCTTAATTGCGTGAGCAATTTGCCCTGTGCCTTGGAAGGAAAAGTTAACATTTTGTGTATCAACATCCTCTCTGAAATAGAGTATGTGAGTATGAAAGCACTCATTTATTTTGCACATAAGAAGGAGCATGTTGACAGAATCTGGTGTAATGGTGTTGGTTTACGTAAAGTAGGAGTTCACCGGAGCACTCTTTAGTTACGGTCAGTGCATGTGAGGAAAGTTGATCAAAAGGGTTGGAACCCACTGAATTTTCAAGCATGCAGCACACAGGTTGCATAGCACAAAAATGAATTATAAATATGAGTAGAGTTATTTGAAACCTCATCTGAACAATGGCATCTGGTTGTGTGTTTACAGAGATTTGGAAGAACCTCTCTTTCAAGTTTGAGAAGTGGAAGCCCCCAGAGATTATACAGAAGCATGGCACCAAGATAAATTTGCAGCACATAATATTTGAAGCATTTGTATGAATGAAGTGTTGCTATTTTGTTTTGTTTTAAAAAAAGACGTTATCATACATTGATGGTATTCTTCAGTGGTAAAGTATACTGAGAACCCTTTTGTGTAATATAGGTATATATGTTCCCCTCAAGAAGTTCCTGTGATGTTTCACTTAGCTGATTAGGAACTGAACATGTAGGGCAGGCTGAGAGGCAATTGCATACCTACAATTTTTCTAATGTTTTTAGGTTGTAGAAGGGGGGCATTTCTTTGTGACACAGTAATCGTCCTGAGTCCTTTCTGTGTATTGTGCCACAAAGCTTGTCCTATCTGGATTGTGAATGCTTCAGACATCCTCAGAATCATTGCATTATTGCACTAGACACTTTATTAAGGAATGTATGTGCGTGAATGAGTATAAGTAGAGTGTATTTATTACTTTGGTAGTGAACAGATGTTTTGTCTCTGAAATTGCATTTTTAACAATTGTATATGTTTTCTGTTTATATACAGTTTATGTTTTACACATAGGGTTGATGAATTGGTGATGTTTGTTTGCGACCATCGAATCAATTTAAATTCCATTCTATTAGAACAATATTAATAATTAAAATATTGCATAACTAACTGGGTAGTTTCCAATTACGTGTGTGGGTTTTTTTTGTTAGACTCTTTCCGAACCACATTCATTAACACCAATAGAACATTACAGAGCTTGCTAATAACTGGCGTTGCCCCATCTTTGACCTGTATTTTGTACAATATATATTTGAGACACCGAGAGTGGGCTTCAAATACTTTGGGAAACCTCTGTTTTTCAGCATGTGCCTTTCGTTGAGCCTTACCCCAGTTACACGCTTGTGGGGGTTGGGATCAAGCTTTATACTCAACTTCCTTTGTCCACGCACATTTCACCAACATGTATACTTCACATAGAGTCTTTTCTACTGATAAATCATATGAAAGTATAGTGGAAAGGGTGAAAAGGAGTGGAAAAGGGGATTCCTCAAGTACATTCTAGTTGCTTAGAGACCCAATTACAGCATTGAACATGAGACTGCTCTGCTTATGCATTGTATAGGACATGAAGGAGAGAGAATATTTCACGGTATGCTTCCCTTGATAGAAGAGCAATGGGGCAGTGAAACCCTAAAAAACTTAGAGCTAGCCTTAAAGAAGCTCGATGTACACTATGCTAAGAAAATCAGTACCTTACTTGAAAGCTACTCCTTTTGCATAAGGAGCCCGGAAAGTCATGAGTGTTGAAGAAGACTACATCATAGCTTTAAAACAACTGGCATTGACTTGTCATTTTTGGGACTCATTTGATGAGATCCAAGAACCACTTCATGGTTGGATGGGCCAGTGGTTAGGTTAGGGATACATTATGAGGCTATGTCCATTGCAAAGGCAGTTGAACATAGATTGGCATGCATGGCCTTGGTATGACTTTGCATCTCTGTACACTTGTCTGTGAGTGCTGTTGCCGCACAATTCGGGGTTCCTCTACAGTGGCTCCATATTTTACATGACTGCCACAAAATAAGGCCATGATACACTGTTTGCTTGCATAGCACTTAATGCTAAAGTAAACCCTCCACACAGAACTGCGTGGACCTGTAGGCACTCTTAAATGTGGGTGGGCTTTCAACTTTGGCTCCTTTCAGCCCTGAACCATGCTGTCTGGATGTTTGTAGGACCCCTATGACCTTCATGGCTACAGTAGGAGGATGGATCCATCTTGTGTTGAGGGAGGAGGGGTGGCCCCTCTGAGAACTCATTTGCATATTCAGCCTTTCCTATCCTTCTCAACATGGGCTGAACTTACCTTGTCCTGTTACAAGAGGGCAGTTGGCGATCATGGGTCAACAGAAATGCACATTTGCAGGTCTACCTTGGGAATAAGTGCCTGTTTGATGGACTAAGTATCAATTTACGGGTATTATTTATTTATTTGAGTGTTTGGTGGGGTGCTACATGTTACCTCCCGGCTGCTTCGATGTACTTGTCGACCTTGCTAATAGCCTCAGGATAGAAATATCAGGCCTCGTATTGATCAGTATTGATTAATTCAGCCAGGGTACATCAGGCGTAAGTACCAGAGTGTTCTCTGACTGTTGGGGCCCAGCCTCTCGGAAGAGAGGGTGGAGGGCTTGTAACTAGATATAAGTAATACAGGGGTGGTTGTAGATGGCCATATGATTGTTGGTTTAGAAAGCAGATGGCCAAAAGCATGTTTCACATAACTTCTGAGGGGTACTTTGAACCACAAAGTGGCCATACAGCCATTGTGCGTTCTTCTTCATCTTCTCAGCATGGACCTTGAACTCCTGGCCTGCAAATGTAACCTTGCGCTGGTGGCCATTGTCACCAGTGCTTCGTCTATTAGATCCACAATCACCCCGGCTGGCCATCTTTGGCATCTGGCACTAGGCGGTTTCTAATAGACTGAAAATCCAAAATGCCTTCTAGGTGGAGTGGCGCCTCCAGATTGTCCTCCTGGTTTATCAGGACGGATGTTTAAAATCTTTCTGGCGAAGCAGTCTCTACAAGGCTTCAAGGGCAGGCTTAAGAACAACTCAAGTTCATCACACAACCAAGCACTGACGAATAATTCTAGTAGCATGATATCACTGCTAGAAAGTGCCCTCCCTGAAAATTGCTCTGCGTCACAGGCAGGGTTCACTCCCTTCCTTTTTGATCAACATTTGTTTGACCTACTACCAATGATTACACACACACACACCCCTGCAACCGCAAGCACACAACCTTCCCAACACTCCTTGTATCTTTCCATTTGTTTATATCATTTCTAATTTACGCCTTCTCTTATCCTCTCTGCTTTTTATCCAATGTCCGTTTCTCCACAGACCACATTCTGGTTCACCCCAGGTAGGGGCACGAGCGATTCAACTCTCTTGGCAACGTAACACCAAAACAGTGGTGATGGGCACAGTGTAAATGCTTTTTGACCTAACTTGCATGCTTTTATAGTATCACTGCATGTGATAATAGTCTTTCCATTACTGTATTGATAATTATTAGATGTATTGCTGCTCGGGAATTACAATTACCACCCATGCAGTGGTAAGTTCCTGAGTGGGATAGTGTTGGGCAGAATTATATGCAGTACCCTTTGGGAACACTACACACAATTAAGACTACAAGTGACAGTACAATTTCACCTTTGGTACAAGCCTGTACTACACAGTTATAGTGGTAGTGGTAGCAGTAGCGGAGCAGCCAGACTTATCTCAAGAGTAAGTGAGCAGTACAAATATTTACACAAAGGACAGCAATTGCTATGATTCAGGCACACACTGACTCAAGGTTTCTAAGTAGAAGAATATATATTTATTTACTCAACAGTTGTATAACATTTCACTATTCTAGCTACGTCAAAATCACAATCATAAATACACCACACCACTTCCCTTAAATTCCAGACAAGTTAAGTTCACAAAATGAAGTGGGAGCAAAATGGCACTCCAGCAATTTAAAAGGGAGGGAAAGACAAAGTTATTAGAAATTAGGCAAAACCAACAGGTAAGTATTCTTAGCAGTTGAACAAGAGAGGCTACAGTGAGGAGATCACCTAGAAAAGGCTAAGGGCCAAAGTCAATAGGTCAAAAGTCTTTTGCTCAAGATCACACAGTTCAGAGTAGTTTGCGGTAAAGTTGTGGCACAGATTCCGGACGAGGTTGGTTGGTGGAAAAGTTAGTTCAAAGAGAAGAGAAGGACAAGCCCTCGGATTGGAGAAAGATTTCAAAAACTTTCACTGCGGCTGTGCGAAACGCACAACCGGATTTGCACAGTACCTTAAAACAGAGAGGGGCTGTAGCTCTGGCAGATGTTCCTGGTAGTTCCTGCAGGCTCACGGTTCCTGAAGCAACTGTCGGACTGATCAGAAGTAGGAAGACTGGAGAGTCCTGCACTACCCAGGGAAGAAGCCAGCAGCAGCGCCAAACAACAAATAAAAGGTGCGCTCCTTAAAACCCAAGCAGGGTCCGACATTCCTGGCTATCCGGCCCACTGTAGCTCTGTACAGTGAATTCGACCAGAGGAGGGGTCCTGGCTTGTAGTTTGGGTGAACTGGTTGGTCCCACCAGCTCAAGGGAAGAAGTTTCCTGGGGGATCTTCTCTGTTGTCGGATTTGGAGATTCGGACCTGCAGCAGGGCTTCACTGGGTGGTTAATTCATTGTAGGGGTCCTCTTCTTCCAGTTCCTCATTGGTTCTTTCGTTCCAGTGGCAACTCTGCTCTTCCAGTCCCAGAGTCATGCTTTTTATGCAGTTTTCCCCCATTCATACAGCCTAGATGTCAATCACACAGCAGGGTGGCTGGCCTGGCAAGGCCAGTCCCCTTAGCCAATCAGACAAGATTGCGACTTGGGTTACAAAGGGACCCATGGCAGGGGTCCGAAGATCCCTCCCTCACACCCTGCCTACCTAGACTATCAGGCTCCTTAAGGAGGGCTTCTGTGCAGAAGCCCGCGAAAAAGACAGCGAACAAAGGAGTCATCCCCGGTTTGGCATGCAGAGAAAAACACGAGAAAGACTTTAACAAAAAGAAATGGCGAATAAACCCAGCCGAACAAAAATAAAAGTTATTTGGTCAAGCGGGTTTATGCTCGAGGCTAATATAATAGCCTAAAACATTACCACGTTATATAAGATAATCACAGTAGAAAGGTTATGGTAGATACCACTGGCACCAGCCAAGTCTTAATGTTAAGGGAGCGAAACAAGGCTCCAAGAGGGACAGACAAAAAGGGGTAAGAGTTAACCCTTTCCAATACTCCATGTAAGATGGGGTGTACTGGGTCTGTGGTTTAAAGTGATTATATATAGTTAATGGCAACTTTACCTGTTTCTGGGGGACAGTAGTCAGCCCCAGAAAAATGGAGTCAATGGGAAGTCTCAAAGACAACCCTGTGTCACAGCACTGAAGGTGCTGTGTAACACACACACAAAAGTGGTGCACATGGGGTAGGTGAGGCTCCAGTGCCCATCTCACACAGAAAGTAGAAAGACACATAGCAAAACACATGTAAGAGTGGGGAAAAAGGCGCACACTCTTACCAGGTGAAAAAGAAATCCTAGAAATCCAGCAAGCTGTTGGGGGACTCTTTAGGTAAGGGAAATCAACCATTTATGAGAATTCCCCCTAACACTCACCCCCATCTGCCCCCCAGACTAAGGGACAGGAGGATTTAATCCACTCCTGGATGAATCTCTACCTCTAGTCAGTTATAAACATCCTGGAGAGACCATCAGCATTTTGGTGGTGACATCCTGCTCTGTGCTCAATGGTAAAATCAAACCCTTGGGGCAGATTGACCATCTCAGCAGTTTTGGGTTTTCCCGTTTCATTTGCATTAACCATCTCAAGGGTTGGTGGTCAGTTTGAATCACAAAAGTAGATCCATACAAGTTTGGTCTAAACTTCCTCAGACTCTACACAATGGCATAGCATTCACGCTCTATGGTTGCCCACCTTGTTTCTGGCTCCTTCAGTTTCCTACTGATGGAGCAAATGGGGTTCTCCCTACCTTTCTCATCCAGTTGACTAAGGACTGCATCTATACATATATTGGAGCCATCTGCCTGCACAATGAAGGGTTGGTGATAATCAGGAGCTCTTAGGACTGGAGCTTGACAAAGTGCTTTCTTCAAGCTTTCAAAGGCTTGAGTGCACTCCTCATTCCATCTAACCTTTTTAGGGAATTTTGGAGAGGAGACCATATTCAAGGGAGAAGCTATGGTCCCATAGTTCTCAATGAAATTCCTGTAGTACCCAGAGAGGCCTAGGAAAGCTCCCACTTGGGTTTGTGTAGTAGGGGTGGCCCAGTTTTGCACAGCTTGTACTTTGCTGGGCAATGGCCTTATCTCACCTCCTCCTACCTCATGACCAAGGTAGACCACTTTACTCTGACCAATTTGACATTTGCTTCCCTTTATGGTCAGATGGGCCTGTTCAATATGTTCTTTCCATGTAGGGCTGAACACTGCAATGTCATCCAGGTATGCCATGCAGAAGTTCTCCATCCCATTCAGAACTTGATTAACCATCCTTTGAAATGTAGCAGGTGCCTTCTTTAGTCCAAGAGGCATTACCTTAAACTGGTAGAGGCCTGCTGGGGTAGAGAATGCAGTTTTCTCCTTGGCATGGTCTGTCAGAGCTATTTCCAATAGCCTGAGGCTAGGTCAAATGTACTGAGGTACTTGGCTGAACCAAGTCTATCCACCAGCTCATCTGTCTTTGGCAAAGGATGGGCATCAGTCTTAGTGACTACATTTAGAGCTCTATAGTCCACACAGAATCTCAACTCATTGGATCCTGCCTTTGGTACTAGAACGACTGGACTAGAGCAAGGACTGGTAGAAGGCTCCATAACCCCGATATCAAGCATCTTGTTGACCTCTCCTTTGATGTGGGATCTCACATGTTCTGACATTCTGTAACCCCTGCTTTTGACAGGTAAACAGTCATCAGTGAGAATATCATGCTGGCCCCAAGGGGTCAAGCCTGGTGATAGAGAAGACAAGGAGGCAAACTGATTCAACAGAACTTTGCACTCCTCCTGTTGTTCAGAAGTCAGCTGAGAAGAGAGATTAACTCCTTCTATCTGTTCATCTAAAGGTTGGCCTCTGAGGAGGTCAGGTAGAGGTTCACTCTCCTCTTCCTCTTGAGCCGAAGCTAGAACAAAGCTCCTACAACAGGTCTCGAAGACATAAGCCTTTAAACGGTTGGTGTGAAAGACTCTGGGAGCGTCCTTAGGTCTGCCTATGTCCACTAGATAGTTCACCTCTCCAAGTTTGCCCATAACCTTGAAGTGTCCTATCCACTTGGCCCGCAAGGCCCTCTGCCTTGTTGGCACCATAACTAGTACAAGCTGGTCTTCAGTAAACTCAACCATGTTGGCCTTCTCGTCATGCCAATGTTTGACCAGAGCCTGACCAACTTTCAAGTTATCACTTGCTTCTGCCATCATGTGTGACATTCTCCTCCAGAGACCTATCACATAGTCAGTCATTCTGAATGGCTTGGGGGAAGAAGCACTCTCCAACCCCTCCTTGATCAGGGCCAATGGACCTCTGACTGGATGGCCATAGAGAAGCTCAAAGGGACTGTAACCAACTCCCCCCTGAGGGACTTCTCTATATGCAAAGAGAAGGCATGGCAGTAGAAGGTCCCACTTTTTCTTAAGGGGTTCCTCTAAAGCACCTATCATGATATGATATGATATGGCATTTATGACGCGCATATACACAAGTGTTTCAAGGCGCGACGAGGCAAGGGAGGGGAAAACAGTGGAAGACAGACAACGATCCTACTAGGCCAGGTGTCATTCAGATCGTGTAAGTGCGAGGGTAGGAAGAAAGGGAAGAGTGCAAAGGAAAGGGAAAGTGCAGTGCAGTACATGGGAAAGAAGAATAAATACGATAAATAAAACAGCCTGATGGTGGCAAGTGCAAGGTAAGAGCAGACATAAGTGCTGGTAAGGGTACTGAAAGGGATTTCAGAACCAGTCCCCAAGTGCAGGGGGTTGCCAGGGAGGCAGGGCAGGTGAGCAAAAGGCGGGACCTGGACCCAAGATCAGAAAGGGTGGCCAGGTAACCGGTGCAGAATCGGCAGGGAATTTCAGCAGGGTAGAGAGGCAGAGAAAGCAGAAGCAAAGAGGAAGGTTTTGAGGTGTTTCCGGAACCGGAGATGGTTCTCCTTGAGTTTCAGGGAGGCAGGAAGGCTGTTCCAGAGGGAGGCCCCAGCCGAGGAGAGAGATCGACCACCAACTTGTTGCTTGGAGAAGCGGCTAACCCTGAGGGAGCTGGAGGCAGATGAGCGAAGAGCCCGAGAAGGAAGGTATTTAGGAAGAGAGAGTTGAAGGTAATGAGGTCCAAGGCCCCAGAAGGCCTTGTGGATAATGCAGAGGGTTTGAATGTAATCCTTGCAGCCACTGGGAGCCAGTGCAGAGATTTCAGTCCTGGAGAGATACGATCCCTGGGCTTGAGGCCAAGGACAAGTCTTGCAGGCCTGTTTTGGATAAGTTGCAGAGGGCGGAGAGTAGAGGCAGGAAGATTTAGATAGAGGCTGTTGCAATAGTCCAGCTTAGAGAGAACCAGGGCTCTGGAGACGGTGAGCTTCTGGGGGAAGGAGAGGAGAGGTCATGGTCATGAAGACAACCAACAGATTCAGTGTGGAGATTAAGATGGGAGATGGCCAGTTTCTCCAAGAGCTTGCCCAGGAAGGGAGTGATGGAGATTGGGCGATAGTTAGCCGGACAGGAGGGGCCAACAGAGGGTTTCTCAAAAAGAGGGTGCACAAGGGAGTGCTTCAGGGGGATGGGAAGACTCCAGTGGCGAAGGAGTGATTGCAGAAGTAAGACAGTGCAGGAGCCAATGAGTCGATGTGGTCCTTGATAGTTTTGGAGGAATAGGGGTGAACCTGTTTTGACGAGACTTTCATAGATCGGACTTGTCGAGAACCTTGTCTGCGGAAAAAAGGGGTAAGGAAGAGAGGGAGGGGGGTGGCAGCCGAAGGGCCAGAGGAAGAGCAGGGGATAGAGGGAGGGAGTTGATAGGCAGAGAGTGAGGACAGGATGTCCTGAGTTTTGGAAATGAAGTGAGAAGCCAGTGCCGTGCAGAGGGCCTGGGAGGGGACAGGAGAGGTAGAGACTGCAGCAGGATTGGCCAGTTCCTTGCAGATTTTAAAGAGTTCAGCCGAGTTGTTAGATGCCACGGAGATCTGGGCTTGGATATGGGCTCTCTTCTTGGTGAGAGCGGAGAGCCGGTATTGCTTTTGCAGCAGGTGGCAAGCCAGTTTGTCAGAGGATGCACCTGAAGCACGCCATTTCCTCTCGGCCACCCTGCACTTGCATTTAAGGGTGACGAGATCGGAGTCATACCAGGAGTTACACTTGGCTTTGGGCTTCAGGTGGATTTTCATGACAGGGGCAAGGATATCAAGAGTGTCAGATATAGCAGAGTGGAGCATGGAGAGGGCTGTGTCAGGGTGGGAGTCAGCCAAAGGGGTACAAGGGGGTGAGAAGGTGGCGGGTGAAAGCCTCAACTGACACGCGCTTCATGGGTCGGATGACCGCGAAGGTGGGTGGCAGTGATGAAGGTGGCTTGGCCTGAGGGGTAGGGAGGGTGAGGTGGGAGGATAGGAGAAAGTGATCATTCCAGGAGAGAGGAGTGGAGAGGGGGACAGAGAGGGGAAGGTCAGAGGAGTTCAGAGCATCGAGGGAGTGCCCTGCAGAATGGGTCGGGCCGTAGGGGAGAATGGTTAGTGAAAGAGAGTCGCAGAGGTCACGAAAGTGTCCAGAGGGGGGACAGGAGGCATCCAAGTGGATGTTGAAGTCTCCAAGTCTCCAAGAAGGAGGAGTTGAGTGGTTGACGCCAAGAGAGAGGAGGACAGGTCTGCCCACTCGGAGAGGAAGGAGGAAATATGACCAGGTGGTCGATAGATAGTAGCCCTGGTAAAGGAATGGCTAGGAGAGAGAGAGAGAGCCGGCAGACAAGGCATTAAAAAGAGGAGTAGGTCTGCGTAGGAGTGACAGAGGCAGGAATCCACTCGGGGAAGATACGGGCAACACCACCACCAGAGCGGTTGGGCCTGGGCACAGAGAAGATCTTGTAGCCATCAGATAGAAGCATGTCAAAGCTGGTGACAGAACTGGTCGTGAACCAGGTCTCAGTGAGACCGAGGACATCGAGGTCAAGTTCTTCGAGAAGGCGGCATATATCAGAGGAATGTTTGACAGCAGAACGAGAGTTGAGAGTGGCAATGTGGAGAAGGTTGCCATCCTTGAGTAAACATTAATGATGACCTTGGAGGAGTGGAAGGAGGCCAAGAGGACATCCCAACGGGTGCCACCATTAATGGGAGAAGAGGAGGAAGGAGCGAGCACAGAGACCATATGAAGGGTCCATAGGTCAGTTGAAGGCACGATAAAGAGGATGTCGGTGAGTGTTTCCTTGGAGGAGGCACTGGTGTAGGTGTCAGCGATAGGGAGGCTTGGATTGGAGACCAGGATGTCCTTTTTAAACTTTTTTCTACCAGATTTAGTGAGGGGAGCAGGATAGTCAATAGAGAAGCAATTATTGAAGATAGGAGAGATAGAAAGCACCATAGAGTAGTGATAGGAGAGGCAGGGGGGGAGAGAGGGGATGACACAGGAGAGAGCAGGCGGACAAGAAAGTGGGTGGCAATCGAGTAGCGCAGGAAAAACAGACTCTCGGGGTTAAAGAGCTCCAATGCTCAAAATAGACCGGTGGGAAGCCACCTAAGTGTGAGAATCCTAAGAAAGGGGAGAAAAGGCCTAGTTTCACAGTGCAAATTTTAATACTGGTACAGTGCGTATTAAACAACTTTGTAGCGACCACCTAAGTGTGTGAATACTAAAAAGGGGAGAAAAAGCCTAGTTTCACAGTGCAAATTTAAATACTGGTACAGTGTGTATTAATAAAAAGGGGAAAGGCACAGCTGTGTCAATGAGTCTGAGGAGGGGTAGGCAGGGAGGCGAGTGGGACAAATCAATGGATACTGGCAGGCAACAGGCATCCCCTGCAGACACCTGCAGACACAAACAGGAGCCGCAGCCGAGGGAGCCGCCCTTTGCCTAAGGTGCCCTTAGCCGAGGGGGCTGCCGGGCAGGGGGGGCTGCCCAGGAGGGTCAGTTTTAAGGCAGAAGGAGGTGAGGAAGGGGAGGGGTGTGGGCGGGCAGGGAGGTGGGAAGGGAGAGGAGGACCAGGAAGTGGCTGCAGGGGGAGGGGGCAGGGGCCAGTACAATGCGCTCGGAGCGCAAACAAAACAATTATTTTTTAAATTACAAAATCAACTCACTGGAGGCCCATGGGACCTGGCAGGGCTTGGCCTGCAGTCTGGGCACACAGGGCTACCGGCAACTGCTCGCACCCGCTCCGCTTCAGAGTATGATTAAACCTCTCTACCAGTCCATTTGTCTGTGAATGGTAGGCTGTAGAGAACTTGTAAGTGACACCACAGTTTTTACACATGGCTTGCATGTGGTGGGACATAAAATTGGATCCCCTGTTGGGTATCACTTCCTTAGGAAACCCTACTCTGGTAAAAATACCAAGTAGAGCTTTAGACACAGCCTGAGCCGTAACAGCTCTCATAGGTATGGCTTCTGGGTATCTTGTAGCATGGTCTACTACAACCAGGATAAACCTGTTCCCTGAAGATGTGGGAGGGTCAAGGGGACCGACAATGTCAATGCCCACCCTCTCAAAACGAGCTCCCACCACTGGGATTGGCACCAGGGGTGCCACATTCTTGGCTCCACTCTTGCCAGAGGTTTGGCAAGTGTGACAGCTTCTACAGAATGTGTCCACTTCTGACCCCATCTTAGGCCAGTAGAAGCAGAGAGAGAGCCTTTCCTTGGTCTTCTTGAAACTCAAGTGACCAGCCAAACGTATCTCGTGGGCTAACTGTAGGAACTGGAGTCTGTTGTCAAGGGGCACTACAATTATTTTGCAGTCCCCAGGGGTCGACTCAGTTGGTTCACTGTAGAAGAGGCCATCTTCCCAGCTTAACCTGTGCTTTCCAACTTCTTTCCCATCAAGTTGGTTAGCAGCCTGCTGTCGAAGTCTTTGAAGAGTAGGACACTCTCTCTGTCCTTTGCTAAAGTCTACCCTGTTGGGTCCACCTTCTGCCAGTAAAGACTGCAGCTTGCTCAGGATGTTGAAGAGGGTCAAGATCTCCAACTAAGACAGTGTCTTCTTCAAGATATGATTCTTCAGATGCTGGTTCAACCACACAAGGTTGCACCTCACACTCTGCCTTAGCAGGTGGAGTAGTCACAGGAGTGACTTTGGACAATCTTGATGATGTCCTTGCTGGTAGCACAGGGGTGCTGTCTGACTTTTTCCTGGAGGTCTTCGGTGTCCCCTTTGCCTCGGTTTTTCTAGAAATGGCAGTGAGCAACTCCTGTGGAGTGGGAGTGATATTTTCTTCCATCATCTCCTCTGCAGAGCCTCTCAAGGTTCTCTCCCTTGCAGACCTTGTGAGCTCCTGTTTCCTTTTACTGGGAGGCCTGGGGGTGCTTAACACAACTCCAAGAGTTTTAAGGTCATTACCCAACAGGACTCTCCCATGCACCTCACTCTGCACACTCACAGGTATCTTGACAGTCATATCATTACACTGGATAAGAGCTGGTAACTGGGAAAGCATTTGCACAGGTCCTCCAGCTAACTTGGTGAGGCGTGTGGGTGCCTTAGCAACATCCTCCACCTTGAAAAATGATTCATCCACCACAGTTATGCTGGCTCCAGTGTCTCTGATGGCAGGGGTTTCCTGACCATTCACAAGAACATTGGCCCTCATTACAAGTCAGGCGTTAAGGGTTTAACGACGCCATCGGCGCCGTTAACCCTTAACGCCTGATTCACACTTTAATGCCTGCTTTTTGCAGGCATTAAAGTCCAAGGCGCTAAGCGACCTTGGTGCTAATTACGGCACCGTAATTTACGGTGCCGTAATTAGCGTCTTCCCCATCCCTATTATGCCCTATGGGGCAAAAATGGGAATGGGGAAGGGCAAATGGTGAATGGGGAATTACCGCCCCACTCACCTTGGAATGTGGTGGTAATTCCGCCATCCACCATGAATACTATAATTCACCTGGAAGCTGGTGCTAATAGCACCATGGTCCACCGCCTGACTTGTAATGAGGGCCATTATCTTTATAATGCTCTTTAGTATTATCTGGGATGGAATTATAGACATCTAGATTCTGTTGTTCCCACAAGCCAGGGACACTAAAGAAACACTGGCTGAGACTTTCATGGGTTCATCAGCCAGTAGGTGAAGGTTTCCACTTGTCATAGGTACTTCTTCCTCTGGGGAGAAGGCTAAGGAGACAGTGTGGACCCCTGAAGGTTTACCCTTACATCTGGGATCCCCTTTCACATAGTCAGTTGGCCGACAAACATAACATTTCCCAAATGTTTTGATGAATGGGGGTTTGTTTTGACCTCCATCTGGTTTGGGTCCAGATGGTGCACTAGCCTGATTTGGTTTCCCTTGTGGTTTACCCTTATGCTGCTGTTTGTGGCCCTCTTTTGGATGGGAGGTATTAGAATTATCTTTGTTGTCTTTCTTTGGTTGTTTCCCCTCATCCTTTTTCTGAGTAGCCCCAGAATCCTTGTGAGTAGCCCTGTTGGCAACCCACAAGTCAGCAGCCTTAGCTAGCCTCTTTGGATCTATCTCCTTAGAATCAGCCAAGTGCTGTCTGAGCTCAGGAGAGCAGACATCAAAAATAGACTCCAACATAACAAGATTTCTCATTCCTTCATAAGTGTTTACTCTGTAACCCTTAATCCAACCATCTAGGTTTTTCAAACATTCACATACCCAGGAAGCCCAAGGGGTACCATCATACTTTTTGAGGGTCCTAAACCTCTTAAGGTACTGGGAAGGGGTCTTCCTGAATCTAGCAATTAAAGCTAGCTTCACACACTCATAATCCATCCTATTCACCTCCCCCAACTCCATCACAACATCAAATGCAACAGTGGGTAGCCTAGAGAAGAGCCAGGGAAGCAATTGATTCCCTGTGAGACCTTGAATACTATGGTTATATTCAAACATTGCCAACCAATCTAAAATATCAAGCTTAACCTCTTACATAGCCACAATTTATTTAGGCATACAGGGTCTCTTAGGACTGGAAGGCCTAGAAGACTATGGGAGAGAAGCATTTTCAAGAGACAATCTTTTCATTTCAAGTTCATGATTCAACTCCATTTCTCTGAGCTTAAGTTCTTTGTGTTTTTGTTCAGTTTGAGCATTTAAACGTTTGAATTCCAGTTCAAGCCTCATTTTCTCTAGAGCAATGAATTCAGGACTGAGTGTAGGACCTGTGTGGGTCCCAATGGACAAGGGTTGAAGTTGCTGAGCAGGCAAGGGGCCAGCGTGGCCTACATTAAGAGACACATCTTCCTCTTCCAACTCACCATTAGCAGACCCACTCCCCAGACTTTGACTCTTTAACAACTTTTCAACTAATTCAATCTTTTTTGCCTTTGGCAGAGAGTTTCCTTTCTTTACACATGTTTCTTAAATAATCAGCAGTGTAGCTCAGGAGGGTCTCCTGACTGTGCCTTTCCATATCAGACATGATTATTGTTGCTTTTTAGTGATGTTAGCCTTGTGGTTAGTTGATCCAAGGTAACAGCAGCACTCTAAGTGTAACTACTATACTTTTACCCTCACCGATGTACACAAGTGGTAGGCAGAATTATATGCAGTACCCTTTGGGAACACTATACACAATTAAGACTACAAGTGACAGTACAATTTCACCTTTGGTACAAGCCTGTACTACACAGTTATAGTGATAGCAGTAGCGGAGCAGCCAGACTTATCTCGAGAGTAAGTGAGCAGTACAAATATTTACACAAAGGACAGCAATTACTATGATTCAGGCAAACACTGACCAAGGTTTCTAAGTAAAAGAATATATATTTATTTACTCAACAGTTGTATAACATTTCACTATTCTAGCAACGTCAAAATCACAAGCAAAATGGCACTCCAGTAATTTAAAAGGGAGGGAAAGACAAAGTTATTAGAAATTAGGCAAAACCAACAGGTAAGTTTAATTTAGTTTAGTTTAGTTTATTCATTTGTATTGCTCACCAGACCCGAGGGTACGTGGGCGCAGGAGCAGCAAGGTTGTTTACAACTTAGTTACATGTTACAATGCATTACAGTAATTACAATAGGATCAAAGATGGTTACAGCAGTCACGGTGAAGACAGAGGTTTGCATATTTACAGGTATACATATTTACATAGTGTGTAGCGGGTGGGTTGGCTGGGCTTAGCGGTCGTTGTTCTTTATCCAGAGTATGTAGTTGCGTCTAAAATGTGTGTAGGTTTGGGGTGTCCTTAGAGAGGGTGGCAGGGAGTTCCAATGTTGGGCTGCTTTCACCTGGAAGCTGGTGCCACACATTTTGGTGCGATTGAACCTGGGAACTGTGAGTAGGTTGGCATTGGAAGTTCTAGTAGGTCTATTGGAGGTGCGTTTACTTATTCTGTCGACTAAGTAGCGGGGGGCAGCATTGTTGAGGCATTTGTGTGCTAGTGAGGCTACTTTGAGCAGGATTTTATCTGTGGTGTTGAGCCAGTTATGGGCTCTCCTAATGTTGGAAATGTGTTCTCTCTTGGGGATGCTAAGCTCTGCTCTAAGAGCGTTGTTTTGTAGAGTCTGTATTTTGTTAGTGACCTGGTTGCTAGCTCCTACATTAAGGGCATTACAATAGTCCAGCTTTGATAGTAGAAGGGCTCTGGCTAAAGTAATGCAGCTCTGGGTGGATAAGAAGGGTTTGGCTGCTCTTATAAGCTTACATGTATAGGCCGAGGAGGAGGCCATGGAGCTAACCTGTTTATGGAAGTAGAGGGAGTAGTCAATGTATATTCCTAAGGTTTTCACTTCCTTAGCTACTTTGATCAGGTTACCGTCTATAATGAAGCTGGTGTAGTTGTGGTCCAATTTGGTTAGGTTTGCGGTGGAACCGAGAATGATGAGTTCAGTCTTGTCATCATTCAGACATAGACTATGAGATGCCATCTATGCCTGGATGATGAGGTACACCTTGTTCACCAAGGCCAAATCATGGTTGTAATCTCCCATCAACGGGATGAGGAGCTGGGTATCATCAGCATAATTAGTGTAGGTGATACCTAGACCATCTAGATCATCAAACAAGGGCTTCGTGAATACGTTGTACAGTGTAGGGGAGACGCATGAACCCTGGGGGACTCCGCATGTGATGACGATGGGGTCGGCAGCAGCTGTGGTGGAGAAGACGCACATGGATCTGTTGCTAAGGAATGACTCAATCCAGCCGATGGCTTCATGGGAGAAGTGAGTGGCTGAATCAAGGTGATTGCATGGGATTTTGTGATCAACTAGATCAAATGCTGCGGAGAGGTCAAGGTGAAGCAATAAAGCAGTTTTCCCATTGTCTCTAAGAGTGTCGATTTGAGCCTTCAGGTCGATAAGGGCTGTTTCTGTCCCCTGTTGGGGTCTGAAACCTGATTGCTGCATACCGAGGAGATGGTTTATTTCAAGGAATTGTTGGATTTGTTGGTAGACTGTCTTGTCTGGTATCTTGAGCAGGAAGGGGACGGTGGTGATGGGTCTGTAGTTGATGGGAATGGAGGGGTCATGAGAGGGCTTTTTAAGAAGGGGGAGGACCCAGGACTCTTTGAGGTTGCTGGGCACAGTACCTCAAGAGAAGGAGGCATTGATGAGTCTTGTGATAAAAGGCGAGAGGTCTCTTGCCGCAGCTTTAATAATTTGTGGGGGGCAAAGGTCGCCCTGACAGTTCGATGGTTTTAGGCTGAGAATGATTTTTTCCACTTCAAGGGTGGAGACTTTGGAGAAGCTAAAGTGAGAGGGGTTGGGCAGAGGGTGTTGAGTCGTGGGGCGCAGGGTCATGCTAGTGGGGTTGGTTGGTTTAGTTATGGAGTCTTTCTTGTTTTTAATTTTAGTTTCAAGGCCTGTGACTTTATTCTTTAGGGCATTTTGGACACTGGTACACCATTGTTTGTCCTTCACGCAAGTATTTGGAGTTAGCACAGGTGTTTCCAATTCTTTGATGATCGTAACCAGCTCTTTGGTGCTGGAATTGGATTGTGCAATCCTCTGGTTGTAAGACTCTTGTTTGGCAGCTATGATTTGTTTTTTGTAATTGGACGTTATTTTATTGAGCAGTATTTTGTTGTGGTCTTGGGGGATTGCCTCTAGGCTTGTTCCATTTTGCGTTTTTCTAATCTTAGAGTTTTAAGGTGATTAGAGAACCAGTGGTTGAGATGTTTTTTTGGTTTACATTTTCTTAGTTTTAATGGTGCAATGGAGTCTAAGGCTGTGCGCATGGTTTTATTATAACCTTCAACAAGGTCATAAGGGTTGGAAGTGGCAGGGAGTTAGTTAAGTGTAGGGAGGATGAGAGGGATCAGTTTTTCCTCTGTGATATTTGTTTTGCTTCTTGTGGGGATGGCTGCGGCTAGCACATTGTTGGTGATGGGGCTTGATGCTTCGAGTGTAAAGGAGAGGAGGTGGTGGTCGGACCAAGGTTGAGGAGAGTTATCGGTGATGGAGGCCGCGCAGTTGTAGTCTGCTACCCAGTCAAGGGTTCTCCCTTTGTTGTGGGTGGGACCAGATACTCTTTGGGTAAAGCCTAGATACCACTGCCACCAGCCAAGTCTTACAATGTTAAGGGAGCGAAACAAGGCTCCAAGAGGCACAGATAAAAAGGGGTAAGAGTTAACCCTTTCCAATTCTCCATGTAAAATGGGATGTACTGGGTCTGTGGTTTAAAGTGACTATATCAAGTTAATGGTAACTTTACCTGTTTCTGGGGGACAGTAGTCAGCCACAGAAAAATTGAGTCAGTGGGAAGTCTCAAAGACAACCCTGTGTCACTGCACTGAAGGTGCTGTGTAACACACACAAAAAGTGGTGCACATGGAGTAGGTGAGGCTCCAGTGCCCAAGATCACACAGAAAGTAGAAATACACATATCAAAACACAAGTAAGAGTGGGAAAAAAAAGGCTCAAACTCTTACCAGGTGAAAAAAAAATCCTGGAAATCCAGCAAGCTGCTGGGGGACTCTTTAGGTAAGGGAAATCAACCATTTATGAGAATTCTCCCTAACAGATAGGAATGTCTGATTATTGCATGTGTTCACAGTTAATACTGGATGTGAAATTCGAGTGAACATCCATCAAACTGGTAATGAGGTTCTTCGTCTTTGCCTTATGATGTGTGAGCAATAAGTGCTCATGACAGCTTTAGAAGGGGAAATAACAAGGTGTCGTGTGTGTGTGTGTGTGTGGGGTACCTAGAACAGACCAACTACAGCTGTCTGTTACCCCAGCTGTGCCATGAGGTTAGTCCGGATGTATAGGCGCTCTATAAATGATCTTTGCACGGTAGGAGAGAGAACACACTAATGTGAGAGAGAACAGTGGATACAGTGGTGTGCCTCTATGCCCATGCTTCATTTAGCCACGCCCAGACCTTCATTTAATAATGTGTTGCTCTTACTGTGTTGAAAACTCAAAAAAGAGTTGTTGATGCCTTCATTCAATAAACAGTCAAACAATAACAGCTCAGTATCTGACAAAGACAGTTTGCATAAAAATGATTCAAAAGTGCATCACAAATGTGAAGATGAAGTGCTATTGTGTTAACTGTCGGGACATATCACACCTACCAAGACAAATTCACTCACCATTAGGGTACACAACTGATTACCCTCCCCCTGAACGTAGACAATACATACAAACATTCATCCACCAAAGCATCCCCTCATCTGGACATTTGTGAGCTAGGATTATTCATTTCTCATCACAATCTTATACAATGTAAGGTGTCAAGCATACTTCGCATGTGTGTCATGTTATTATTAGACACAGCTTTATACACTACTAAAAGGTCGCCCACTTCAGTTTCGGTCTCAGTGGTCAGGACTTCATATGGCCAGGCCTTCTTCAGGGCAAAGTGTTATTTGGACCTATGCTGCTTTTATGCAATTCATCTGCCCTCAATTGATTGAAAGAGAGGGTGCATCTCCAGCAACAAGGTGAATTGCGCACCTCGCTACCATCAGGTGTCCCCCCAATCGCAACGCTTTATTGCTAAAGTGAAGTCCAGGTTATTCACTTCAGCACTTGACCAAATGAATTGCTGTTTTAGCGCCTTACTGTATTAGACATCACAGTGAGATTTGAGACGGTGCAAATTTAGCATCGGAGAAATGAATGGTGGGCCAGGGAGAGCAAGGAAAGGTATCAGGGTGAGATAGCCGCGTTCTAGAGAATGGAAGTTGGCGACCAATAGGTGCGATGAGAGACTGCAGAACTGTTGGACACATTACAGAGGAGGTGTGCTAAAGTTTCTGCTCACTGGTAGTGGGCACAGGATCAAGGGAACGGCACTTGCACCACTTTTGGAGGTTCAGGGTACAAATATATTGAAGGTATTCAAAAGTTGAACAAAAGGGAGGCATCGAAGTTGCTCTGTTACCAAACGGGCCCATTTCGTCTACAGTTGGCCCTGGTGACCCTTATAGGCCTTGGGGGTGGGTGGGAATACAAAATACGGAGGTGACGACGATGGCCGTGGCAGGGGAGAGTGGCGGATTAAAGAGTAGGCTGCATTCTTCCGTATTTTGCTGCAAGAGCCTCGACCCCGCTGCGCCTGACTTAATGCAGCCCGTAAATCTGGGCCCGGCGTCACCTGCGCGCAGCCCCGCACTTATGGCAGGCCCATGTTTTATTGTTTCGCTTCCAGCAGCAACAAAAACACCCCTGTCCTCGGTTTAAGAGCCTTCGATAAGGTTGTAATGATTCATCTCTCGTGCAGATTGAAACCCGGGGCCTTTTTGGTGCGCGTGCTCGTATTCCTGAGGCAATGTTGCTCCAATAGAGAAAGACCTTGTTTGGGTCCGAGGAATCCACTCGTTCCCCCCCCTTTTTCTCTCTTTCATTGAGGTTTAAAATGCCAAGGGTTGGTTCCATTTTCATATTTAGGGCCCAGCCAGGGGTGTGGCTTGCTCTTGGGGCCAAGCGTGAGTTGTGCCAGGGAAATGGCTGCACGCATGTTTGGGTTTGGGTGTCTGTGTCAGAGGCTTGGGACAAAAAAGCGGCTAAAAGGGGCAAGAAAAAGGGATATGGGCCAAGAAAAGGGGCTGTGGTATGAGAAGTGGCTGGGGAGCGAGAAAAGGGGCTAAAGTGTGGCCGGAAAACAGGCTAAAGATGACTGGGGGCTTTGAAAAGGGGCCAAAGCTGTGTGCGAAAATGGAATGCGGGTGAGTAAATGGGCGAAATATGTCTGAGGGCAAGAAAAGCATCTGAAGGGGATGGGGTGCAAGAAAGGGGGCTGTTGGGGGCAAGGAAAGGAGCTGAAGGAGCCCGGGGGCAAGAAAAGGAGCTAAAGAGGATTGGGGCTAGAAAATGGGCTAGAAGGGACAGGGTGCGAAAATGGGATGCCGGTGAGTAATGGGCCAAATATATCTGAGGGCAAGAAAAGCAACTAAAGGGGCCGAGGTGCAACAAAGGAGGCTAATGGAGGCAAGAAAAGGAGCTCAAGAGGATTGGGGCTAGAAAATGGGCTAGAAGGGACTGGGGGCCAAGAAAGAGGCCAGGGTAAGAAAAGGCACTGGGGCGAGTAAAGGGGCTGGGGGTGAGAAAAGGGGCTAGGGTGTGCATCAGTGTTTTGCAGAGGGTAGCAGAGGAAAGCGATGAAAAAGGGTGCTGTGACACTCAGCGCACAGTTAGGGGAATTGTAAATGGAGGTGCGGTAAGGTAGCGATAGAAAGGGTGCTGGCGGCACTCGGAACGGGATGGCATCAGGAGCGAATCGGAGCTGCACAGGAGAGGCCAGGGCGGAGTGCGGGGGGGGGGGGGAATTCCGGGGGTTGAAGCACTTATCCTGTGAAAAAACGTGCTTCAAAGTTGCTGCCAGTCACTGCTCCGTTCCGCCGATGCCCCAGCCAATCAAGGCGTGGCGAAGGGGGCGGGACAGGAATTTAGGCGCTGCCATGTCTTTTTTTTCCCCAGCAAACGTTCCCTATCTTGTGAAAAAGAAACCCTCTCCATCTTGTGAAAAATAAACCCTCTCCATCTTGTGAAAAATAAACTCACCAACAAATTACGCTTTGCAGATGGCATTCACAAATCGATTCCCCTGGAATCCACCCTGTCTTTTACAGGTGCTAAACAAAGGCAGAATCCGTAGGAATCCATTCCTTTTATGCCTGCATAAAAGGTCATGCAAGTGTAAAATGAAACATAGTGACAAGACAAAGGAGGAATGCATGGCGGGGAAGTTATCTCGGGTTCATACCCCTCCTCCATCTTGTCACTGCATGAAAATGCTGTAGAAGCTCAGAAATTGAGGTGTAAAAGAATTGCACCTTGCATTTACACTTCCCTTCCATGTTCCACCCCATAGAACACGTGACATTTTTGTCAGGTTTTCTCTGATGGAGTCGGGACTGAGCGAGAAATAGACACTCCATGAAGGGAAATGGACACCTTCTCCACCTGCATCAGATTTTGATGTGATTTTGATGTGAGGTTATTGAATCCCTGAGGCGTTCCACCTGCTTTTTACAACTGCAAACGACGGGCAAAATCCACAGGGATTCATTGTAATGATGGCAGTCATGTTCGTACCTGGAGACCCCCTTAACAGACCACTTCCCTGCAAGTGGGGGGAGGCGGTAAAATGCATGGGAACCTCGTAACCCACCGATTCCCTTGGCTTTTTACCTCGTAAACCACCGATTCCCTTGGCTTTTTACCTCATAACCCACCGATTCCCTTGGCTTTTTACCTCGTAACCCACCGATTCCCTTGGCTTTTTCCTGTCACAGCAAGAAATTGATCAAAATCCAGCAGACCACACCCTGATGGGCAGCATAGTCACAGAGGTGGTCTTCTCTGCTGGATTTAGAGGCTCTTACAAAAGTAGCCTGCAACTTGGAAATCCAGTAAGCAGGCGTGTTGCTAGGTCTGGAAAAGATCTGGGGCTGCATTAATGTCAGGGCTGTCCAGACCCCCGGGGCTAGCTAGCCTTTTGGTTGTAACCTCTGAGCTTCTATCCCAGGGCTACAACCAAAAGACCCAGGGCTAGGGCCCACTAAGCCCCCCCCCTAGCAACGCCTCTGCCAGGAACATTTCTTATATCCCATTCTTCTGAACCCATTGGGGTCCAGTGTTGCTATGCTTATCGTGAAGCACAGCTCAGAGGATTAGGTGCAGAGCTCAATGGGTCACAGGCCTAAACTTCTACAGGGCCCAACCTGCCTAGCACTCCTTTTAGGTCAATACCGCTAGCATCCATTGCTTTGTTTAGTACTGATGATGGGTGCCAAAACCACCAGGAGACCCTTCTTTTCTATGGTATGCACTCAGTCAATGACCAATGTGAATGCTTTTCTCTAAGAGTCGTGCCGCCCCACATGCTAGCAGGACCGTTTTTTGGCAGCAGCGCTCATGTGTTAGTAGTGTGGGCTACTTCAGGCCTGGAAATCCCCTTGCTTCTCCCACAGCCAGATTCAGCCGGATGTGGGCGGTGTACTCAGTTCTTGCCATGTCATGGGAGGCCGTAGTCTGTTTTCTTTTCACAGTAGTGGCCTCCTCTGCCAGGCGTCATTGGAGGCTATATATAACCCTGGGAATGTAGAAATCTGCTCCGGGTGGGGGAGCCTGGTTATGGAAACCTTAGCAGCGCAGCCATGGAGAGATTCGTGCGCCAGACCTGGCTCCTATGTGAACATTTTAAAATATAGAACTGCTGCTCTTGTAAAGATAATAAAACAGATTGGACCAAAGATGAAAAGTAACTCGTAGAGTAATCGCTCCCTCCCACGTCTACATTCCTTTTCCCATTGCCACTCCTCAGTTACTAGGCCCGGGAGAACCTTTGAAAAGCCTTATTCGGGTGAGTTTGTGGGAGCCCTCAGTTCAATGTGGCTGCTCTGACATCTCAGGCAAAGCCTGAAGTGGGGGCGCTATGAGGTTTTCAGGTGAGTGTTGGGCTATTTCGATGGTGGACACTAAGTTTGGGCATCTATATCAGTAATTAAGCCGCTTCGCTGGGATTAGCTGCGCTGGAGGAAGATGAGGCAGGATTCCTCCATACACTTTAATGAGAGTTTAGAGTGTAGGATATCTTCATGGAATCAGATGACCTCTCAATGACATCTGTGTGTTAGGTTGTCCTGGAGATGTACAGCAGAGGTGTAAACCGCATTCTCCTGGAGATGTAGAGTGGAGGGGTAAAGAAAATTCTCCTGGAGAGGTAGAGTAGAGGGGTAAAGCGCATTCTCCTGGAGATGTACAGTGGAGGGGTAAAGGGAATTCTCCTGGAGATGTACAGTGAAGCGGTAAAGCGCATTCCCCTGGACATGTACAGTGGAGGGGTAAAGCGCTTTCTCCTGGAGATGTACAGTGAAGGGGTAAAGCGTATTCTCCTGGAGATGTACAGTGGAGGGGTAATGGGCATTCTCCAGGAGATGTACAGTGGAGGGGTAAAGCGCATTCTCCTGGAGATGTACAGTGGAGGGGTAAAGCGCATTCCCCTGGAGATGTAGAGTGAAGGGGTAAAATGCATTCCCCTGGAGATGTACAGTGGAGCGGTAAAGCGCATTCCTCTGGAGATGTAGAGTGGAGGGGTAAAGCGTATTCTCCTGGAGATGTACAGTGGAGGGGTAAAGCGCATTCTCCTGGAGATGTACAGTTAAGGGGTAAAGCGCATTCCCCTGGAGATGTACAGTGGAGGGGTAAAGCGCATTCTCCTGGAGATGTAGAGTGGAGGGGTAAAGCGTATTCTCCTGGAGATGTACAGTGGAGGGGTAAAGCGCATTCTCCAGGAGATGTACAGTGGAGCGGTAAAACGCATTCCTCTAGAGATGTAGAGTGGAGGGGTAAAGCGTATTCTCCTGGAGATGTACAGTGGAGGGGTAAAACGCATTCTCCTGGAGATGTGCAGTGAAGGGGTAAAGCGTATTCTCCTGGAGATGCACAGTGGAGGGGTAAAGCGCATTCTCCTGGAGATGTACGGTGGAGGGGTAAAGGGCATTCTCCTGGAAATGTACAGTGGAGGGGTAAAGCGCATTCTTCTGGAGATGTACGGTGGAGGGGTAAAGCCCATTCTCCTGGAGATGTACGGTGGAGGGGTAAAGCGCATTCTCCTGGAGATGTACAGTGGAGGGGTAAAGGGCATTCTCCTGGAAATGTACAGTGGAGGGGTAAAGCGCATTCTCCTGGAGATGAACAGTGGAGGGGTAAAGGACATGTTCCTGGAGATGTACAGTGGAGGGGTAAAGAACATTCTCCTGGAGATGTACAGCGGAGGGGTAAAGTGCATTCCCCTGGAGATGTACAGTGGAGGGGTAAAGGGCATTCTCCTGGAGATGTCAGTGGAGGGGTAAAACGCATTCTCCTGGAGATGTACAGTGGAGGGGTAAAGCCCATTCTCCTGGAGATGTACAGTGGAGGGGTAACGGGCATTCTCCAGGAGATGTACAGTGGAGGGGTAAAGCGCATTCTCCTGGAGATGTACAGTGGAGGAGTAAAGCCCATTCTCCCGGAGATGTACAGTGGAGGGGTAAAGCACATTCTCCTTGAGATGTACAATGGAGGGGTAACGGGCATTCTCCAGGAGATGTACAGTGGAGGGGTAAAGCACATTCTCCTGGAGATGTAGAGTGGAGGGGTAAAGACCATGCTCCTGAAGATTTACAGTGGAGGGTTAAAGCGCATTCTCCTGGAGATGTACAGTGGAGGGGTAAAGAGCATTCTCCTGGCGATGTACAGTGGAGGGGTAAAGGGCATTCTCCTGGAAATGTACAGTGATGGGGTAAAGCGCATTCTCCTGGAGATGTACAGTGGAGGGGTAAAGCGCATTCCCCTGGAGATGTAGAGTGAAGGGGTAAAATGCATTCCCCTGGAGATGTACAGTGGAGCGGTAAAGCGCATTCCTCTGGAGATGTAGAGTGGAGGGGTAAAGCGTATTCTCCTGGAGATGTACAGTGGAGGGGTAAAGCGCATTCTCCTGGAGATGTACAGTTAAGGGGTAAAGCGCATTCCCCTGGAGATGTACAGTGGAGGGGTAAAGCGCATTCTCCTGGAGATGTAGAGTGGAGGGGTAAAGCGTATTCTCCTGGAGATGTACAGTGGAGGGGTAAAGCGCATTCTCCAGGAGATGTACAGTGGAGCGGTAAAGCGCATTCCTCTAGAGATGTAGAGTGGAGGGGTAAAGCGTATTCTCCTGGAGATGTACAGTGGAGGGGTAAAACGCATTCTCCTGGAGATGTGCAGTGAAGGGGTAAAGCGTATTCTCCTGGAGATGTACAGTGGAGGGGTAAAGCGCATTCTCCTGGAGATGTACGGTGGAGGGGTAAAGGGCATTCTCCTGGAAATGTACAGTGGAGGGGTAAAGCGCATTCTTCTGGAGATGTACGGTGGAGGGGTAAAGCCCATTCTCCTGGAGATGTACGGTGGAGGGGTAAAGCGCATTCTCCTGGAGATGTACAGTGGAGGGGTAAAGGGCATTCTCCTGGAAATGTACAGTGGAGGGGTAAAGCGCATTCTCCTGGAGATGAACAGTGGAGGGGTAAAGGACATTTTCCTGGAGATGTACAGTGGAGGGGTAAAGAACATTCTCCTGGAGATGTACAGTGGAGGGGTAAAGCGCATTCCCCTGGAGATGTACAGTGGAGGGGTAAAGGGCATTCTCCTGGAGATGTCAGTGGAGGGGTAAAACGCATTCTCCTGGAGATGTACAGTGGAGGGGTAAAGCCCATTCTCCTGGAGATGTACAGTGGAGGGGTAACGGGCATTCTCCAGGAGATGTACAGTGGAGGGGTAAAGCGCATTCTCCTGGAGATGTACAGTGGAGGAGTAAAGCCCATTCTCCCGGAGATGTACAGTGGAGGGGTAAAGCACATTCTCCTGGAGATGTACAATGGAGGGGTAACGGGCATTCTCCAGGAGATGTACAGTGGAGGGGTAAAGCACATTCTCCTGGAGATGTAGAGTGGAGGGGTAAAGACCATGCTCCTGAAGATTTACAGTGGAGGGTTAAAGCGCATTCTCCTGGAGATGTACAGTGGAGGGGTAAAGAGCATTCTCCTGGCGATGTACAGTGGAGGGGTAAAGGGCATTCTCCTGGAAATGTACAGTGATGGGGTAAAGCGCATTCTCCTGGAGATGTACAGTGGAGGGGTAAAGAGCATTCTCCTGGAGATGTACAGTGGAGGGGTAAAGCGCATTCTCCTGGAGATGTACAGTGAAGGGGTAAAGGGCATTTTCCTGGAGATGTAGAGTGGAGGGGTAAAGCCCATTCTCCTGGAGATGTACAGTGGAGGGGTAAAGGGCATTTTCCTGGAGATGTAGAGTGGAGGGGTAAAGAACATTCTCCTGGAGATGTACAGTGGAGGGGTAAAGCGCATTCTCCTGGAGATGTACAGTGGAGGGGTAAAGGGCATTCTCCTGGAGATGTCAGTGGAGGGGTAAAATGCATTCTCCTGGAGATGTACAGTGAAGGGGTAAAACCCATTCTCCTGGAGATGTACAGTGGAGGGGTAAAACCCATTCTCCTGGAGATGTACAGTGGAGGGGTAAAGCCCATTCTCCTGGAGATGTACAGTTGAGGGGTAACGGGCATTCTCCAGGAGATGTACAGTGGAGGGGTAAAGTGCATTCTCCTGGAGATGTACAGTGGAGGGGTAAAGCCCATTCTCCTGGAGATGTACAGTGGAGGGGTAAAGATCATTCTCCTGGAGATGTACAGTGGAGGGGTAACAGGCATTCTCCAGGAGATGTACAGTGGAGGAGTAAAGCGCATTCTCCTGGAGATGTACAGTGGAGGGGTAAAGCGCATTCCCCTGGAGATGTAGAGTGAAGGGGTAAAGCGCATTCCCCTGGAGATGTACAGTGGAGGGGTAAAGCGCATTCCCCTGGAGATGTAGAGTGGAGGGGTAAATCGCATTCCCCTGGAGATGTACAGTGGAGGAGTAAAGCGCATTCCCCTGGAGATGTACAGTGGATGGGTAAAGCGCATTCTCCTGGAGATGTACAGTGAAGGGGTAAAGCGCATTCTCCAGGAGATGTACAGTGGAGGGGTAAAGCGCATTCTCCAGGAGATGTACAGTGGAGGGGTAAAGCGCATTCTCCTGGAGATGTACAGTGGAGGGGTAAAGCGCATTCTCCTGGAGATGTACAGTGGAGGGGTAAAGCGCATTCTCCTGGAGATGTACAGTGGAGGGGTAAAGGGCATTCTCCTGGAGATGTACAGTGTAGGGGTAAAGCACATTCTCCTGGAGATGTACAGTGGAGGGGTAAAGCGCATTCTCTTGGAGATGTACAGTGGAGGGGTAAAGCCCATTCTCCTGGAGATGTACAGTGGAGGGGTAAAGCGCATTCTCCTGGAGATGTATAGTGGAGGGGTAAAGAACATTCTCCTGGAGATGTACAGTGGAGGGGTAAAGTGCATTCTCGAGAGTTACTAGAGGGCACTTGGAGAAAGTGCCTTAGGCTGAAGTTTTGTTGCCGGCGCACAGTAATCCTCCTACAGCCTAATAGACATCCCATTTTAGTCTTGATTCCCCTGAAATCGCGGGGAATAGATTGGGGAAATATGCTGCGTGCATTTCCCACTCCATGAGCATAAACAGACGGCATCTCCGCCCAAAGGAAATTGTGATGCGGGCAGAGACTCTTGAATCCAATGCATCACCACCTGCTTTTTAAACTTGAAAAGACAGGCGGAATCCAAATGGATTCTGCCATGGTAAGGCCAGGTACCATGACCCTTCATAGCGGCTGGCACTATTGATTTTTTTCCATTTGTGCGTCAAAAGGGCAGGCATGGGAACCTGTAAACTTCCCGGATTCTCACCGATACTGTGCATGACTGGTAGACAATTAGTTATTTCAACTACAATTTAAAGGAGAGCAGCTAGAGTAGTGTTCTCCGATCAGTGGGGCTGTTCCCTCATTTGAGGTGTTTGGTACAGGGTGAAGGATACCATGTGCTTTGCTTCGCTTGCCTGTAAAAGGTACACATGTGAGGAAATTACTACTTTTTCAGCAGGAGTACAGGGACACGTAATGAATAAGACTCTTACACAGCCCCACATTACTACTAAAGCATCAGTGACCCCAATCATAAAGGTGAAACAGAAGGCCAGGCAGCTACCTCCTTCGCATGTTAGGCTAAGGGCAGACTATACTCTTCTGAAGGGGTGTCAGCTGGTTCAGGAGCAAGCCAAACAACCAGACTAGGGTAGCAAAATAAAAGAATGCCCAACCAAGGTTCTATAAAACGAGGCTATTTCATTAAACTAACACAAATGCACACAACTAATACAAACATTACTGGCTCCCCACTTGAAGGGAAAACTCAGAGAAAGCAGGCTTCCGGAATAAAGGGGCACTCTGGGCTTGTAGGCAGTGGGTAATCAGGCAATGATTCCAGCAACAAATGTCAAAGTCATTGAATATGTCTTTCAACAGGTAAAGAAGCGCGGTGTACAAGTCAGTAAGTCCCTTTAAGGCAGACCAGGTGGACAGGACCAATTCAAATACTTTTATTTCTTGGATTCAGGGCTCAGCAGCCTTGAGATAGGCTTCTAGGTGCTTTTCTGCAGCTGTGCAGGGGTCTAGACGGTCAATCTGTGCTGCTTAATGGAGTGTCTGCATTGATGCGATTCAACCTGAGGGCTGCCAGTGGATCAAGTAGGCCTTCAAGACGGGTCAGGTCAATGGCTGTCAGAGGGCTGAGGCAGCGTTTGAGTTGGTGTTGAAATGATGCTTCTGTTGGGTTCAGTTGTCAGTCTAGAAATACGGATACCTCTACTTTGAGACCGCAAACTCATTTTGGTGGCCTTGGGCCAACCGTCTTATGCACGATATGACAGAATATAGGTTTTCCAGTTTGCCAATGAACGGCCATTTTGATGTAACAAGAATCGCCATTTTGTTTTCTAACCATTGCTCATTGCTTTCTGTTCCTATTGCTTCGCAGTATATTTTCCGCTTACACTGCTCGACTGTATGTGAAAAGGACAAGGCCGCAGGGCCGTGAGGATAACAAAAGTTCGCTGAAACACAAACGTAGGCAGCTCCAGGAAGAATGCCCGGCTCCCGCCCGAATGTAGCCTTGAAGCAGAGCTGCAGAGCATTTAATCATTTCACAGCTGCCAGCCAGTCTCGTTATATGGTAGAATATGTTAGAATAATACACCTAAAGGCTTGAATTATGCTTTTCTTACGCCCCCCGCCCTTTTCTGAGCCCGCTAGAGCATGTCGGCTCCCAGGACGCGAATAGCACCTGATAGATAGCAAGGTCCGGAATTCAACTCCCCCCCCGTATGTAGTTCGCTTCCAAGAACAGAAGCTCCGTGTTCTATTCAATAACCGAAAGATGCCTTCGCACTCACAAATTGCAAATTGTTACTAGAGTAGATGTTTGAAGGTGTCATAGTGGTCGGAGATGTCCATCATCACACCAAGTTCAAAGAAACCCAATAAAGGGGGGGTGTTAAACATGTTATAGCTGGTTGTTTGATATGCATTTTGTATATATGTAACTGATGTACGAAATTCACTCTCTTGCGTCCCTCGAGGTCTAGAGATACATGTCGCGGGGCGTGAGACCGAGTTGGCCAACTGAGACTTTTGCTTTGCAATAAAACCCTAGCTTTGGGTATACAACCTCATGTCTGGCGTCTCTACCGTGTGTGGTGACCCGCCTTGTTTCCATAGACGTCAGGGTCCCCTAGGGGCCCCTTTCAAGATGGTGCCCGAATAGGGACCCTCCCCCACTTGTTCCTTCGCGTAACATTGTAATTGAGAAAGGCAGAGAACGGCGAGGACGGGACAATCGAGCCGGGAACAAGAGGTGTTCGGGGCGCCCTGTAAAAGTGATGAGAGACTCCTTTGCAGATCTGCACAAATCCGATCCCTGATCGACGTGCCTGGCTAGAGAACAAGGAGGCGATGGTCCCGAAACGAGGCGGAAGCCAAGAAACGCAGACACAACGTCCTTTGGTGCGTCAGTATACAGACGACTTGATTTATCAGGTGAGTCATTCCCTGATTCAAAGCATCCTGATATTGGTTGAGAGTTGACTTTGCAAAATCAAACGCCCTAGGTAAGGTTGATTAACCAGGGGGAAGGTTGAAACATGCCTGGGGTATTGTCCACCCGAGCAGTGTTTTTCCGCTGTGGTAGACAATCTTTGGCAGATGGCCAAATTGTACCACCTGGGGGAACGCCGGCGTATGAGATGTATGTGAAGTATGGAGTGGGTGCGATAATATTCTGTGAGACTTGGCATAGGCAAACCAGAAAGCAACAAGACCATCAGTGGCCGATTAATGGTAGTTTTGAGATGGCGAGGATAGATAACTTGGAAAGGTTGTTGATAAGAAAGAAAGCGCGTCCTGCAGCATTTGAGACTATTAAAGACTGGAGAAAGGAAGCAATGCTCCGATTTAAAAGCAGAGCAAAGCATGCGCGCAGGCATAAATCAAAAGGTGAGGCAGCGAAAGAAAAAGAGGAGGAGGAGTGGACTGAGAGTCTAAGAAGGGCAGGCAGGCGTGACCAGTTGAATATAGAAAAGATATACCCACAACGAGAATTACACATAGCAGATGAATTGATAGAAAATATATTGACCCATACAAAACAAGGCCCAAGATCAGAAGTAAGACCAGACACGTCAGTAGCTATTGCCCAGACCCCGCCCGTAGCCCAAGCTCCCCCTCCAGTAGTTCAAGCCCTCCCACAGCCACAGACCGCGCACGTAACACTTCCTATTAACCAACCAGGCCCACAACAGACACTCCCTGTTCCCATTGTCCCATCCGCACCTCTCGCCTTAGACACAGACTCGGTACCGTCCGTTCCTCCCGGGGTTGAAGTTGAAACCGCGGGGGCAAGAGGCGGGACTGACCAACGGGGGTGCACAAGGGTAACCCGCAGCGCAATCAGCAAAGAAAGGAAGGTGGAATTGCAGCAACAGGCAGATGTATATAGACGGGAATGATGGGACGGCAGCAGTGGCTTCGATATAAGACTAGAAGCAACGAAAGACAGGTAGTGTTGGAATGCATGGGTGAATATTTGGTGGAGAAATGGAAACAGCTAATTGGGAAATTACCACCTCAGCGATTGTTAGATTTGAATGCATTAGCACGCTGTAGGGAGAGGGATGAAGAAGTGAGAGAACATGTGTATAGACTTTTTGAGCTTAGAGATGAATTAGATAATGATTATGTCGAAACATTTACTGCACCTGTCAAAATGTTTACTACACCTGCGTACAGGAGTAGGGAAGTCGGGAGACCTGGGAAGGGGGAAAAGGGGTCGAATAATAAACGGCAGCAGTTACCATCGGCGGGGCAGAAGGAGATGGTGAACGAATTATCGTTGCTAAAACAGGTGGGGGCAGACTTGAAGGAATGTCTAATTAGAACACAGGTACTATTGCAGCAAGTAACAGGACATAACATAGGGGGAGGGAACGCACAAGGAAGGAGTAATTCGTATTTGCATGGGGGAACAGTGGGGCCGAATCAGTGTGCATATTGTAAAGAGGAAGGACATTGGTGAGCGCAATGCCCGCATCTACAGAATAGAAATGGGTCTGGTCAGAGGAGACAGCATAGAGGACACCCAGGAGCGAATGAACCAAATAGGAATAGCATGCAGCAGCATCATCATTACGGAGGTAATCAAAACCAAGGCCAAAACCAAAATGCCCGAAACCAGAGTCAGGGACAGCAAAATCAACAATATGGAAATCAGAGTGGGGGAAATAGAGGGAAGAGTGGAAATGTTTTCGATACACAGCCAAACACGTATTACAGTAATAGTAATGATTACACATCGGACGATGTGTTATTTCCCCAATAGGACAGCCCAGGACAGGGGTCGGAACAAGTGTCTATTCCCGTGAATCAGAGAGGACCCTACGTAGAAATGAGAGTCGGGAATGAGGAGCACCGCTTTCTTGTAGATACAGGAGCACAGAAGTGTTCAATAGACCATCACTTGGTTCCGAATATACCACTGTCAGGGCAAAAGAATATTTCCGTAGGGTTCGCAGGTACATCAGTCATAAACCCAGTGTCCAAACCAGTCCCAGTTACCATAGGACCATTTACCGAACATTGTCCTTTCCTTCAGAAAATTGTGGAGAAAATTTGTTGGGATTAAATTTGTTGAAAAAACTAGGTTCTGTTATACATTGCACGGCAGACGGAGTGTTTCTAACGATATGGCCACATAATGCCCCTGTGTCAGAATTCATGTCTGAAGCGTTACCAGGGGAGCTAAGTAAAGTACCACCCTGTATATGGGCAATGCATGACAACGATGTGGGATGTTTAAAGATAGAGCCAGTAAAGATTATTTTGAAAGAAGGTGTTACCCTACCGCGAATACCCCAATACAAAATTTCGGTTGAAGGTGAGAAAGGATTGAAGAGTATTGTTACCGATTTGGTGAAATTAGGGGTAATCGAGGAAATCACAGGCAGTACATGCAACAGCCCGATTCTTCCGGTTTATAAAAAAGGAGGTAATGAGGTACCATACCGTTTTATAATTGATCTACGCGCATTGAATAAAGTAGTAGATCCGCAATTTCCTCTAGTGCCAGACGTCACTACAATATTGACAATGATACCTGTTTCAGCAGAATATTTTAATGTAGTAGATTTGAAAAATGCATTCTTTAGTATTCCAGTGGACAAGGACAGTAGATATTTGTTTGCGTTCACATTAGGAGGACGATCATTTACATTTACGCGGATTCCGCAAGGTTATACGGAAAGTCCAAGTATTTACAGTAGAGCATTAAAAGAACAGCTAGACATGCTGGAATTACCCATGGGTTGTGTACTTTTGCAATACATAGACGATTTATTGCTAGCTGCAGACACAGAGGAGATTTGTAAAGAAAGCACTGTATTACTACTGTCACACCTAGCGGCACATGGCCATAAAGCTAGTTTGAAGACATTTCAGTATAATCGAAAGGAGGTGGCTTCTTTGGGCTACCTCCTTTCGAAAGGAGGGAGAAGACTAATGCCAGAACGCATAGAAAGTATTTCTTGTATGCCTATTCCAAAGACACAAAAAGGAGTCAGAGCCATAATAGGCATGGCTTCATATTGCTGACAATGGATTGGTAATTTTGGTTAATTGTGAAACCATTAGTGAATTTAACTAGAAAGGATGCAGTTATGCCTTTGCAGTGGGATGAGGAATGTCAGAAAGCATTTGATGGATTGAAAACTGCATTATGCTCGGCTCCAGTTTTCGGTACGCCGAACTATGAGAACATTTTCAGACTATTTGTGTGTGAAAGTGAAGGATGTGCATTGGCGGATTTGACACAGGAACAAGGTGGAAGAAATAGGCTGTGTGGCTATTTTTCTTCTGCGCTGGACCCTGTAGCGCGCGCACTACCACGATGTTTGCGATCTGTCGCGGCGGCTGCTGCGTCAGTGAAACAAATGGAAGGGATGGTATTGGGGCACATTTTAATTCTGATGGTGCCACATGCCATAGACGTTCTATCAAATAGGATACAGACACAACACCTCATCTCTGCTAGATTGACAAGATATGAGATTATCTTGTTCGCGCCCCATATCCAAATTATGAGGTGTAGCGCTTTGAATCCTGCAGAATTAATGCCACTGACCTTAAAAGAAATTGGGAAGAATGAATCACCCCCTCACGATTGCTTAATGGTCACTGAGGAAGAAACCAAGGGAAGAGTTGATTTAAGTGATATTCCACAGAAAGAGCCGGATGGAGAGTTATTTTGTGACGGCTCATGTTTTAAATTACCAGATGGCACGACAACTGCCGCATACGCTATCACTACCCTAGAGAGTGTTGTAGAAAGTAAAAGAATCCCCTATAATTCAGCACAAGCCGCACAAATAATAGCATTGACCAGAGCCTTCGAGATTTCTGAAAATTTGAATGTGAATATATATACTGATAGTAGTGGTTCATAACTTTGGTCGACTCTGGGCTGAGAGAGGGTTTCTGACATCACATGGTGCCAGAATTCAACATGGCCCTTTGATTGTACGATTGCTGTCTGCACTCACGTTTCCAAAGCGCCGAGCAATAGTGAAATGCGAGGCACATAAAAAAGTAACATGCAAAATAGGAGAGGAAAACGCGCTTGCAGACAGAATTGCGAAACAAACTGCCACTGATTTGAATACCAAGATGATGACGGTTCAGACAGAGGAAGTACCCTGTATGATAGAAGATGGAGTTGCGACTGTCAAAGAAATGCAGGCCGAGGCTACGGCCGATGAAATACAGGGATGGGCAGAGGGATCTGCTGAGTTGGATTTGGAGGGTTGTTGGGTGGACAAGGGAACTAGAAACTGGATGTTGCCAAATTCGTATGTGACTGCAATGGTCACAATGGCCCACAACCCTATGCACATCTGTGCCAAAAAAATAATACAGCACCTTTCTACAGTATGGCAGAATGTAAACATAAAAAAGAATGCAGAGAGGTTGGTGCAGAACTGTATCACGTGTTTACAACACAATGTAGGAAAGGGAACAGTGACTCCAACAGACAGTTTTGGCCCGCCCTCCATAACGTTTGAGGTTCATTTTGATTTCATAGAGATGGAGAGGTGCTAAAACTTAAAATATGTCTTGGTGATGATCTGTGCATTCAGCAAGTGGGTGGAGGCATATCCTTTGAAAGATTGCACAGCAATGAGTACGGCAAAGGTAATGTTGAAGGAGTACTTTTCCAGATTTGGCTTGCCCTGGGTCCTATGGTCTGATAATGGACCGCATTTTGTGGGTGCAGTGGTATTACAGATATGTGCTGTTCTCCAGATTGATAAGAGATTCCATAGTTCAAGGCATCCAAGTTCTGCCGGTCTTGTGGAGAGGCACAACGGGATTCTTAAATCAAAGATTAGTAAGATTTGTGCGGGAAGCAAATTGAGTTGGGTGGATGCATTACCAATAGCACTAATATGCCTGCTTACGTCTGTACAGGCTAAAACTGGGCTCTCCCCGTACAAAATCGTAATGGGGAGGCCGGCAAATGTTTGGTGCGCACCTCAGCCAAAACGACTTAGTGAGATGGAACATCCTGTGCTTAGTACTTATTGTGGCCTTTTAATGCAGAAATTGCGTTTGATTCATCAGCAGGTGCAGGAGGCATTACCAGTGAGATACACCGGACCGTGGCACGCGCTGGAGTCAGGAGACTGGGTGCTGCTAAAAAACTTTGAAAGAAAGTCCTCATTAGCACCCAGGTGGCGTGGGCCCCATCAAGTACTTTTGCTGACGCAGACGGCAATATGGGTGGATGGAAGAAAGTTGTGGATCCATGCCACCCATGCCAAAAAGATTCCAACTGCACTGAAAGTATTGCCTGACACTGATGACCGGAAAGAGACAGCGGTCCCAGAAACAAAAGAAACTGTTGCCCGTGAGCAGCCACCTAGTCTGCCAAAACGAGAAGTGAAACTCGAAACAAAGCCTGAGACGAAGAGGGGGAAGGGCAAAGAGTGCCCCAACGTTGCCCAGCAGAATTGACATCACTGCTGACTTATGCGAAATCTGCCTTGCAAATACCAGCAAAACCAAATCATGTACCCCTTTGGCGCCCACCAGCACTTGCCAGCACGCCAAAAAAACAGATCTGCATCATTGGCGCGGCGCACACCAGCACCTGCAGTAGCACCACAGGCTGACTTCAAGCCTGAATCTGAAAGTGCACCGGCACTGTTCACGGATCATACGATACCAGGAGCAAGGCGATACAACCTGCGGCCTCGGAAGACGAAGTGATCCGCAGTTTTTTTTGGTGTTTATGTCAACCTCTGGTTCAGCTCATGGACGGAGAAGGAACCAGAGGTGTAGAGGAGAGAAGCGTGACAATTGTGCAAATCGGACAATTCAAGACTCGCGGCTCTTCGGTGCGATCATAAAAAGTACATGTGCCCGGAACCAGAGCGGACAAGCTGGGCGCACATAGTACTATGGCAAGTGAGATAACTGATTAACAGTACATGTGTCCGGAACCAGAGCGGACAAGCTGGGCGCACATGATACTAAGGCGATAAGATAACTGATCAAAGGTCCTCTGAGCAGTGTAAGAAGGGACAAGTGATCTCGCCTAAAAATGAATAATCGAATCCAGGCTAAAATGGACAGGCAGAACTGAACTATGACAATTCCATTGAACTTATTAACATCAGAGCAAGCGCGACGAAGAGAGATATCCACAACAAACTGTGATAGAAAGAAGGACGACGAGAAACATGCCGGGACCGGTTCCAGCCTCCTCCTGCACCACCACCGCTCAGAATGAGTCAGTTATAAAGACTATAAGTTTAAGAAAAACGCATGGTAAAACAAATTGTATGCTGGCACTAGCGATAATAATGTGCTTTATGAGTGTGGTAGCACCAATATCGACAGCCCTAATATTATGGTGGGTAGAAACAATACACCCATTAGAACAGTTTTTACCAATAATTAATATATCCACTACTGAAAGCCCGGTTCATGTGATCACTTATACCCTACCCCCAATGGAAGAAAAACACAGGGAAGGTTTTGGAAATAACACCTTACTGCTGATAATGAACATGACACATGCAATCCTGAAGAAAACAAACTGCTGGGTATCTGCCCATTTACCACAGCATGCTGGTAAAGGAATAGGGTGGTATGTGCAGCCATTACCATTAAGTTCTGCATGTAGTGCATCTTTAGGTGCAATGTTCTATGGGAAATGGAATGAGAGTAATACGGGTCAATTAGACAGAACCAACATGAATGAGTTTGAGGAGATAATAATGAAGCCTGTGGGTTGTTCCATTTTCCATAAAGCACAAATTATAGCCCCAGAACCCACGAGGAAAAGTACACGGAAGATAACACGACAAAATAGACAAGATAGATTGTCCCCGCCAGAAAAAACATCTGTAATGACGTTTCGTGTAAGAACAGAAGGGGACAAATATGCAATTCCCCCATCTTACACGGTGAATTATAGCCCAAGAACTGTCCCTTTTTGTCTAAAAAAGAAAGGCTCTTTTTCAGTCGGAACATATACTGGTTGTATGAATACAGTGGTACTAAGATGGGAAATAGAACCAGTATACGTAGGTGATCCAGTTTATTTTATATGTGGAGAGAAAGCATACCCTTGGTTGCACAGAATCTGGGGAGGGACATGTTACCTGGGGCTACTGTTCCCAGGAGTATTCCTCTTAGAAACAGCAGCCATGGCCAGATTATCCACACTAGAGTCAAAAGGACTGACAAAAGTGTTTTAATAGCAATTGATGTAGCGAAATCATTCATTCCATTCTTAGGACAGATAGTGAACTCCTATAATATAAGGCAACTGTCCAGAATCCTAAAGAATACAATAAACACAAAAACAGATATATTATTTAACATGACGTTGGAAGAAAGAGGAATCAGGTTAATGACGCTGCAAAATAGAATGGCTCTCAATGTGATCCTGGTTGATCGTGGGGGAATTTGAAAAATAGTGGGATCAGCATGTTGCGTTTATGTCGATGACTATTCCCCCACGATCTTTGAAGCAATAAAGAAAATGCACATTCTAAGCTCTGAACTCCCTACTGGAGAAGGGAGCTGGGGAATAGGATCTTGGTTTTGGGGAATACTACGATCTTGGGGATGGAAGTTGATCTCAATATTAGTAGTGGTGTTCGGAATATTCCTAACGTGCTGTTCTTGTATACATTGTTTACCCATAGTTTGCGCAGAGGTAACTGAGGGATGTACAGAAGGATGCATGCATATGATAACAAAGAAAAAACAACCTCATGATCGAACTAGCCCAGACCCAAATGAGATGAGAGCAGTAAAAGAGTTGATGGCAATAGATATTGATGAAGACAATGATGTCCACGATAGCATGCAAGACTCAGACGTAAGTACTTCAGATTCATCATCACTAGAGGATGTTTCAATAAATAGATGAGACGTTTGGCATACCGCCAAAGGAGGGTTTGTCAGTCTAGAAATACAGATACCTCTACTTTGAGACCGCAAACGCATTTTGGTGGCCGTGGGCTAACCGTCTCATGCACGATATGACAGAATATAGGTTTTCGAGTTTGCCAATGAACGGCCATTTTGATGTAACAAGAATCGCCATTTTGTTTTCTAACCATTGCTCATTGCTTTCTGTTCCTATTGCTTTGCAGTATATTTTCCGCTTACACTGCTCGACTGTGGAACATTGTTGTCTGTATGTGAAAAGGACAAGGCTGCAGGGCCGTGAGGATAACAAGAGTTCGCTGAAATGCAAACGTAGGCAGCGCCAGGAAGAATGCCCGGCTCCCTCACGAATGTAGCCTTGAAGCAGAGCTGCAGGTCATCTAATCATTTCACAGCTGCCAGCCAGCAGTCTCGATATATGGGAGAATATGTTAGAATAATACTCCTAAAGGCTTGAATTGTGCTTTTCATACGCCCCCCGCCCTTTTCTGAGCCCGCTAGAGCATGTCGGCTCCCAGGACGCAAATAGCACCTGATAGATAGCAAGGTCCGGAATGCAACTCCCTCCCCCGTATGTAGTTCGCTTCCAAGAACAGATGTGCCGTGTTCTATTCAATAACCGAAAGATGCCTTCGCACTCACAAATTGCAAATTGTTACTAGAGTAGATGTTTGAAGGTGTCATAGTGGTCGGAGATGTCCATCATCACACCAAGTTCAAAGAAACCCAATAAAGGGGGGGTGTTAAACATGTCATAGCTGATTGTTTGATATGCATTTTGTATATATGTAACTGATGTACGAAATTCACTCTCTTGCGTCCCTCGAGGTCTAGAGATATATGTCGCGGGGTGTGAGACCGAGTTGCCCAACTGAGACTTTTGCTTTGCAATAAAACCCTAGCTTTGGGAATACAACCTCGTGTCTGGCGTCTCTATCGTGTGTGGTGACCCGCCTTGTTTCCATGGACGTCAGGGTCCCCTAGGGGCCCCTTTCACAGTCAGCATCTGAGATGGGTTGAGTTGATGGGTTCCAGCAGGTCATGTCGATCCGAATCGGGTTGATACGATGCATCGTTGGATCGAGTCAGTGATCGAGAAAAAGTGAGTCAGTTGATTCCACAGAATGGAGCCGGCGGTAGAGTCATAGTGAGGCAATTGGCTTCAGAGGTGGCCGGGAGCCCTCGGGAGATTTGGTCCCATCCTTTTTATTTTTAAGTTTCACTGTCCCTATACGTTTATTTTAAAAAGAAACTGTTCTGGAATGGTTTAGTTTTAAAATAAAAGTGTAGGAAGAAGTTGAAGCTTGCACGTCAGTGCACTGCAATGCACATTCGCATAAATAGCGGGTGTGTTTCTTTGGGGGTTTTGAATTGTGTGTGGGAGGGGCGCAGGGATGGGGTTTGTGGGGAGCGGGGCAGACCAGCTGAGAACATAGCTCCACTACTTCTTTTCGTACACTTCGGCCACTGATTGGCTTCAATGTGTCGAGTTGGCATCAAGATGACTCAAAAAGCATGTGTGTAGACTGAAGCACTTAGAGTGTAAAAGGAAACCCCACAGGGTGCTATGTGCTTTAAAAGATTTTCTTTTTAAAATATGCAGTTTGGTCGTGAACCTTTGGTTGACATGAATTCAACCTTTTTTTATTTGTGAAGGGGAACCCCACATGCTCCCCTCCCTAACCTACCCCCCTATTCCCCTACCCCCACATACACATATATATATGTTGACTTCCTACCTCAAACTTAACCTAGCCAATACTGAATTCATACTCATTGGTCCCCCCGCTAAACAACAGATTGTCCAACAGTGGCTCAATGATATGCACATAGAAGGATTTGATCTGCAACTCTCAGATTCAGCAAAATCCTAAGGCTGCACCATTGACAGCAGCTTGTCCTTCCAAAACCACATAGACAAGAATGCCCAAATGGCCTGCCTTCAAATCTCCACTGTTTGCTAAATTAAACCCTTCATCCTGCCACGGGACCTCTGGACCATAGTGCAGGCCCTTGTGGTCTTGCACATTGATTGGGTAAATGCCATCCTGATTGGCTTCAAGCCATTCGCTTGGCTGCCCTAACAGCAGTCCACCATGCCGCAGCACGTCTTATCACAAGTGTATGGAAATATGACCGAATCACTCCATACTACGCGAACTACCTTGGCTTCCTCTCCAGGCCAGGAT
Organism: Ambystoma mexicanum; assembly: GCF_040938575.1. NCBI lineage: Eukaryota > Metazoa > Chordata > Amphibia > Caudata > Ambystomatidae > Ambystoma > Ambystoma mexicanum. The sequence continues at coordinate 166,322,686 of NC_090926.1, read as the reverse complement.
ACTGCCCAAGACTGCAGGTGTCATCTTCACAGCAGTCACAAACAGCACGACAGTTTACCTGCAGCTAAGTTCCACACAGCTGGTGGCACACGCTCCTCGTGTTGCAAATTGACCAACCGGCTCAAATTTCAACTGGTCCACAAAGAGAGGGCCTGCAAACAATCATTCTCTTGTTATGCACCAACCCATTGGAACTCGATCCCGTTATTGGTTTGGAATGCCCCCACAATTCTCCAATTTCACAAATCTCTCAACAACACCTGATCATGGACTCATCTCAATGTATGCATAGACTGATGCAAAGATTGTAACTGAACTACTGTTAAACGATGCCAGCCCATATGCTGGCTACCCACACCCTGTACAGTGCTCCACTGCTCTCGAGATAGGCCAGTTCTTTAGACAATAAAAATAAAATGAAAATATTTAATTGGCGAACTGAACAATAGTGCACAACTAAACTGCACATTTTGAAAAGAAAGGCCATTTAACAACTGGTCCTGCAGTGGCACAAAGTGAGTGGAGCAATGTCAAGATGGCTCAAACGGATCTTGAGGTGGAAAGCAGGTATTGGGCTGCTTCTGGGCTGCTGGGAGACCCCTCGGAAATCTTAGAGGCAAGTTGAGTCCTTTCTTCTGCCCTTCGCAACCTGGAAGGTTTGTAGAGAGTGTGTGTTGGTTTCTGTCACACCCAGTGAACAGAGCCCTGAGTGCCATCTGTCTCAGCGACAGTAGGCCTTGTTCAGCCAACTGGTCATCCTAAATAGGCCATTGGAATGGTAAGGGAGAAGAGCTTGCCTCTTCCATGGAGCTCTCTGTCTACACGCCTATGGTCTGCCGTTCAGACTGTGCCCCCTACAGAGTGTCTGAAAGATTAAACCCCCCTTCATATAGGAAAAATGCTACAGGGGAATGTTCCATAGCAAGCCTGCTATTATGGATCCAGTCCAGGATGCTTTAAAAAGTGTCCTTTACCTTTTGATGTCATACTGTTATGCATTCTGCTTTTTACGGGGTAGTGTGATGAAGCTGATGGTATCATCACTTCTTTCCGTGATGTAGCATCTCCCTATGTGGCTTGGGCATGGCAGCCGCTACCTGATCCTGATCCTTGGGATGTCTATATTAGGGAGGACCACCTGGGGAGAGGTGACCCTTGGGGGAGAGATGTGATATCTTTGGGGAAAGACACATATTCGCCATTTCCCTTTTAGTGATACTTCCTCAATTCCTCAGTCCATAATGGCTTATTGCACCGCTCATCCTCATCCATGTAATGATCCAATAATAATATTCCCTTGCATAGTAGCCAGAGCAATACATTATTTAAGCAATATGCCCTGAGAGGTGGGGGCATTACCGAGTCAGCCCATAGTTAACGAAGGCCCTGGGCCAGTACCTGACTCAGTAATGCCCCTGTCGCTCGGGGCATATTGCTATTAGTACCCCGGCCCACAAGATCTGCGTGACCAGAGCACTAAAAGCAGTTTTTTCTGTCCCGAAATGCTGCAGCGTTTCGGCAGAGAAAAAAAAACAGACAACAAAGAAAATGGCAGCCGGGAAAGGGAAAACGGAGTCCGTTTTCCCTTTCCATGGCGGCCATTTGGAGCAGACGTGCTGGAAACAGAAGAGTTCCCAGCGCGTCTGCTCCTGAAAGATGACACAGAAGAAGGTAAGTGGTGTTGAGGGGTGGGGGAGGGAGAAAAAAAACACACCAGAATCCCCGGCGTGGGACGATGGTAGCCTCCAGCCGTGTGGAGGAGCAGAGGGGGGATGGCCCTGCTTCGAGCCTCATCATGGCTAGAGGCTGCCACTCTGTCCGCCGTGGACAAAGGAGGCAGAAGGTAAGTGGGATGGGGAGGGCAGGGAGGTGGGAGGAATGGGGAAGAAAATAATAAGAAAAAAACCCTTACCTGAGTCCACAGCGGGGTCGAAGGCAGCTTTTCAGCAGTGGGGAGGCTCGGAGCGGGGAGTGCCCAATTCGAGCCTCCTCATTGGCTCAGGGGCTGCTACGCCCCCCGCCTCGGACAAGGCAGCTGGAATCCCGGCCGAGAATCGTGGAATTCTCGGCTGGGTAATGACCGAGTGAGAGCCAATCAGAATGCGTGTTGCATTCTTCTTGACTCTCGCCGGGAATTATTTACTGAAATGAGGAAGAGGCAGGGAGAAGTAATGATTACAACTGAAAGGACCCCATACCAGCTTACTCAACAACACATAAAGAATTATCCATCAACCACTGAGACGAGGAAGAGACTAAGAACATTAAAGATCACAAAGGCCGGGAAGCCTACAATGCGGTCTTTGGAAATTCTTTAATCAGACCAGGAGATTTAAAACACACACAGCCAACAGCAAAGAGAGAGAGCTGCATATGCTGAGCTGCGCGGTTACCTGCATGAGCACCGGCTGGAATGCTGGCGGAGAAGACACAGCAGGAAGCGCTGCCAAAGCTATTCTGCCCAGAGAAAGAAGGAACTAGAGTGCAGAGGATGTGCTGCCTGAGAGGGAAAGGCAGCAGAAACAGAAGACTGGCACGGCAGAGGAGAAGCGGTTGACAGATCGCATGCCGAGCCCACAATCCGAAAGAGCAGAAGCAGAGAGGTGTAAGAGACACTTGAAGCACCCAATAAGCCCAGGGAAGCAGAGAGGGTTAATAGGTTACCTGAAAGTGAGCTCTGCTTCTAAGTAGCTGTCAGTAAGCAAAGTGAAATATGTGAACTAGATTATTAAAACAAAAAGCTGTACCACGAGTGAGCGAAGTGAAGTAGGTGAAGAAGCTAAAAGACCCATAAGCTATTCTGCGAACGGGTTGCTAAACCTGCATCTTAAAGGGACTGGAAGAGAAAACCGAGTAAAGATGAATGAACTTGAGAGAGGGGGAAAAGCCCTATATATGAAGAAGAAAACCATTCAAGAAATGATACGCCAACATTGGACTGGTATTGTTTCATGGGTGAAAGAGAATCGTAATAAAGTTGTGATATGAAAGTCCTGGCAGGAGAGTACACCAGTTGAAGAGAGTTGTAATAAGGTTATGGTATGACTGTCCTGGCAGGAAAGTATACCAGGTGAAGATAAATGCGTAAAAGACCATAAAGAACTCCAGACAGAAGAATATACCAAGAAAATCAAGTGTGTGTTGAATTACAGGAGAATCCTTACAAAGTCACATGCCCTAGGATCTTGAACTATTTTAAACCTGGTTCTTTGCTTTGAACTCACCTGCAAAAAGGAACCTGGAGATGGGAACTATTTCCCTGAGAACTGTGTGTTCGACAAGAGGGAAAAGTCATCCTCTTGGGCTTAACTTGCATATTCGTAACAGGAACCTGGGGAAGGGAGACATTCCCTGGAACTATGAATATTGTCCACTTGGAACTTTTGGTTGGAGTTATATCTTTTCGTTAAATTGGAACATTTTGTGCACCTTAGATCCAGAGAGAATATCCCTTGCCCCTTAGAGATCATTTTTAGAGTGTGAGGGCCAGAATAGGATTTTGGACACAGGGGGCCTCATTACACAGAAGGCGGTATTAGCGCCATGGCTGCCACCGGTACCTTACCGGGTCCGCCTTGGTGGATGGCGGAATTAGCACCATATTCCAAGGTGTGTGGGGGCGCTAATTCCGCCATCCACCATTGCCCCTTCACCATTGCCAGTCAGCCCCATAGGGCTCAATGTTAATGGTGAAGGTGCTAATTATGGTACCGCAAATTGCGGTACCGCAATTAGCACCAAGGTCCCTTTGCGGGTCCCGTACTTAACGCCTGTAAAAACCAGGCGTTAAGGGAGGACCCGCAAAGGGACCTCGTAGTAAGGCGGTAAGGGTTTACCGGTACCGGTGCCCTTACCGGTACCGGTAAACCCTTACCGCCTTCCGTGTAATGAGGCCCAGGGTGTATTTTTACTTTGGACATTTTGATAACGAACAGACCCTTTCATTTTATTTTTGAGGTAGGTCAATAACTCCTAGGATAGGGATAAGGCATTTCACCTATTATTTCAATAAAAGTCCATAACCAAAACTGAGAGTCCTCTGTGTCCAAGTCTCATTCCTGGCTACTCACAGCTAGACATAAGCTTTGAAACCTCAATATTCAGCATTTTGCCAGGGTGAAATAAGGACAACTGGATGATTATAGTAGTGTACTCCTTACGTGTGATACCTGGTATGCATACGCTCACATATAGATTGGCAAGAGCCTTTTTAGAACAGTAGGGTTCATATAGATAGTAATGTACTGAGTTTATGCATTTACTACAGGTACATATATTATTACTGAAGGGCCAACACAAGGCCTCAAGTAGCTATGCATTCAAATGCATACACCTATACACCATCTTGAAGCCCTTAGAAAAAAGTTTAGTTATTGACAATATTAGTAGGATACATATATTAGGTTTTGATTTATTGAGAAAGGCCTAACCGGCAAATACAAAGCATTCTTATTTACTTTCAGTAATTTAAAGGCCCGAAAGGTTATTTTGCAATTTGTTGATACACAATCGGGAAATACCAAGTTTGGAAAAGTCCCTTCTCTAATCTCAAGTACCAGTTAGTCCAAGCAAGATGGAACATATGTCCATATGTAACATAAGGATCTAGATTCATGAGCGTAGGACAAGCATCTAATGAACAAAGGGACATTTTTATCAAATAAGATAACAAAATGGCAGAATGGAGTCACGTTAAATGTCTGATGAGGTGATGAGGTGATATAAGACCCAATTGGGGACAAATTATGTAGGGACATTTTTTACAAATAAAAATGACCAATGAGTAATCAAGATATGGCAACCACGTCAGTGCCCGGTGAAGAAATGTAAGCCGTAAGCATTTGGCATTTGAGATTATATTTAATTGTCCATTAAAAAGATGAGGTAATGTAAGACTCAACAATGGGCACTGAAGCTTACATTTAATGAGCCCCAAAAACAGTATGTAAAAAGGACATAAGATCAGCTTGAGAGCAGAAGGCAAACGCGGTGCTGACCCACAGCCGTGCAGGCAGAGCAGAGAGAAGAACCCCAGAAGATTTGAAGAGAGGAAAGATCCAGACGGTCTGAGGATGGGAGAAGCCTTGCAGATATGAACTCTGAAATTAAATTAATAGTTAACATTATCAAAAGAGGTGCCAGGAAAGGCATTCAAGGAAAGCATTTTGAGAGTTCTTAGTGAGAACACAAAGGAACATTTTAAGAAGTTCTATTTAGATCTTTCCATTATTGATTACCCACTACACTAATTATAGAGATAGAAGAAGCAATTTCAAGCATGTTTGTTTAAAGTCCCAATGATGTGCATTATAGGCACATCCACAGAGGCTTACATTTCAGGTTTGATTAAGATCAGTACACTACGCATGACTCAGGTTACATCTACCTGTTAAGTGTGGAGACAATACATGACAGTACATTTTCCGCAGTACTACATTCTTAATTATTTTAAATACAAACAGACTGAAATGTTTTAGAAGCGCAAGATAAAAGTGCAATCCATTGTATAGTCTTTTAATTGTGAAGAAGGTATTCGTGAAGGGTGGATATCTTTTGTAAGAAGGTGAATCAACCTAAAATGCATGTAGCTTTATGTTGACTAAGATGGTTATCAGACCATGGAGATTGATTGCTTTTAATGCATACCCTTTATAACATACTAACTCAGTATTCTTGCAGCTCATTCAAAACAGAGATCAGTGTCTGAGCTAAAATGGATACATTTGTTGTCAATAATATGCACATGTAAATATCCTGAGACAGGCCTTTTCCTCCCAGCATTGGACGCAAATCTTGAAAGAAAAGACACAAACTCACAGAATAGTGCCAGTCTTTCTATTTTTTATTGACAGCTGTATGACGCTACATTTTGCATTTGGACTGTATGCAACCTATCTCTGAGTAGCGATCCCAGATAAATCAAGAAGACACACTGAACAATAGGAAGCACTTTGGTTTTTGATAAAGATTTTGTAATCATCATCTTGAATAAGAATTACTCTCATTCAGGGCAAGGGGTCAAAATCAGCAAAAGAGCAATTCATGTCAATGCCCAGTGTGCTTTGGCTGCAGGAAAGAGGGGAGGGTGCAGTGGCGACTGCTTATTTAGGGTGTGGGGGCACTGCCCCTCAAATCCCCATGCGGCAATATAGAGTAAATAAGTACATCAATAATTTTGCGTCTTGGCTGGGCCTGCTGACACAGAGGGGAGAGTCCCATTTCACACAGGTTTTTCTTGTGTAACTGCATGAAGCACGTAGCTCCACGCACTTTCCGTAATCATTTAATGTAGGAGGCTGGCAGGGCACTAGATTGGCGGACCGCCACCATTAATATGTGCGCAAACAGTGCAGTGTCCAATCTGATCTTTTCTCTGCATATGGTCCCTCACTACAGTAACAACATAGTAACAGAAGGTATTGGATTTTCATTGCCTGTCTAACAGCCAATTAAATTAATTCATAATGAGTGTGGGTGGGTGATGGACGCACACGCGCGCGGCCCCTTCTCACTTGACTTCACTGCTGTAGTTGCTCACGGCGTGGTCCGCCACACAGAGAACAATAGGCAGCAGCAGTGCCTGGGCCAGCAACTTGTGCAGCACGGCCTTGCCTTGCTTGGTGCCGGTGGACGGAGTCAGACTCTGAAATGGCAAGTAGTACTAGTGTGTAGAAAGTTAGAGAATTACCGCTGCCATGGCTTGGTGGGTTTCGGCCCAGCAGGTGCTCGTAGAGATGCAGTATTTATTCACTGGGTTTGGGTTATCGTATCAGACCGGCGGACAAGCTGATAAATGCACAAAAACAGGTAGAATGAATGAAGCACTGGAGCAGGCGACAGAGAGCACAAGCCGGAATGGAAGAATGCAGGCAAGGGCCTCATTTGTATTTGTATTTTGTTTATTTGTATAGCGCGCCTAGCCCAAAGGCATGTGGGCACATGTCTTAGGTTACAATGACATAGTAAGCAAGGTGACAACAACATAGATTACAATAGTGAGCATGAAGAGCAGAGGAAGCATAAAAAAATATATATAACATATATACAGAATCAGATTTCTTACAAATAATTACAGTGTATTTACAGTCATGGAACTAGTCAGGCAGGGTAAGAGCAAAGGGAATGGGGTCGGGGGCAAGCAGGGACGTCATTTGGGGGTCGCCAGGGGTCGCAACTGCGACCTCTGTGGTGTCCCTTGCGACCTCTGTGGTGTCCCTTGCGACCTCTACTAAAAAAAAAAAATTTTTTTTTTTTTTTTTTTTTTAAAGTTATGCAAGCTCCTGGGCTGTGGCTCTTTACTTCTGGGGTGGCTGGCTTTCTTGTTCAGGCCCCTTAAAAAAAAGACTTGAGGCACTTGTTCTTATTTTTCTTCTAACACTTTCAGCACTGACCCTAAATAAGAAAGAATAGGAATACCAAATAATGTGTCTTTCTGGAATTCTATACAGTAATTGCTGGCCTCATTAAATGTTTATTTCAGGCACACTTCAGGGGGTGAGTCACTGATTTAGTCTGTTCTTAAACGCCTCACTAAGCCTAAGCCGTTCATCCTTCTGAGGTCGATAAATGAGTACCAACACAGGTTGGGTGATATTGGGTGTATATTTTTTCTATATAAAGCGCTTAATGATGTGTTATTATATAGCACTTACGCTTATCATTTGGTCATGGACGTCTGCTTGCATACACAGTCATTTGGTAATACGGGCCAATAAACACTGAACTTAATGATACATATGGCGATCCATTCTTGTCTGAATGTACATCATATAGTGATATCATAACTATATTTTTCATAGTGTACAATGCTATGTGATGCCATTTCCTGTTTCGTCAACGGGTGAAATGTCGTGTTCCATCGCTACCCGCTATATCACTTTGGGGCGGGGTCTGTGATGTCATCAGAGGGTCAAGGGTCGGGTGATGTCACTTCCGCTACCCCTGGCATTTTGGTGAAATGACGTCCCTGGGGGCAAGCCGACTGGTAAGGGCCTGAAGAAGCCGGGTGGGTCTTGGGAAGAAAGCCAAGCTTTGGCCTTCCTCTTAAAGGAGTGGAATGAGGGTTCCGCTCTAAGAGGGTTGGGCAAAGAGTTCCAAAGTTTTGTGGCAAGGACTGGGAAGCTAGCTCCATCTGCTTTCTGACGTTTGAATCTTGTTAAGGAGAGACAGTGGGCCTGGGCAGCTCTTTGAGGGCGGTTAGAGGTGTGGTGAGTAAATCGGCTTGCCAGGTAGCTGGATGCCTGGTTGGCCAAGCATGTACGCGTCAGTGCTAGCATTTTGAGGGAGACTCTATGGGCTATGGAAAGCCAATGTAAGCCATGTCTGGTGTCGGAGATGTTGATTCCTAGGGATATTTAACGCCACCCTGATGGCGTTATTCTGTGTGACCTGAAGCTTGCTGAGGTTTCGTAGGCTCGTGTAGGCAGATGCCGAGATTACAGCATTTGTATGTCTGGCGAGCGATAGAGTGGAATCAAGATAGATGCCTAAAGTTTTAGTATCGTTGGATACTTTAATGGTGTTGCAACCGGTGATGAAGTATTTAAAGGATGGGTCAAGTTTGTTAAGTCTGTGATGACAGCCCAGAATGAGGAGCTCTGTCTTTTCATCATTGAGACAAAGCTCATGTTGGGGTCATCCAAGCCTGAATGACGTGGTATACATTCTTTAAGGGTTTAGTGTCAGCCGTGTAGTCCCCAGAGATGGGGATGAGTATCTGGGTGTCATCGGCGTAGTTTGTGTAAGTAACACCTAGATAATCAAGAATATCGAAAAGTGGTTTCATGAACATGTTGTAGAGTGTCTGTGAACCGCACGATCATTGGGGTACCGCGCATAGTACTGGTGAGGGTTCAGCAGAGGCAGATGGGGAGAAAACCCTGGTGGATCTGTTGACCAGGAAGGATCTGATCCAGGTGGTAGCTTTATCTGAAAAGTGGGCGGTAGATTTGAGATGACGGCATAAGATTTGGTGCTTTACCAAGTCAAATGCTGCCGATAAGTCAAGTAGTAGTAGCTAGGCCAGCTTCCTGTTATCTTTCAGATCCTTGATTTGCATTTTTAAGTCAATGAGGGCAGTTTCGGTTCCGTGTCTGGGCCGGAAGCCTGATTGTCTGAGGCCCAAGAGTTTGTTGGATTCCAAATAGTCTTGGATCTGCAGATAGGCTGCACGGTCTATGATTTTAAGCAGGAAAGGCACAGTGGTGATAGGCCTGTAATTAGTAGGTATGCTGGCATCCAGTGTTTTTAAAAAGGGGGATAACCCATGAATCCTTAAGGTTGTCTGGTACAATGCTGGAATTGAATGATGAGTTTATAAAGGCAGTAATAAAGGGAGCTAGTTTGTGAGTGGCTTCCTTGATGAGAGGAGCTGGGCACGCGTCACCCTGGCAGTTAGAGGGTTTGAGTTTATTAATAATGTTTTCAACCTCTTTGGTAGTTAGAGGCGTGAAACTGAAGGGTTTGTGGGTGTGAATGATGGGAGTGGTTATACCACGATATGAGTCGAACTGGGGATCAATCTGGAGGCTGTTTTATTTGTCATTGATTTTGGCTTGGAGTGTAGATATTTTTCCAAGAAGCGCTTTTTGAAAAATCTCACACCAGGGGCTGTCTTTACTGAAGGTGTCCAACGGGGCAGAAGGGGATTCAAGTTCTTTTAATATCTTGAACAGCTCCTTAGTATTGGATTCTGCTTGTAAAATGTGCGTATTATAAGTATCTTTTTTTGCTTGTAAGATGGCATCTTTATAGGCTGCTAGGAAGAGGCTGTCCTTGTTGGAGTCAGTGGGATGGTTTATCCAATGGGCTTCTGAATTACATTTTTCTTTACATAGCACTCTCGGGTGTGGTGTAGACCATGAATTGAGGTGTGCACGTGATTTGGGTTTCCTGGATTTAATGGGTGCAATCGAGTCCAGTGCTTTCAGCATAGTCTTGAAAGACCAAAGGAGATATCGAGGCTTAGTACCACCAAAATGAAATACGCCAATCACAAGTTCAGAGTTATAATCAAAGTACAGATAGCTATCTGGCTCTCAAGTGCCTCGCCTTGTGTACCAGCAGACACCGTGAGAGGAGAGAGTGCTGGACATCACAAAGCATGCATTATTTATACACAGTCCCGGTCATTGTCCAGCCCTTCTCCAAAATAATAAGTTACAAAAAGGGTTAATGCCCAGTTTACATGACAAATATGACAATATTGTTTTTAGGTTTAAGACATGTGTTTCTATTCATAGAGTACAATGGTGGCAAACTTTGTTCTGTTCGGCCATGTAGATCTTTCCAAGATTCTTGAGCTTAAAGTAAGTGCAGTTTCAAGAAACAAATTCAATGGGTTTCTGCAAAGGCACATAGTTTTAGTTGTCCAACATTCAGTTCCAGTGTTTGTATAAGGATGAAGCTATTGGTGCAGACAACACTTGAATTGAGGTTCAATTGGACTCTGAGGTCTCTTAGCAAAGGACACACATTCTGCTCTCAGCAGCTTCAATGTTGACATAGTTCAAGGTTCATTTAGCCCTGCAACAGCTGAAAACACAATTTACCATTTTAGGACAGAAAGCAGGAGTGAGAATTAAAATGGCTCATGGTTCTAAAATGGCAGCGAAGTCAACTCTATTCATGTCTGTTTAAGCGCGGTTTCAGTACAAATGCGAATGCCCTTAGGCCAATGTTCATAATCATATTGTATTATGCAAATATAGTTTTACAAACCCCCTTTTGGCCTAAACCAAGAGCATATTTCAACATTTTGGCAGAACAAAGACCAAGTTTTGCCATCAAAACACCCCGAGTCACCAGTTTCAGAGACATCAATCGCCATGAACTCTTTGATACCAATTTCCTGCATTACTAAGGCATTGGTCGCTTTTTCAGGCATTTGTATCTTAGGTCCTAGTGTACCTATTACTTGTGCACAACATCCTCCTATCATGGAACAGATGACAGGCAGACATAGTATACAACAACAACAGAACAGAAAAATACCAAGGATCACCATTAAGGCAGCAAAGATTTTCCAACCCCAAGATCGCAACAAATCCCAGAACCATGTACTCATACTCCAGTTTACCTCAGGAACATGCACTTCAGTACTTAAGGTATGTAAGTTCTGGATTGCCTTAAATATGGTGGGAGAGAATTCGGTTACAAAAACACAACATGCATGCTCCACCACGCTCAGCTAAAATGATGTCTAACACCATTCTATTTTGGAGGGCTATTAATGTAATTGCCTTTTGCTCTACGGTTATGTTGTACAAAATATCAGTGGTCCTATTGATGGTTTTCTCTAATACCCTTGCTAATCTTCTTAAATCCTCTGAATTCATTATCTGTCCCTAGAATGGCACGAACGATTTTGCAACATCACCCAAGACTTGTGAAGGAGTATCACCATTCTCATCCTGCCTTGGACGAGCTCTAGAAACTTCGTTGGTGGTGGCAATATATACTCCTGGCAACAATATCCCCAAGTAACAAGTACCCTGCCAATCTCTGGGTAACCATGGATAGGCCTCATTGCTGCAAACAAAGTAAACAGTATCTCCTACATACAGAGGTCTATCCTCACTAGTTAACACTGCAATATTCGTGCATCCCTCAAATGTACCCATTGGTCGGGAACCCTCCCTCTGTATGCAGAATGAAACAGTTTCTGGGCTATGGTTGATTGTATAAGAAGGAGTAATGGCATCCCTATTACCTAGGGGAGCCATCTTGAAGGTGATTAATGATTGAAAAGGTCTAGAGCGTCTATCAGAAGGCCTAATAGAAGCAACATTGAGATTGCTCCTATTCGCAAAGAGAGAACATCCCAGAGGTGTTAAGACTCGCTTTTCAAATTTATTTAGATTAGTCCCGTAAAAGTTCCCAGAAATGCTATAATTCCAACGGCCAAAGAATAATGCCCTGAGCGAGGCATGGCAAGCAGTAGTCAAGGGAAGAGGATGAATATACCAGCCCAGTCCCTTTTCCCCATGTTGTGGCAAATGAGAGCACACCCAGCAATTTGTTTTGTTTAGAACCGCATGGGTAGGGTTCATAATCATTAAAAGACTGTTATAATGATAACCTCCTCTCTGTTGGAGGTCTCTTGGAGGAAGAGTGTGCAGATACACATAAGGCGAAGGCACAGTAGGGATACTTGCAGTCGGTAATACATTATCAAGCAGATGCACACTTTCTAGATACCAAACCCAAATGAAAATAAGATTACTAAACAAACTGCTATTGTGACCAGTAAACATTTGGTCCTTGGGGACCATAACCCTTGATGGGCAGATTCATCATCAGAGAAGTGACCAACATTCATTTTCGTACGAGTGGCTTTAAAATTGAGCATTGTTTCTCAGAGTCCATTAAGAAGCCTCTCTGTTAGGCTTTTTTAGTTCATCTGTCAGTGGCCCCTGGCCACGTGGCCTATGTTGATTGAAGGTAACTTTGCCGGTCCCCGCTTCTTATTTATTTTCAGCAGAAGAGTGACGAGGGACTGGCTCAACAATGGTTTCTTGTAGGCACAGCTGGTGCTGTACTGTAAGTTCGGTTTCATGGTCGCAGATCGTACCTTAAGACTGCAGGTACGATGTGATCTGCAAACAGAGTGTCGTTATTTCCCAAAGACAATGAAGACAACGAGGAAGGAGAAGCAAAATTGCTCTATGGTGATGAAGAACTTGCAGAAGAAGCAACAATCTACCCAATGCCCACGGGCTCAGGAAGGACTTTCGTAGACAAAGCAGCAGTCTCCCCAGGCCCCACGGGCTCAGGAAGATTTTCCGGGACACCCTTGGTGTCAATTAAAGCAAGCTTGTTGTGAGCATCAAGATCACCAATTCCCTTCTCCTTGCCTTTGTCGTAGGCCAGAGGAAAAGGAATCCTCTTCACATGCATCGCGTGGATCCAGTTCCTCTTGTCGGTGACACGAACAGCAGTCTGTGTGGCTAAGAGGACTTGGTGTGGTCCTCTCCAGCGAGGTGCGAGACAGGAGGCTCTTTCAAAGGCTTTTAGTATAACCCAGTCACCAGGTCGAAGTCGGCGACCTGGACCCTTGTATTTTACTGGGAGGCGTTACCGCACCTGTTGATGAATCAAATACAACTTCTGAGTTAACTGGTCACAATAGTCAGAAAGAAGTACATTTTCGACATCTTTCAGTAATTTGGGCTTTGGGATCCTCCATATATTGTCTAGTCTCCCCATGATTATTTGATAAAGAGAGAGCCCTGTCTTTGATTGTGCAGTCGTCCACATCGACAATAAGGCTGTTGGTAGGGTATCTGGCCATTTCAAATTGCTATTCGCACAAATCTTTGCAATCTTATTTTTTAGTATACCATTATGGCGTTCTATAAGTCCGGCACTCTGAGCATACCTGGCTGAATGGAACTATTTATCGATCTGTAATACCGCGCATACTTGCAGGATGACAGCAGCAATAAAATGTGGACCATTATCAGACCATATGACTCTCAGCAAGCCAAACCTAGGAAAATATTCCTTAAGCATGACTTTCGCCATTGACATTGCTGTGGCATCTCTTAGAGGCAAAGCTTCAACCCATTTACTAAAGGCACAGATGACTACCAATACATATTTGTAATTCTGACAACGCTCCATTTTGATAAAGCCAAAGTGTATGACCTCAAAAGGCATAGAGTGGGGAACAAAACTACCCTTTGGTGTTGGTGTTCCAGTGCCAATATTATGCTGTAGGCATACCATTCAACTTTGGACAAGACGCTCAGTAGTCTTTGGAATATTTACATTAACCCAGACAGGTTCTAACATTTTTCAAATCTTTGTGGCACATATGTGATTTGGACCATGAGCCATTGTCACCATAGCGGTAACATAAGCATTGGGCAGCATCCATTTTAGTTTTTCAGTGTCTACCTAACAACCCTCATCATCTAAACTTGCTGGACCCCCAGCCCACTGCTTCATTTCATCTGGAGTGGTGTCAGCCAGAATTTCTTTTAAACAACCAATTCCTTCATCTATCACACAAGTGTTAGTGATCCCTTTTGTTGGGTCCAACACATACATCTTAGAATGAAAATCAGTGGCAGTCTGTTTGGCTATTTTGTCAGCAAAAGCGTTTCCTTCTCCCACATTGTCCGTTATTTTCTGGTGTGCAGCACACTTTATTATTGCTAACTGTGTAGGAAGCGCAAGTGCTGAAAGTAGCAAAACAATCAAAGTGCCAAGTTGTATTTTAGTCCCATGCGAGGTCAAGAAACCTCTCTCTGCCATAGTCGACCAAAGTTGTGAACTACCCCAAATGCATATTGGCTATCCGTATATATGTTCACACTAAGCCCTTCAGAAAGTTCACAAGCTCTGGTCAACACAATAATCTCTGCAGCCTGCACAGAATTATGCAGAATTCTTTTTGGTCTCCTCTATAGTGCTTAATGTAGTGATTGCGTAAGCAGCAGTGGATATACCATCCGGAAGTTTGAAGCAGGAGCCATCGAAAAACAGCTACCCCTTGTGGATTTTTTAAAGGTATATTGCTTAGGTCAATTCTGCCCTTAGTCTCTTGATCTGTCATATAGAGGCAGTCATGTGACATTTTGTCACTACAATCAATTTCTTGTGGAAGAGGCAATAGTTTGGCCGGATTTAATGAGCAACATCTCTTAATTTGGATATGCGGTGCAAATAGAATCAGCTCGTACCTTGTTAGTCGTGCTGATGTGAGATGTTTCGTCTGCATTCTGTTTAATAGAACGTCTACAGAGTGAGGTACCATCACAGTTAAAGAGTGACCCAGAACCATACCCCCACTTTGTTTTACAGATGCAGCGGCAGCAGCAACAGATCTCAAACATCTCGCAAAGCGCATGCAACAGGGTCTAACATGTAGGAAAAATAACTGCACAGTCTATTTTTGCCCCATGTTCCTGTGTTAACACAGCCAAAGTGCATCCATCACATTCATGCACATACAACACAAAGGCCTTTTCGTAATTTGGTGTGCCCCAAACTGGCGCTGAACACAACACAGCCTTGAGCAGATTAAAAGCTTTCTGGCAATCCATGTTCCACGGTAAAGGCAAAGAAATGCCCTTCTTTGTCAATGCCAACATATGTTTTATCATTAATGAAACATTTGCGGTCCACTGTCTAGAGTATGAAGCCATAGCTATTAAGGCTCTGACCTCTTTCTGTGTATTTGGGACAGACATGGTAGAGATGCTTTGTATCCGTTCAGGTGTCAGTCTTCTTCCCTCCTTCGACAGGAGGTTGCCTAAATAGGCGACCTCCTGTTGACAATACAGAAACTTTTTTAATGAAGCCTGATGCCCATGTTCTGCTAAATGAATAAGTAGCAACACAGTGCCCTCCTTGCAAGAAACTTTGGAATCAGAAGCTAGAAGCAAACCGTCTACATACTGTAAAAATGTGCAAGTAGAAGGTAACTCAAGTATATCAAGCTGTTCCTTCAATGCTCTACTATAAATGCTTGGACACTCAGTGTACCCTTGTGGCACACGATTAAATGTAAACGAGCGTCCTCCTGGGGTAAATGTGAACAAATATCTACTGTCAACATGTACAGGAATACTGAAAAGGGCATTCTTTAAATCCGCAACACTAAAATTAGTAGCTGAGGCTGGAATCATGGTCAATATTGTAGTAACATTAGGTACAATCGGAAACTATGGAGCAACAACCTAATAATAGTCAATAATGAAGCGAAAAGGAATCACATTATCCCCTTTCTTATACACAGGTAGAATCGGACTATTACACTTGCTCCCTGCAATTTCCTCAATAACACCAATGTGTACAAAATCAGAAATAATACTCTTCAAAGCCTGCTCACCTTCAACCGAAATCTTATATTGCGGAATACGTGGTAACTTAACACTTGGTTTCAATTCAATTTTAACTGGTTCAATTTGTAAAATGCCAACGTCATTGTCATTAATTGCCCATAGACATGTCGGAACCTTATATAATTTGGGTGGTAAAGATCTAGACAAAAATTGTGGAACAGAAGTTTGTTGAGGCGAAATCGTTAAATACACTCCATCCAGAGAACAGTAAATTACAGCATTAAATTCTTTCAACAAATTCAATCCCAACAAATGTTCGCCACAATTTGTCGTCAAAAGCAATGGACACGAATCAGTAAATGGCACCCTTGAAATCGGTACTGGGTGAGAGACCGGACTGACCACTGGTGTACCAGAGAACCCTACAGAAATGTTGTTCTGCCCTGACAGGGGAATATCCGGAACCCGTGAATGATCAATAGAACACTTCTGTGCTCCTGTATCTATCAAAAATAGATACTCCCTATTCCCCAACTTCATTTCAATGTAGGGCCCTTTCTGATCGACGGGAATAGGTACTGGTTCGAGATGCTGCTTCGGGCTGTCCTAGGGGAATAGTATATCATCAAATGCAAGATCCTCAGAAAAATTGACAGACGAAGGATTATCAAAAATGTTCTCACTATTAACACTATGTTGCTGATTATCCTGTGAAGATGACTGTTGATACTGAGCAAACTGACCCCCTATCCCAGGACGGCCTCTGGATCGTCTACCCATGACACCATATGTGTTATTCGATCTCTGCTGAAGGATCAGGCATTGTGCTCACCAATGACCTTCTTGTCTGCAATAGGCACATTGGTTCATGTGTACAGGAATCAGCTGAGCATTACTCTGTGGTGTAAATTGGCCTCTAAACTGTGTATTGCCACCTCTGGCTCCTCTTGCGATCTGCTGCAACAGTACTCTAGTTTTCAAGTCTCCCTTCTTCTTTTCCACTCTTTCCTTCTCTGAATTAACTCTATTTTCATAGTACTGAGCCATATATAACACTTCAGATTGTGATTTTGCTTGCCAAGCGCTTATAGAAGTCATAATCTGCGATTGAATTTCAGGCAATAATCCATGTACAAACTTGTCTACAAACAGCTTTTTCCCTGACTCCATACTCAAGTCTTCACCACTAAAGTCTGAAAACCCTTGCTCAAATCTGTTAAAATACTCAATTGCACCCTCTGACTTCAATTGTAACCAAGCCTTAAGCTTGTCCCATATGATTCTTTTCTCGGGAACCAGAGTTTTTAGTTTAGCTACTATTCTGTCTTGCAACATTAGTATCACCTGTGGCGGATTCTCACCAGCATTCCTTTCCCCATCTATTCGCACCAAGTTAACCCATGTATCACCCATCCCTGCATGATCATTTACAGTTCAAATCTGCTTCCATAAATCAGCAGGAAGGATCACGGGAAACAGCAAATCTATATCAGCGTGAAAACTGATGAATGCAAGACTTATTCAATTTCTTTATAGAATCCGGTTGGATTCTTCCTAATATCTGGAATCGTTTGTCGAAAGGTATTCACTTCCTGTCTAGAAAATGGGACATGAACAAACTGAGAAACATAATGTGCTTCGACAGTAGTAGCAGGCGTTCCTACTGCGGCATCAGCTGGAATTTCTACTTTCAGAAAAAATGTCGGAAGAACATCCATTATCGGCAATTGTAAAGCAGGCAAGTCTCAATGTTTATTAAGCAACAAGGCTAAATCAAGTGACAAAGTAGTCAAAGCAGTATCGTGCGAAAATGCTCTCTTGTAAATGACCATCAAATCTGCACAACAAGAGACCTTTTTCTTCATAAATTCATCTTGTAGATACTCTACCATCACCTGTAACACTTTCCTTTGCATTGCCGGAGCATACTGACTAAACGTGTCATGCACTTCAATGCAATGGAGAAATTGAAACATCCGAAATCCATCAAAGAGTGTCTCTTGTGCAAATACGCGTTTCTTCACTCATTGGTTTCAATGGAGGAAGAAATCGTTTCTGCACATATGAGGCTTCCAGGATATTACCATCTAATTTATATTCCTGTAACCGATCTAGCTCCCTTTTAAACTCAAATCCCTTCTCAACATGCTCGTGTACTTTCTCTGCAGTGTTGCTTGAGTGGGCAAGGACATTCAAATCCCTCAACCCCTCTGGGACATTCATGTCTGTCAAATCACTCCAAATATCAGCCAATGCATTCACATCTCCTCTATCAAAATATTCCGTTCGGGAATACTTTCTTGGACAGAAATCGCAACTAAAACAGTTGATTCTTCGCCCTCTTCTATATATTGTTTAGCCCATGTATACAATTCTCTTTTTCTAGCTTTTGATACTGTACCGCGAGTCACTATTCTTGAATCAGCTCCCACCCCTTCAATCTCTACAAGTGGAGCAGAACCACTTGGAAAGAAAAGTTCAGACAAATCGTGTTCAATAGGTAGCCAAGACACTACTGCTGGTGGTGGAGACGGAATTAAGGGAACAGCAACTGTCGGAAAGGGTGGAGATGCAGGGGGAACAACAATAGGAAGTGGAACAACGGCAGGAAGAGGAACAGCGATGGGAGGAGGCGCAACAGCGGGAAGAGGCAAAACAACGGGGAGAGGCACATAGAGAGGAGGTGCAGTTGCAACAGTTCTATGTTCATTCAACAATTTGTGAATTAGTTCACCTGATGCATGAAAATCCTGAGACGGATATATCTTCTGTACATCAAGTGAAAAAGCCCTTTCCATACTTCTAATAGATTCTGACTGTTTCTGTTGATCATTCAATAGTGCTTTTTCAGCATTAGTCATGTGCCTACGCGCATGCTTTTCTTTACTTCTGAGTTGTTGCATAGCTTCCTTTCTCCAATCTTCGATTATATCAAATGCTGCAGGCCTAGCCTTTTTCTTCAACAATATACATTCTAAATACTCTAAACAAGCAATTTCAAAACTAACATGAACTGGCCACTGAACTTCGGAAACATGTCTAGTTTGTGCCAAACACCATTAAATACCATACTATTTAGGCCGTACTTATAGTACATTAAACAAGCCGGCGACCCAACGGGTGGTGCCAGTTGGCCTCATCCCAAAGATTGTCTATCTCTGCGGAATAATTCCCTGAAACAGGATGACAATATCCCAGGCATGTCAGATAACTTGTGTTACCTGGCGTCGTTTTTACTTGCGAGAACAAAACTGCAACCAATATCAGGATTCTTAGGAATCGGGGCACGACTCACCTGATTTCAAAAAAAGGCGGTCCGATCGGATTACAAAGGATCCTCATGGTTGGCGATTTCGGCAAAGAGCCTGTCTCAATATGGGGACCCTCGTCAAGATGTCCTCTCGAACCGCTTGCTCACCGTCCAGGGATCGGATTGTGCAGTACTGCTGAGGTGTCGCATCTCTTGCAAGGGGCCCCTTCACTCTCCGATCCGGTCCGATAGCCACGTCTTCTTTTCTGCGAGGTGACATCAATCTTGAGGGTCCCTATTCGGGCGCCATCTGAAAGACCAAAGGAAATATCGAGGCTTAGTACCACCAAAATGAAATACGCCAATCACGAGTTCAGAGTTATAAGTATACTTTTTAATCAAACTGCAGATAGCTATCTGGCTCTCAAGCACCTCGTGGTGTTTACCAGCAGACACTGTGAGGGGAGAGAGTGCTAGACATCACAAAGCATACATTATTTATACAAAGTGCCGGTCATTGTCCAGCCCTTCTCCAAACTAATACGTTACAAAAAGGGTTCATGCCCAGTTCACATGACAAATATGACAACATTGTTTTTAGGTTTAAGACATGTGTTTCTATACATAGAGTACAATGGTGGCAAACATTGTTCTGTTTGGCCATGTAGATCTTTCCTTGTTCTTGAGCTTAAAGTAAGTCCAGTTTCAAGAAACGAATTCAGTGGGTTTCTGCAAAGGCACATAGTTTTAGTTGTCCATCATTCAGTTCCAGTGTTTGTATAATGATGAAGCTATTGGTGCAGACAACACTTGAATTGAGGTTCAATTGGACGCACAGGACAAACATTCTGCTCTCAGCAGCCTCAATGTTGACATAGTTCAAAGTTCATTTAGCTCTGCTGCAGCTGAAAACACAATTTACCATTTTAGGACAGACAGCAGGAGTTAGAATCAAAATGGCGGATGGTTCTAAGATGGCAGCGAAGTCAACTCTATTCAAGTCTGTTTAAGTGCGGTTTTCAGTATAAATGCGAATGCGCTTATGCCAATGTTCATAATCAGATGGTATTGTGCAAATATAGTTTTGCAGTCTGATTAAACGTATCCACCAGGATGGTGGGGTCTGTGCAGGATGATGACGGTTTGTTGAGAGCTGGTTGGAGGAGGGGGAGTAGTTTTTCACAGGTTATGTCCCTTTTGTTACTTGTGCAGATTGCAGGTGCAATGTCCTGTCTGACACAAAGGTAATTGGCTATGATGTTGAAGCTAATTAAATGGTGGTCGGACCACACACATGGTTGGTTGGACTCTATGTTGATGTTGCAATTTAAGTCAACTAACCAATCAAGAGTTCTACCCTTGTTGTGAGTAGGTTCCTTAATACGGTGAGTGAAGCCTAGGTCAGAGAGGGTGTTTGTGATGTCCAGAGATTTGAGGTCGTTAGGATCTTGGAAGGTTAGTTTTCACCAAGTAAGATAATTTGAGATTTAATCTTAGAATTGTCTGCTAGGATGGAGGTGATGTATTCGGCAAATGTTGTGACAGGTCCTGGAGGCCTATGGAGGAGGTGTATCGTGATAGTTTGGTTGGGGGAGATAGCTAGTTTCACTGATAGTTGCTCAGCCGAGAGAATCTGCTGATTGGGAATGACTCTGAGGCCAATAGAGTTTTTGTGAATAAAGGGGATACCACCGCCTTTTGTTTCCTTTCCCTCTCATATTGTCAGCGAGTGCAAAGTTAAATGGATGCTATACAAAATGGGCTGCATTTACTGTAGAGGCCGAGAGAATAGACTATGTTACTGTTTTCAAATGGGAGAGCTCAATTGATTCAGAGTACGTTTCTCTACTTTCGTTTAGCAGATGGGGTCTTTACCAATACCAAATTAAACTTTTAACGGTCTGCACTTTCCAGAGGTTGTGCTGTGGTAACAATCTCTTCACTTGGGTGACTAGACCATAGATACACATCCTCATTTTCCAACGTGTTCATCCTCATTTTCCAACAACCTCTAAAAGGCTGACAATGCTGAGATGCAGACTTACTCGGGCCCGTCAAGCAATGGTGGAAATGGAAAACATTTGGAGGGGGATCCCACAAGGGCCTGGCAGTGGGGGTGGAGTTTGGAGGAGGGGCGGAGTCTGAGGAGGCACGGTTCAAAGGGGCCGGAACTGGCAGTTGGCCGCTGATCAAAGGAAATGTTCAAAGTAATGGTTTTAAAACAGCACAATTTATTTCAAGCTGCTTCTTTTCGAAACCCCACACTACGTATCAATTCCACTTTAAACAACTTCCATGGCATTGGTGCACCCAAAATATGTTATCATTACAATAAAATGTTTTTATAGCGCTTGAAACTGGATTCCGCTCCCTTCTATGTGTTGTAACAACATGACTCCTTTTTCACACTCACATGTTTATGTATGCTTTATACCTCAGTTTTGCAACACTGTAAATAAAAATGCAGATTAGATTAGATTAGACCAAGGTGGGGGCTCAGAGATCTCACCTGCCCTGTGCAAGCACTGTGCACAAAGAGCAATCTGTGTGTGGACAGTGCGCTTGCACAGAGGAGGGCAGATTAGATCACCGAGCTGGCCTCCACCTTTGTGGGCTTGGTAATGTAATGATTATGTTACCAAGCCTGCGAAGATACATTGTAATCTGCTGCGTGGATGCAGCTTGCAGGCATGGCAAAAACTTACCTGGTGTGTCTTGGGCGGCAAGCCTGGCTGCTAACGACGGCTCCAGAAGAAGGATGTTGATGGCGGTGGCGGCTCCTCGAAATGTCGTAGGCTGGGACTGCACTCAGTCCCATCCATCCTTAAGAAGACCTTTGGTCCTTAAGAAGATCTTATCGAGATCTGGCACCACATCTAGCGCCAGATCTCGGACCCGACGAGAGCCGGCCCATTGGCCAGCGCTGCCATCCTGGATCACAGCCGCTAAGAGTCATAGTCGCCCTCATCTGTTGTTAGTCCGTAGTCGGTGTAAAGACTGTAGTGGTGTTATCTGCACTCCTGCCCTCTATATGGCAGAGTAGAAGCATAGAGCACCACAGCCACAGTTCTCTATTGTTGGTAACAATGGACGAGTAACCAAGGCTTGAGCACTCAGGAGGTGATGCAGGCTGGTTTATAAGTACAGTGTAGTCCCCAAGCCCCCACAAAGGAATGCCCACACACTATGTTATGTGATAAATAGTAATGTGAATCAACATCAGACATAGGAAGGAAGACAAGTTAGGTTAAACAATGGCAGAATAGTTTGTCCCACTACCATGAAACATTTCTGTGTGAGGATCCCCCTACCTGGGCAACCTGTAAATAAAGTGTATCAACAAGCCCAGTCCATATATGTTTAAAATAATCTTGTTTCCTGCTAAAAATGTTCTACTACCCAAATGTACCTGGTTTAGCAGAGTTTCTGCGACGGTTCGTCAACAGATCATTCTTGGGTGAACTACCTTTAAAGCAGGAGCTACAGGGCGTTGAGATTCCTCGAAGAAAATGTGAACACTGTCGTCGAGAGAGCAGCTTCGACCTTTGCGGTGCTTGTCAACGATCGGTCATGTACGTTCTGTGAAGATGAGGCGAGGTGTGCACCTCGATGACAAGAGTTTGTTGCTGCAAAGTAGATCGATTAAGAACGTAGGCCTGGTAGTGGGCGTCGGGTGTTGATGTTGGCGTCGACGGTCGGGACTCAACCACGGCTGGCTTTCGGATCTTCGTTGGTCTGTGTCTGTGGACTTCGGGAGGTAGGAAACCTACCAGCGGATTCTCCTCGGTTCGTCAATGACCTCGACTTTCTCCGGCGAGACAAATCGGTTGATGGTGATGGCAATGGAGTCCTGCGATTTTAAGTGTCTTAGGCAAATGTGGAGCGTTGCAGGTCCGGTCATCAAGCAGCATGGCGTCAAGCTGTCCCCGCTTCTGGGCAACATGACTCGACAGGCTTCCAGCAGTTACGGAAAACCTCAGAACCCTGGTCGACGAGGATGGACTTCGATGTCTGGGTGCTTCACTTCAGGATTCTTCAGCGGACCCCATCTCTGGTTGACAGCCTTTCGGGACTGGCTTCCAGGGTGCCTCAGTGAAGATCAGCTTCTGCACGATGTTCCCTCATAGCTTGGGAAGAGGTCCCCTAGACAGGTCCTCTCTTGGATGAATGCCCTTGACAGGCACAACAGCTTTCGGATTTCGTCGACAGCAAACAGCAGCAACACCTTCTTCTTCCAGCTGGTTAAAGGAATAGTGCGCTCAAAAATATTATTGTTCCGAGCATTCGGGCATGTGGTTTTAAGCATACGTTGATCGATTGTAAAAACATCCCATTTTTTCATCGGCCTAAGTCCAAGTGCCCCTGCGGCACTAAATCACATCCCGGCCCACTGAAGCTGACATCACCATTCCTAGCAATATTATCTGCCTATCTCCATGACGTTACTGTGCAGCATAGCCAAACGCGTCCAGTCATCACCTACGTCATGACGTCAATTAACGCAGAACCCGGAATATCAGCACACATCCTCTCACAGCACAGCACGTCCCAATTCTGAATACAAAACCCCCTTTTTTTTTAAAGAAAACCGCACTACTCTGCAACTCATAATGTGCTTTTATTTCACAATAAACGCTCAGAGAACATCCACCGATTTCCATATCAAACCAAATTTGAAATTTCTTTCTCTGTTTCGATCCAAAAATCTTTATCGTGAGTCACACGGTGTTCCTTTGGTTATAAGAAGCTCATTGGACGCGACGTGAATCGCAAGGCTTTGGCATCTGCTGGTTGCTAGACCACCGTAATCGATGTCAGGTTGCTCCTTGTCACTGGTACCACGAAAGGGCATATCGGCCCGGGGTGTTCGTCCCACAACAGCGTGATCGAAATCCAGCCATTTAGGTGTATCTGCAACTGCCTGCTGAAGAAGCATCAATTGGTATCTGGAAACTATGACATTCGCAGAATGGCAGGATGTAGCTGTGTAGAAAACATAAAAGAAATGTGTCTCAGTAACCGTTCTTTATTTTAATTTATCAATTCACCCATTAATTCTGCACCGTGTGAAGACTAATGATGAACACAAATGTGAAACCATGGAAATACAGAGAAAACATTGTGGAAAGTTGGAGTCTACGATGAGCTTGAGAGGTTAGTTCTATGGAGTATGTTTATCTCACAATGGGATGTGGATGCAGAAGCTGACAGATGAATTCAAAGAACACATAAACGGCATTTTAACAGAATATTAGCATATAATTTGGTGTTGGTGGAACCCTGATGTGGACTACTTGCATTTCGGTGCTGGACTGCCCATGTGCCTGGGACAAAGACAAGTACACACAGGTTGTTTTTGCGTGTCGTTGCAAAATGCCACAAACAACAACCCATTACAATGTTAACCAACAATACCTGTCATAAAATTAAACCTTGACTCGATCGTCTATAAACTCGTCTACAGTAAAACATACGAAATATTCGGCATTTCCATTCTCGCAGCGTAACACAGAGTGTCCGTTCCGATCAATGAATTTTCATTAAATGACATTACATTTCCCTTTTTCCAGTTTTAGAATGGGGAACCTTATCATATTTGACGGTATAAGACACCCCCCCTTCATTCATTCCATTCCAAATCCTCCCTTTCTTCCAAGGACGAAAAACTATTGAACCTTCTTAGAAGTGCTTATGCTAAATTTGCTTTTGGTGAAGGAAAGCTTCAAATCAAACACATACTGTGTAGGATTTGTAGGTGTGCACAGCTCACAAGCAAAAATCAAACACGGTGACCTTCACTCCCATGGGAGCGATTAGCCCTGCAGACCCACGTGGCATTTGAAATATTTTTGAAACAAATTGTTTGCTGACATCCACCAATGCCGCGCGAAATTTATAGCGATTTACTTATTTTATTAAAACAGTACCAGTTAGTGTCCTCCCTATTGTCACATCTGTGTGTGCCCTGTTTTCGAGGAGGAATGTGCTCTGCGGATAACGTGAGACACTCACAAGTGCCCTTACATCTCCACTGAACTTTGCACTCACTAACAAAAGTTGGAGGAGAGAAGGTATATCCCGCCCCCCTGAACCGTTCTCGTACTGGTCAAATGACGTCTAAGCGAAGGTGGGAGACATCTCCACCCCTCCTGTACATATTTGCATCACCCCTGTTTCATAAAATTGTGTTAACGCTGTGCTAATGTGTATTATTTGAACCTCATTTGGTTTACTTCCAAATGCCTTATTTTTAGAGTCCCTCTGCCCCTCTGGCAAACTGCTCACTCTCCCAGCGCCGCGCACAGCCAGCCCCCACCACCTGTCAGCTCAGCCGTCTCCTGTTCTCACGGCAATGCAGCTAGTCATTTTTGCAAGTAGCGAGTCTTGAGCCCTGACAAAATGTGCTTGTACGAGAATGTCTGACCAAGCCCTGCTCCAACCTTAGTGCACAATCCGTCTCTGCTGACTGAATCATGCCATCTCCAACCCCCTCCTACTATGCCGTGGTCCCCTCAACCCATGACCCCTGTTCCCTTTGAACGCATCTGGTACCCAGACTCTACCCCCGCACCACCTCAAATTCATCTCCCATTTACCTAATCAGGAGTGGTCATATATTTTGGTAAGACTAACACTTATCCCCACTGTGTTTGAAATCGTAAGACTCCAAAGGCCGCAAACGAAAGATCAGCCCTCCTGAATAGGCATCCGATAGCAACCACCCCTAACACATATAGGTCAGAATGCACCTATTTCACACCAACAGCCCCCTTTCATGCATTGTTTTGCTCAGTCAGTAGTACTTGCATGCCAAGTTTGTTATCTATCCTAGGTCTCATTCCGCAGTGGGATGCGTATTTATTCAACTTTTTGGTCACGTGCTTGCTA
This sequence comes from Ambystoma mexicanum, assembly GCF_040938575.1. Lineage (NCBI taxonomy): Eukaryota > Metazoa > Chordata > Amphibia > Caudata > Ambystomatidae > Ambystoma > Ambystoma mexicanum. Next base: position 166,296,757 of record NC_090926.1, on the reverse strand, counting down.
AGGCAACTGCAGACCCCACATTTGCTTTCATGCTGATATTCATCTGGCCCTCCCCCGATCAGTGAAGGACCCTCAAGAGCTTGCCAAAAGCGGGAAGTGTGAAAGACAGAGTTACACTGTATAGCATCCTCTAACAGGCATTGCAACAACAAAAAATGTAACAAAGGGGATACAGTTGAAAAGTCAATTTGGAGGCTTTATTTTGACAATTTACACTTTTAATAGCTTTGAAGAGAGGTGAAGATGGAAACAACCACTTCTTCTTGCGTTCCTGTTCCTCCGATAAGATAAAGGTCCATGGGCACATTGGTGAAAATGTAGGTTTTCTGTCCATGAGTGAACGTTGGAACAGTGGTGCATCAATGAGCGCCATTTTTCAAGTAGAATTTCCACAGACCCATCACAAGTTTTGGAGCTCGACCAAAGATGGTTGCTGAAAGACTGGGACAACTGTAAAATATGTTCAGAACCCTTTTTTTTACCAGAAGCTTTGATTTTTTTATTGATTGATTTGGCAACGTGCCATACATCAAATTGATGGTGAATTTTTGGAAACTGCTCTCGCATGGCCTTGGCTATTGAAACATGTCTGTTGGTGGCTATGAGGTCTATTTGCATTCCCCTCGATTGGAGATCTTCCAGGGATTGTATAAAATCATGTTTCTCCATGGCCGGTGAGGATTTACATTAGGACACCTGCACGACCACAGAACTCACAATTTATTTTGTTTCCATGTCCTGAAAGTGGTATGTGCAGTACTTTGCTGAAAATCCGGGGCTGTCACACTGTCCATCGCCAGCTAGCCTGAACTGTTTGCCAGAGAATGTCCTTTCAATAGACATTTGTTCGATTTTCCAGGCTTGACTAATAGCGGGGAATAAAAATTCTCTTTGAGATTTGTAGTACTGTGTTTTGGAAAGGAACTGAAGTCCAACAAATTGACAGAAACTGGGCAACTTACTAAAAGTAGAGCCACTGAAAAGCAAAGCTGCTGCACACAGTAGATTTCCAGCTGGCACTTTGCCTAGCATCGGTTTTGCGGACCATGAAAATGTACCATGGAGCTGGGCAGAGGTGGCTTGGATTTTCATGTTAGTGCCTTGTAATACACGAGTCACATTCACCAATGGCTCCCTGCATATTTTCCCCCTCACCAGATGGACACATTTCAGCATCAGTATAATCTTTACCAGGCAGCTGTCGAATATAATGTATTTGCGCTCCTCTATTAGACTATCGTCCTGCATGAATGTGGTTTGTGAATCAACTGATGTGGACATGTTGGCCAAACTGGACACACTGAAGTTGAAATCTTTGGCAAGTTCCTCGGTCAATTGCGTAGAAGCTTCAGTCTCTGTTAGTTCAGCTTGCATTATTTGCACACGAATTGGAGAAACCATCAATGTTGATTGTTTATTGGGTGTCCCTTTTTTTTGCGAGTGTAGGTAGTGTGAAGTGGTCAGTGAGTAATTCAAAAGCATCTTCCTTATATTCAGTTTCATCTTCATCTTGTCGAGTTCTCACATTGTAGCAATGGTCCAAGAACACTTTGCTTACTTCGCCAGTCACATTCAATTAATTGTTTGGCCATTGGGCATAAGCATTTCTAGTCTGTTTATAGATTGGACTACGCTGAGCATCAAATAATAGTTGCTCTATGGTTAAATCTGTTTGACAAGCAGCATCTTTGGTTTCATTTGTTGTCTGTGTTTTTATACTTCTTTTCCTTCTGGGCCTCTAGGAGATGGGTTGTAAAAACATGTTCAATGTCAATCCAACTACACAGTATATAGCACTTTAGATTTAAAAAAAACATGTTTTGAAGACAATACCAGGTCAAAACAATTTCATTAAACAAAATTGTATGTAAGTTATCTTGTTTTCTTGATTTTCTGTGAAATCCACCTTCAGCACCTCTGATCCATGTGCCTCCTCTTCTAATTTCCAACCTTGTATACATTCCTTGAATAGAATATTCATTAAAAAACAAAAGTCACTCATATTTGAACTGAAAGTCTTTCATCGCACACATCGCTTACATACATAGTCTCGTAAACAGTGTACATCATTTTGTCAAAATAGACATTTCGAATTTCACCTGATTGATGGCAAGTCTACTCGATCAGAGATCACTGTGCAAAACATGCTGATTGTAATGTTGCACTCAAGCATTTTGCATTGTATTCTGGATTAGGGTAGAAATTGTAACGTTAGAACTGAAATGATAGGAGTTTGAAACACTGCATGTTTATATGAATGTCATTGTCTAATAGTATCCGATGTAGGATTTACTTCCTTTCACTCAAGGGAACTGTCAGTACGCATACCTCAAACTCTGGACCAGCTCCGAAGGGTGATGTAATTGTAGTCAAAGTACCAGCATCCCCCTGTAACACAGTACTTGTTTTAGTATGGATGAAAACAGTGAAATTGAACAGACACAATAGGATGCAGACAATGCTACATATAAATAGAAACCCATAAATAAAACCTTATGTAAACAAACTACAGGATACGTAAACTATTTCACCTCATTTAAAATTCTATGCCTTATACATTTGATTAATAGAAAAGCATAATAATACTATCTGATAGGCACTTGAAGTTGTTGTTGACTCCGGCAAAGAAATGGATGCATAATCTTGCTCCTTCATTTTCAGTGCATTGTCACGAAGTGGTAAAAGGGAAAATTAGTTTTGCATTAGATATGTGGGAAGATCCAACTCTCAATAATATGAACTTCTGCAAGTCTGTATGGCTCACCATTGGTATACTGGAAGTGTCGGTGATGTTCTCACTAGCGATGGTCTGTGCTTCCGTCAGTATGCTCTCCTAAACATGTGAAGCAACCAATTACGAAAAGATTATGCTTATTTCGCAGGGCACTATGGCATAATTTTCTATGGTCATAATTCTTTTTTATGATGCTCCTAAAACCAGGGACAGATGTCTAGCAAAATGTGATGTAGTTATAAAGTAATACAATCTGATAAATAAGTTTAGTAACAGACTTCACCTTTGGTCCAGCACTATCTCAACCTAAAACACACACCAGAGGACCTATTATGGTGGGTCCTGGAGAAAGTGCCTACTGGTTCTGCCACACAACAACGCCTTTTGAATTTAGAAAGCAGATGTATTCATAGGCTAGACAGTTGTGATAATGGCCTCAACAAACAATTTGCACCACTCTAGACAATATACTGATCGTTTTCGTCTCCAACAAGTTAAATCCTTTCTGTTGACATCCTAATTTTGGACACTGCTGCCTGGGTGTACAGCCTCTAACCCAACAGGGCCAGGAGCATGGTCCCCAGCTGACAAACCAGATGGTCCCAAGCCCATGTGTTTGGCGCCATCTAGACAGTCCATCCACGGATTCACTCATGTAATACAATTGGCTGACATATGTATGAACCTAGGCATAACCGACGAACATTTCAATGTTTCATTTGTCGGCTCTAGCCTTAGTTACAGTTATTTTTCTTCTCCACTTAGGAAATAGAGGAGCTCTTGGTGTACAAATCTATGTGCAAGCACACTCTCGATTTTTGGCATCTACGATCTGCTACTGCGAGTGCGTTTTGACAATGGGCAGTATTCTGGTACCAGACCCATGTGCCAACATGCACTCGCTTTTTTCATATAGAATAAAGACCCAGACTTTGTAGCCTGTGCTCCTTTTCTGGTTCTATATTTGTTTTAACAAATAAGGAACAAGAAAGAGATTCGGATATCTGACCGATGATGCAATATGCTTACACACAGCCGTCTCCGACTCTGAGGGATGTCCGTGTACATACCCACGCACGGCAGACCAACCAGGTTTCGCGTAGGAGACACCACCCACTGTTTTTTGCCGTCTCGTCTATGATGATGACTGGGTAAATCTTCTGCATGTCACCATTTCGACACTTCCGGGTCACGTGGTACGTGAGGCCCTGTGGCCTTACATCTCCTAGCAACAAGCCCTGGCTATCCAAGTTTGCAGCCGCAGGCATTTCTCGTTGCACTCGTGGATGAATGGCTCAGCGTTTCGTGCAGTCGCTAGAGAGCCACAAACTGGTAAGTAATAACGTACCATGCTCCCTGTAAGAACTGGGAGGTTTCTTCCTGCACTCTGTTGCACAAAGATGCAGCTTTCTACCATTTTTCTAACTCATGTACGGAGATTAATTCACTCCTCGTTTCTGCTTTACCCTCAGTGTGAAAAACCAGATTCACATGGTTTTGGGATCTCCCTCTCAGCGCTTCACACAGCAGCCATTTCGTCCTGAATTGTCCTTCTTTTTTGAAGCATTCCGGGTATGTTAATTTCCCATTTATATTTACCTTGCAATCCACCCTAGTGGTTAAGTTGCAAAAATAACTTATTGGAAGTTTTCTGCAACTTATTGTCCCAACAGATTCTGGGCATGTTTGCCGACCCGTAGCATCTGTACTTTCCATTCCTCTTTGACGCAGACCTGTCGGGTGTTCTTTGGCAGCTCTGGTGTGGGGATATCGAGTCGGCTCAGACTAGCATGCCAGTTTTTGCAGTCTCATACCTTTCAAGACTGTTAAACCTAACCCCTCTAGGTGAGGAATGGATAACTCTATTTTTCTACTCCCTGTGGGTTTTTTTCTGATACACATGTGTGATCCAGGCAGAACCTTTAGTTTTTTACAAATTTTAAGCAAAGCTTGTGTTGGAATCTTAGATGTATTCTCAAGCATGCACTGTGACCACTGCAGCCCAATGTTCTCAGTTGGAAAATTAGCTTTTTCCTGTGTCTGTTTCTTTCTTTTTCTCCCAATAGGGTATCATGAATTTGCCCTGTTGAAGGTGGCAACATATAACCACCGAAACGCGAAAAAGTATTAGGGGGATTGGTCTCCAGATTTTCATCCTGAAGCATTTGGACATCTGTTTCTTTGTTTGCAAACGCACCAAACATTCTGGCAGCGTACAACAATAATACACAAAAAATTGTTTTTTGTTTGATCTGGTCCCTCTACTTATGCTTTCTGTTCCCCCCACACGCGTAGGCAAACCCAGTGGGGGTTTCCCAATAAGAGTCCTGCAAAAAAGATTCCTAAAGACATTTATGAAACTCCAGGACTGATTTCAGAATAAATTGTATATTAACATCCAATAGCAGATATCAAAGAATTGAGGGATTTTTAACCTCCATTTCATTTGTTTGGATTTTGTCCACAATCAGAATATATGCAATGGTTATTATGAAATTGTTTTATTCATTTTATCTCATTCCTCTTTAGACTAGAGGACTTTTTCCTCTTTCCCCCTCTTTTTTCTGAGCACTGGGTTTTCGCTTTTTCGCCTACTCACCCTTTTCATTCACCATCATTACTTTTTCTATCCATTCTATCATTACTTTTTCTATCCATTCACTCTGATTATGTGTAACCATATGATTGACGAATGATGCAAATAATGGTTTATTTCTCTTTCTAATATGTTTAAGATTTGGTGTATATCTTTTTTTGGTTCAAATTTGCTACTGAACACATTGAAACCTTTTGTGACAGCGTTTTCAATATTAAATCAATATAATTTACATACTGAAAACATTGTGGTATATGTGGTCATATATATTATTTTACTTGTTTCACTAACCATGTATCAATATGGTCCAAACTAGGGGTGTGATTTAACACAACAGAACCCCAGTTTTTGCAAGACACTCCGCTAATTTTAGTACACTAGGCTAGGTGTTGAGTGCATTTCTCCTCTTTTTTAGCAGCATTACCTTGTTGTTCTACATATAAATAGAAACCCATGAATAAAACATTATGTAAACAAACTACAGGATACGTAAACTATTTCACCTCATTTAAAATTCCATGCATAATACATTTGATTAATAGAAAAGCAAAATAATACTACCTGATAGGCACTTGAAGTTGTTGTTGACTCCGGAAAAGAAATTGATGCATAATCTTGCTCCTTCATTTTCAGTGCATTGTCACGAAGTGGTAAAAGCGAAAATTTGTTTTGCATTAGATATGTGGGAAGATCCAACTCTCAATAATATGAACTTCTGCAAGTCTGTATGGCTCACCATTGGTATACTGGAAGTGTATTTATTTACACCGAAAGCACCAATCCGTTCATGTAGTTACCTGCTCAGTATCCCAAGACCTGCAGCTAATTCATCATCCGGGACACACCTGGTCCAGCGTGTGCATGAATAGAGTTGGAATTGCATTTGGAAGCAATTTACGAGACGTTCTGAGTCGATGCTTTTTTGTGTACTGCGATTGGTTGTACATATCTGGGGTAAAGTGCAGGCTGCAGATGCAGAATCGATTGGCCGTCAAGTCTCCCAACACATCCTGGGCTCTACTTTCAAGCTTGTCCACTGGAAATCCACAATATCTGACCCATTCTCTTATTAGAACAAAAACAAAAGGGACCAACCTGCTGGTTAAATAATTCAGAAAGTAATTTTAAATATAAAGTGTATCATATAATGATATCACTAAAAAACAAATTTGATGGTTATATCAATTTTTAGAAGCAATCAAGACAATGTTGAAAAAAGGTGAAAAGAAACAAAGATTTTATTTTATTCTGATATTTGTATTTACGAAAGTCCAAATTGGATCAAAAAACCAATAAGAAAGTACATATAAAAAATCAGTGAAAACATTGTAACACTTATTAAACAATCTTGGATTAAACAATAATGTGACAGAATATTTGAACCAAAAAACATTAAACATTAACAAGAAAAACATAATAGATCATGGTTGGTTAAAAAAAGATTATGTGGAATTTCTCAATTTGTAACTTGGAACAGGTCTGCCAATGTGCAGGTGTCTTTCACAAAAGTGTTCTGTTGAGATTTATTAGAAAAACAAATTATTCACAGACATCTAGAACACGTTTCGGCAAATAAGCCATCTGTCTGGCAATTAATTTCCAAATTTTGCCTTCCACAGGGCGAAAGAAACAACAACAAATGGACCCTGTGGGGAAGCAGACAAAAAAATATTCCTTTTAAATTAGAAGAGAACATGAATTCATTCTGAATTTGAGTACTACATTTGTTCCAGATTGCTTATAAAGTAAGTTTAAACCATACGGCAAAAGATGCCACAAAGTTTGACTGTAACAAAGTAGAGTTAACCAAATGTGGTGCTTACTGGCAAAAAACGGAGCAGGGCATATGGAAAAATAGGCCAGAGATGATCTCAGCCGCGGGTCGACCTCACAGGTGGTGCGGCAGTAGAAACAACCACTAAGGAGAATAATTTCAGGTAGTTCAGGGCTCACAAATATTTTTAGGAGAAAATGCATTATTTCTAAAAAGCTTTGTTTATGGAAATGCCATCTGGCCAAATACAATCGGCATACCTGGCTGTTTTTCTGTTTTCAGGAATGAGTCCATACGTTTACCAAATGGAACAAGTTTGGTGAATGGAGAGTTCTTAATTTCATGACACGGCTTAGTTTCCGTGTTGATGGCCAAGGAATAGGTAAGAAAAATAAAGGAACATGGATGAGAAATCATGTGTGTGTCACTCTGAACGAGTGCAAATGCTTGAGAAAAGCAAACAAACAAAATGAGCTTGCAAGTAGTAAAAATAGTTAAAAACTGCCTACTTTAAGTTCTCATGTAGATTTAGCCAAAATGATGGCGAAAGCGCTCCCTTTAATTGCTTTGTTGGACCCAGTTGTCTTTGGAGTAATGAAAAATGAAAAATGGGAGACGGCGGTCGACTAAACTCAAGTCCCCAAGGTGATTGGTCCATTCTGCAGGAAACCATAAGATGGAAAACGCTTCGCGTTAGAGGAACAATAATATTATTATGCAGAAAACCTAACATGCTGCTTGTGTTCACAGTGAATATTTTTTCTCTCTCTTACCATGCTTCCGAGATTGGAATCGCGCGATTTTCAAGCGAGTTCAAGTGCGTCCCGACAGCAGTACTCTGACAGGTTTGTGGAGCACTGTTCGAGAGGACGCAGAAAACGGAAGAGGCAAATTGCATTATTGCCTCTGATTGGGCTGCATGTGTGTCGCGCTATGATTGGGTGGTGAGAGACATGCCTGCCGACGTCTTTATTGCTACTGGTTAGACGAGGCAAGCCTCTCTCAGCTGATGTTGCATCCGCTGCCAGCATGTCAATCAAGGACTCCTGGTCACGTCCGCGTATGTAAGCCTATTTTCACTTAGGAAAAAATAAAGAGAAATGAAGCATACTAATGCATCTCATCCTGCAGTGTACGTGTGTGGCCACTGAAGTAACTAGCGCATGCAAAACTAAAAGGCGCTGATATTAATTTAGATGGCTCGGAAAGGGAATCCGAGAAAAGAAGGAAAAAAAGAATGAACCACCGAGCATTTGTCATGCGAATGATTGATGGAAAGCAAAGTAAAATTAAATGCATCTGTATGTAGATGTATCAATTAGTCACGAATTTAACACGTAGATTGCATGAGTGTGTATGCATGCGTGTGACAACATCACACCAGCTATGTGTTCCGGGAAAAAAAGGAATTAAAATGAATAACAAACCCTTTAATAGAGAGTATAAATGGCAGCAATGAGAACCGGAAACATTTCAAAATGGCCGGAAGGGTTCACAAATGATCATAGAGATGCTCCCCAGACATCAAAAGCACAGAGATTTTTTAAGTGGTTGGGAAGAAATCCTCGTTAAGACCATGGGTATGTCTAGATAATCGATAAATTCATCTCGCCTCCTTCTGTAGCGGGCTGCGGGAAACATTTGTGGAATTTTTCACATCTAGAATCCACCAGTAAATGTCATTGGCAGAGTGGTGTAATTCAAGGTAGTGACTCACTAGGGGTGCAGATTCCGTTTTGCACCTTATTCTAGAGCGATGCTCTGAGATCCTGATATGAACAGGACGAGAAGTTTGTCCTACGTACCGGAGCCCGCACGGGCACTCGATACAGTACACCACCTGTTTAGTTTTGCAGTTTGTGAGATAGGAGAGTGTCCATGCTTTTGTACCAATGTTAAACTCCTTCAATGTTTTGGTAAACTGGCAGACCGAACAAGAGCCACAGGGAAAGTGACCGACAGTAGTTCTGAGGTCCCACAGACCCATTCTTGGTGGGTCGTTCTTAAAATTGGAGTATACCAGTTTATCTTTGATATTTTTAGCCCTTTTGAGTGCAAACCTGGGTAGAGGGGCATCTGGAATACTTAGTTTGACAATGGGCCAATATTTGGAAATCAGTTTCTTAATCTGGAAAGTTTGTGGCTGGTGAGTGATAACACATGCCATTTTGGATTTATCGATTCCAGAGGATAGGTTAGGTACTCTCTCAGGAGGAAGTAATATATCCCTATCCGTAAAGCGAGCTCTTTTCAATGATTTGCTAATCAGTCTCTTCGGGTATCCTCTTTCACTAAGTCTGGCACTCAAATTGTCTGATTGTTCAGAAAAATCATTCAAATTAGAGCAGTTCCTTTGAATACTGAGAAACTGCCCATAGGGCAGGTTGTCACGAAGATGGTGTGGATGATTGCTAGAGTAGTGTAGCAAGGTGTTACATGCAGATGTCTTTCGATATAGAGAGCATTGTAATTTGCCTGATTCAACTTTGATAAAAAGGTCTATAAACGCTATCTGTTGTTGGCTGGATTCCATTGTAAACTGAATATTGGGATCTAAATTATTTAGCCAGATTAGAACTAGCTCTAGGTCTGAATCTGTTCCACTCCAGATGAAAATGATATCATCTATATACCTTTTCCAGTGGGTTATATGATTGTGATAGGGGTTGGTACTTGATAGAATGTGCTGTGATTCAAATTTGAACATGAAATGTATCGCTAAGCTCGGGGCAAATGCTGCCCCCATCGCTGTACCCTTGATCTGGAGGTAAAATTGGCCATTGAATTCAAAGTAGTTTTTGTTTAATGCTAATGTCAGAAGTTCAAGAATGAAATTATGTGGAACTCGCTCCTGTGTGTCAAATTCCGTAAGTAATTCTCGTATGCAGTCGATTGCCTGGTCCTGCGGTATACTGGTATACAAGGACTGAATGTCCATTGTCACTAATCTTTGAGTGGATTTGTCAAAAATGAGGTTTTCAAAGATCTTAATCGTGTGAGTAGTACCCCTTAAGTAGGTTTCTGTGTGGATACTTAAAGGTTTCAAGAAGATGTCTATAAATTCGCACAAAGGCTCAAGTATGGATCCACATCCTGAAACTATGGGTCTGCCGGGCGGCCTGTCCATGTTTTTGTGTATCTTAGGAAGCGCATACATAGTGGGTATGCGTCCTTGGCTTGCAATAAGGTACTTGGATTCATTATCTGTGATCCAACTTCGCTCATGAGCATAATTCACTATGTTTTCAATTTCTGATCGAATGTCGCATGTTGGATCTTTCCTGAGTTTTTGATAACTAACTTGATCTTGCAGTAGGTCATTCATCATGTCCAGATATTGAATTCGTGACATGACTACAATGCCCCCGCCCTTGTCAGCAGGTTTAATTATAATTGAAGAATCTTTAGATAGTTCACACAAGGCTTGATGTTCTCGAAGCGAAAGATTGTGTTTAAGGGGTTTCCGTTTGGTTTAAGTTTGGCAAGATCTCTTAAAATGCATTTTTCAAAAGTTAGAATTTCTTTCGGTATTTCATTGTCTTGTGGTTTAAACGTGGAGGGAACCCGTAAACCGGTATCTATATCTGTCTCTTGGTCTTGGAAATCGTAAAAAAACACTCTAAAGCAGACTGTTCTAAGAAACCGGCGGATCTCCAAATCGGTTTCAAACCAGTCTCTCGGTTGTGTTTGTACGAATGATAACCCTTTGGACAATACTGAAATCTGAGAAGCTGTCAGATCTTTGTTGGATAAATTAAAGATCGGTATGTGTTGGTGACTAGTAGTCATCTGATCGGGCGCCTCCGACCTCGAAACTGGCGTCGGGGCGGGGCATACGGAGGAAACCATTGCTGTCCCCAAAACAGGCCTCCTGGCCCTCCTCTGCCTAAAAGAGGAGGGGGTGGTAAATAGTTTCCAAAAGCCTGCTGTTGTTGTTGTTGATTGTAGCGTGCTTGATCGTCAGAACTGCTACTGCTAGAATTAGAAAAGGATACCCAGCGACGTCTCCCTTTGTTTTTTGGTAGAGAAGTTGACTGCTTTTTAGCAGCATCTATGTATTCATCGGTGGTGTAAGGGAAGATTTTATCTAACTTGAAATCCTGAATATCTTGGTGTCGTTTTTTTGTCTTATTTGTGATGGTAGCTGTTTTAAAATCCTCGAAAATTTTGTTAGTTTTCTGGAGCTGATCTCGAGCGTTAGTAATTGCTGGATTCTCCCAAAAAAGTTTTTCTTCTTGATCAAGTTCTTTCTGTATCTCTGTACTCAGTCTCTGGGCAGTTGTAATGGTAAGGACCATTAGGTCTCTGCTACATTTGATTGCTATATGGCTGAAAGTTGTAGTATACTCTTTATCAGTCAGAAAAAGGCAGGGCTCATTACATACAATTAATCCTGCTGGGATAGTGTCTGCCTTAAGATATTCACGGAGAAAATGCCCTTGTAGCTCTGTTCTGAAGTTCTTCTTTTTAAGTTTCAATAGATCATCGCAGCATGTTAATTGGGCCACACCAGCATTGGACCCAGTGGGGTCGAATATTGATGGACCTTTAAGAATTTCCGCAGTTTGTTCTAGTGAGTAGCTGAAGGTTTGTGCCTCAGCCATCCTATGATACCACAGTGGTATTAAACTGGCACACCTAACCTGGAACCGCCACGGTGAAGGGAAAAACCTCTGAGATTATAACCTAATACAGTCAAAAAAAGAAAAAAGAGAAAAAATCACAAGGCTGAACAAACACAATGGCCCTCATTACGACCCTTGCGGAAATTGACTGACCGGACCGCAACAGCGTAAATAGCGTTTCCGCCATTGCACGAAGGAGCAAAGTGCGGCTAATTACGACCCATCGGGCACGAGCATTACGCCATGGCGGAATCCGAAAGGCTGCGATGGCGGAAATGACCCCAAAACGGCCCTTACCGCCGCCGTACGCTGCACCAGGTGCAATACCGCCACCCATCTTAGCGGTGACCGTAATGAGCGGGCACCGTAATGAGCGGGCACCGCAAATTACGGGCACCGTAAATATACGGAAACGGAAGTAAAAGCATGTGGCCGGAACGGGAAACAGCACGCCGCACAACTATAAAATCCGAATCCCAACACAACCATTAAAAATCCGACCCTGACACACATCCCAACCCGTTAGCAACCCCAGTTAAAAAAATAAATATGGGAAAGGTAGCCAAGAAAGCGTGTGATCGCAAGCGGCAGGTCCACTTCTCCCGAGAGGAACTGACCGTGCTGACCGAGACCCTGCAGGAAAATGCCGCCGTCGTCTTCTCCAGTCAAATGACCAGGACGGCCCTTGCCAACAAGAAGGCCATATGGGCCCTTGTGGCACAGCGCGTAAGTGCGGTGGGGACAACACCCCGCACGCCACAGCAATGTCGCAAGCGGTGGGACGACCTGCGGATCCGCGTACGCAGCATACTTTCTGCGAACAGGAACATCGCCACAGCTACCGGGGGGGGATCAGAGTCGCCCATCAAGTTGACCCCCTGGGAGGAGATCTGCGCCTCCACCATAGGAATGGAGAGCATAGAGGGAGTCGGAGGGATGGAGAAAGGAGTGCCGACATCCGGAGAATCAGGTAGGTTGGCCAAGAGAAACAATGCGAAATCCACAAACCACGAACATGTGCAGTACCATGTGACCCCATAGTGCAATACATACTTTGCCCTGACAGCGCCCTCTAAAAGTCAGAATGAATAAACAAATTAATCAAGATGCCATAAACAACCCCTACATGTGCAGCATGCACCCCCTAACTGCAGGCAGCCAAATGAATGCATCCTCAATCCACACGAAAATGAGACCACCTCCAAGGCCCAGTCCCATATCAGCCTCATGTACCACCCCAATGCATTTGATACGTTGCCATTCCAAATCCGACAGACCCATAACTAACGCTCGCCCCTCTTTACTCCACCACAGGGTCCGATACCAACGACGAGCTGCAGGACACCCCTACCAGCACGCCTGCAAAGAGGGCCAGGACCAACGTCCCAAGAGCCTCCACCTCAGGTGCAAGGATCAAGACACGGCAGCAGCAGGAATCAAGTGCCAGCACACTGGAGGGGACTGCAACAGGCACCCCAGCAGCCAGCAAGTCCACAACCCCAGCACCACAGGTCCCCCCAAAGAACGTATCTGATGGCACTGCCTCTGGTGGTAGCAGCACCATAGGTGACACAGCTGTCATGCCAGCATGCTCCGACACGGAAAACAGTGCTGGCGACGTAGGTACCATCCATGACCTTTCCCAATCCCCCTGCATGTCCCATCCCCTACACCATGACGAAACCACGCAGGGGCACCCAGAAGACGACGACTGGCCAACCCCCACAAGTCCTGTGCCAAGGCAACATGTGTTGAGCAGCCCCCCTGTCACACCACCGCAAATGTCCATGGCCCAGCAGAGGCAACAGTCCCTCGACCTGCTGATCGAGCAACAGCAGGAAGTGTCCACGCTACTCAAGGACCATGCGAATGAATGCGGGGGTTCCAGGGCAGCCATGGAAACATCCACCGAGACACTCAGGGCACAAATAGAGAAAAGTAGTGAGAGCCTCAGGGGAGAAATGGAGAGAAGCACCGAGAGCCTGAGAGCACAAATGGAGAAAAGCACCGAGAGCCTGAGGGGGGAACTGAATGCGACGTCCAAAGACGTTTGTGCTGAACTTGCTGCTGTGCGCCGTGTGCTCTCGGAGCTCTCACAAACCCTCAGAGACATGCATGGACGCGAGCAGGCAGAGACGTCATCCGTGGCAAGTTCCGTCCAGGGCAGCCCCCAACGCAGATCTGGCAGGAACCTGCGCTCCACGGGCAGGGGTGCCCCTGATACCCGTAGAGGGGGCTTGCAATAGCGTCTACCCACGGGCAGCATGCATATTTGGACACTGGTGTTGGGGGGGGAGGAAGTAGGGTGGAGGGGGTGTGTTGGGCTTCACTGGGTGGCGGGTCCATAGGGTGTATGAATCAAATCACATTAACAATACAGCACTTCATTATCATCCAATGACATGTGTGGACATTGATATTTGCGTACGAGGCCTTCATAGGCGTACAGTCCACTATGTGCCTGTACTACACACACACAGTGCCACAGGTCCCCTTTCCGTGTAATAGGCACCATGCGTGGTTGCTAGAAGCATGCATCTATGATGCTCTGTCGGATTGCACGTGCATCCTGTGCCTCATGGACTCCTTGGGGTGCCTCCACATCCCCACCCTCATCATCATCATCTTCAGGTGCATGCAGTACAGCGTCAGGGGGCATGGGCACATTCCTACGTATGCACATGTTGTGCAGCATGACACATGCCATGACCATCTTAGAAACCCTCTCATGGCTGTACATGAGTGCCCCGCCAGACCTGCTGAGGCTGCGGAAACGAGCCTTCAGTAGGCCGAATGCCTGTTCAATGACCACACGGCTACGTGAGTGGGCATGGTTGTAGTCCTCCTCATGCTGGTTCTGTGGGTTCCGGATTGGTGTAAGGAGCCATCTCTTCAGTGGATACCCGGCATCACCTGTATGGGACGAATAAAGGGTGTCAGTGGAATGATAGTGCTAAGTAGCCCCCCCCCCCTCCTGCAAGGTCATTGACGCATCAAATGGGCCACGATGTCATGCATGGAATGAGACTCACCGAGTAGCCAGGATCTGTGCCCTGCGTGTCGCTCCATGTAGCGTGGTATTCTTGTGTTCCTCAGGACCATAGAATCATGGGTAGATCCTGGAAATCTGGCACAACAATGCGTAAAGATCTTGTTGGAGTCACACACCATTTGCACATTGATTGAATGAAATTGTTTCCGGTTGCGGTACTGGACCTCCATGGCATGTGGGACAACCAATTCAACATGGGTGCAGTCGATGGCACCAATGCAACCCGGGATGCCGCCAAGTGCATGGAATCCCACCTTTGCGTTGGTAATCTCCTGGTACGTGCGTGGTAGTGTGATGTGGTCGTCGGCGTGCTTCAGGAGGGCATCGTGCACTTGGGAGAGTGTCCGTGAGAACAGTGGCTGTGAAATGCCATGCAACTGTCCCACTGTGTGCTGGTAGGTGCCTGTGGCCAGGAAGTGGAGTACAGACACCACCTTCAGTAGGGGTGGGATGGCGGTTGGGCTATCTATCATGCTCACGAGGTCAGCATGTGTCATGTCCACAATGGCGATTATGGTGTCCCGGTCCAAACGGTAGAGGGTGTGGATCTGCTCAGCAGTGAGGTTGAACGGATCAGCTCGGAGGCGTGGGATTGCGGGCCGCCTGCGTGTTGGTAGTGGCAGTGCTTGTGGGCCTTGCTGACCCGGCCTTGCCCTCCTCCTCCTCCTTCTCCTCCGTCTCCCCTGTGCGCCCGGTTGTTGTACCTGTTGTTGTTCGTCGTCTTCTTGTAGTTGTAGCACTTGCAGTGCTATCTGGTGCCCCAGGCCCAACATCGCTAGTCCTGCCGGTAGCATTTTGGAGTGGGAGTGGTTGTGGGAGGGGTTTGGGTCTGCTATATATGTGCTGTCGGCCTGTATGGCCTCCACCTGTGCTGATTGAATGAATCTGTGGCGGATGCAATCCCTTCTGGCCGAGCACGTCCCGCACGTAAGGCTGCATTTGGCCGCATGGCATCTTGGGATTGGAATCATGTATCAAATCCCGATGGCAGTGTGATGTACTTTGACTGATTTTCATGCTATGCTCCCATTGTTACACATGCTATGATTGCAGCCGCTTACATACCTGTGAAGAGTCAGTGGTATGTAGGGCTCGATCGATGGCCGACCCTCATGCAGCACAGTATCGTACTTCACCGACGGGCGTGGCGTCCCATTTGTGATTGCAGCCAGTTAGCATTATGACACACAGCCGCACTACATTGATGTAATTGTGAATGCAAGCGTTCACAGAAGCCTTTTCGACGTAATGTTGCAAGTGAGGAATTCGAAGGCCAGGATTTTTGGTTGCGAAGTAGCGGTGAGGAGACGCCCACAGGTCTGCCTGGAAATGTAACGTTCTATTGTTGAATGTCCTTGGGACAGGGCCCATAACGAGCAAGCAATGAATGACATGAATTGAATGGGATGCGCAATAGCGTAGTGGACGATAAGGCAGGACGTTCCCAAGTCCATCTAGCTTCACGACACTACAGATCCGGCCAGGAGCACAGTGGTTTTTGCAGACTGCATTACGCACAGACGCGATGGAAGTTTCACATATTATGTGAGTGAATGTTCATGCGTTTTCATTGCGGGATGAGGGAATGATGAATGGATGCATGGACAGATGATTCCATTTAGGGTCTGCCATGTACATGTGTTTTTTGATTCAATCCCCTTCCCCTGCGCTATGTGATGCAAGGCTGCCATAGTGGGACTTACGTCTATCTGCCCTTGTCGGATCCTCCCTGTCTCGACGCGCCTTCATACACTTGTGTCTAGGCACGTTACTAATCCCATGTCATGGGTTTTATCTTGACGGACGCATGCACAGTAACCGACGTTGCCAATGGTGTATTAACCTCGATTGGTTTCGTTATGTATCGATACTGATTTAGGGGTGTGTATATTCCTTTGGAGTGGGCTAGCATGCATATGGGTGTGGATTTGGTGTGTTGAATGAAGATAGTGATGCATCATGTGTCCTGTAGTGCAATCGGTTAATTTGTGTTTCATTTTGGTGACAGGTATCTCCTGCCCTATTGCAGATGCCATCTGTACGCCACTCCTCCAGATGGATTTTACTCTCGACACCTGCAGCTTCGGGTGAATCAGTGGAGCACCATTACGATCTTATGGGACGATCGCCAATGGGCCACATGCCCTTACGCTGTTCTGGTGGCTAGGTGCAACATTTCGGCCTTTCAGCTGGACTAGTGCCTGCCTCATGGGACGGACCTGCGGTTCTTGCCGCTTCCATGTTGCCTTTTGGAACGTTGATGTTGGCCCTGTGTGCCATGATGGTACAGGGCGTCACACAAGTGGAAGCTGGTCAATTATTGCAGATGCAGCCCTCGGTGATGATGGATGTTTTGGTGTTATTTTACAAATTGCTGTGAGGCCTTTGTCATTTGGATGTGCATTTAAATTGTATTCCGATATTTGGCGTGTTGCGTTATTCTTTGCAGGTGATGTGGCGATTTTCGATTTGTGGCGGTATGTATTGCGAGATGATCTGCATTGTGTTCCGCCTTCTGAGTTGAGTTGTGTGGTACAGTACTGGCCGCTTTTGCCTACGTAGCACAGTGTGGTCACGGATAGGGGCTGCCATTGTGACTGTTTACATGATGTGCTGTTCAGGGGCGGGGGATTGGCTTTTGGCCGACTGGTGCCTGTCAGCCAGGTCGATTGATGGTATGATGGGATGTTCAGAATGTGGCTGGTCACAGGTGCCTGTGTTTGCGTGCGTTTGTTGGAGGGGGACTGGGGTCATGTCCATTGGAATAGCTTCTGTATTGATGCCATCTGTGCCCTGCAGCTCCCATCGGCCCCTCTTGGGATGTGCCTGGCTGCTCAGTCACTCTGCCAACTTGTGTGGTACATGCTTCTGCTGATGGTTGGTTTGTTTACTGGCAAGAGTACAGGGCTGGTGCAATCCCCCTCAGGATGCTGTTTTGGATGTTGCCTTGCGCTGGTGGCAAGCGATGGGGGACTACTGTTGTTTTGTGTCATGTGTTCTTGATTTCCATTTTGATGTCTTGTACCTTCACATGCCTGTGCTGCATCAGTACGGCTATGGTGACATGCCGTACATGGATGCCCACTCACGGGGCGCTTTGAACACCTGCATGCATTTCTACGTTGGCATGCATGGGTGAATTGTAGATTTCACTGGTTGCATGGTGTGAGTACATTGCGCCTGCCAGGAGTTGTGCAATGTGGCCAGGGAGTGGAGTACAGGCACTCAGTGGGCCATTTACGGTTGGTTCACGATGCCGTATTTCTCGCCATGGCGGGATGGTCCATTCCGCCATGCCTGATGGCGTTAGGTACATGTCCGCTAGGGTCGGAATTGGCGTACCGTTGCACCATGGTGGTGTTTGCGGTTTGGCATGGTGCGCGCGCGCGTGCTTAGTGCAGTTAGCGTTGGCGTTCACTACGGTGTCGCTAATGGCTTCGTACTTTGCGGTGACGGGTCATAGTCGCACCGAGCGCTTTTCGATGGCGGTATTGCTTTTCCGCCATCGTTTTCCCCTTTCCGCCAGGGTCGTAATGAGGGCCAATGAATGTGTGTTGTTCAGAAAACCTGAGTTACTCGGGTTACTCATACATCAAACTCCCCAAGCAAACCGGTTGCCAAAAATCGTCTTTCTTTTCCCATTCTCTTATTAGATCTATATTCCTTGTGAATGTATGCATTATTGTGCCCTTAGGTTTGTAGGTTTGTCGTGGGACTTAGAACACCAACCATAAACCATACAAGCAGGCATTCTACTGCTACTACTATTGCACTGTGTCTAATTGCCTTTAGAATTGCTGATTCTGAGCCCAAATGCAACATTTCGAATCTAGATGCTACTACCAATGCACTGTGTCTATTTGCCTTTAGAATTGTTGATTTTCAGCCCAAATGTAACATTTCGAATCTAGATGCTACTTCCATTGCATTGTGTCTAATTGCCTTCTAGAATTGATTTTTAGTCCACAAGTAATATTTCGAATCTAGATATTACCTCCATCCCACTGAGTCTAACTGTGTTTAAGTTACCCAGCCACTGCTGCCTTAACTGTAATCATTCCCCTCGGCACCACACCATACTTATCACGTGAATTATCAGGTCACGACATGCGGTCACTGCCCTTTGCGAGCCTCTACCTCACCCACATAGCAGTCCTAGGATCCTTATCCTTTACGGTAGGCACTCCCCCCGCCAGCACTCCTAAGCCACACTACATGTACACCCACGACGTCCACCCCACCCCTCCCTCTACCATGCTCCACTGCTCTGACCTTCCCTCGAATCCTTACCTCAATGATCCAGCCCTGTGGCTTAAACACTTTGCCACTAAACCTACACCAAATCTTCCATGCACTGTACAATATAGGAACACCAGACTTAGATCTAGACTGCCCCGAACACCTTTCACTCAGCGCAGCCACACCACCCTCCCACAGACCATCCCACCTACGCCCCCGAACCCATCGTCCTCCACCACACCTACCTTAACACTCAAGGGAGCCCTTATCAATGCCAGATCCCTCACAGCTCACGCCCTTGATATCGCAGACCTAATCACTATCCAAAACCTTGACTTCCTAGCCATTACTGAAACTTGGCTACATGACGCCTCTGGCCCACTCCTCACCCTATCCATACCTAAGGGTTACGCCATTATTAGAAATGATTGACAATACAACTTGTCTAAAGGAGGAGGAGTCGCATTCATACACAGTGACAAGATCACTATGAGAACTATTGCCAATGCCCAATTCAGCTCTGCAGAATCCCTATCAGTGAAACTATCCCTCTCCTCTACTAACACAGCAACACTCCACCTTATATACAGACCTCCAGGTCCACTTGGTTCTTTTGCTGACGATGTTACATCTACCTTGTCTGCCAACACAAAGCCTAATTCCCAGGTACTGCTATTAGGTGACCTCAACCTTGGCCTCTCCGATCCTAAGGACCCCATGGCCACCGAAGTTGCCACTACCCTCACCAACCTAGGTTTCCAGCAGCGCATTTGTGATCCTACCCACAACAAGGGTAGAACGCTAGAGTGGATAGCAGACTTTAATTGCAACACCACTGTCAGCTCCAACACTGCCTGCACTTGGTCTGACCATCATGTCATTACCTTCCTCATGCCAGCCACCAACCCTCAGCCCACACCTACAATAGCCCCCACTATACCCACCAGAAATAAAAAGGACATTACCAGGGAGAAACTGCTTCTTCTCATCCTCCCTATTCTGAACACCTTTGCTACGCTGCACAAGGACCCCACCATCTTAGTAGACATTTTCAACAGCACTCTGCTCAAAGCCATTGAGACCATAGCGCCGCTAAAAACTCACAAAGCCAAACAACAGTCCCACCTGAATTCTTGGTTCACCCCGCAGTTTAACGATCTATGCAAAGAAAAGCATAAGGCCGAAGCACTTTGGAAAAGTCATCCTAGTACGACTAATAAAGCCTCCCTCCTGATCACCTCACTTAACTACAAGGAAGCCATCCTTCAAGCCAAGAAAGGGACGTATAATCCATGCATATCTCAAGCAGAATCTAACACAAGAGAACTATTCAAAATTCTCAAAGAATTAGAATCCCCATCACCTGCCCCCGACTCGTGCACTAAAGAAAGCACTTGGTGCAACAATATACAAAATGCACTTCTCAACAAAATAACCACTCTGCAATTTAAAATGAACGCTAAACAAAATTCTCTCCACACGCCCCTCTTAAGCAAAACCATGCCACCTAAAACAACCACCCCAGACTCCCCAGACACCCCAGACTCTCCCTTGCCTTTCAGCTTCACGTCGCTCACCACCCTTGAGGTTGAAGAAATCATCTGCAACTTAAAACCCTCCAATTGCCAAGGGGACGCCTGTCCAGCTCCTATCATTAAGGAATTGGCCCATGACCCCGCAGCCTTCATTACAACCTTTATCAACTCCTCATTTCAATCGGGTGTGGTCCCTAACAATTTGAAGGATGCTTGGGTCATCCCTCTTCTAAAAAAAACAACCCTAGATCCTGAGGTCCCAACCAACTATAGGCCCAGCACGATGGTCCCGTTCCTCCTGAAAATCTTAGACAGAGCAGCGTATCTACAGATACAGAACTACCTGGAAACTAACAATCTTCTAGGCACTAGACAATCCGGCTTCAGACCTAAGCATGGTACGGAGACAGCCCTCTTAGACCTCAAAACCCAAATTGAGGATCACAAAGACAAAGGTAAACTAGCCCTGCTACTACTATTAGACGTATCTGCTGCCTTCGACTTGGTCAACCACCAAATCCTTTGTCATCACCTGAAAGCTGCAGCCCACTTTTCTGACAATGCCACTAATTGGATTAAATCATTCTTGGACAACAGACATATGAGGGTATTCTCCCCTACTTCCTCTGCCGACCCTGCGCCAGTCCCTTGCGGGGTCCCTCAAGGATCGTGCGTATCCCCTATCCTCTGAAATGTTTTCACTAAACCCCTGTTTGATGTGCTTGACTATCTGGGTGTCACCTACACCAACTATGCCAATGACACCCAGATACCCATCCCCATCACGGGTGACTGCACGGTAGACTCAAAATCCTTAAATGACAAATACCATGTCATTCAAACCTGGGTGGCACAACATGAGCTCTGTCTTAATGACGACAAGACAGAGCTCCTCATCCTAGGGACACATCAAAGACTTAACAAGTTGAACCCTATGTTCAGCTCCTTTAATATCGATGGAAACTCCATAAAAGTCTCCAAAGATACTAAAACCCTCGGAATCTACCTAGATTCCACTCTTTCCCTTCACAGACAAACAAATGCAGTAACAGCCGCCTCTGCCTACACATGCAAGCTGATCTCAGCATGTCGCCCTTTTCTCTGTACTAAGAACTGCACAACCCTTGCTAGGACTTTGGTCATGTCCAAACTTGACTACTGTAATGCACTGTACCAAGGCACTAACCAATGCAACCTTGACAAACTCCAGATTATACAAAACAACGCCATTAGAGCAGCCCTCAACATCCCTAGATCAGCCCACATTTCTTAAACTAGTAAGAACCTTCACTGGCTGTCAGTCTCCCAAAGAATTTCACTAAAATCTCGTGCCCTGACTTACAAATGCTTGAATAACCAGGCCCCTAGCTATCTATCCTCCCGGTTCACCCAGTATGTCCCACATCGCTCACTAAGTTCTGCCTCTAGCCAGAGCCTACTGATCCCGAGATTCAAGCTCCAAACAGACGGTGGGGCCAGCTTCCCAGTTCTGGCAGCCAAACTGTGGAACTCTGTGACTCTCTCTATCAGAAACCTGCCTTCCCTGAACTCATTCAAACACAAAGCCAAACTTTGGCTAGTCTCATCTGACGACCAATTAACACTTTGAAAAACATGTTTACTTATGTATTAGTTGTCGAATCTGCAATGTGATCTTATTCTAATGTTCAACTTAAACGTTCTTTGCAATGGCATACTGTTATGTAACCTCTGTTTTCAAGATATGTGCCCGGTAGCCTCCGGGCCTGGTTTGCGCTATACAAATAAAATAAATACAAATTCTTGAAAAATCTGTTAAAAAAAAAAGCATAGTTACAAAAATGTTTTACATGAATTTTTGAGAAAGATGGAATTATATGAACGTTTTCTATGCTTTGTTTGTTTTGGTCACAGAAGCAAAAACTTTGTAGCATAGTCGAATATACACTAGGATAGCTATCATACAGAATTGATTGATGTGATGCAAATCATAACCTGTTACTCTTCCGTTGAATGTACTTTCATGCATCAAGAGGAAACATGCTTATAGGCATGGTCCGCGAAGGATGCAATTCAATCCCAATTGACACTGATGACATTTGCTATATATCAAGAACAGAACAAATTAAACTGAAGAAAATGGTAATAGCAATGAGATGAATGAACATTACATCAGTGGGTACATTTGTTCGAAATAGATAGAAAATTAGAGATCAAAAAGAGATGATTTGGTGACCTGCCCTGACCCTGACCAAGAAACAATTAGATTCAGCAAGCAGGGTAGTTAGTAGCAGGAGAACAGGCAGAGCGATCAAGAGTTGACTTCCAGGGCTGACAGATGTTCTGAGGTAGCACGATCACGAGTTGACCTCCGGTGCTCACAGATATTCACAGCTAGCATGATCACGAGCTGACTTGCAGTGCTCACAGATGTTCTCAGGATAAATATCAAGGGGTTTATAAAGAATTAGAAAAGTTGGGGTGTATGTGAATGAGTGACGTCTTTATGGCGTTGTCTTATGCAGATTTCAGGGGTGCAGCTTGTTTGAGGGGTGCATGTCAGGAGACACTGGGTCTGGGGAGGCCATGTGTACAATAGCCCCTGAGCATAAGATACCTTTGAAGTGTACATGGTGTTTGGCACCCTGGCTGTTCCCATCCTGCCAGCCCCCTCGGGAGGGCACAGCCACTGGTGCGAACTGCCATTGATACTGGAGGGGGGATGGAGGAGCATGGGGCGTCGTAAAGGGCCGGAACACTGCTGAATGGAGAAACACTTATATGGTTTGCAGGGGCGCGGCCTGCTTCAAGGCAGCATGCCTGGAGACACAGGATCTGGGGAGGTCATGTGTACAATGGTCCCTGCGCGTAAGATACCTTTGAAGTGTACATGGTGTTTGGTACCTTGGCCGTTACCATCCTGCCAGCCCCCTCAGGAGGGCGCGGCCACAGGTGCGAACTGCCATTGATACTGGAGGGGGGATGGAGGGGCATGGAGCGTGCAGAAAAGGGCCGGAACACTGCTAAATGGAGACACACTTATGTGGATTGCAGGGGCGCGGCCTGCTTCAGGGCAGCATGCCTGGAGACACAGGGTCTGGGGAGGCCATGTGTGACAATGGCCCCTGCGCATAAGATACCTTTGAAGTGTACATGGTGTTTGGCCCCTTGGCCTTTCCCATCCTGCCAGGCCCCTCGGGAGGGCACAGCCACTGGTGCGAACTGCCATTGATACTGGAGGTGGGATGGAGGAGCATGGGGCAACATAAAGGGCCGGAACACTGCTGAATGGAGAAACACTTATGTGGTTTGCAGGGACGCTGCCTGCTTCGGGGCAGCATGCCTGGAGACACAGGATCTGGGGAGGTCATGTGTACAATGGCCCCTGCGCGTAAAATACCTTTGAAGGGTACATGGTGTTTGGTACCTTGGCCGATACCATCCTGCCAGCCCCCTCGGGAGGGCACAGCCACAGGTGCGAACTGCCATTGATACTGGAGAGGGGATGGAGGGGCATGGAGCGAGCAGAAAAGGGCCGCAACACTGCTAAATGGAGACACACTTATGTGGAATGCAGGGGCGCGGCCTGCTACAGGGCAGCATGCCTGGAGACACAGGGTCTGGGGAGGCCATGTGTGATAATGGCCCCTGCGCATAAGATACCTTTGAAGTGTACATGGTGTTTGGCACTTCGCGGTTTCCACCCTGCCAGGACAACTGAATGTTCCCATGATTCACTGAAAAATGTAAACAACTATTCAGTAAAGTTCTGTTGCATTTTATTTTGTTGCAGATATTGATGGCACAAATGTACTACACATTGTATACTTCGGGTTGCAGCACAGTGTGGGAAAATCCCCTGTACTGACCGCTGTCACTGGGGAATTCGGCTCGAATGGCACCAACGGCACAGGTGGGTATTACTCGTCGAACGCGTTATCCAAGCCTCCCATGAAGCCACCATGTAAACGAACGATAGGCCACCAGCCTGTACCACCTGTGGAAGAGAAACATACAAACTGTATTTAAATGAACATGATAAGTGTACAAACCTTATTTGAAAATGCAATCTTGTATCCTATGGCATAGTTGCCAGTACAAATTTTACTTCAACTTGGGCTTTAAAGTGTAGACACATTACAAAAGTGAACAACTATGCATTCCATAATATTTGGGGCACAGAGAAATATTGTTTCTTGGTTGTACGTGAAAGACACATAATATGACCACTATGATTACCCACATTGCAAGTGATATATAGAATTGCAAGACTATATTCTTTTGGCAGTGATAGATCAAAGTTATGACAATATAGGACACAAACATGAAATTTCAGTGGCCTAAGTGACATCACATCTAGAGTACACTTACTTGTTACTTGGATTGCGAGGGCGAACTGTTGTGCGAAGTTTGTGCATAAGCACCATCATAATCCTCAACACGGGCCTTGTGAGGCAGGCTGCCCTGAAGTCATGCAGCTCGGTAACGCATTGCGGCCGTGTCTCGTCTTCGATATGTAGGCCAAGCATCCAGAGTTTTCTCTGCAGCAGCAGTTCTCCTCCTCGGTTGGCATGACCTTGCACCGATTGCAGGTACACCAGGTGGAAACGTCTTCCATGCGACTAGGCCCAGGCTCTTGATCCCTTGATTCGTCCTCCCAACTGTCATCCAAAGCCCCATCATTTCTGCATCTTTCTCTTTTGACTAATTCCGCCTGGGAATCCTCCGGCTCATACTGGTAGGGCTGTATTGTTGCCATTATTCGACAAAATTAAAATAGATAGTGATGATAGTACTATTATCTTTTCGCACGGGCTACGGGCAGCGAAGATAGCTGAACAGAGCAGAAACGAGCCACAGGATACACAAAAAAGACAGTGAAACGATTGGAAAAGTAACTCTGATGTTGTCTGATGAGAAGCGGTCTGTTTATACTTATTGAGGAAAGAGGCGTCCTGCCATTTCCATGGAGCCACGTCATTATCTGGCGAACAGAGAACGTTGACACGAGACGTGCATTCGCATTGTGAAATGGACCGTACGCGTCTAGTGATGTCAGCTTCAGGGTTGGGGGATATGATTTAGTGCTGCGAGGGCAGTTCAATTTAGGGCAATGCGGCAACGGATAAGATTAGCACAAGATGGCCGTGTCAGGCTGTGTGAATTTGCATGTGTAAAAGTGAGGAAAACTAAGGTCCGGTGCATAGGAAATGTTTTTACAATCGATCAACGTATGCTTAAAACCACATGCCCGAACTCTCGGGACAATAATATTTTTGAACGCACTATTCCTTTAAGCATCAAGTTTCAACTTCAGCTTCTGAACAATTCTGACAAGGGTCCCCAGATATACTGTTCTGTCTCTCATTCATACTGCTGAGCCATTCAGAAGGGCATTCATCCAGGCAGGCAGCCAATCAGACTCACAGTGTATTCAGGCCATTCTCTTCCATCCAGACACCAATAACAATGAATGTGGATTGGGACAATCACCCAGCCTTTCAGCACACCACACTGCATTCATGTCAGTTTTGGACAAGGCTGTCTCATTCTGTGTGTCACCCACACAGATACCAGACACCCATAACATGGAATGCATATTGGTCATACACTCCATTCACCCAGGTCCCACCAGAAGGGTGTACCCACAGCATACAGTCACTGGGAAGGCTCCAGCCAGTCTGGCTTGGACTTCTCCCACAATACAATATATGGTTCTTCCACCCAGCAGCCAGCCAGGGGAAGGGACATATTCAGGGCTTACCAGGACTTTGGGAAAACAAGTTAACATGTTATAGAAACCAAGGGGCCATAGGGCCATCTTGTCTCCTATCAGGAATCCACTGATTCCTATGGCAGGGCCGGGTATCCCAAAAATGGAAGCTACTCAGAGCCCCTGTCAAAGTCAGCATGGAGCTGCCACCAGCCCATACCCTGCTCTGTGGGCCACACACAGGTGCCCAAAAACATACACTAGGGGTACAGGGTTGTAGCCCCACCCATGGGTGCCATAAGGGCATCCCAAGGGTATGTTCACCACAACCTAAAAGAGGAAGAGCTGCACTGCCAGGAGTCCCACATCGACTCCTGTGCAGAAAACAACACTGAACACACATGATAAGGGAGTACAGGCCAAGGACATGGAGGCCCTGTCCCTCCAATGCATTTTCAGCTTTTCACAGTTGGGCACACTCCACCATGTTATTACAGGATTAGGTTTACGCTCTCTGTTCGAGATTGCAGTAATTTGGCTTGAAATCATTCCTGCAGATTTGCACTCTGTTTGACAAGATTGTTGTTTTAACTGTTGAGTCATGGGTACATTGTGTGGCAACCAAACACTGCTGGAGCAAGGAAGACTGATAAGCAGAGTTCCACACTATTTCACTCTGCTTCCATTACACCTAATTCCTTTGTGCCTTCTCTTTTACAGGACTTCGGGGCTAATAACCGCGTGCCTTTTAAACATGCATATGCTTACACCTTAGTAGAGTGTGCTTCAGCTTGTGAGCTCACAAATGGAGAACCATAGCAACCAGACTATTCTGCGTGCCGATGTCCACATAATGCCTACGCTTGCCCTTTGCAATTTTCCACTTGTTGCTTACTTTCTATAATGTATGTTGCCAACAGACAAACTTGTCATTATAAGACCACTGTGACTTGTTTGTTCTTAAACTTGCTCTAATGATGTAAGTGATGTAAATGAGGCCTGCGAGGGTCAGTAAATATGTCTGTTTTACAACAGTACTTGTGAGGACACATGTAATGCACAGGATAATTCATTGCTTTTGGCAAACAGCATCATACAGTATCCCCTTGCATACCACATACTGTAAATTACAAATCTGTCACATCTGTTATTCTCACTGCTGCTCTCTCTACCTGACAACTCTACCTCCCTTTCGCCCTCTACACATCCGCCTGCCACCTATGGGCTCCCATCCCCCCCTCTGTCTTTCTCTCCTCCTTCTCTCCTATCACACTCAATGAGGTCACTAGAGTTGTCCGCTCTATGAAGATCTCCTCAAAACAGGACTATTAAGGACAATATCAGCTTTCTTTCCCCTGCACTTGCTGATTTCTGCAATCACTACTTTGCTACAGTGTCTTTCTCCTCTTCCCTCAAGCACCCTCTTGTGCACCCCCTCCTGAAAAAAACTTTCCGCCAACCCCTTGTGTCCGGCTAACTATCATCCCATCTCTATCACTCCCTTCCTTGGGAAACCCTTTGGCGAAGCTGGTCTTCCCCCAACTGACCCAGCACATAGAGCTTGCCGGTTGCTTACACAGCCATCAATCTCGATTACGAGCATCCAGAGGCACGGAAACTGCTCTCCTGAACACCCATGAGGAACTGCTTGCATCTCTTTATTATAACTCTCCAGCTGTTTTCATTCTACTTGATCTCTCCTCTTCATTTGATACAGTCAACCACTCCATCCTCATAAAATGGCTCCACTATACCCCTGGTATCTCGGAGCGGGCCTGGACTGGCTGACCTCCTTCCTCAATGACTGCCCCTCCCAGGTCATCCTGGGCTCTTTCACCTCTCCCACCTCTATCTCCACATGTGGCATGGTGAGGGCACTACCATTTCTCACTCACCCTTTAACAGCTATTTTGCTCCACTTACACACCTAATTTCCTCTTTCTCCCCTTACTTCCAGTGATTTGCAGATGACGTACAACTCTTCTTCAAACTACGCTCTGATCCTCTCCTTAGTTCCTCAATCATTCCTGAATGCCTAAATGCCATCCAGTGCTGGTGTGCCTTCAATGATCTCTGCCTCAACGCAAGCAAGACTGAGATCCTACCCATTGGGACTACTGCTCCCTCTTTTTTCCCCTCACTCTGGCTACCATCTATAGGCGCTCCCCCTCTTCTTCATCTGAAGGCAGAAACCTTTGGAGTCATCTCCGACTCCTGTCTTTCCTTGCTCCCTCAAATCCAGGACCTTGCCAAGAAGGCCCACTTTCAACTCTACCTCCTCAAAGGAATCCTTTCTTTCCTCACTTTGCCCCAGAAGCTCAATATTTCTAGAGCTCTAGTACTCTCCAGGCTGGACCACTGAAACAGCTTCTTCCTCAACCTACCCTCTTCCTCTCTATGTCCCCTCCAGCTTATCCAGAACAGGGCTGCAAGACTTAGACTTGTCCTCAAGCCCAGGGACCTCATCTCCGCAGCCCTAAAATCTCTCCACTGGCTCCCAGTTGCTGCAAGGATCAAATTCAAATCCCTCTGCATCACTCATAAGGCTGTCTGGGGCCAGCAACCACGCTATCTTCAACTGGCTTTCACCAAATACTCTCCCTCAAGATCTTTACGCTCCTCTGGCACCAACTCTCTGCATGTCAAGCGCTTCTCTAAACAGCAAGCTGGTGGCCGATCACTTTCTTTGGGTGGCACCCTCCTCTGGAACAGCCTCCCCCTTCCTCTCCTTCTTGAGACGGATCTCCTCAAATTTCCAGAAGCTCCTCAAAACTTCCCTTTTCACCTCCTCCTTCCGTCTCACCCTCCCTTGTTAAACCACACAGTGGCTGAGATTGGTGACCAGGACCCTTATGTGTTCTTTTTGGAAATACCCAAATTGATCGAATAAGAATGCTCGTATGGAGCATTTGGCAGAGTTTGGCCACTACAATTATTCCGAAGCCCAAAATACCAAACATGAGGAGCAGAGGTTGCTCACCATGATCGGTATTATGGGTTTCAGGGGTTGTCCCCTGCTTCCTTGACATTGGAATTGGTGGTACCAAAAAAATAAATAAGGAAAAAAAGAAAAAGGGTTCCTGCGGTGTCAGACCCGACCCGCGTTGCAGGGGCCGAACTGATGCTGCAGGTGCATAGAAGACGTGCCGGTCGCGGTGGGCAAAGAAACAGCAACTAAAGGGTTTGAGGGGGTTGAATTTGGGTTGTTTATTTAGTTTTGGGTTGTCTTACTGAAGTATAAATAGAATTGCGGCAAAATCGACTACAGTGAATTCCACTGTGATTCTTTCTACTTCAATAAAACAACCCAAATCTGGCCTTGCTGGGTCCCCTGCCCATAGCCCCCAATTAGCCTTCAGCCTCTGCTCACCCCTAGCACTTGCCGGTGGAATCCCATTGGCTAGTGTAATCTCACAGACCTGCACTATGTGATCTCTGCCTGGCACTTAATAGCTGCTTGCAACTCACTCCCTAGCACTTCCCTCTGTGGAACTCCTAGCACTTACCCCTCTCCATCTTCCCCCCTCTCTCTCTGTACTTACACGTTCTGAATGCTCACATGGCCTAGTAGGACCGGCTCTCCCTTTTTTCATTGTTACTATAATTTGCCTTTCATTCCCTTGTTCCCTCCCCGTTGCCCTGTGGACGCTTTGAAACACAATTCACTTGGTGTATAAGTGCCTTACAAATGCACAATAAATAAAATAAAATAAATAACTATTCAGATAATGTACTAGATAAGAACATACAAACATCACGGTTAGTTGAGTTTAGATGCCATAAAGTGGTTTTGCTCTGGGCAGAATTTTAAAGGTTCATAGTTCTGCATTACGAAGACACCGCAAACAATTAAACATTGGGGGTCATTCCGAGGTTGGAGGTAAGGGAAAAAAGATGTCGGTAAAGGATTACCGGCATCGCTTACCTCTGCGGGCTATTCCGACCTGCCAATCCGCTATTAGCGGCACCGTAAATAACATAAATAACCGTGCCGCTAATAGCGTCATGGGCGCGGGCACGTGGCCCATCATACCGGCATTAGTGGCATGCCGCTAAAGGGAGTAAATCACAAGTCAGGTGGACAAGCAAATACCGGCATC
The DNA here is from genome assembly GCF_040938575.1 of Ambystoma mexicanum. Taxonomy (NCBI): domain Eukaryota; kingdom Metazoa; phylum Chordata; class Amphibia; order Caudata; family Ambystomatidae; genus Ambystoma; species Ambystoma mexicanum. Next base: position 166,266,410 of record NC_090926.1, on the reverse strand, counting down.
ATGAAGGCGCAAATAGTGGATACCGGCATGCTGTAAATACCAGCATCAGCAACCAACCGTAAAATGCTATGTGCAGTGGTCCCAACTACCACAGGTGCACACTATCAGCACAGGTGGAGGCAATGGAGTCTGGGCCTGTAAAAAAGTATCACACCCACACACCACACCGCTTCCCACACCAATATGATTGTAATAGTAGTAGCAATACTGGAGCTGGAGGACATGCTTGCATTGCAACACCAGCAACAGCAGGCACCACAGAGGAGACGCAGCAGGAGAAGGAGGGTGAGACACCAGTGCAGCCAGCGTAACCACGCAGGCAGACCCCAATGCAGCCAGCGTAACCACGCAGGCAGCCCCCAATCCCTCGCATCAGAGCCAGTCCTTTCAACCTAACCCCTGAGCAGATCCACACCCTGTACCGTCTGGACCGGGACACCATCACCACCATCGTGGACATGATACACGACATAGTTAGCCTCATTGAAATATGCACCACCATCCCCCATCTACTGACGGTAGTGTCTGTTCTCCACTAGGCACCTACCAGCACACAGTGGGGCACATGCATGGCATATCACCACCCTTATTTACTCGCATTCTGAAGCAAGTGCTGGATGCCCTCCTCAAGCACACAACGGACTACATATCCCTACCATGAACTCCCCAGGAGAATATTTGAAACAAAAGTTGGCTTCCATGCACTGGCAGACATGCCAAATTGTATAGGTGCCCTGGACTGCACCCACGTGGAGTTGGTGGTCCCGCATGCCATGGAGGTGGTGTACCGCAACCGCAAGCAATACCACTCCATCAAAGTGCAGATGGTATGCGACGCCAGCAAGATCATCACACATTGTTTTGCCCGATATCCCGGATCAACCACAGGAATGCTGCATGTCACCATGGGAAAAATCAGCGCAGAATGCCTAATATTGCAGAGCCTACTGCCAACGCTCCCAATCAGAAAATCCTACAGAACACAACACATCACTAAATGGACACGAACACAGCTGTATGCGTACACAATGCATGAGCTACAAGGCGGCAGAGCACACCGTGTATCATCTTGAAGATGCAACCCACACCATTATTCCATGGCACAGGACACATTGAGGGCCTAAAAATGGCGTGCATACAACCAGGGACATGTGCATGTGGCCAACGATAATCTGCCGGCATGTGTGACTAGTACAGCTGTCCATCATGAATCGACTGACACATACCTTTTTTTTGCCTCCCATGCAGATGACAGTGGCTATCCCTTGATGACGTGGCTCCTCACCCCTGTCCGATAACCCACAGAACAGGCACGAGGAGGACTACTATCGATCCCACACCCGTACTCGTGTGGTCATTGAGCAGACCTTTGGCCTCTTGAAGGCATGGTTTCGCTGCCTTAGCCCGTTGGGTGGGGCACTCCTCTACAGGCATGAGAAGGCGGCCAAGATCATCATGGCATGTGTCATGCTGCACAACATGTGTATCCGACGCAATGTGCCCCTGCCCCCTGACATTGAACTGCAACCAAGTGGTGATGATGAAGGGGATGAAGAAGAAGTGGCTGCACATCATTGCTGTGCCGATGCACAGGAGGGACGTGCTGTGCGTCAGTCAGTGATTGCATAATATATCTGACACACATGGCTGCAGAGGGTGAAATGATAGTTGGACAGAGGGCACTGGGTGTGGGTGTACATGTACACTATGCACTGTATATGAATAAATGACACATGCGCAATGATGAATGTCCACTCAAGTATTTCTTTTAACACAAAGGGTGTATTGAAATTTACAATGAAAACGAAAGTGTACTAACCCTCCACCACCCTCCCCCCCTTCCCCTCCCCCCACAACTCCCTCACACAACCTCCCCCCAATCCCTCTCCCCTCCCCCAACTCCCCCACACACCCTGTCCCTCCTCCCCCTCCCCCCACAACTCCCCCACACACCCTCACCCCCTTCCCCCTCCCTCCACAACTCCCCCACACATGTCCCAATAAGTGTCTAATGCCTTCATGAGGCTCGCCAGTCTACTTTTTGGCACTCCCTGGACCTGGTAGCGGCATGTCCAGCCGGCGCATGGTGCGCCACGACCTGCGGGGTGGGCTGGTCTGGGTTGAGCTGGAGGACGATGGTGTGGCCACCTGCTCCATCTGGGGTGCTGGAGGTTCAGCCTCCATAGCATCAGCAATGCGGCCGAGGACCTGCCGCAGAGCGGATACCACCTCACACAGTCTATTAGTATTGTCTGCAAATATCTTGCCCACGGAGGCGGTTTTGTCTGCAATTATCTTGCCATGGGAGGTGGTGTTTTCACGCCACTCAAGCCTTGATTGGGCATTTTCATCCACAAATGACGCACAAGGGCAATCAGCTCCTCATGCCGCTGTGGCCCCGCCGGTGCACCTGTGGAGGTGGACGGTGCTTGGGTCTCATGTTCGGCTTCAATACGCTCCACTATGGGACTCATGGACCCTTGATTTAACTCCCCCCCAGACTGCTCTGGGGTGGTGCCGTGGTCAGACTCCAAAGATGTGAACTGGGGGGGTGGTAGTGGACGGGGCAGTTCAGAGCAATCGTCCTCCACGGGCACCCACACCTCTTCCTGTGCCTCCTCCTCAGCCAGGGGTACTGTGGCTGCCACCTCCCCGACCGAACAGGACTCAGCTGAGTGTGGAGTCTCAGCTGTGTCCTGTGGCAGTGTGACAGGTGTTGGCGCTTCTGTCTCGACGGCCCTTGGCAGCACCGGTGGCATGGCAACTTGAGGTGGTTTCCTTGGTGGTGCATGGCGGACCTTGCGTTGGCCCTTTGAGGTGGAAGGCCTGTTGGCCTCAGCCCTCTTCAGGGGTGTGGTTGGCTGTGGGGGTGAGTCCTGTGCATCGCTGTCATGGTCTGAGCCTGTGGGGGTCGAAGAGAGGGACGGCATGAGTGATGGTTTGATAGGCATCATGCATACATTTGTACAATTGATCATCTACACAATCAAGGGTAATAGGCATTTGAGTTTGGATGATCACGTTGCTTGCTACATGGGAGGGTAATGCAGGCATACGTCGGGGTCACTCATGTTGGGGCAGACATATGGTATGTGACATGCATATTTGTTGGGGCCTGCATGCAATGTGACTTATGCCATTTACATCTTTGTGTGGTATGTGTCAGGTACGGCATTGCCTTGCTGCATGCAACTGCATGTCTCTGTGCTGCATCCGACAACTTTGCTGGGAATGTGTGTGTGTTGGCCCATGGCTTGCCTCTTTGGACAGACATATTGGTGGACTTTCATCAGACTCTGCATTACAGTGTTTTCTTAGGACACTCACCTCCATCCGCCGATGTTGTGGCGCCACACTCCATGTCTCCGACACCTTCTATACCCTCCATGCCGATCAGGCTAGCACAGATGTCCTACCATCGGGATATCTTTATGGGGGAGCTTGCTCCTCCGCCAGTTGACATTGCCTGGCTCCTGTTGGCAGAAAGTATATTGCGGACTCGCAGCTGCAAGTCGTCCCACCGCTTCCTGCAGTCCTTGATAGTGCAAGGGGTGTTACCGACCGCGCTTACTTTCTGCGCCACAAGTGCCCAGATCTCCTTCTTCCGCATTATGGCCTTCTTCTTCATGCTCTGAGCAAAGACGACGTCTGTATGTTCTTGCAGGGTGTCATGTCAGCTCATCTTCATTGAAGCGCTCCCTGCGCTGGCGGGAGGCGCCCTTCTTCACAGTCTTAGGCATTGTGGTATGTTAAAGGATGAGTTTTCACAAACAGCAGTATCCAACAGGTCCTTGCTGCTGAGGATGGCAATGGATTGTGTTTTTAAAGATGGCCGCCGTGCTCCATCCTGTTCCTGTGTGATGACGCTACTTCTGGTTCCCCTTGTTTATGGTGACTGTTATTAGAGGTGACCGCTATTAGCGGTGGCCGCTAATGCCGCATTGGTTCATGCCGGTAGTGCAATCTGCGCTTTACATGATGGCGCTAAGGGCCTTTTTCGGGCATTTTATGGCGTGGCGGTGATGCCCTTAAGGGCATGGCGCAAAGCTTGTGCCCGCAAAGTTGTAATAACCCTCTATTAGCGGAATCGTGACTACACTGACACGTTATTTTCTCCATGTCGGTAAGGACAGTTACTTACCTCCAAACTCGGAAGGACCCCTATTATCTGTTTAGAGGGCCACCGTCATAATTCTAACTTACTAAACTTTCAAGATGGGTCTCTGCATTTCATCTTCCGTGTCAAAATGCACGTGATTTCCTTGTTCCACGCATGTGATGCTGGAATTCCAGTAACAGAACATCACGTAACTGCAGAAAGCATAGTTTAATGATGCTCTGTCCTGTAGCTTTGCACCTCTCTTATTCAGTAAATGCTTACAAACGGTTCCCCTCAACGCTGCAGGGATTGTTGCTGTGTTCCAAGTATCTTGCTATGTGTACACGAGTGCACAGATGTATCGACAGGTATGCATATGTCTGTGTGTATAGTGCTTCCCGCGTCAGGCTTGCAGCCTCAGAGTACCGAAGGCAGGTGTTCTGTTATTCCAAGGCAATGGTAAGTAATGATGGGGAAAGTAAATAAAACGGTGGACAATGAAATAATGACCTTTGCTTCCATTATTCTTTTGCAGCCCCAGGCGCCTTCTTAGGCTTCCCACGTAAGAGGAATCACTGGAAGAGGACTTCCCAAGCACACTCTATGACCCAATTGAATAGATAGCTAAACCAGTAAAATAAAAGGCGTGTGCTGCTCGTTAACTGATCAGCATTTGTTTAGAGGTTCTGCCCTATCAAAATTCTAATCGATCCCTCCCATCTATAATGAGTTTTTCAGCCCAGCATTGTTAGGATGCTAATGTATGCCCCCAACGGCGCTGCTTCACTTGTGTAGCTTGTGAAGAAGTGGATGGATTAAAACGTACTTCCACAGGGCATAACACACTATCAAGGGTTCAATGAATTGCTCAGACTGCACTGCAGGAGAACAAGGGCATTCCAAGTCGCATTTCGATGCACACAGACCACATTCTGTCATGACAGATGGGAGTGCTGCATAACACACGTAACCCACACAAGCAAAGGAAGGTGCTTATGATAAGGTATGATTTGGCATTTGTAACGTGCCTAAACACAAGTGTTTCAAGGCGCGACGAGGCAAGAAAGGGGGAACAGAGGGAGGACAGAGACAGTGATCTTACTAGGCCAAGTGAAATTGAGATCGCACAAGTGCAGGGGGGTGGGGTAAAGTGCCAGGGGGCAATGCTGTACATTGGATCATACAATAACAAGAAGTGCGGCCAGCAGGTGGGTAAGTGCAGATAGCAGGTCTCCAAAAGTGCAGGTAGGGGGAATGTAGGGTTATAGATACAGACCAAAGTGCAAGGGTTGCCGGGAGGCAGTGGGGGTGTGCAACTGGGTGGGCAGGGATCTGGCCCAGAAAATCAGAGGGTAGCCATGTGACCAGTGCAGTATCAGACAGGAAATCAGCAGGGGAAAGGAAGAGAGAAGGCAGAAGCAAAGAGGATGGTCTTGAGGTGCTTCCGGAACCAAAGATGGTTCTCCTCAAGTTTCAGATGGTCTTGAGGTACTACCGGAATCAGAGATGGTTCTCCTCAAGTTTCAGAGAGGCAGGGAGGAATGAAGAGATTGATTAGGAAGGTATTTACGAAGAGAGAGTTGGAGGTATTGAGGACCAAACCCCCAGAAGACCTTGGACACAATGCAGAGGGTCTTAAACTTACTGCTTAGAAGTATTTAATAAATAGAAAGGAAGGAAACAAACCCCGAACTGTGAAAGAAATATCATACAAAAACGGACATATCAGACTCATGTTAATTCAAAGATGTTGTACAACTTGTGTATATCTAGTGGATTACTGCATGTATAGTGGTTTTATGAACAAAATGCCTCTGAATATAGCAGCTTAATGAGTTGTACAACATCTTTGAATTAACATGAGTCTGATATTTCCTTTTCTGTATGATATTTCTTTCACAGTCCGTATGGCTCAAGAAGAAGAGGTGTTATCCATGGGTGTAGGACATGGAGGGGGGGGGGACAAATTCCCCCCACAATTTTAAGTGTGGGGGATGTAATATCATTTATCCCCCCCAGAATATGTGTTTGGTGTGTCGTGCAGGGATCTGTTTTTGAAGTGGGGGGGGGCTGCTTACTATGTAAGCTGCCCTCTCCCCCCCTGGCCCCCAAAGTATGGGGGCAATACCCTGGGGGCAGATGGATGATCATCTTCCCCCAGGGAAGGGCGGCAAACAAAAAAAATGATTTTTTTTTTAAAAACGTAGTTTTGGGTGGGGTGGGTGCAGGTGGGACCACTAGCCACCAGGGACTTTTGCAAGGGGGGTGGCCCTCTCCCCCCCACCCTAAGCGGATCGGGGCCACCTAATGTAGCCCTCCCTAGGGGCAGATTTCTGCCCCTAGGAAGGGGTACATGAGATGCCCTCCATCCATTTGGGGTGGGGGGAGAGGCCACTGCAAACATTGGCAGAGCCATCCCTCCCAAGCCTGGGGCAGTACGTTTTGACCCCCCCCCCCTGGGGGCAGATGGCCACATACATGTGCCCATCTGCCCCTAGGGAAGGGCAAAACAAAAAGATATATATTATAACTTGTTTTGAGTGGGGGTGGGGGAGGGCCCACTAGACCACCAGGATTTTTTGTGTTTGAAAGGGGGTGGCTCACCCCCCCACCCTAAGTGGATGAGGGGGCACCTTATGTAGCCCTCCCTGGCGGCAGATTTCTGCCCCTAGGAAGAGGTACATGAGATGCCCCCATCCATTTGGGGTGAGGGGAGAGGCCACTGCAAATATTGGCAGAGCCACACCCCAAGCCTGGGGCAGTATGTTTTGCCCCTACCGGGGGGCAGATGGCCACACAAATGTGCCCGTCTGCCCCTAGGGAAGGGGCAAAACAAAAATAAAACAAATTATAACTTGTTTTGGGTGGGTGTGGGGGGCCACTGAACCACCATGGATGTTTTTAGTGGAAAGTGGGGTGGCCCTCTCCCCCCCACCCCAAATTGATGGGGGGCATCTCATGTAGCCCTCCCTGGGGGCAGATTGCTAGCACAATCTTCCCCTACGAAAGAGGCAAAACAAAAATAAGAAAAATGATAACTTGTTTTGGGTGGGTGTGGGGGTCACTAAACCACCATGGATGTTTTTAGTGGAAAGGGGGGTGCCCACGGGTAGCTTCTTTTCGGAAATGCATGGGGTACTCTGTTTTCCTTGGAGGCTTCGACACCCTAGGCCCAAATCTGTAGGTTGTCCACATGAGCAAAATCTGCTTTGCCGAAAGGCTTGGGGTTATCAGTGGGTTAGCCTTTTCCCTTTGCGCCGAGGTCGGTGCATCCACACATGTGAGGTACGGTTTTTGTCGGGACACCTGTGGGAGCGCGTGAAGGTAGGACATCTGTTGTTGGTGGCGTGTTTCGGTGGGTGGGCAGAGGGAAATGTATCTGAAATTTGGTGGAAAAAAACACAATTTTCAGACATTTCACTCTGGCCACCCACTGAAACAAGCCGCCAACAACACATGTCCTACCATCCTACGTTCACACAGGTGTCCTGATGAAAACGGTACCTCACATGTGTGGGTGCACCTACCTGGGCGCAAAGGGAAAAGGCTAACCCACTGGTAACGCCAGGCCTTTCGGCAGAGCAGATTTTAATCATGTGGCAACATACAGATTTGGGCTTAGGGTGTCGAAGCCACCAAGGATAACAGGGAACCCCATGCATTTCCAAAAAGAGGACACCCATGGGAATCCACAGAGGTCTGACTTGTGCGTATCGCCCCAGAATGTATTACCCACAAACCCCGGCAAAGTCTGAAATTTTGTGAAAAAACTACAATATTCAGACATTTCACTCTTGCCACCCACGGAAACACACCGCCAACACCACATGTCCTACCTTGCCGCGTTCCCACATGTGTCCCGACATAAACGGTACCTCACATGTGTGGCTGCACCTACCTGGGCACAAAGGTAAAAGGCTAAACCACTGGTAACCCCCAAGGGTTTGGGGAAACAACCTACAGATTTGGGCCTAGGGTGTCGAAGCCACGAAGGAAAACCGGGTACCCCATACATTTCCGAAAAGAAGACACCCGTGGGAATCCACAGAGGTCTGAATTGTGCGAATCGCCCCAGAATGTATTACCCACAATCCCAGACAAAGTGAAAATTGTGTTTTTTCCACTAAATTTCAGACTTTGTCAGGTATTGTGGGTCATAAATTATGAGGCGATTCGCGCAAGTCAGACCTCTGTGGATTCCCACGGGTGTCTTCTTCTTATAGAAATGCATGGGGTTCCCTGTTTTCCTTCGTGGCTTTGACACCCTAGGCCCAAATCTGTAGGTTGTCCACATGAGCAAAATTCCTGAAAATCTGATGTGCGAAAAGACTTGGGGTTACCAGTGTTTTAGGCTTTTCCCTTTGCACCCAGGTAGGTGCACCCACACATGTGAGGTACCGTTTTTGTCGGGAAACCTGTGGGAATGGGGGAAGGTTGGCCACGTGTTGTTGGCTGCGTGTTTCGGTGGGTGACCAGAGTGAAATCTGTGGGAATTGTGGGTTTTTTTCTGTCATTTTCCCGATTTCCCCCCAAACTATGGAATCTTTCCCTACATAGTTGTTGCCTGACCTGAGCAAACCACCCCTTCCTAAACTTGGAATATTGTCTACTTTACAGAAATGTATGCTTTTCTGGCTCCCCATTCACCTTTCCTACCCTTTTCTTCCTTTCTGTCCACGCATGTCCTTTTGGACAAAAAACGCCAAAATCTCCTACCTCTCACAAAACAGCTGATTAGCATATCGAAATATGTTATTTTGGTTTCCACTTAATCTGTTCTTGTAAGCCTGGAAAATGGTGAATCCAGCCCAGCAAACCATTTGTTCCTAGCTCTTACAAGGAAAACACCACAGGCTTCTTTGAAAAACATTTTATTGGCATTTTCTGAAAAAAAACAAATGTTCTCCTTTTTGGTTATTTTCTCTCACCCCCCTACAGCAAACTAGGATTCCTGGGTGGCGTTACAACCGCCTACACCTGGGAAAAAAGCGGCCAAGTTTGGCCGAGATATCTCATGTAACAAAGAAGTTACAAGGGATTGAATGGCGACATACCAAAATCAACAAAAAAGTCCTTGGCACTGGGGGAAATAACCATGGCAGTTAAGGGGTTAAGACAGTAAAGCCCCAGAGGAGATATCATTTGTAAAATAGCTCAGTTAGTTAATTCTCCAAATGCAGATTGTGCACAGGAATATGTAACACCTGTGTTCAGCACCTGGCTTAATCTTCCGGTGGGATAATAGAGTGAATGCATTCAGCTTCCGATGCAACACAGCATTTTCCAGGTCAATTGGTTCAGTAAAAGTGGTGGAAAACACTATTACTGTCAACTTTCTAATTGGCCAGATTTTCGTGCATTTTCTGGGTGGAGTTCGGGAGCCGAGTGGACACACCAGGACCCCCTGTATTTCCCGCTCCACCAGACAAATGCGGCCTTTCTGCCAGCATGGATTCTCATGCTGGAAATAAGGAAAGGGATTCCTCTGGGATCTGCTTGGAAATGAAACCTGGTAAAAGCGTGCGGAGTCAGAGGAAGCCATTGTCAATTCTGCCAGCAATCTCTAATTGCGTGAGGTATTTACACTCTTCCAAAGTGAAAAAGCAATGTGATTTCACCTGCCTTTTACGCTAAAATCTTCAATTTTGTCGCAGAAAAGTAAAAACGTGCGCCAATGGAAGTGGTCCACGCCATGCAGTTTACTTTGCGCCTTGATGCTTAGGGGTTTTGCGTGATGCTACACATGTAATAAATAATAAATACATTTAACATGACCCCAGATAAATGCCAATTCGTGATCAGAATGAGTGAGCATGGCATGTTGCTGGCAAGAGGGTGTCCTGTGCTTCTTGAGTGCGTTGGCAAATGCCCTTAATTGCCATCTCGCATTAAGTAGGTGCTTAAACCTATCAGTGTGGATTGCGCAATAATACGTCGACAGAGGTATTTCAAATGGCCAATTTCGCTGTTTGGGTGACTTTGTCAAAATGGGAGAATGTTGCCCAGCATGTGCCACTTTCTCTGCAGAGTGAATTTTGCCCACCCCGAGGAAGAAGTGTGAAAAACCTACAAGGGCACTGTGCCCTGCTCTTTCTGTGTGTGTCTTCCCCACAGGGCGACAGATGCTGACTCAGACATGAGTAAGTCTCAGGTGGCAAGCCTGTACCCTAGTTGATGTGGCAAAGGATTCCAGACTTCTGAGGCTGATAACATTAGTAGCATTGAGTTACATGCCACCTGACAGGTATGTGCGATAGAGTTACAAAGCAGAGCTGTTATTGGGCTAAAGCAGGAGGCAATGTCTGCCCACCCTCAAAGGGTACGTACAACCAAAAGTAATAGGCCCCTCCCCCATCATGGCTGTGGGGCCAGGCTCCAAACCAGGACAAGAATGCCCTCCAATCATCCATGCCCACGAGTAGGGTACCCCTCGTGCTCCAGGAACCATGTTGAGCAACCTCTGTGCTTTCCAGGTGATACGTTATTTAAAGCCAGAAGTCTAAAAGGTAATCGCTTAATTGCAGCTGGAAATTAGCTCCTGGCGTGATCAAAATGTCTTAACCAAGTGTGACATCATCCCCTTCATTTATAAGCAATATGTGTGTTCTCGCGTTTCTTCATCCACTGAATTACTGTTAGAAACAAAGGCAAGAGTTGTGTCTCTTGTGTAGGCATTAGGAAGGCAGTTGCCAGCCTCTGGCATAATATGCCATGTTCTTCCAATATTGGCTAGCTGTTTCCCTCTTATGGCCAGGTAGAACCATCAAGGCAGTGACTGGCAAATGCATTTCCCCTGCAGACAGAAAAGCGTAAATAAGAGGCCAATTCAAGACACAGAACAAATAGAAGTTAAGACAGACTGCAGCTGCCATTGCTGTGTTAGGGAGAATATGTTGAGTGTTCAAGCAAGGAGGTATGTATTAAGCAAGCAAGCAGTGAGACAAGGGAGAGGCAAAGAAAGGCCAGAGGGGCTATTTGAATAATGTAACAGGGCAGAGGACCCATGCTCTGCCATCATAGTAACATATGAGAGAATCAAATAGATCAGGCTTTGCAGGAAATGTTAAACGAGAAAGGAACAGAGTCCAGCTCTGCATTCAGAATAACAAAAGCAAAGAAAGGCTAGGCTCTGAAGCCAGCATGAGATGGAATAAGAGGGACCATACTCATCATGAGAGGCTGGCCCGGCCCTCGCAGGGGCGCTAGAGTGCCAGCCTACACAGCGGGATGCCCCTCTGGCCACCCCCCTGGGCCCTGGGTCAGAATACACACCACCTACTAGGCATCCCCCGGGTCGGACACATCTGGCTGCAGACCTGGGTAGTGCTTATAAGGGGGTGGGCTTGTGATCGCTCATCCTCCTTGTTTGCTGTACCCTCCCGGAGGACAGTCAAAGCAGCAACATCACACGTCTGGTCCCTCTGCTCCCATAACAGGGCTTACTCAGAGGTACAAACAAGATTTCCTCTTTCTTTGAAACCCCCATCTTTCCATTCCAAGAGACACACACACGTCACCTTTCCCCACACAAAAAAAGTAGCAACTTGCAGTTGGTAGAAAAGGCTTCACAATTCCTTTATTTGGCAGGAGTCCACTTACAGGTGATCTGCCTCTTAACGAGCTGGCGTCCTAGCTGTGGCCCACTGGAAGTGATTGTTATTTCCTCTCTCTTACCATGAGCTCGTAGTCAGATGAAAAATCCAGAAATGCAACATACAAAGACATGTTCTTTGCTGCTGCATCCTTTAATTTTCTTCTGTTTTCTTTTCTTCTTTTCTCTTGTTTTATGCAGTGATATTTGTAATTTAATACGTACTGCTATTTTAATTCTAATTGTGTGAAAAGTCGAGTTCTTTGATTAAAACACAATAAATAAATAGATAAATAAATAAAGCAAAGTCCCCCAGATGTCCCCTGTGCCCCCCAGATTTTATGTGTCTCCTACGCCCCTGGTGTTATCCTCGAAACACGTCAGCCATAGAAAACAGACTTGCTAAATAGTTTTGCCTGTTATTGTCTAACATTAAAAACTCTTTGCTCATTTATATAAAAAATGAATAGATATTGTTTCTTTGATTAACTATCCAAGATTAGAATGTGAAAAGTCTGATAGGAAACCATTTTGACTGTTTCTTCCAGCATCTGAAAGTGTGCAGGGGACGGGAGGATACTACCTATGGATCTTCTTTTCTTTTCTATATTTGGCAGGTCACACTTTTTCTAAGTTAACTAAACGTTTGTGGCTATTCTCAATACAAGCTGCTGTAAAATGCACCATCACACTTGCACAGGTAAGAATAATGTGCCATCATTAGTACCTAAATCCTCATTCTTTTTAGGTCATGTGTGTGTGGCTTTGGACAGTAAATTACACATTTTTGAAGTCATTTTTCCAAAATGTTTCTGGGGAGAAAACACCCCCACACCCTATGATGTGGGTTGGGCGTACTTGCTTGCCGCGCTTGCCCGCTTCCAAATCCGCACTGCTAAATGTATGCCCCAACACCTTTCAAAGTCACCAGCCACCACTGGGAGGGGGACAGGACATGTGGGAGCTCTAGCAAAATCCCATACCCCTGGCAACCCGCATGTGCCCTCTGGCACTGTCTTTCCGACCCCTGGGTGTGGGGGACTTGGATTTAAAAAAAATATAATTTATTCTTGAAATCACTCTGACTTCAAAAGGAAATTATTTCTGTTTCGGTTTTGCGAAACTGAAATAATTTCTTTTTGAAGTCAGTGGGAGTGACTTCAAAAATGCATTGTTTCATTTTGAATTCCAAGCCACCAGCACCCCAGAAAATAGATTGCTCTGGTTCATGCACCCTGTTGACAGGGACCAGACCTGGTTCTTCTCGTGCGTGCTGGAGCATGGGAGCCAGAGATATCCCTGCGGAGGAGGAGCTGGTGAAATGGATTCTGAAAGGTGAGGACAGTGTGTGAGAGAGAGAGCGAGAGAGAGAGTGTTACATGATGTATGTGTGTGTATATAATGTTGTGTGTGTGTACATAATGTTTATGTGGCTGGGCGTGCTTGTATGAGTGAATGGTGAATGAGTACATGTAAAAAGGAGCAAGTGGTGTATGTGTGCTTTTGTTAAATACCTGGATTACTTACAGAACATGTTTATTATTCCTACTGCCACTCTTCCTAATCCCACTACTTGCTTATGAAGCACCTTGCCTCATAGGAGGGTAGTAGGAAGCTGAGCCCTTCTCCTCACCTACACACCAACACACGTACAATATGGAGGTGGTCAATAGAAGAAGAACAATGAGGCGCCTACTTAGGCAGATCAAAAATAATTATGATTTTGTATGATCTATCTAAAGAGTTGAATATGAAGAAAGTATATCAGGGATATGAAAACTGGTTACGCTCATCTAGAGAGAGAGTAACAGTGAAGGGTAGTTGAGTGGGCACTGCTTCCTTTCTTATTGTCTTTGTAGTATTTATAGTTTCAAACAGGTAATCCTCTGCTTTCATGGGGTGCAGCCCACAAGTGTGCGCCACCGTGTAAGGCACAATAAATGAACGGGAAAAAAGAGACCTAGGCTAATTAGCCATCGATGTGGGCCGCACACGCTTATACCAACTCGGAGTTATTTTCTATTCTTTCAATACTTATCATGTAAAGAAGAGTAATGATAATAATAATAGCTCTCTTCTCTTTCTGTTGCAGAAAACATGTTTTAATCTCTCAAAAAAATCTCAATTGTGCCTGTCTGGCCAATGCATTTTGGACTGAGTGTCTTTCGTCAGTGCATAGCCTGATCAAGTAAGTCATTAACACGTGATTATGCATTAATAATCCAAGCAAGAATAATTAAACAAGGCGTAATTCATGGCAATCACATGTGTATATACAAAACATTGTGATAATGAGCAGGGTACCCACAAGACAAACACATGACCTGCAGTGAAAAAAACACATACAAAGCAAACAAAAAGAGACCATTAGTCAAACGTTGCGGCCATCTTGAGAAGGTTTGTATGTGTGAGGCTGATGTTAGTCTAATATGTGTCTGATAAAACTGTATTGTTTTTATCTCATCAACAATGCATACTGTAGCTAAACATTGCTGATTGTCTTGGCAGGTGTGGATATCAATGCACGTTCCTGTGTGTTATTGATCCAGTTGTGCTTTACTAAAATGGGAGGATTCCTTTAAACTCATCGATAGTGTGTGTTAGATCCGAGTACTGCTGATCATTTTACCAAGTATAGGTGCCTGCATTCGTACCTGTATATTATTGATCCAATTGTGTTTGGCTGGATAAAAGCTAGAGCTCATCACCTTCAATTGGACTCTGAAACCATGCTGGTGGCATTGGCACAAAGTAATTCAAAATATTTCTGGTCCCTGATTAATATCACCCGAAATAGTAAAGGGGGTAGGCTCGTAAATGCTGTGACAGAGGAGGCCTGGGTACAGCCCTTTGAAACACTCTATGCCTTGTCCCATCAGCAGGCTACCCCCGGGATGAGTGAGGTAGATTTCTATGGCCCTCCGTTTGACATTGGCCTTTCCTTGATCAAGTTAATGGACCTAATGGGGAGAATCAGCAATTCGTGGGCCACGTGTCCAAATGGGCTCTCGAATCGACTCTTTAAAACATATCCTTCACTTTGGGCTGAAATGCTATACATTCTATTCTCAGACATTATGAAAACAGACTTGGGACAGCACCCATATTATACCAATATTTAAGAGGGGCGAAAGAGAAAATCCCAGCAATTACCGCCCAATCACAATTCTCGATGCAGATTCAAAAATCTTCTCCTGTCTTTTGCTGGAGCACCTAGGAGTCCTGGGCCACGAGTCAGAATTTAATGTCCAAATGGCAAACGTGATTCAGAGAGGGGATGGGACCCGAACTGAATGGTATGTTACTGAAATGCATTCAGTTTCTAGCTTGGTCAAAAGGGAGTAACCCAGTATATTTTGCCTCAATTGATCTTGCAGCTGCTTTTGATGTGATCAACCTGGCATTGCTATGGTCTAGGTTCCAGAAATGGGGTATCCCTCTGGGTCTTTTAAGATTGATAGTCGCTGTTCATTGCCGCTCCACCATACAAGTTAGCCTAAACCAGCAAAACTCTCTTTCGCGCCCAATAAGAACTTATAGAGGCATGATGCAGGGTTTCATTTTAGAGAATGGTGTGTTAATAAATAAAGGTCATCAATGATAAAGCAGGCATGATATGTATTAGTGGCTAGACTGGCATTTTGGTACAGCCAGTCTAGTCATTTCTTACTGTGGCATGACATTTGTCCTGTGCATCTAAAATAAAGTAATCATGATAAGTGTTATTACCTGTCCAGCCTGGTATTTGGGTGCAGCTAGTATTGCCTCTTCTTTCTTTGTCATGACATATTTTCTGGGCATGCATAATGCAGTAAGTATCAGAAGTGTTATTACGTAGCTAGACTAACATTTTGATGCAGCTAATCTAGCAATTTCTTACCGTGGCTTGACATTTTGTATTGGGTATCTCTGAGAAAGCAATCATAAATGTAATGACCTAAATTGGGATTTGGGTGGAGCCAGTCTAGCCTTTCCTTACTATAGCCTGGTATATTTTTCTGGGCGTCTATGATAAAGTAAGCATGATAAGTGTTATTATGTGGCTAGCTTGTCATTTTTGTGTAACCCATCAAGGTATGTCTTACTGTGGCATGGCATTTTTTACTGTGCATCATCAAGGCTACAGCAAGCATGGTAAGTGTCATTACGTGTCTAGCCAACATTGCACAGACAGTTTTGACATGTTTCTTTTTGTGGCATTGTATTTTTGACCGCAAAGCAGTAAGATAACTCAGCGGGTCAAGCGCTTGCTGCTGTGATCTATGTGTGATCTACAGGTTTGAATCCCGGCAAAGCCAACTCAGCTTTTCATTCTTACGAGTTTGATAAATGAGTATCAACTTTGGCTGGAATGATAATCGTATTTAAATATGTGCTAAGAATAGTGCTTTGGCAAAAGCGCTATATAAATAACAAATCATTATCATGAATCAAAGCATTAATGCTCCTGTGCATTGTTGGTGACTTGCATCTATTGGATTTCCACTTATCATATAATGATGATACCTGATGTGCAACTATAACTGGAATAATATGGAAGTAACTGACCATGCAATGCTGAAGTGGCATATCTATGGCAGTGCTGTGGCCCTTGTTGAGTCTATTGGGTCTACCCCTATCATACCATTACCCCCATCAAGGGCATAGGAAGGCAGCACCCTTGTTAAAATTTGGTTGGTTTCTAAAATATTCTTTTCTGCTATTCTGCCTATTTGGTATTTTAAAAATTGTACATTTATGTACTCTTCTTGATGCCTGCAAGCCGCTTCCGGTTATGTCACCAGGGTTAAAGAGGAACTGATGCCATCAAGGTCAAAGGTCTTTTCACATAACTTCCTGTGGTGTCAGTGTGTGATGTCACTTCTGCTACCCCAAGCATTTTGGTGAGTCAACATCACTGGTGGCCACTGTAATGAAAGGACTGCCTTTGAACTACCAGTTCCCATCTGAAACCCCAGGGAGTGTTCCTGTTCCATGGAGGATGTGACAAGCTTTCTCAGGGGGGATCAACTAGAAGGTTTTCTAGGTTGACCCGCATGTTGTGGGTACAGCCAATCCAGACAGCTGGATACACACTTGGCCCTGTCTTGAATAAAGTTCTGCTGACCAAGCTGACAATAAAATGACATCAATTGCTCGTGGTTGTTGAAATGTGTAATCCCAGTAGCCACCATGTCAAAACAAGACATAGCTTATATTTACATTTATCAACTGCCACAATCTCCTGTGGCACACAATTATGATTTTGTTAGCATGAGTTCCATACAGTTAAAAAGCGCCTCTGTCTTTTGGAACTTTGGGTACCAGCAGCTCTGTTCAGGAATGCATGTTACCTTTTAACCTGCCCTGTTGGCACTGCAAGACAGTAGACAGCCACAGCAAAAGTACGTGAGTACACTTTTCATTTTGGCATGGAGCATTATGAAAGTGGGGTCTGAATGGCTGAGCACACATAGAGAATCTTATCAGCATCATTTTATTGCTAAAAATAAAAAGAAGCTCAGGCTCCCTCCCCCTCTTAGATCGCATTCCATCAATGATCACTTAGATATAGGGCGGTTGCCAGTCCAAAGAGGAGGGGTCCTACGTCACCTGTTGTTTTTTTCCATTGAGTCTTTTGCCGAAAAATATTGGCCAAAAAATCTATTGAAAAATATGTGGGGGGTTAGGGGATAAGGGCATATACGGGTTAGGGGGTGCACAGGGAATAAATAAAAGAGGAGGGTGGGCATGGGGGGAGGGCCTCCCAAATAAAAAAATAAGTTTCTCCCACCAAAAGATTTCAGCAAAAAACTCAGCAAAAGAAATGGGGATTGAATGAACACCAAGAGGAGGTATATCTAACCATCTGTTACCATAAAAGTGGGAAGTATGAATGTTTTCGCTTTTTTTAAAATTAGGATACCTTACTGTTGTGCTTTATATATTAATGGAAGCTCACTACTTAGTCAGCAAAAGTTAATTTTTATTTAGTAACTTTTTAAGTAGTTTACTTTTTATTTAAGCTTCATTTTAAGGATAGTATTTATTTTTCTGACTTTTTAGGGTTGATTTTCAACTGCATCTAATTTCTTAATAAGTTTTCTTTGTGTTATCTTTATTTTGTTAAAGAAATGGCAGAGCAGAAGGATCTGGAATATACGTCATCAATGAGCGTACCGGTAGGATAGCTCAGGGGTAACGTGCTAACCTTGGAAGCAAGACGACACGCAGCACCACAGGTTTGATCCCCGGGTCCATACTTAGAAACCTCTGGGAATTAAGCGCGTTATAAATAACCTATCATACCCATAATATTGATGTGGAGGGCAGCAAAATGCAGTTGAGAAGCTGCTCTGCTATTCAGAATACTCAGAGGTTCGTCAATGATATTTTGACCACTTGTTGAGGTGGACAGATTATCTTCTTCTAGTAGCTGCTGCTGCTACCGGAGGTTTAGTGGGACTGGTGGGGTTGTTGGTTGGGCTTGTGATGTGAGGAGATGGTAGGATTGTGGCAGCAACAGCCACCACTACAGCAGAGTCAGCGGTCGCTTGGATGCATGGGTGCAGGGAGGTCAACCCATTACATTACGTGCTAGGTGAAAGTTGGCATGAGGTGGCATTTGTAGTCAGCACTGCGCCTATAGATAAGAACAAAAAAAGTATATGTTTGTAGGTATTTGTGCATTCATATGTTGTCTTCTGTGCCTCTCCTCTACCATATAGAGAGCAGAAGTACAGACACCTCCCTGCGGTCTTTACACTGGTGGCAGCGGTGGGATGCTTATGGTTTTAAGAATCAGTGTATAACCGTGCCACTTACAAAATATCAGCACTTTGTTAAATTGAGGTTTAGTTGGGTACAAGATAACTGCATTACAAGCAATGGAGTTTATTGCAAATGGTAAATTGACTAGGATACGCTTAGAGACTCTCCAGAGTGCGTGTGAAGCCAGAGAGTTAGACTTTGTGGATAAGTCTAGGGCTGAGCTTATAGCTGCCCTGCTGGACTACCAGACTGATGGTGAAACTCTTGAAGGGGTTAATGCAACCAATGAGGACTCTGCCCCTGGGGTTTTTGCTGAATCTGATTCTGGGAATGCCACCATTCCTGCTGCCTCTCTTCCGAACCCCAGTACTGCTCTTCAGGGGGAAGCCCTGAAGATTGAACTTTTAAAATTGGAGCTACAACGGGAACAGTTAGCCTTTCAAAACAAAGAGTTGGCAACAGAAGCTGAGTTGAAGAAAGAGGAGTTGGCACAGCAAGTGATACTCAAAGATAGGGACACTGAGCACCAGAGAATCCAGCTAGATAAAGCTAGAGTGGAGACTTCAGCCAAACCAGTTGAGTGGCAGGTCCCCAGCAACCATGTTTTTGAAAGATTTGGTTGGTGTGTTTGTGGAGTGTTCTGATATCCTCCAATTGATAGAAGCGTTTGAAATGGCTTGTGCAATTCATGATGTTGATAAAAGAGATTGGGCTAAGTGTTTGTTAAGCAGAGTGCCTCAGACTGGATATGACTGTATTCTGAAACTGAGTGTGGAAGAAAGTGGTCAGTATGAGTGCATGAAGTCTGCTTTGATAACCAAGTTTAGTAAGACACCTACTCAATACCTTAAAAGGTTCAGGGAATTTAAGAAAAGAGAGAATGTGTCTTGGGTTGACTGGGTGAGTGCTGCACACATGTACATGATGGGGTGGATCGATGGTTACAAAGTGAAAACGTTTGTTAAATTCTCCCACCTGTTGTTTTTTGAGCATTTTTCTGAAGCCTGTTCACCAGAGCTGCGTCAGTATGTTGCTGACCAGAACATTTTGGATCCCTTTAAGCTGGCCAGGCTAGCTGACAAGTGGGTCTCCCACCGGGTGTCCCCTAAGGACTCCATTGGGAAGGACAAGGAAAAAGAAAAGGGGACCTCTCAGAAAGCTGAGGAGTCCCAGAAGCAATCACAGTCAAGTAAACCAAAACCTTCCTCTCCTAAGACCCAAAGATCTAGAGTGGATAAGTCATCTGTGGGTGGGAACAAGAGTAGTGGTCCACCTGCTGCAAGGCTCTGAGTGGTTCCAGTACTGTACCCTGCATTCCTGGCACTTGTTGGGACTGTGGGGCTCTGGATCACAAGAGAGGCGACTCCAAGTGTAAAGGTAAGGCACTTGGAGTACAGGCTGTCAGCCTGAGCTACCCTTACCCCATGTCTGAGGTGGATGCCACTGTCCTCCATTCCTCTACAGGGATCACCTTCGGTGTCCCTGTTGAGATTTCCTTGGGGCTTGGGACCAGTACGCAGAAGTACTGGTGACTATCGTAGACAACACCCGTAGGTTTTTGAGAAGTGTCCTCTTGAATGGCCAGCCTTCTACTAGCTTGAGAGACACTTGGGCAAGCATGACAGTGGTGGACAGGCCCCTGCTCAAGCCAGATGACTATGTAGGTGTTCCTCTGAGAACCACCAGGTTAGCTGGTGGGCTCCCCAAATTATCACCTGTAGCCTTAGCCACACTCATGATTGGAGACAAGACAGCAAAGCTGCCTGTCCTGGTTTAGGACAATGTCCCTGCTAACATTCTGATAGGTAATGATCTAGTAGAGTTGGGGTTGATCTCTGATGGTCTCCCCCTGACTGTTGCTGCAGTCACTAGGTCACAGGTGACACAGGGTCTGGCTGCGAGTCAGGTCCCCGAGCCAAAGGCAAGGCCTAAGGCAAGAAGACGGAAGAACAAGAAGGCCATCTCTGTGAAGGGGGCTCCTTCTGTTCCTGCTGTTCCGACAGCACCCATTGGGATCCATTCTCCGGACGGGCTGGGTCCAGTGGAAAACCCAAACTCAACTCCCGAAGAAGAAGAGGCAGAAGGCTCTCCTGCAGGTGAGGTTCTCAACCTCCGAGTTGAGAACCACCCAGACCACCCTGACCTTCAATGCCTGTTGGCTCAAGGGGGACCCTCCCGTGTGGACTTCTGTAAGGGACAGAGAGAGTGCCACTCTCTCGAGGGTCTGAGGAAACAGGCCCTGTCCCAGGCACAAGGAGAAGTACCTAGGACATTCCAGATTTATTGGGAGGGTGAGCTCCTTGTTAGTGAGCCCACTAAGCCTGAACCTGGTGCCCTCAAGAGGTTGGTGGTACCCCAGGTTTACAGGCCCTTCCTGCTGCAGTTGGCACATGTGGTGCCCTTAGCTGGTCATCTTGGTACCAAGAAGACTAAGCATAGGCTCTCTGCCCATTTCTACTGGCCCCGGATGGGAGTAGAAGTGGAGTCCCACTGCAGGACCTGCCCAACTTTTCAGTTGTCTGGCTAGACTGGAGGCAGTGTCATTGCCCCACTGCAGCCGTTGCCAGTGGTTGGCACACCATTTGAGAGGGTGGGCATTGACATTGTCGGTCCCCTTGACCCTCCCACTTAAGGTGGACATCGGTTCATCCTGGTCTTGGTTGATCATGCAACCAGGTACCCTGAGGCTACACCCCTTCGGACTGTTACTGCCAAGGTGGTTGCCAGGGCTCTCCTGGGCATTTTTACCCGTGTTGGATTCCCTAACGAGGTTGTCTCAGACAGATGATCCAACTTCATGTCTAGTTACAAGAAAACCATGTGGAAAGAGTGCGGGGTAACCTACAAGTTCTCCACCTCTTACCATCCCCAGACCAATGGTCTGGTTGATTCAATAAAACTCTCAAGGGCATGCTAGGCCTTTGGAAGAGCCCCTAAGGAGGAAATGGGATCTCCTCCTGCCATGCCTGCTGTTCGCTTACAGAGAGGTACCTCAAGAGGGTGTTGGTTTCAGCCCCTTTGAGTTACTCTTTGGACATCCAGTGAGGGGGCCCCTTGCCTTGATCAGAGAAGGTTTGGAGGCCACCCCTCCAGGTCGCGCCAAGCAAGTGGGGGACTATGTGTTAGGCCTCAGACGGAGGATGACACAGATGATGGGTCAGGCGACAGCGAATCTCAAGGCCAGCCAGGAATTGAATAAGTACTGGCATGACCTTAAAGCATCGCAAGTGGATTGGACTCTGGGACAGGAAATCCTTGTGATGGAGCCTACCAAGCCTAGAGCTTTGGCAGACAAGTGGACTGGACCCTTCAGGATCATCTCCAGGATGGATGAAGTCAGTTAATAATGGGAGCCCCTGGGGTAGCCCCTTAGGTATTCCATGTTAACAGGCTCGAGCCTTATCACAGGCGAGCAGAAGTCTCATGTCTCATGTCTCTTGCTAGCTTCAGAGCAAGAAGAGGATGAGAGTGAGCTCCTTCCTGATTTGCTGCATAGCAACCCTCAGGATGGCTCAGTGGAGGGAGTACATCTCTCTCCAGATCTGACGACAGAGCAGCAGAGGGCCTGCAGGGCTTTGCTCCGGCAGTATGCCTCTCTGTTTTCACTGACTCCAGGCCTTACACTGTGGTGTAGGCACGAAATTGACACTGGTGACAGTGTGCCTGTCAAAAGCAGGTGCTACCGTATGTTAGATACTGTTAAGAACCACATCCAGGCTGAGGTCACCAAGATGTTGGATCTGGGTGTTATTGAACCCTCAAGCAGTGCCTGGTCCAGTCCCGTGGTCCTTGTCCCCAAGGCAAGTTCCCAGGCAGGTGCCAAGGATTGGAGGTTCTCTGTGGACTACCGAGGAGTCAATGGCGTCACCAAAACTGACGCGCACCCATTGCCCAGGGCTGATGAGCTCGTGGACACCATAGGTGCTACCAAAATTGTAAGCACCTTTAACCTTACCTCAGGCTATTGGCAAATAGCTCTGACGGACCATGCCAAGGAAAAGACGGCCTTCTCAACACCTGAGGGACTCTACCAGTTTAGGGTCATGCCTTTTGGGTTGAAGAATGCCCCTGTCACCTTCCAGAGATTGCTCAATCATGCGCTCAGTGGGCTGGAGGCCTTTTGTGTGGCTTACTCAGACGACATTGCTGTCTACAGTTCCACCTGGGAAGAGCATTTGACACATCTGGATAAGGTGTTGCAGGCCTTCAAAAGGGCCAAAGACTTGGTTACCTCCCTCCAAAAAATCCAGCACACCTTGGAAACAACTACCAGGATGTTTTTGTGAAGACCTAACTCTGGTTCATTATTCACAGTTTCACGGTTTATGTGTTCTTTTGATCATAATTGCTGATCAATTGCCCTGCTCTTATGTATATGTACTAGCAAATTCATGACCATGTACAAATAACTTGAATTGTGTCTGTAACTTGCTTTTAGTTTTGTTCTGTTTTCAATATGTTTGCCAACTTTTAGGCAAGTGTTGTTCGAAAAAACTATTAAATACTCTGGGAAACTGAACCCATATCCCTTTTCTTTGACAACAGCTAAATAAACAAGCTAACAGTCAATCTTGATATTCTTTTTGTATTCATATCTCTACTAATCATGAGTATACAGTCCTTCTGATACTTAGCATGTTAAATGAGATAACCTTTGCAGCAAATAAAAATGCAGTGGTATATTGATGTAAATGTATGTGGCTGGATGCCACCCTTTTGTTTCAAAAAGCAGGCCTTCAAAAGGGCTAACCTCACAATCAAGGCCACCATGTACCAGATAGCTCAAGGGAAAGTCAATTATATTGGTCATGAGGAAGGAGAGGGTCAAATCCAACCTCTCCCCAGTAAAGTACAGGATGTACAGGACTGGCAGACTCCCACTACTCAAACCCAGGTGAGAGCATTTTTTGGGCCTCACTGGGTATTATCGCAATTTCAGGGCAGACTATGGAACCATAGCTGCACCCCTGACAACTCTGACTTCACCCAAGCAGCCTAGGAAGGTTAATTGGACTGAAGAATGTCAGAGGGCCTTTGATGGCTTGAAAGAAAGTCTGTGTAGGGCACCTGTGTTGTGTGCGCCTGATTACAGACAACCCTTTATCGTCCAGACGGATGCCTGCAACACCGGAATTGGAGCTGTCTTGTCCCAATTAGATGACAAAGGGTGGGAACATCCTATCATATTCATCAGTAGACAACTTAAGGGTAGAGAACATAGGTGGGCTACTGCTGAAAAGGAATGTTTTGGCATAGTTTGGAGCCTTGGGCATTTTAGGCCCTACCTTACAGGGTGTACCTTCAAGGTCCAAACAGATCATAAGCCCCTGAAGTGGCTTATGCAGATGAAGGGTGAGAACCCGAAATTGCTCAGGTGGTCCATTAGCCTGCAAGGGCTAGACTTCACCATAGAGCATAGACCAGGGAAGAGTCACGATAATGCAGATGGCCTTTCCAGAAGGTATGTTGACCATCTGGATGAGGGTGTCTATCTCGTGGGAGATTAGGCACCCTAACCTCAGTCTGGGGGGGGCGACTGTGATGCTGGAAATGCATTGGAGGGACAGGGCCTCCCTGTCCTTGTCCTGTAGTCCTTTTTCATTTGTGTTCTGTATTGTTTTCTGCCCAGGACTCCATGTGGGACTCCTGGAAGTGCAGCTCTTCCTGTTTTTAGTTTAGTTTAGTTTATTTTATTTATTTATACCGCGCGCCGAACCCTGAGGTAACTGGGGGCCGGAGACTTAGAGCACGTTACAGCAGGAATATACACATACAGCATAACATTACATATAACGTAAGTAGCATAAGACCTGGTTACAGAGTGGTCTAGGCATGCACAAATGACATAACATCATTAGTTAGTGGGGGCACGCAAGCCAGGACTTCATTTTTGCTCTGAACGTCCAGAAGGATGGTTCAGCTCTAAGGTTCATGGGTAAGGCATTCCACAGTTTGGCCACTAGGACTGGGAAGCTGGAGCCACCCACTTTTTTTAGGGAGAATGAGGGGATGGAGAGGCAGTGGGAGTTTGACGTTCTTGTAGGTCTGGTTGATGTGTGTTTGTTGAACTTGACTGCAGGGTACTTGGGGGCATAATTGGATAGGCATTTGTGGACTATCACAAGAGATCTTAAGGTGATTTGGTCTCTAATCGGGAGCCAGTGGGCATCTTTCCTGTGGCTGGATATGTGAGAGTGCCGCGGGATGCTCAAGGCCGCTCTCAAGGCGTTGTTCTGAAGCACTTGTAGTTTGTTAAGGTTACGCTCTGAGGTGCCAAGGAAGAGAGTGTTACAGTAGTCAATTTTCGAGAGCACAAGTACTCTGGCTAGAATGATACAGCTGGCCGGTGAGAGGAAGGCTTTGCGTGCATTAATGAACTTGTTGGTGTAGGCTGTAGAGGAGGCTGTTGCGTTAACTTGTTTTTTGAGCGAGAGGGTGGAGTCCAAGTAAACCCCTAAGGTTTTGATTTCTGAGGCCACTGAGATTGTATTGCCGTCTATGTTGAAGGAGGTGTAACAGGGGTCCAGTTTGTTTAGCCGGGGTTGGGAGCCGAGAGGCAGGAGCTCCGTTTTCTCGTAGCTAAGGCAAAGGCCATGTTCTGCCATCCAAGCTTGGATTTCCAGATAGAGGTTGTTTATCCGTGCGGAATCCTCTACATAGCATCCTGAGAGGGGGGATAAGAACCTGGGTGTCGTCAGCATAATTGGTATATGTGACACCCAGGTGGTCCCAGGCGGTCGAACAGTAGCTTTGTGAAGATATTGTATAAGGTTGGCGAGATGCACAAATCTTGTGGGACACTGCAAAGGATGGAGATGGGGAGGGCTGAGGCCCCAAGCGAGAGGAACGATTGGACCCATGCGGTCGCCTGACTGGAAAAAGCAGCTGAGGCCGCCAGATGTTCCGTGAGGATCTGGTGGTCTACGAGTTCAAAGGCTGCCAAGAGGTCGAGCAGAAGGGGAATTGCTAGATTTCCCTTGTCCTTTGCCTTGTCCATCTGGATTTTTAGGTCCAGAAGAGCTGTCTCTTTTCCATGCCTTGACCTAAAACCAGATTCTCTTAGGCCAAGGAGGTTGTTTTCTTTTAAGTGCTTCTGGATTTGCAAATAAGCCACTCTGTCTAGGACTTTCAGGATATGAGGTACTGTGGTGATGGGCCTAAAATTGGTGGGGATGTTAGGATCTAGAGTTGTTTTTTTTAGGAGTTAGGAGAGGCGTGACCCACGCCTCCTTGAGGCTTTTCGGGACTGAGCTAGATTTGAAGGAGGCTTTGATTAGGGTTGTAATGAACGGGGCCAGATCGTTGGCACCTTCCTGGATAGTGGTCGCTGGGTATGAGTCCCCTTGGCATCTGGAAGGTTTGAGGCATTTTATGATGTTTTCCACTTCCGTCATAGAGACAGGGGTGAAGGAGAAGGGAGGACAGGTGGGGGTTTTACGATCTAGGGGTAGATGGTTTGCTCTTAGGCCTAGGGTGGATTTTTTCAGTTCGATTTTAGATTGTAGCATGGTGATTTTGTCTGCCAACGCTTTTTGGATTCTCTCGCACCAGTCTGCATCTTTCGTGCAGGTTTCTGAGGGTGGTGAGGGGGACTCTAGTTCCCTTAGGATGGTGAAGAGCTCCTTTGTTTTTGATTTTGCCTTGTCAATTCTAGTGTCGTAGGTCTCTTTTTTGGCTCTAAGGATAGCTGTTTTGTATGTAGAGGATGCTACTGTAAAACAAGTTCTGTTGGCTGGGTTGGGAGTTTTTCTCCAGGTAGTTTCCGCCATACGTTTGGCGTTTCGCAATATTTTGAGCACTGGGGTAAACCATTTATTCAGGTGGGCTGCTGCTTTAGCTTTAGAGAGTTTGATAGGTGCAATTATGTCTATGGCTGATTCAAAGGTTTTGTTGTAAATGTCGGCGAGGTTGTCCACTTCTAAGTTGGTGTAATTCGCAGGGGTCAGGATATTATGAATTAGGGGGCAGAGATTTTGCAAAGTGATGTTAGGGTTGTTCCTAGATAGGGTTTGCGGGATGATTGCTGGAGCCTTAATAGGCATTGTTTCTCCTTGGATGGAAAAGGAGATGACGTGGTGGTCTGACCAGGCAATTGATTCATTTTTGAGGATGGTAGTAGAGCAGTTGTGATCGGCTAGCCAGTCCAACGTTCTGCCTTTGTTGTGAGTTGGATCTGTAACCCTGTGCTTGAAGCCAAGTTGGGAGATAGTGTTTTCCAGGGAGAGTGCATTGGTATCGTTAGGGTCGCCAAGGCCTAGATTTAGGTCCCCCATTAGGATGATTTGAGAACCTGGTTTAGTATTAGTAGTCAGGAGGTCAGATATCCCTTCCTCGAAGGATGAGATGTGTCCAGGAGGTCTGTAGATAAGGTGCATAAGGATAGTTTGAGCAGCAGACAACTGGAACTTAACTGAAAGGAGTGTGGTGGAACACAGACGAGGTGAAGAGGTGGCTCTGAGGCCAAGGGAGGTTTTGGCAATAAAGGCCACTCCTCCTCCTTTGCCAGAAGCTCTATCATTCCTTAGTATAGAGAAAGCCTCAGGTATGGCGAGGGACAAGGCTGGGCCAGCTGCCTGATACAGCCAGGTTTCGGTGACTGCAAGGAAGTGGAGATCGTTGGCAGAAATATGGTCGGCAATATTGAGTGCGTGAGCAACCAATGATCAGGCATTGATGAGAGCACCTTTGATCCGCAGGGTTTCAGGAGTGCTGATAGTAGTTTTTGGAACGTTATCCAAGATGATCATGGGGTTAGCTAGTGGCGATTTGGGTAGGGAATAGAGGGTGAGGAGTTTTTTATTGGTGGACCTAGTTGGAGGGAGTCAGGAGCCGAGTCTGTAATTTCTGGTATTCACTGGACATGGGTGCCAAGGTGAAGGTGGAGCAGCATAGCAGCGAATCCATTCTATGGGGCTGAGAGGATGGTTTACCTTAGGTGTCACAATGTGATTTTTGCAGGCCGTAATCATGGTGAAGGTAAGGTGGGGGGGAGCAGGAACAGGGTGGGATGGACCAATGAGGTTAACTATGTGGAGTATTAAGGCAACGGTAAGAGCGTTTCTGAGAGAGGCAGCCATGTACGTTTTAGGTTCCCGGGGTGCGAACTGTCTGTACCTTCCGGTCAAATGTAATTAGACAGTGGTGGGGCACCGGAGAATGCAGTATATATTCATGTACATAGGCTAGGCTGGTTCAGGTGGTAGAGGTGCATAGATAAATGCAGTCGCTGGGCAGGAAGTAACAGTACAGTACATGGGTAAATGCAGTGGTTGGGCCAGTGGTAGTACCACACAGTAAAATGAGGTGGCTAGGCGTATGGTAAATAGGTAAATGAGGCTGAAGTAAGGGGCAATGCAGAGGACAATGGGGTCAGTGGTCACTAAAATAAAAATGGGCAGAGTGCGTGACTGATGATGGAAAGGGGCGGTGAGAAATATGCATGTAGAAAGGGTGCTGGAGTGAAGGTGAAAGCAAAGGCATTGGTGACAAGAGCACGTTCAGTATGCTGTGTGCAATAGTAATTCACAAGTTATGTCAGACAAAATGGCAACAGCATCTGTATGAGCATTGTGGGTACTTTACTCACAGTAGGCTTGAGTCCAGTAGACAGGAGGACTCCTTCTTCTGGAGGCTTCTGCATACCGGCGGTCCTCAATGGTGGAGGCGAGTGCGTTACAGGGCATCGTGGGCGGTCAGGCCGGCATTATAGAGGTCGAAGGCCATGTAGCCAGGCATACGTCTTCCTGAAAGTTAGCAGACTGAGTAGTCAGTTCCGTAGCACTTGCAGCGGAAAGGGCGATGTTCCAGGGGGTAAATTAGCGAATGAGGTTGAAGCCGGGAAGAAGAAAAGTTGGGCAGCGTATCCTGGCCAGATCTCCAGATTGCCAGGCTTCAACATGCTCAGGACAGGGCCTTTAACTGGCCTTAAACTTTGGCCGGCTTCCGCCTGCTGGCGGATGCAGGGCCGTTAAGGCGAGTGTCGTCGGCATCAGGTGGTGCCGGTTGCTTGGCAACCATGTTAACAAAAAAAGCAGGCAGGCACACGGAGATGTTATCTCTCCCTCGGTGCGGCAGCCATTTTATGGTGCTAGGTCGGGCTTGGAGAGAGATGGGGGAGCCGGCACGAGGGCCACTGAGGCTGCACTCCACGTGGCTTAGGAGCCAGGAGGGGCTCAGTGGTGATGGCAGCAAACAAAGCGAATTGGGCACACAGAGTTTCGTGGGAGCTGTGCGGAAGTCGCACTTAGGTTGCTCTGTGTTAGGCAGAATCCTGTGCAGCGCCCTTAGGGACCACTACACAAAATTAAGACTACACATGGTAATACAAGTTCGCCTTTGGTACAAGCCTGTAATACTATGTTAAAGTGGTGGCAGTAGCGGAGCAGCCAGGCTTATCTCAAGAGTATATGAGCAGTAGCAGAGATTACACAACGGGACCACAATTACTGTGACTCAAGCAAACACTGACTCAAGGTTTCAGGTAAAAAATGTAAGTACATTTATTTTTAAACCATCTGGAAAACACAACACTTCTATAAATTCAAAACCACACGTAAAAAACACTACAAACAACCAATTCTCTTAGCACAGAATAACTCAAGGTAAGTACCTTAAGTTTTAGCGGACCGGTGTTGTGAAACAAAAGACGTTACCCAGAATACATATGCGATCACTTTTTGACAGCTGGGTCGTATTAAAGAAACGCGTATCCGCAGTAAGAAATGTTACTGGGGCAAAAACAGAATTGGCACCTGGGCTAACCAGAGAGAGTTGGGGGCAAAAATCATAGGCAATACTTTTGTCAAGGCAGACAGAATCAGAGAACACTTGCTGAAAGAAATACAAATGTCAATAGGCCGGAGCCAGTGTCAAGTGGAACAGGGTTCCTGTTGTCGAGGATCACACAGTCAGACAGTTCAAGATTCTACGTTGCCAGGAGTACTTGGCTATTGTCAACAGAGGAAGCAAAAGTTATAAGAGGGAAGGAAGACAAGGGCAAGCCTTGGAGGAGGAGAAAAGGGATTGACCCTAGTTCCTCAAAGCAGAACACAGTACTTTATTCAAGGAGGAAGCAGGTGCCACGGCATTTGTTCCTGGTAGTTTCCTGCAGACCCACGGTTCCTGGTGCTTCAGTCGTGGAGACAAGATGGAGGACGTCTGGAGGGGTCTGCACCACTCAGGGATGAAGCCAGCAGCAGCGACGGTGAATAAAAGTTGTGCTCCTTTAAAAACAGGAGAGGCTCTTCTGATGGCTATCCGGACCCCTACAGCAGTGTGCAGGGATTTCGACCACGAAGAGGATCCTTTGGCTGTGGAAGATGAGCTGGTTGACCCCATCAGGCTCAAGGGAAGAAGACTCCGGACTGGATCTTCTCTGGTCGTCGAAGGGTAAATAGCTCAGGGCTCCAGCAGGGCTTCACCGGGACAGAGTAGTTGCAGCAGCCGTCTTCTCCGCTTCTCTTCGGTTCCTTGTAATCCCAGTGGCGGCTCTGACTTCAAGCCCAAGATCCCTGCCTTTTATGCGAAAAATCCCCCATTCACACAGCCTGGCTGTCAATCACGCAGCAGGGGGGTTGTCCAGCCTGGACAACCATCTCAGCCAATCATGGCAAAGTGCGACTTGGGATTCCTAGGATATCCTGTGCAGGGGGTGACTACACCCCTCCCTCATATTCAGCCCACCTAGACACGCAGGCGCCCAGAGGAGGGCTTCTTGGCAGACGCCCGCCAGAAGACGGTGAACAAAGAAGGCAAATCTGGTTTGCCGTGCAAAGTAAAACACAAGAAGGACTTTAACAAAAAGAAATGGCGAATAAACCGGACCAGAGCCAAAAGAAAGAGTATTTGGTCAAGCGGGTTTATGTTTGAGGCTGATATAATAGCCTAAAACAATACCACTTTTATATAGTATAATCGTGGTAGAAATGTTAGGGTAGATACCACTGCCACCAGCCAAGTCTAAATGTTAAAAAAACAAAACAATGCTCCAGGAGGGACAGATAAAAAGGGCTAAGGATTAACCCTTTCCAATACTCCATGTAAGATGGGGTGTACTGGATCTGTGGTTATTTAACTATGTAAAGTTAATGGCAACTTTACCCTTTTCTGGGGGACAGGAGTCAGCCCCAGAAATGGAGTCGGTGGGAAGTCTCAAAGACAACCCTGTGTCACTGCACTGAAGGTGCTGCGTAACACACACAGAGTGGGGCTACTGAAGTTTTGTGCTCCAGAGTCCACAATCACAAAAACAGAGGAGATACACATGGCAAAACACAGGTAAGAGTGGGGGAAAAGCTCACACTCTTACCAAGTGGAAAAAAGTAAACTCCAGAAATCCAGCAAAGCTGCTGAGGGACTCACTAGGTAAAGGAAATTAGCCATTGAATGAGAATTCTCCCTAACACTCTGGCCTACGTCGGGTCGGATCGAAGCAGCTGATGATTTCTCTCATGCGGGTGCAGAGCCGCTCCTGCGGCTGTGTCGATGCAGGGGCTCCAGGCCAGGATGGTGTGTGGCTAGCAGGCTCAGGACAGCGCCTTTAACTGGCCTTAAACTTTGGCCGGCTTCTGCCCGCCAGTGAATGCAGGGCCGTTAAGGTGAGTGTCGTCAGCGTCAGGTGGTGCTGGTTGCTTGGCAACCATGTAAACAAAAAAAGCAGGCAGGCAGGCACACAGAGATGTTATCTCTTCCTCGGTGCGGTGGCCGTCTTATGGTGCTAGGTCGTGCTTGGAGAGAGATGGGGAGCCGGCACAAGGGCCACTGAGGCTGCACTCCACGTGGCTTAGGAGCCAGGATGGGCTCAGTGGTGATGGCAGAAAACAAAGCGAATTGGGCGCGGAGTTTCATGGGAGCTGTGCGGAAGTCGCACTTAGGTTGATCTGGCCTCCGTCGGGTCAGAACGAAGCAGCTGATGATTTCTCTCATGAGGGTGCAGAGTCGCTCCTGCGGCTGTGTCGATGCAGGGGCTCCAGCCCAGGATTGTGTGTGGCTAGCAGGCTCAGGACAGAGCCTTTAACTGGCCTTAAGCTTTGGCCAGCTTCTGCCTACCGGCGGATGCAGGGCAGTTAAGGCGAGTGTCCTCGGCATCAGGTGGTGCTGGTTGCTTGGCAACTATGTAAACAAAAAAAGCAGACAGGCACACAGAGATGTTATCTCTCCTTTGGTTTGGTGTACAGACCCATGGGATACCCTTATGACACCCATGGGTGGAGGTGCAACCCTGTGCTCCTAGTGTATGTTTTTGGGCACCTGTGTGTGGCCCACAGAGCAGGGAATGGGCTGGTGGCAGCTCCATGCTGAATTTGACAGGTGCTCTGGGTATCCTCCATTTTGGGATACCCAGGCCCTGCCATTGGAATCAGTTGATTCCTGATAGGAAACAAGATGGCCCCTGTGGCCTCTTGCTTTCTATTACCTGTTACCTTGTTTTCCCAAAGTCCTGGGAAGCCCTGACTCTCTCCCTTCCCCCTGACTGGCTGTTGGGTGGAAGTACCATATGGCCTCATTACGACCCTGGCGCTAAGCGAAAAACGATGGCGGTAAATGATTACCGCCATCGTTTTCCGCTAGGTCCGATTATGACCCTTGACCGTTAACTACGATGCCATTAGCGGCATCGTAGTCAAGGCTGCCGCTATCTGCGCCAAGGACGTGCGCACGCGACCTCCCACACCGTACTTAGCGCCATGGCGGAAAGGTACGCGAATGCCGACCCAAGCGGACATGCACCTAACGCCATCAACCAGCCCGTTAAGTACCTTACCGCCATGGCGCTAAGTACGCCATCGCGAACCAACCGTAAATGGCCATGTAAAGTGAATCCAGCTGCCACAGGTGCACAGAAACAGCACAGGTGGAGGCAATACAGACTCAGGAAGTACAAAAAGAGCACACCGCACCCCTTCCCACACCCAGTCACACTCCACAATGATACCAATACGACTTGCAATGTTGGGGCTGGAGGACCTGATAGCAATGCAAGTGCTACTACAACAACAACAACAACAACAGGCAGCACAGAGGAGACGCAGGAGGAGAAGGAGGGCAAGGCAGGGCCAGCAAGCCCCACCAGCACAGCCAGTGCCACCACGCAGGCAGCCCCCAATCCCACGCATCAGAGCCAGTCCATACAACCTCACTGCTGAGCAGATCCACACCCTGTACCGTTTGGATGGGGACACCATCAACGCCATCGTAGACATGACACACAACGACATCGTCAGCATGATAGAAAGTCCAACCGCCATCCCACCCGTACTGAAGGTAGTGTCTGTACTCCACTTCCTGGCCACAGGCACCTACCAGCACACAGTGGGGCACTTGCATGGCATTTCACAACCATTATTCTCACGTACACTTATCCAAGTGCTCGATGCCCTCCTCAAGCACACAGACGACCACATCTCATTACCACGGACTGCCCAGGAGATTGCAAACACCAAAGTGGGTTTCCATGCACTAGCCGGCATACCTGGTTGCATTGGTGCCATCGACTGCACCCATGTGGAATTGGTGGTTCGACGTGCCATGGAGGTACCGTACCGCAACCGGAAACAATTCCACTCAATCAACGTGCAAATGGTCTGTGACTCCAACAAGATCATCACACATTGTTGTGCCCGATTCCCCGGATCAACCCATGATTCAATGGTCTTGAGGAACTCCACAATACCACGCTACATGGAGCGACATGCAGGCCCAAGATCCTGGCTACTCGGTGAGTCTAATGTCATGACCATGGAAATGTGAAGTGGGTAGGTGAACGATGTACCAATGCATACTCCACCTGGCTGAAAGGGGGGGAATGATGCATACTCCACCTGGCTGAAAGGGGGGGGGAATGATGCATACTCCACCTGGCTGAAAGGGGGGCGGAATGATGCATACTCCACCTGGCTGAAAGGGGGGGGGATGATGCATACTCCACCTGGCTGAAAGGGGGGGGAATGATGCATACTCCACCTGGCTGAAAGGGGGGGGAATGATGCATACTCCACCTGGCTGAAGGGGGGGGGGACTGATGCATACTCCACCTGGCTGTGAGTAGCAGAGAGAACGGAGACAGATGATACCCTAAAGCAACCCAAACTCCATCCAACACCAGTAAAGCCAATACCCAATGTATGCAGCCCTACCATGTGAATGAGGTTGTGTCCCAACCATGACACAACCATCTGCAAGTGCATTCTACCAATTCAGACGACATTGTCAACAATGAAATGCACCTACATGCACGTCACTAAACACCATCAACCGAAAGGCCTGTCCCCCATAACTGCCCACGAAGGAGGCACATGACGGACAGAAACATCAACACACCATTACACAGACAGCAGGTCCCCCAAAATGTCCCTATCAACATCAGCATTGCTCACTGGGGTCATGATGAGGCCCACAGCAATGTTGCAATGATGTGCGCATTGACATCACAGGACACGTGCCAGGCCAACAAAACAAACGGCATGAACGGACACAGTGGATGGGCACTCACAATGCACTCCACCCCTCTGCATACATTGGGTGATGGCATGCAAAACAGGCCATGACAGCCATGAGCATATACTGGTTGCATTGTGTGAATCAATACCGCATTTAGAAGTGGTCCAAAGTAACAGTTGGATGCAAGCCATGGTGGCACATCATGTTCTTGATCAAACGTCATGACTGACACATACATTCTCGCCTACATACAGGTGATGCAGGCTATCCCCTGAAGAGGTGGCTCCTTACATCAGTCCGGAACCCGCAGAACCAGCACGAGGAGGACTTCAACCGTGCACATACACGTACCCGTTTGGTCATTGAGCAGACATTCGGCCTATTGAAGGCACGGCTCCGATGCCTCAGCAGGTCTGGTGGGGCACTCCTGTACCTCCATGAGAAGGTGACAAAGATCGTCATGGCATGTGTCATGCTACACAATATGTGCGTCAGACGAAAAGTGCCCCTGCCACCTGACGCAGAACTGCAACCACCTGACGATGAGGATGAGGAGGGTGCAGATGGGGCCGCACCTCATGGAGGAGGCGATGCACAGGAGGGGCGTGAAATGCGTCAAAATATCATCGACCAATGCTTCTAGCACACACGGCTGGTGTGTATCACATGGAGACGGCACTTGGGGCACTGTGTGTCTCTGGGACATGCACACTGTGGACTGTACACCAATAAAGCACACATATGCAAAGAAAATGTCCACACATTTCATTTCGGAAAAAGGAAAAAGTGTATTTTAATCATAAATTGTCGTGACACACGCCCTCCACCCTCCCCCCTCCCCCCTGCACACCCCAACACCCCCCCTCCCCCCTCCCTCCTGCACACCCCAACATACCCCCTCCCCGCTCCCCCCTGCACACCCCAACACACCTCCTCCCCCCTGCACACCCCAACACACCCCCTGTGACTGTCTACAGATGCCTGTAACAGTGGGCACAGGCTATTACAAGCCCCCTCTCCCGGCCCCCGGGGCACCCCTGCCTGTGGAGCGCAGGTTGCGTCCTGAACGTCGGACGGGGCTGCTCTGGGCAGAACTGCCAGCGGAGGATGTCACTGCCTGCTCCCGTGCATGCATGTCCTGTAGGGTGTGGGAGAGCTCTGTGAGCACACGGCGCACCCCGGCAAGTTCGCCACAAATGTCCCTTGACATGGACTGCATTGCATCCCTCAGGGTGTCAGTGCTCTGCGCAATTTCGGCCCTTAGGGTCTCCGTAGCTTGTTCGATGGCTGCCCTAGCCCCCACACATTCCGCAGCAGGCTCGGTGAGTAGCGTGGACAGCTGTTGCTGCCGTTGAATGATTTCCTCAAGAGACTGTTGCCCCTGCTGGGCCATGCCCATTGCCGGTGGTGTGATGGAGGGGCTGCTCCCCTCCTGTGGACTTAGAGCTGGGCATGGGGTAGATGGCCACTCCTCTTCCTCTGTGTGCCCCTGTGTGGGATCCTCATGGGGGCTGGCATGGGACAAACAGGGGGAATGTGGAAGGTCAGTGGGGCGTCTGACGTCGTGCTCCTCAATGTCGGAATCTGAGCATGCTGCAATGGCAGCTGATTCTCTAATGGTGCTGCTGGCCGCAGAACCGGTGCCTTCTGTGGCAGGCAATGTTGGAACAGGTGGTGCTGCTGCTGCTGGCCTGCTGCCTACTGGGGTGCTTGCCATTGGGCCGTCCTGTTTGCTGGCAGTGGATTGTGCTTGCTGTGGGGTCTGGCTCACTGCAGCTGAGGTTGAGGGTGCGTGAATGGTTGTCTTGGCCTTCTTGGCTCTTTTTGTCGCAGGGGTGTCCTCGTCCTTGGGGTGTGATTCTGAGCCTGTGGTGGAGCAAAGGAGGGAGAGCGTTATTGATGGGTCTGCGGACATTGGAATGACAATGATTGACATGATTTTGGTCTGTAGATGAGGCACATTTGAGGCAGGGGCATGCAGGTTGTCTCCTTTTTGTGTGGAATGAGGATGGAGGTATGTGGGTGCCGGCAGTTAGGGTGTGCATGCTACATGTATACAGGGTGGAGCTCGCATGTGGCTGTGGGCAGTGTCCAGCTAATGTGTTGCATTTACACTCTAGGGCAACATTGTGCTACACATGAATGGACTTCAGTGACTATGGCATGTCTTGATTTGAGGCACCTACCTTCATCGCCTGATGTCGGTACACCTCTTTCCATCCCTCCGACGCCTTCAATGCCTTCCATGCCAATCGTGCTGGCACATATTTCCTCCCACGGTTGGAGTTTCAGTGGGGATTCAAAACCTCCACCGGTAGCCAGGGCAAGGTTGCGGTTGGCAGAGATGATGCTTCTTACACGTAGCCTAAGGTCATCCCACCGCTTCCTGCACTGCTGTGGGGTGCGGGGTACGGTCCCCACCGCGCTGACGCGCTCTGCCACCAGGGCCCATATTGCCTTCTTTTTGGCTCTCGCCGGCCTGGTCATTTGCGGCGAAAAAACAACGGCTGCATTGTCTTGTAGGGTCTCCGCGAGCATGCTCAGTTCCTCCCGGGAGAATCTGTCCTGGCGCTGGCGGTCGCATGCCTTCTTGACAATTTTGGGCATTTTTGGGTGGTTAGGTGGGTGATGGGTTGGGACAGGTGTCAGGGTTGGATCTGGTGTTGTTGGGAAGGATGGCAATGGATTGTGTTTTTAAAGATGGCCGCCGTGCTGTTTCCCGTTCCGCCGCGATGACGCTATTTCCGGTTCCGCTTTTTACGGTGACCGCTAATTGCGGCCACCGCTGATTACGGTGGCTGCTAATTACGGTGGCCGCTGAGATGGGTGGCGGTAGTGCACCTTGCACGGCCTACGATGCCGGTAGGGGCCCTTTCCGCCATGGCGTTATTTACATTACTGCCATGGCGTAATGCTCGTGCGCGATGGGTCGGAATGTGGCGCTCTTTCCGCCATCGGTCCACGGCGTAAACGTTCATTACGCCATGGCGGTAATGTCGGCTACTTACCGCCAGGGTCGTAATGAGGCCCATAGTGTTGTTGTGAAGTCCAGGCCAGACTGGCTGGAGCCTACCCAGTGACTGTATGTTGTGGGTAAACCCTGTGGGTGGGACCTGGGTGAATGGAGTGTGTGACCAATATGCACTTCTTGTTGTGGATGTCTGGTTTCTGGTGTTTCACACAATGACTGAGACACCCCTGCCCTAAACTGGTATGAATGCAGTGTGTAGTGTTGAATGGCTGGGTGCTTGTCCCAATACACATTCCTTATTGTGAGTGTCTGAGAGGGAGGAGTATGGCCTGAATGCACTGTATGCCTGATTGGCTGAATGGCTGAATGACTGCATGAATGCCCTTCTGTATGATTGGCTACTGAGTGACCCAGCATTGTGGATGAGAGACAGAATAGTATATCTGGGGACCTCTCACCACTGGAAAGTGTTCAGAAGCTGAAGTCCAAACTACGAAGAGTAACTGGAGTGAAACTAAAAATTAACCTTGAAGCCCTGCTGGAACAGAAGTCTTGCTGTTGCTCTACTTCATCAATCTGAAAGCTGCTGTGTCTCCAAGGACTGACCCAGAGAGGACCTGGTAAGGCACCCTCTTCCCAAGCTACGGAGGACCATCGTGCACAAGCTGATCTTTGCCAAAGCTCCCTGGTAGACAGCCCTACGGCAGGCTGCCGACCGGAGACGGGGACTGCCGCGGAATCCCAAAGAAAAATGCCCGGACTGTTGTCTGCCACCGCCGACGGCCTCTGTCGCCGACCAGAGCCACCATGCTCCAATTGCCTAAGAACTTTCGATCCACGGACACCTTCATCCGCACCACAGCCCGCCTTATCCCGCCGGAGAAGGCCAGGCTGTCAACGCGCAGAGGAGCATCCGCCAGAGGGTTTCCCGCCACCCAAAGACCAATGAGATGCTGACGACTCGACTCCCTTGCTGGGCCACAGTTCTTCAAACTCTTTGCGGTCCAGAACTATCGACATTGAGTTGCCCCGCACGCCTCTTCCTTGCAGAATGTCTACGATCTGTCACCGACAAGCACCGCTAGGAATGAAGCTGCTACTTCGCAGCTGTAGTTCACCCTGTCCATCGCCGGACGTTCGACGACCCGTGGCTCCTGTCTTAAAGGGGGTGCACTTAAGAAGGGCCGTCGATTTCCTGACAATGAACTCTACAACACCAGGTACTTTGGGGTTGCTGAACTATTGGAAAGATTCTTGTGAACAATATATGGACTGGGCTTGTGATATATCTTTATTTTACAGGTTGCCCAGGCGGGGGATCTCCACACAGAACTGTGTCTAGGTAAACGGGGTCAGTATTCTGCCTATTGTTCTAGCCAACTACTTTCCTCTTATAAATATTGTTGGTTTCCTTTATGAACTGATTTTTGTGACATTTAACCATACAGTAGATGCACTTTAATGAGATCTAATAGTAATAGTGGTACCACGTAGTAACTGTATATTTGCCACTATAGATAACCGAGTACAAAGTGAGTTATCGTGATATTGTATATAATCTTGAATATTAATTAAATAAAGATTGTGTTTTAACTAATACAGTGTGATGAACATTCCTGTGTGGGGGCTTGGGGACTACACTGTACTTAAGAACCAGCCTGCATCACCTCCTGAGAAGCAAAGCCTTGATTACTCGACCACGTACCAATAATAGAGAATCTTGGCTGGGGTCCTCTGTGCCTCTCCTCTACCATATAGAGAGCAGAAGTACAGACCCCCCCCCCTCCGGGCTTTACAGTAATCTGTGCAAATTTGTGGTCTGGCATGTTTACCTGTCATCAAGGATAAAGTCAATTTGATGAGTCTTCTTACATGGCCGTACTGGCCTACATTGGTGCAGCCAGTCTGGACATATTTTCCTACTGTGTCACATACTTTTTTACAGGCAAAGCTAAAAGGAGCATGTTCTTCCGTGGGGATACTTGCATGTATGGGCAGAATCGGTTTGGCGTGTTTTCATATAGTATCATTACCTTGAGAACCCCCGAAACAGCCCTTTAGTTAGTTCAGGTTCACTCACCATATTCGGTCGCTCAGACATATTCATCTTCCTACATACACTTCCCTACTTGCGCCCAAAAGGTTTTAAGAATCTGGCACATAGTCTTGATTCCCCAATTACTGTTTTTCAGTGAAAGGCAAAAACAAAGAGCAGGGTTTCTTACAATGTTCCAAAAGCTGGCCTTGGTCTGGCCCTGCTTGATTGTGCAATTGATGACCCTTGCTTTTGTCTTCATGTTTCAGGTTTTACTGGGTTTCCCAAAACTTGTTCACTGAGTACAATGATCAGGACTCCGTTGAGCAACAAATCTCAGGTATGCAAAAACCCTGTTGAACGACTCCAGGTGGTTGAGGAGTCAGTAATACTTTTTCGGCTCAAGTTTGATTGCCCCGGGTCTCAGAGTCATGTAGAGAGTTTTCTCTGTCTGCTGACCAGATCCCATGACCTAGAGTCCTGGTGCCCTGCACCTCCCGGCCTGATTAAGCATAGGATAAGCTCCAAGACACGGGTGAGATTGAACCATCTTGTACCTCTTTGAACTCGATCCAGTTTATGCTATCTATGGACCAATCTGGTCCACTGGAAACTTCCTGGATCATTCTTTCTTATGAGGTGCCACCCGTTTTCCCCCCTCATCCTCAGGTATTGTGGCTATATGTCGGTTTATAGCCATAAAGTCGAATGTCATAA
Source organism: Ambystoma mexicanum (assembly GCF_040938575.1). Taxonomy (NCBI): domain Eukaryota; kingdom Metazoa; phylum Chordata; class Amphibia; order Caudata; family Ambystomatidae; genus Ambystoma; species Ambystoma mexicanum. Next base: position 166,226,809 of record NC_090926.1, on the reverse strand, counting down.
TGTCGAAAGTCAAAATGTCTAAAAAATAAAGTGGAAAAAAAAATGTCGAATTTTTTTTTGGTTGCTTTTTGTTCAAAATGGGGGGTTCCCCCACAACCCCTCTTTTTTGTAATTTTTTTTGTTTTACCCCTTTTTCTACCCCTGGAACCCAAAAAAAACATATAAATAAAAAAATAAAAAAATAGACATTTTTTTTCTCGACATTATGTTTTAGACACTTTTGTAATTCGACATTATTTTTTTGACATTATGACTGCACACCCTATATCTCCACCTCTAATTCTCATCTTTCTGTCACCTACAACCTCCCCACACTCTCTGTCTCAGGATGGTACTGATTCTTCTGCAACTTCCTTGAAACTATTATTCTCCTGATGGCAACTCATCTATTACTCGTCTATTATTTAAAGGGAGTGAATTCTGCTGAATCATAGAAAGATCATTCTAGGGACTTACAGGAAACTACTTTCGACTCCCAAGCTGCGATCCTCGCTTCGACTACAGCAGTCAGAGAGTCAGTACACATTTTCACACCTATAAGGCCTGCTGAAACAGGAGAGCTAGAACAAGCATCTTCATGCTCTATGAGATCTACTCATCACAAAACAAAACCTGTATCTAATAAGAACTCACATGTTGGCAAAACACAAATGCCTTTGATTGGTGATGAGAGGTTAAGAGATTTGTAATGGATCAAATGATTGTCATAATAACTGATGTTGAGAAGCCGGTAGGGTATGAACCCAAGTAGGCCCTTCGTAATGAAGTACTGGCCTGGTTACGACAGAAGATTGGGACTGGAATTATTAGAACTTCTGATTTGAAGGTTCTTCAGATGATCACTTCAGATAATTGGTGTTCCCAGAGTAATAAGGATTGTGTACTGGTGGGATGTGGAGGTAATAACCTCCCACTCTTTTTGAGCTTTTGTAAATACTTTCCTGAGGGTTCATCTAAGCTGAAATTAGTAGTGGATTATAAATAGGGCTTGGAGTATAATACTGAATGCTTAGTCCTTGATTCTGTTTGATGATTTGGTTGCTGGGTCTTTGTAAGAATAATTTATCTCTAAACTTATTTGTGTTTTGTTTGTCTTTGTTTTGTTTCATGTTGCATTCTGAGACCTTTGGGAGTGAGGCACAATATAAATGTTAAAATAAATAAATAAATAAATGTATGTAAACTTCACTCTCCAACCTCTCACATTCTACAACCTCCAATTATCTCCACAGGTGGCACTCCCTCTTCCTCCAACCTCTTGACAACTCTCTCTCTCTCTC